>NC_047529.1:102830949-103484699 GCF_012275295.1 Melopsittacus undulatus | reverse complement strand
GTCTTATCATTCTTTACCTGATGTCTTGTCTTGAAATCAGAAGTGTGTGCTTAGTTGCAATTTTATTGTCTTTTGCTCATCTCCAACATTAAGTAATCTACCAATACTGAAAGTCAGTTTGATGATTTATTTCTTTTGAAACTTGAAATCAGGCTGTGCAGTCTTCACTCTGTAATAATTTAATTTCAATACAACAATTCTTTTTAAATTTGTTTTCCTTTCCTGACAAAGAGTTCAAATGTTCCTTTTCCTCCTTCTTCCTCAGTTTATCATTAACATTCAAAGTTCTTTAAAGCCCTTTAATGTCTACCATGTATGACCTTCTGTATGAGCGGTGGTCATATTTTGTGTCACTGCTGCTCTTGTAGTCTCATGCTTGGGTTTTTTCTATGTGGAGAGACATATTTGTTTGGTGTGTTGAGATTAATTTGTCGAAGATGCTGAAGTCTGGATGTTTTTATTTCCATTACTCAGTTTTACTAATAATTTTTCTTTATTTTAAATATTTAGGTTAAAATGTTCACCATAATCAAAGGTGGCAGCATCTAATTGAGAAATGTGACTTACATATATTCCTTCCCATATATGCTCTCTTCTGAGTATCTGTCCCTCAGCAAAATTCTCTCTGTCAGTGAACAGAGTATTGGTATCCTTTGCTGATATGGACATAAATTCTTCTACTTTATCTAGCTTTCTTTTTTTATTTAGAGTTGTTTAATATGAGAGTCATCATAATTGGGGGAGACTTAGAAATACTTGGTACAGTTCCTGTTCAGAGGGTATTCCATGGCAGAGACATTACTTTGCTTCTGATTGATAAGATCCTAACACTTAAAAATCTTAAAATTTCTCTTGATTGTCCAGGACAGCAAAAGATTTTTTTCCCTCATCTTTTATAATTACTATTATTATTAATAGTAGTAGTATTATTATCAATTATCTCTTCCAAAAATTGAGGTAAAGTTATAGGTGCAGAGAAGAGCTCATTGCACTTCATCACTGAAGATATTACGGATAAAGCTTGCTACACTCAGCCATTTTCTCCCCTTCTGCTTGTTCGCTGTGTTTTCATCTTCCTTGTTGGTCTTATGTCTGTCAGTGGGATGAGCTCACTAGTGGTAGTATTCTTCCCGTCTTGTCAATCTTATGGCAAGTTCACACCAGAGCGGTAAGACTCTGAGACCACCCAGGGACTGTGCTGTGGTGCTGAGGCTGTTTTGTGGCCACAGTGAATGTACTAGGAGAATACAAAGGTAGCGCCTATTCTCAAATTATCTGGGTTTTTTTCGCTGCTCTTTCAAAGAGCTGTAGATGTGAATAGCTGCTCTGCAAACCCCCTGTGTCTCTACACCCCAGAAGTATGCTAGTTGCAAAGGTACAGTGACTGAAATGTGAAGTATTGTGCAAGGATTACCACTTAGTGGTTGAAAGGTTGCTTGTGTGGAAATAGGATGAATGTGTTTTGGAATTGCTTTGTGTTGGTGTCTTTAAATCCTGATGAGAGTCCCAGAAAAGCAGACTTTCCCTCCTGAGCAGATCACCTACAAAGCCTTCAGATCAATTTGTGCAATCTTTTTGTGCTGTACACGGCTCTCATCTTATTCAGTGTCTATGACTGTAACTCTTAAACAGAGAATGGAAACCAAGTCATCTCTTTGGTAAGGAGATTTTAATAGCCTCTTGCCCTAGAGAGAGCTGTCCTCCCAGGTTAGAGTGGAAAGTATTGGAAAGGCACTGTGGGAAAGATTAGTGAGGGGCTCCTTTACCAAGCCACGGTTGCAATCAATAGAGGCTTTCAGCTGTCAGTGCAACCAATCCCTAAACCATGAGCACAAATATTTACTTCTGCTGAAAACAGAGGGAATTTACAAAAAAGATAAACATATTTCCATTCCTTTACTTAGTCATAGAATCAATATAAATGATTTGAGAATGTGGAGAATTCAAAGTGCTCCAGGATAGTACTCACTTGGATATACAGCTTATTTTCATAGACCAGAGCTTACACTCTGCAAGGAGGAAAATATCAGCACAGCATGTCACTCTTGGCAAAGCCACTTCTGATGTGCATGTGCTTCTTTAACATTTAATCTTAATCAGGATGGACCCGTATCTCTCCATAACATTTAGCTTGCTTTCTTTTGTGTGACAGAAAGTGTAAAGCTGTCGATAATTTTTAAAGCATCCATTCCTGTGACACCTGCATAATATTTTTTAATATTTGCTGAATTGATAATGTTCATGGTAACGGAGTATACTGTGCAATAAACTGCTTTTGTGGCTGATTAAATGCCAAAGTGAAGTGGAGGAATTCAGCAACTGCAAAAGCCGTTTATTTAGTGTATGCCAATGCCATGAACATTATTCCTGTTACACAAGATTTGCTATATCCTAATGTACAGAAGTATAAAAGAAGTTGTTTCATTTTCTTGTGAGGGTTGCAATTGCTCTGCTGCTTCAATCTCACACTTCACACCAATATGACATATGGGAACATAGCTAGGTTGAGTGGCTTGAGAGAGAGGCTGGTTTCTACAGTAAATAATTACTTAAAGGAGTTCTTTGTGTAGGAAAAGCATTATGTGGCTGGGAGTGCTGAACTAAATTCACTGTAGTATGCAAATTCTCCAACTTCGGCCTTTCAACTTTCAATAGGAAGACTCTCTTTTGCCGCTGTGGTTTTCCCTTGAGGGCTTTGGCCTGGGGATGACAGCTGTAGTCTTGATTATTGGCTTAACTGGGGATTTGCTGACACATATTTGCTGCTATTGTTCTCCCTTGCTGACCAGTGACACCAACTGGACCACTAACAGATAAAAAGCTGTAGCCATTTCCTGTCATGCTTTGTGTAACCTTCATCTCCAGATGGAAGTTGCATGAGCTGTAGGTAATCTTGGTGATTCTGTCAAGGGGAAAAGAAATTTTTGGTGCTCAGATAGGTTAGAAGAGACTGATTTCATCCTGCTTGGATGAAGTAAGTACCTCATTGACACATAGTTCTTGTGCCATGCTAATCCTTGATGATAACGCTAGTTACAGAAACTTCCTGCAATTCAACTAGATACAAAATGAGAAAAAAATTATGATGATTTAATTGACTTCTCTCTTAATATATGTTATATATGTTGCCTTCTAGAAATGAAGGGCTGCAGTGATCCTGAAGCACCAAATCATCATTCTTCTGATTATTTTTTTCATATTGATTTAAATACTTCTGTTGATTTTTCCATGGGTTATTTCTTTTCCGTATTTTCTCATGACTTCTCTGACTGAGGGAGGGTTGTAGGCTTTTTAATTACATTGTTATTCGTGTTTTTATTACCCTCAGAGGTGATAATCAATTGATTTACAGTTTAGCTGCATTCATTTCTTTGTATAGAAGAACCTGCAGCAGGGAAAGCTAGTATTGTGCCTTACAAACTGAACAACGTTATCAGTTTGCTGTCCACAGGACCTTCAAGAGTTGCAGTCTGCACTCTTTCATTGCAGAAGATTATCATTTACTGGTATAGAGCAATAAAATTTTCTTGTAGCATTTCTCAAATTCGACTACTAAATTGCATGTGCAAGTGAGTGAACACAGATAAATAAGGCTCTATTTTATAGTTTTCTTCTGTTCTTCATTACCCCTGAAGCTGGATAGTGTGAACTGCTAAGTGCCTGTTGCTCTGTAAATAGGCTGGGACTAAAATACGTAGGAGAAGGATTTCAGCTGTGTGGGATGGATACCACTAACTTATTTAAAGCCATATACCCTCTAGTTACAGTTTGAATACCATCCAGGAAGAGGAAAGTGTTTTCTTTATTCATTTGGAATTACAGTTCTAGACACATCTTCTGGGGTTGTTTCTTGTCATACTTCTTAATGTTTGCTGTCTTGTGAAGCTGCTTCTGATTACAGAGCATGGGATGCAATGGTAGTAACTCCATGGTCACTGAAGTCAGTGACTAACAGAGAGGCGATCCTTCAATGGTTCCCTTTGCAGATCACTGTGTGTGACAGTAAAGCTGTGAAGACCCTCCTGTCTTCCAGGTTAACTCCCCTGTTACTATTTTATTCTCAAAGTGCTTCAGACTGCAGTTGCTTAAGAACATGATTTTGAGAATACAAACAATGTACCTAGGCATGGTACGCTAGAGGCAGGTGGAGTAAAACACAAGCTTTGTGCTGAGGAGAAAAAAAGAGTTTAGATTTTATTCACCACACTTCCACTTTTATGCAGGTATGCCTGGTGCACTGGGGAAATTGTTTAGGAGCGATCAATCCCTGTGTGAAGATTGCCCTGTAATACTGCTAAGGTCAGTGAGACCTTGGTTTATTTGCCACGTAAGTACTGCTTGAGTGAGTTAGAATACTCCAGCACCCATAGGAACAACTTTAACGTGCACACTAGAGGTTTTCCATGTTTTAGGACTGTGATTTCTTGCACAGCTTGCTCATTTGGTGCAGATCACATAGTGGGGTGTACTAATTGAGTTTTCATCAGCATTATCACTCTGACTTTGATATAGCTTGAACACTTTGTTGTAGGTGTTCAGGGTCATAAATTAATGTTCTATCTGGTTTTGCATCTCTCAAGCAAAGTGCTGCTAGAAGTTTTTGTAGTAGCGATCCATTACTGCAAACTTGATCATGCCATTGTGTGGTAGTGCTTTCTGAGGCTGCATATAATTCATGTGAAGTATATGAGAAATAATTGCAGCAGCCTCTGTCAGGATTTGCTTTTCTGATGTGATACTGTCTCCCGACTGAATCCCGCTGTAATTTCTGTGAAGACAGATAAGAACTCATGAGGCAATTCTTCTTCCAACTACCTTTGCGGGGCTAGGGGCTGGCAGAGGACTATAGTCCAGTGGCTGGAATGTAGAATTAGGGTACCAGGTTTTGTCTTCTGTTTTGCTTGTTTCTGATACATGACTTAGTCTGGGATTTAGTCTTTTCATCTGTAAAACTGAAATAATAATACTTACAATTTCAGATTTACAGTGTGCTTTGAGACCAGCAGTGAAATACAGCTCACAGTAATGTACTTATTGCATTCTGTTTGTAGATGTTACGAGCAATATCTAGGAGAAATTACAATAAAATAAAGCCAAACATACTGATTTAAAATCAAACTGGTGAAATCGGGCCTGAACTGGTAAAAAGTTACGCATGTGCCAATTTTTCACAGAAAATTCCAAGGTTATAACTGTTAATAGGGGGAAAATGGCTAATTTTTGTCTCTTTAAATTTTGTGGTAGAGAAAATAAGGTCCTTTGATCTTTAAATGAAAGCTTCCAGAGTCATTACATTGAATCAGTTAATCTCTCCCAGTAGCTACCTTATTCTCTCTTCCTCATGGGCATCCTCTTTCATGGTCTCAGTGCTGAGCTTCAAATCAATGAACAAACTGTTATTGCTTCTAACATAGCCTGGCTAGTGATCTTTCCTGCTTTCATGCATTGCCAAGCTCTTACCTCAAACTTTGGCACATTAAAATGGAGAAGAGGCCCATAATGCTATGTGTGTGTCAACCAGGCTTTCTCCATCATCTTGTTTTATACTCTATGGGTCAGGCAGTCGCTCGCCTCTTGATAAGAGAGGTCTGTCAGATACTGCATGTCCTATCATTCCCAAGTGACATATGTAGTTCAAAGCAGGTCATGTGCACAGCAGTGACTGTGAGTATCCTTGGTCATCCCCTTATTTAGTTTTAAAAAATACTAAGCAAAGAGATAACTGATCTACATATCTGTCCATGAGATAGAAAGTGCACACACTGCATAAAACTCAGGAGCTGAGGTTCTGGAGCAATGTCTGTTCTTCTGCTCATGTTATTTATGTTCTTTTATGTGGAGCTGTAACAGTATACAATGAATCTTGTGTAAGTTCTATTTGAGTATCTTTGTGGGTTTAGGCATAGAAGTTAGGTGCTTAATCTGTAATGTAATTAAAAAATAACTCCTCCTATCTTCCAGGAAATGAAACAAGATGTGGGACAAGGAGAACATTTTTAGACAATTTTGTCCTGAAAATGTAGTGCTAGGCATTTTCTCAAGCATTTGACACAGTTCTTTATTAGAAGCCATCTTGCATTAAGAAACAAGAGTATATTTCTTTTCACCGATAAGGACAGATTTGATGGTTTTGCTGTAGTGTGTTAAACCTTAAAGTCTTCTGTGCTTCTTCCAGCAACTTCAAAGATACATCCCTGAAAATAAAAGTGAATCACATAAGTCATCCTCTTTCTGTGACATATATATATACAATGCATCCAGTGTGTGCTGTATGGTAGCAACAAAAAGCACTGGGACTGGAAAGTTTACTGGCCTGAATGCTTCCTACTTTGACATGGTTTAACCAAGCACTGTACAAGGAATAAGTAAAACATCCCTGAGCTACCAACGCTGTTTCCAGCACAGATCCAAAACACAGCCCCATACCAGCTACTGTGAAGAAAATGAACTCTACTGCAGCCAAAACCAGCACATACTTGCACTTGAACCATTTTGTGTTGTCTGTGCTAATCATCCATTCTTCTCTACTTCCTAAGCTTATGGCTAGATCACATGAACTACTTCAGAATGAGAGTTCTGCTTAATGTCTGTGAGAATGGTGCAAAATTGGTTCCTACCTTCTGTGAAATTTTGCACTGCTTTATCAGTAGTATTTCCCTTTTTGTTTGATCGTTATTTGAGGCCAGAAGTACCAGAAACCTGAATAGAGGATTTGATAATTAGCCAGAGCTAAGCCTTTCCTATTTGTGCTGTCTTTACTCAAGATCACGCTGTTTCTAACTCTCTGTTTAATAGTATTCCAGATTCTGTTATCAAAATCCTTCAGCTTTCTCCAGTACTTTGCTGCCAGGTTTCTTGTAAGTCTGAAGGCCTAAGAGGTCCTTCTATACCTTAGATATAACATTTCCTAATCCCCAAGGGTCCTTTAAAAATCATTTTATAAATCAGGCTTCTCTGTTTCCACAGCCATGTGTAATTGTGCATATACCTTTTTAAAGATACTTTGGAGGCTGAAGACAATTAAGAAAAAAGCTCAACCTAACTGAAACTGAAGTATCTTGGTATTACTATTTAACACTCCAGTATCATCTTTGTTAATTTTATTCTGCACATAACTTCATCTTTCTTTTTTCAATTTCTGTGTTCTTTGAAATGTTAGATTCCATCCTTAATTGTCCCATGCTTGGGAGGAAAAGAGACAATTGTTATAGATGAGTTGGTCAATTACAAGAACAGTCCTAAGGATGAGCAAAGCAAAGCTAGTATACTTCCTACACTGGGACTCCTAGGAAATCCTAGAGAAGGATTGATAAATGCTCTTATACCTTTATGAAACTTTGAGGTTCTTAATACATTTACATACCCTCATGTCAGTCTCAAGTCCCCTCTGTCATGATACCATGGCAAAAAGCCTTAAAAGAGAACTCTGAACCTCCTTGTACTTTATGGTAAACCAGTTCAATGTGATTCTTCACTGGAGCTGGTAAGAATAAATATGTAGTAAAAGAGAACTAAAAAACCCCCAAAGTTTAACAAAACCCCATGTAACCACAGTCTAATAAAAGTAAAACCTCAGTAAACGTAGCAGTATGTATGTATGTATGTATATATAAAACATGAATTCTGTAAGTAAGTTCCAATTTTTTTTGTGATGAAGTTTTCTCAGCATAGTTTTATAGTTCTAAAAATGGAAAATTGTGCCTGTTTTGTGTCTGATACCTACCAGTGTAATTTATTACTGAAAAATAAAAGGGAATTTCATCACATAAAGAGCACAGACAAATCTTGTTTCTCATCAGAGCTAATACAATTACATATTGCTGAAAATTGTGCAAACACAAAGTATGATTTCTTTTTACTCTGCTGCTCATAGATGATAATACCCTCTAAGAAAAATGGCAATTAGTTATACTTATCATAAATAGTGTACTTTTGCTACTGCATTTGAACATCTCAGAATTGTGAGTGGAGCATTCATGCTTTACTGGTGACGCTAAATAGTAGGTTTTTCAATGGCTACAACTGTTACTGCAACCCTCTCTAAAATTAAAGGAGGCTAGATTTCTAACTGATGTACCTTCAAACATGAAATCTCTGTTAGGTCATACACAGTCTGTTTTGATGAAGAAGGAAAAGCACATCAAGTCCCACTCATGTCCCTTTGTAGCATGTTGTGTCTATATATCTGCATTCTGACTCTAAGAAATAAGCTATTTTTTTTTTCCCACTATCAGGTCTTATGGAAACCTCCTCTAATACAGAATGGGGAAATCCTTAATTATGAGATTCGCATGCCAGATCCACGAATTGTCATTCCTGCGAACACTTCATCAACGTTAAGTCATTTGGTGACTAATCTTATACCCTATACAAACTATTCAGTCACAGTAATAGCTTGTTCTGGAGGTGGTGGCTTTCTAGGAGGCTGCACAGAGAGTTTGCCTACAAACGTGGCTACACCTTCAACAGTTCCTCAAGGGGTCAGTCCGTTGTCTGTGACTCCAGTCAGCAACTCCTCTATTGCCATTTCTTGGCAACCACCACTAAGGCCAAATGGTCCTCATCTGAGGTATGCTCTTAGTTGCAACTGAGATCGTGATTTTCTTCCCCTTACATAAATCTGACTCAGAAAATTTTGAGTGGTGCAAACTTTATGATGTGATCGCTTAATTTCTGATTTCTTGAAGTTCCTCTTTAGGGTTAAGGAGTCAATGAATAGACTCATGGAAAATGGGTATGTCTAGAGGCAGATAGTAGTGTGAGCTTTGAATTGTTTTGAACTTACAGAGTTTGGATTATTAAAAGTAAGTGTGCTGTCTGTACAGGAAGGCTCTGGATCTTTCAAATCATTGCTGTAATATTTGCAAGGTCATAACTGGTTTGGGCTACAGCATCAGCCACTTTTTGGTGACAAGTTCAGGCAACATTGCACCAGCAAAATGACAAGTATGAGATCTCTGTAAACATTGTTTACCACATCCAATATTCAATACTCTCTATAGGATATTCCACATAAAGTGACCATGTGGAAGTGTGATAACATGGAATAATCTTAAAAACTTAATAAATCACAATGTGTGTGGGTAAAATGGAAGCTAAAATGCCACGAGTTTGGGGGCAAAGCAAAAAATGGCAAAGGCAAGGAAGTGCTGGGTATAGCAGACTGAATGTCACCAGAGTAACCAGGGAAAGGCATCTCCTCTGAGACTTGTCTGGAATGCTGTGATGACATCAACAGATTGCTTGAATCTGTTGACTTCTCAGTGTGTGTGTGAGCACATATCTACGTTAAACATATATCTGAACACATGAAGATTTATAAAGCCGAATGTATTTTTATATATACATGATTCAAAATGTCAAACAAGTCTTTCGTTCTAGAAGTTGAACATATTGTGAAACATTGTGCATGGAATTATATTCCTGTGCTCCATATGCTCTGGTTAGTAGCTCTCTTCTAGATGCACTGATGGGTTCAATAATTATCGTGTAATGCTATTTCAGTTGCATATGTTATTACAGCACAGTAGCTTGACTCTTTCTTCAGGCTTAATTAGGGCACAATGCAACTGAATGAAATGAGGATTGCTCTCTAGTAAAATTTGAAGTTTTTTAAAAGCAATCCCTGTTATTCTGGGGTTAACAACATGACCATTTTACCTTAGATTATTGAAGTAATTCAGCACGACCTACAGCTACAAACTTCATTTCCTTCATGGTGTGCCATGCTGCCCTCAACAAGAACAACCACTGAAGCAGCTGCTCTGTACAGCATGATGGAGCAAGAAGTCTGCAGCAAGCAGAGTAGCAACAGCAGCTGCCAGTGGGGGTGATTTACACATGATCACCATTCAGTGTTCAAAAAAAGGTTTTGACGTTTCTTGTGACTTGTCTATGGAATATATTGGATAGAATATGCCAGGATTGTTCCTAATAAAACTACAGAAGTCTGTCTTTGGGCTCTTTGGACACTGATGAACCACTCATGTGGGAACTTCTTCCTGGGATATAGGTCATTTGAATGATTTGAGAGAGTTGGAGTTTAATTAGTTTTTACTATTTAATTTCTGAGGTCGTACTCCTAACTTCCATAGTAATTTTGTTTGGCATCACTTAGGTCAATGAAACAATGCCTGTTTGTACCTGTTGAGGATCATTCACCAGACTGAAGGGACAGCTTCTTGGTTGATTTTTAGTTCTGAAGCAATGCAAAATCACTGCATACAGTAACTATTAAATACCCTCTTAATTCAGGGTTTCAAATCTGGAATGTTATTGTCCAGCATTCCCTCGTCAAATTGGAGATGATCTTAACATAAAAAAGATAAATGTCAACTTACAGATAAAGCCAGTGGTCAGAAAAATCATTGCAATGGTGAGGCAACACACTCCAAAGCGTTCTGCAGAGTGCTTGAACACAGAAGAAAACATTTTCACAAATAAGTGCTTAAAATGAGAGTCTTTAAGATCTGCCTTAGTATCCATATGCTTTTGGCTGGAATTGAACAGTAGCACTGTTCCAAAATGGAGTTGCAGGGAAGGGATGATCCACAGCAGTTCCGTACTTTAGAGAATCATGTTGTGTATTTAAGTGAATAGACATGCACATGACCTATTTTACTGGGCATCAATGGAAACAGTGTTGTAACTATAGTTGGATTAAAACCACAGTTCACCATTGAAAGCAACCTGAGACTGATTCTGTAACTAATAGGAAGAGTATAAACATTTGGTGTCTTACAAAGAAAATGCCACCATCAAATTGAAATTAAAAAACCTGTTTTAAAAGTCCTGTGAAATATAATTAAAAAGAAAAATCCTAAATATTTTGAACAAAGCTATATAATATTCTTTCCTTTAGAATATAGCTTTGCATGTAATCCCTAGAATGATTAGGGAATGCAATATTAGTTTGTGCAAGCATTGTTTTGTAAATTCCATAATGGTTTTATATGAAAGATGATGAAGAGTGAGTAATGCAGAATGGGCAGAAGGCATGTTTTCCAAATCAGGCAATCTCATGGTTGACCTGATGAAAGATGGGCTTTAGCTGACCTGCTGTTTGGAACAGAGACAGGAATGCAGCTTCAGATACCAATTAAAACCAGGATGAAACAGTTTGGTGTTTCAAGCTCACATCAGGAATGTCAACCCAAACACAAAGGTGCTTTGCTAAGGTCTACAGATGGATCAGTTAACTCATTCTATGCCTGTTTGCCACCAATAATTTACACTGTGGTTATTTGCAAACATGTTACACGCAAATTCACACTAAAGTTGCTATTACTAGTAAAGTAATAATAACAATGCTATATGTTTTGGCACATTTGCAAGAAAGAGACATTGTCATTTCAGATTCTGGAGCAGTCTGTGCATATCAGATGGCATCAATCAAGTCTGCGTAAGACTTGACTGCTACTGGGCTGTTTGGGCTTGATCTTCATAGCATCTATAAATCATTAAATACACTCATTTTTTTTCAAATGGAAATGCTTAATTTTCTATTTGCAAAGTAGTTTAAGTAATTGAATGTTTTAAATCATGAAACATTAAAAAGAATGTTTATCTCAGAAAGTTTACAGCTGTAAAAACAAAATGATGTGTGCCTTTAAAAAAACTGTGTGGGTTTTTTTTGTGTAATAACATTAGTTGAGATAATCCCAGTGTTCTGCTTGTCTTTTGTGTTAGATATGAGCTCCTGAGACGTAAAATCCAGCAACCACTTGCATCAAATCCCCCTGAAGATTTAAATCTGTGGCACAATATTTACTCAGGAACTCAGTGGTTTTATGAAGATAAGGGTCTTAGCAGGTGAGATTACAAAAACTATAAAAACAAATGCTGGCATTTTGTATAGTGTATGTTTAATAGTTCAAAGTATTTCTTGTGTCATTATGTAGTGAACATATTAATTATGTAATGAAATATTTTTTGTCATCGTCTTTGGTATTAATCATTCTCATATACAGGCATTTATTATTAGACTGTCATTCTTAACTCATATTGTTTTGTTCTAAAAAACAAATGAAAATAGAGAACTTGTGGAATTTTAGCATTGATATGCTCATGCAATCAAACCCTTTAGATTCATGTGTACATATGCTCTAGATTCATGTGTTGGCAAAGTCATAGCAGAGGCAGAATGGCTGTTTAAGAAGTCCTAGCTGGAAAACATTTGAAACTTGTTTCAGCATTGTTTTTCTTATCTGGCTTTAAAAGTGCAGATTAAAAATTATTTTAATATCTCCAAAGTCAAGAAGAGTATTTATCACACTCTCAGCAGATCTAATTTAAAGGCATCTTTGTGTTAGCTTCATGATAGTTAAATGCAGAGTGTTGAGAGTGGGGAAATGGAAGGTGAATTCTGTTTCTCAGTACAAAACAGACCCACTGTGTAGTACAGAGCAAGATGGTTGCTCTTGATCAACCTTAGTTTCTTGCATCTCAAAGTCAAGGCTACCATGCATGAGACAAGCAAATGCACATATTAAGAACCCGTAATAGGAATGTCAGCACAGATTCCACATTGGGGTTTTTTTGCAGGTAAAGTTTGAGAAACATTCATGGATGGATTCAAGAAGTGTGTGTTCTCTGTGCTTTGGTGTGGTCTATGAGGACTGCGTGTCAATCATTACCATTCAAATATCTACTTATTATGATAAAAGCTGTGTGAGCATCCCTGCTGAGCAGAATGTGAACCAGCAGAATATGGCCTTTAATTGTGACTGTTGTGTAGACTGAACCAAGCCAAGGGCTACTGCCTCTGGTTTTCCACTGCCTACTTGGTGAAAGTCACTGCTCATTTTCACCCATTGCAATAGCTGACATCCATTGCAATGGCTGACATGCAATTGCCCGATCCTGCCCATTTCTTTCAGCCATGTTTAAGTTTTGCATACAGTTTCCTTTAGTTTTAGTTTAGCTCATTTCAGCAGCACTGATGTGTGCAGCAGTTATGTTAGCAGTTCAGAGAGGGCAATAAATTCTGAAAGGGACTTAGTGACAAGTCATTAGGCACAATGACCTTTTGGGTTGAATGAGCTATGACCACAAAAGTGTGCCTAACCCTTGGACACACCTGAACACTTCTTTTGTGGAGGGTTCTGCAACCTGCAGCTACATTTTTGCAGTCAACAACTTGGGTTGTGGCTGGAGGGAAGGTACTGCAGAGAGACTCAACCTTTACTTTTTGCAGAAAGAAAATCCGCATATCAGCGTCTATTTTTATTTGTATCATACTTTAGGCATGTTTCAGAATTACTGAGGTTTTGTTATATTCCTGACAGAAGTCTGTGTTTGCAATGACTTTTTTCAGATGGCATCTTCATTTCTAGTAGACTAAAGTCAAACTTATTTTAATCTTTGGAAATACGAATCAAATAATGAATCTCAAAGTCTCATCATAAACTTGCAAAGCTAGATACTGTGCATTTTTGCTATAGTGTCCGGGAAAATACTATATGTTTGCAAGCAACAGAAAATAATAAGTGGAAAATAAGGTGTGTTATATGTATCATCACCGTTCTACCATGCTTCTAGTGACAGTTGAAGCAAATGAGCTTCCATTAGCTGGCTTTATTCTCAATGGGACTGTTATAGCTTAGCTCTTTTAAAAATCACTCTTGATCATTGCATAATATGGGGTTCTACAGTGAAGCAGTTAAAAGAAAAAGTAGAAATATACACTATGTCTTTTTCTTTTATGGTGAAATCTGTAAATATCAAGCATTTGCTGCGTGTTCCTTAATGTAGATGTTTATCCCAAAGTACTGCAGCCTCAGTGAAACTTTGATGATTCCGTATTTGCATGGTTTTGTGTGAGGCTTTTTATGATGTTAGGTTGTGAAATCCCACTTAATGTACATTAATACACCTCTTGGTATTAAGAAGAAATTTTGGAGTGACAGTCACTTGGTTTACTAAATATACATAAAATATTTAATAAATCTATACACAGTTCAGAAGAAAATTACTTTGTTAAATGAGTTTGCATTCTTAAGGCACTTTTAAAATTATGTTTAGTTGTAGGAGAGTCCTGGCTGTGCAGTGAATCTCTTTTAAAAATTAGACTCTGCAAGTTAAAATCAATGGGTTTCCCAAAAGAGGAAAAAAGCCTCATTTGATTAAATTCTGATCCAAATTTTGGCAGGTTGCCACTGCTGTAATTACGTATTGAATTGAGCTATAATCTCTCAGCACCTCAGAAGCTACAGCTAGGAAGAAGTGAAATAATGTGTTTTATTTTTGTTACCATGCTAATCACACTGAATTATTGCAGAAAAATAGAACCCTTTTGTAGAGTCTTCATTGGTTCAGAAGATTGCAGCTGAATTTTTCAGACCGTGGCGGGGCAAGAAATAGCAAAAGTTTGGTGCAGGGAAAGGTTCACAGCAAATGTTTCCTACATCTCTGTTTTTTGTTTCATTTAATTATTGTTTAAATGTTTCAGGTACACAACATACGAGTACAAGCTCATAGTGCACAACAAGGTAGGATATACATCAGGCAAAGAAGTGATAGCTACTACATTAGCAGGATTACCAGAGAAAGGAAGCATCCTCATTGCACGTGCTGTTAATCATACTGCTGTAGAAGTGGAATGGTCAAAACCAAGTAAGTGTGCTTAGTATTTATTCCAGTAACTAGATGTTAACATGCCATCACTTATGTTATTCTTCCTTGCTCTCATAGGAAACACAGTCCTTGTCTTGATTTATAATATACCTAAGTGTCCTTGAAAGGAGAAAGAAGAAATAGGGAAAAAAATGTGCACATTTTGCTATTTCTCAGTCATGTTCATATTTATTATATGCCATTTCTGCAGAATGAGAATAGTGGGAGTGAAGAAATAGTTAGTGCAAACTCATGAGAAATCTCTAAAGCAGTACACACAATCCTGTTGTCTTTGTGGTGTTTTTCATCTCTTCGTATAAAAATTTATATTCCTTCAGGATGAGAAGATCCCCTTTCCCTCTCATTTTGCTCTGTTCCTTAAAATTAATTTAGCCAATTACTCTAATTACTTTGCTAATGCAGCAGCAGGGAAGTTCTTCATGACTTCCGTGCAAATGATTTTATAAGGACTGGGTGCTGAATTGCAGCAAATATAGTCTCCTTATTTTATAATTGCATGCCTACATTAAGCTTTCTTATAGAAACTGATTGTAATAGATCTGAAGCAGACCACTGAAGTTTCATTACTTTAGTAATCCCCTGAACTTCTAGATGTAGGTAATCCAATCTGGTTTTATTTTCATTTGTACCTCAGAAGTTTCTTCCATGTATGTTTGTGAATGCAAAAGTTAAACGCCAAGACAAAGCCATTTATTATTTAAGTACCTTATGTATTGTATTACTTCTCATGCTGCAATAAGCTTTGTAATTATTTTGTATACCCATGTTTCATTTTTGTTATAGATAGTAGTTTTCAAATGGCTTTCTTAGTTTCTCTGGGAACTTGGGAGTCCTTAATGTAAGTTGCCTTGCTATCTTTCTTTTTCTGGAAAACCTACTGAAGTATTTAGGTCTTGTATCTTGTAACTTAAAAATAACATATTCTTGATTAAAAATTTCCATGACAAAACTGTGTATTATTATATCTGAAAATGCTAAATGCTTTTGGCTTCTATCAATGCTCTTTCCCAGCCAGCTGAATGCTGTTCAGTGGTGCAGTGTGTCATCTAAAGCAATATGTATTAATGCTTAAAGGTTTTGTCTTAATTATTCTTTTCATCTTGATGTCTACTGGAAAAGCAGTTGCATTTGATCAGATCCAAACTGTCTGACAAAGTACAGATAACAGGCTACATCTGGGTTACTAAAATGAAGAAGCAAGGCTTGACTGGAATCTTTGTTATCCACCAGCTCAGACCAGTGAATGTCCTTCCCTGTGTAGCCAGAAAATTGTAGTATTTGTAGTATTTTCTTTTCTCTGGGGGAGCTAGTGCTGGGCAAGACACATTTTAGGAAGAAACATGAGGAGCTTTTTTTTTCTCCTGTAACTATAACACTTCTGAGTATATTGCAGCTTTACACGTAGACTATACTATCATGCTTGTTCTGAAATAACACATATACTGTGTCCAGTTCTAGGTTCCCCAGGACAAGAGAGACATGAAGCTCCTGGAGCAAGTCCAGTGAAGGGCTACTAGAATGATTAAGGGTCTGGAGTATCTGTCCTATGAGGGACAGATTGAAGGTTGAGGGAGCTGGGTCTGTTCAGCCTAAAGAGAAGGCTTGGGGGAGGGAGGGACAGATCAAAGAATATAAGTATTTGAAGAGAGGATGTCAAGAGGATGAGGCCAGACTCTTCTTGGTCATGCCAGGTGATAAGACAAGAGGCAATGGACATAAACTAAACCACAGAAAATTGCACCTGAACATGAGGAGGAACTTTACTGTGAGCATGACTGAGCATTAGAATAGGTTGTCCAGAGAGGTTATGGAGTCTCCTTCCCTGAAGATATTCAAGAGCCATCAGGATACAATCCTGAGCAATGTGCTGTAGGTGACCCCGCTTGTACAAGGAGGTTGGACTTGATGACCTCCAGTGGTGTCTTCCAACCTCATTCATTCTGTGAATGTGTGGGTTTTGATTTTCTCTATGGCCAAAAGGCCATCTGTATGAAGTTGAGTGTAGCTATAATTTAAGACATAGGCACTTGCCCCTTGTTCATATTTAGAGGAAGATCTCATTTTGCTTTCTTCCTTCTATCTGGGTGAAGTTATCCTCTCGCAGTGGCAAGCTGCACACCATTGCTAGCAGTGGGTTTCACCTATTAATTTCTTTACTTCACTGATTCAATTGTCATCAAGTGGATTTCTAAGAAAGGAAGCTTTCTCCAGTATTAGCATGATTTTAATGATTTTGACAAGTTTGAAAGAGCATCACTTCTTATAAGGTTGAAATTGAAGGCACTTGATGGAATCTTTGCCTTTTTTTAAATAAGAGGGTCTGCATGAAATTTGCTTTTTACTTCACAATAAATGTTGCTGATAACAACCTTGCTGACTGAAGATTTCATAGTTGATCTCCCAATGTTTTTCCTTTCTTAGCACTACAAGATTTGCAAGGAGATGTTGCATATTACACCCTCTTCTTGAATTCTACTGATGATGGAAGATCTCTAAAGATCCAGGCTGATGTAAACTTTACAGTCATAGGTGATTTGCAGCCCAACACAGAGTATGAGATACATTTTGAAGTTTTTAATGGAGCTCACAGCATCAGCAGTGACACTGTGCATGTGACTACCTCAGATGGAGGTTGGTTAGCCATGACTATGGCTTGGCTTAAAATCTGAGAATGAAATTGATTGATTTTTGTTAGGGTTGAGGTCAGTCATCCTTCCATTATAAAATTTACAGTATAAAAGAAATAAAGGCTAAAATGCTTAAGTGCTGGTTGTCGTCATGTGGTAGATCAATAAATGGTCCCACTGAGACAGCAGCAAAAGCTCTAATAGCAGATATTAACCCAGTTTTTTCTCATCTTCTCCCACATATTCCTATCTGTGTGCACTAAGTTTGGAACTGAGTTCATATCAATAAATGGTGGAACTTAGAAACAATTAATGGGGGTTTTAAAAGATTTGCTCTGTGAAGCGATGTGCTTTTGACATGACAGTCATACACAGGGCCTTTCCTGAGTCACCAGAAACTCTAGGTGTAAGTTCAGCCTCTAAGAAAATTCTTTATGAATCATTTCTATGCCAGTGGGCAAATGTGAGGTGGAGGAAGGTTAAGGATAAAATAAAAATTAAAAAATTGTGCATCAGAAATGTGTTTAGAATGTTCTTTCTAATCTTTTTGCTTTATAAAGTCTCATTATAAACATTATAATATCATTACCTCAGAAGCAAGTGTTCCAGGTCATTAGCAAAGCACTTTAAGTGAGAATTCCATTTCCTTTCTGATGCCAAAGGTCAGCACCTTTTGTTTATAAAATAGAATTGATCGTAATGGCAATTTTTCAACTTGTTCATATGATAAAAATAGGATTTTGCATGGTTCTTTCTGACATGCTTAGATAACTATGTAATTTAATGCTAAGGGAGGTGTTGTGTAGGTTTGTGGTTTTTTTAAGTAAGTGTTAGACTTCATCATTACCTATAGTAATCAACATTCAACACCATTTACATAATGACAGTATTGCATATTGCTTCAGCTATAAGGCTGATAATGTCATGCTCCACCAGGCATAAAGTATTTTGGTCTTAGGTTATTCTTTAAAAGCAAAATTATTCTTTTTGTT
The DNA here is from genome assembly GCF_012275295.1 of Melopsittacus undulatus. Classification (NCBI taxonomy): domain Eukaryota; kingdom Metazoa; phylum Chordata; class Aves; order Psittaciformes; family Psittaculidae; genus Melopsittacus; species Melopsittacus undulatus. The sequence continues at coordinate 103,466,446 of NC_047529.1, read as the reverse complement.
TTCTTTCCTCTATTTTTTCTTTTTTTTTATTTACTCTTTTTTTAAGAACTGAGATTGGGGCAGACATAAAAAATAGTATTTGTATGTTGGAAGTGCAGATGGGTGAATAATTTATCATTATATCTCACTGGTCACATACTGCTGATGATTGACACTATGTTGCTGTATAAAGCATTTTGCCATCAGCTCTCATGGTTTCTAACTGAGAGTATAATAAGTCAATTTACAGAAGACTACAGACTGTGATAGCTTCATCAGAGGCAAGTAGATAAGCAGTGAACCCTTTGCTAAACCTAACTACTAATCTGCATTTGGTTAAACAAGTGCTTTTGCAGAGACAGCTGGAGTTTATTCAGTTTCTTCTTTTATTTCTAGAGCCTGAGGGCATGTTCCCTCCAGAGGTTGTCATCATCAACAGTACAGCTGTACATGTCATCTGGACATCACCTTCAAACCCAAATGGTGTGGTCACAGAGTACTCTATCTATGTGAATAATAAGCAGTACAAGACTGGAATGAATGAGTCGGGCTCCCTCCTTTTAGCAGATTTGTCTCCATTCACTGTATATGATATACAGGTTAGAATATCTTTTCTGAGTTATGTAATATACTTCAGGTTTACGTGTATTCCCAAGCAGAATATTCTTTCGTGAATTTCTTTACATAGATGGGCATATATTTGCACTGATGTTTGTGTGCTTATACATACAAGGCATAAATGTGTTTTCAGCATATTTTAGGTGTGTCTACACATTACAAATTTCCATTATCTTTTTTAAACCATCAAAACTCCATTTACTTTCTCCTAAATGCTCTGTGCTACATTAGCAAAGCTCCAACATATATTACAAAAGAGGCAAAGATTCTACTCCTACTCATTAAAAGAAAATTGCAATTGTTTTAGAAACATCAGGCATGCGTAATATATCAGCACAGAGAAATAATGATGTTGCATTTGTCATTCTTCATCATTTATTTTCTCCTTATCCTTCTAAGGAGGAAGAACAGCTGATCTCTGAAATCACAGTAGTACTTTTTATGCTGTTAAAAAGTACAGTATTTTTCCTTTGCTTTTCCTTTTTTCTATCTTTGCCTCTCTATTCATATATCTAGCAAAAGGCAAAATACTCTGCAGAATAACAGAAAAAAAAATCTTTCTGTCCCTAAGTTATACTAATATATTCAAGAAATGCAGTTTGACACTTAATTGTAAGTATTCCTATTTCATTCAGTTTTCATTTGCATTATATATGAGAAAGACTTAGTAGTACCACGCATACTTCATTCTGAATCTGTGCATTCCATTACCACATAAATAAGCATCACAGACAGGTACACCGTAACAGATTTCTGTGTTCCAGCCCCTCTGAAACAGCAAACCTCCATCCATGAATACACATATGACTTGCTGAATGCCACTTGGAAACACATTTGTCTTTTCTCAATAACAATGCAAATTCAATGCACTGCCTCACTTATAGACCCTCTATATTAATTTACCATGGCCACCTTCTATTGCTTGAGTTGTTAATTACTCTTCTCTTCTGCTTTCCAAGTCTTAATACTGGATTTATATTTGCATCAGTATAATAGGTAAAACCAAAATAAACTGGGGTTTGGGTTTATTTTGATTCTTTTTCATGTTCTAGAAGCTATGCTACTTTCAGTGCATATGTGTCTCACTGGTAATCTTACTGCATTATCTTTCATACTTTGTGCTCTATTATTTTGAGTAACTTATCTGTTAACAATACAATGTTACTGCCCTTCACTAGCTATTTCACTTTGCCTCTGCTTAGTGTAATCCCGAGAGCTGAAGGAATAAGGTTTTAGTTCTCTGGCATTTTTAATAACAAAGTGTATGATTCCTATTTGCATTTTGCACTTTTAATTTTCCAGAATAGACATGAAGGAATAGAAAATATGAAGGAAAAGTTATTCTTATTTTTATGTCAGAATATATGGTAGGCATAATAAACTTATTCAAGGCCCCAAATCAAAGTAACTTTTTTTACTATTATGTACCAGATTCTACATATCCAGGCAGAAAAACAAATTCACTGCAATTCTGTTGGTGATAATAGACACCAGCAATTGGTGCCAGAGGGCTGCATGTACCCTTGTTTAGAAAATGGTGTGAGAAAGTGTGATACAGTGCAGTGTATTGCAAAGCTGCAGTGTTTTTCTGGCTGTATGGAATCTGTCACATGGAGAAGAATAAAGTTGTGGGTGAAGAGAGAAGTCTAAACTGTAGCAGAGCTAAATAATTTCTGCAGCTGAGTATGTAAAACTCATGTTCTTCTTCATCAGATTGAAGTCTGCACAATGTATGCCTGTGTGAGGAGTAATGGGACCCAGATTACAACTGTGGAAGATGAGCCAAAGCAGCTGTCAGCACCCATTATTCACGTAATTGGCTCAAGGTACTATGCTATAGGTGGTTTTTATATATCAGAGGAATTTGTAGCTGGAACGGGGACCAAAATTTCAGGTTGTGTTCTCTTGGTTGAGTAAGGTGCATGAAAGAATTATGAATACACTTTGCAAAAAAAATCTTTCATAGTTGTTATTTTTGGTTTTAGAGTTCTTGGCCAAAAGAGTAATGGAAAAAGTCTAACCCTTGGTTGATTGTACATACCCATTTGGGTGTCACTGTGCTGTGATAATAAATAAAGCATAAGTGGCAGTAGTTAAGAGAAGTGCAGGGGAATGAAAATTATCACATTTTGCTGTCAGTTAAGAAGAAGAAGATTAATGCTCAGGGAGCAATGCAATGCTGATAACAGAAACTTAGAATAATTGTGGGTAAAAAAAGTCACCTATCACAACAGTAAGAATTAGTAAACTATCTTAAAAGTCATACATATCTATGTCTCCTTGAACCACTGTTTGCAATATGCCTATTCACTACATCCGCAGGCAATGGCAAACTTCTAAATTGTAGAGGGAGGTTCAGATTTGCAGTCCTTAGAAGCAGCCAAATAGTAACATATACAGTGATTCTTTGGGAGTTAATATTTTCCAAATGCAGACTAAAACTAAGCTCTGTAATGCATTTTTCAGAATTACACCAACAATAAAACAGTTTGCCTCCTGTGTTTATGGCATTGTTCGTGTGATTTTATTACGCTTCTGGTAGAGTATGCCCATTAGCAGTCTTTCTTTTCTAGAACGATTTTTTTTTTAATTAAATAACAAAACTCTACCATCTGAGACTTCAAAAAAGGCCAGCAGAATGGACTTGCTTCCTCAGTCTCTTAAGGACTTTGTTTTGCTGTTCATCATGACTAAATTTAGCTTGAATTCAGCATTTGTCTCTGTGTAAGGATGAAATTAAGATTGCTATTTTTCTGTCATATGTACAGATACAGTCAAAACTTGTTTGATTTATAAGAACTCAGTTCAGGATCTCATCTTTTGCCTTTGGCTTTAATTTCTGTATGCCTTTGTCTGTATTGTCTCTACTGCAAACACTTATGTGTGTTTCTGCTATTATGTATAGACTAAATATGTCATAACCCATGAATGCAAAAGGATCAAAAATGCCTTCCTACTTTATAATCTGCTCAGCCAGAAAGAGACTCTGTTTCTACACTGCCTTTTCCTACATGTCATATTATCATCAGCTGTTCTTATATCCCAAAAGAATACTAACTACTGATCGATTGCCAGGACATGTCTGGCCGTGGCCTACATGTGCCCTGGGTAGTTCATTTATTTGCCACGGTGGATTTGCTAGAGTGGAATTTAATCAATAGCTAATTCATTAATTCTGGTCCTCGAGTATGTAGGGATTGTTCAGTATAAAAATGACTGGCTGGCTTCAGCTTAGATTGAAATATGGCAAACACTACAGCTGACAGTTTCAGCAGGTGCTGGGCTGAATATGAATTTTGTTTATTTATCCTCCATATAAGAAAAAGCTGGGGAAAAAAAACAATTTGTGTAGACAAGAGAACATTTTAACACATATCTGTCATCAGAGAAAACAGGCATTTCTAGAGTATAGGCTCGTGGGATACCTATGATATAATACAGACTGTGCAGTTTGTCTTTAATTGGAATCATGGTGGGTTTTCCCTCCTCTGAATCAGTTTGGGGGCTGTGTTATTGATGAGAATGCTATAAGATAATGTCTTTGTAGCATTCACAAATAATTGTTTTAAACTTTGCCTCAAGGTGCTGCATTACAGAAATTATAATTTCATCCACCAGTTTAGAAGTCTTTCTATTAGCAGCTCCATTCACACTGTTCAATGAAGGTTATACCACCAGCACCATTATAAATACCTTACTTTTCCACCTCTTACAGTTAATAACTCAGCTTCAGGCTGAAACTTGGCACAAAAGGTCGCAGCCCTGGAATGGTTATTTTATAATGCCAAACTTCAAAGAGAAAACAGTATGGGATGCAATCCTGAAGTCCTAAGTCAGGTTTTGGTTTGTTACATTTCTTGTCTGGGTTTTGAAGTTTTTTTTGTGGGAGGTGGACAGGTTGCATTGGCCATGTTTAGGTAGAAACAAACCCTATAGAAATTAAGTATGCTTTGGGTTTTTTTCTTTTTTTTAGTTAGAACACCAGGGTTTGTCTCTATAGAGAAATATCATGTTTTATTACACAGATTGGAAAGGTCTCTGAGTACATGTATGTGGATGCTAACTTACAGTTTGGGTAGTGGATTCAGTTCTCATGGTATGTTGGAAAATAGTTTGTTCATTCTTTTTCTCTTTGTTCCTTGTAATACAGTATGCCTAGCGTTTTTTCTAAAGACAGTATTTAGTAGCAGCTTTGTTCCTTTCAGAAAAGTGAAGCACAATGTAGATGAACCCTGCAGCAGTTCTGTTCAGTGCTTAATTAAAAGTTTGATGACTCCAAAAAAAGCCATAAACTAGGGAAAATCCTTCACAGCCTCATGCAGAAAAAGTGGGTTCTTTATGCACTTTGAGGGGAACCGAAAACTCTGGTCAGGGTATAATAAAAAATGCAAAGAAGCTCAAGGCATGGGAGAAAAGCTAGGTGAATTCTTTGGTTTGATGCTTAGTATCATCAGGCTTAAGATATTTTCTGTATGAGCTACAGGAATTATTTCAAAATATCATGTTAGTGAGAAAGATTTTAGAACAAATGGATAAAACATATAGCAGTAAATTGTTGGGATGATGATATTTGCTCAGGAGTTCTAAAGGAGCTCAAATATTAAAGTGTCAAACTACTGTGCTTTGTAAAATATCCTTTAAATTGGTCTTGGTACTGGAGGAATGGAAAAAGTGACAATGTAGTGTAGGTTTCTCCAAGGGGGTCTGGGGAGCTAAAGACATGTAAATCTGATTTTTCATACTGGTAAAATGGGCAGAAAGTAAAAAAGCTATAAGAGTAAGGGATTCACAGCTATGTGAATGAACATGAAATGCTGAGGAATATTGTTCTGGAGCCTAGTCTAGCTGACCTATAACAAACTCACATATGCTTAGCTTCACAGAACTTTCCCTAAAGTGTTCAAGACAATGTTCCCATGGATGACAATCCAGTTGCTCTCCCTGCTTTAGTAATGGGGAAAACAAAGCATAGAAAGATTCCTCCAAGGCATCTGTAGCAAAAGCAGAACTGTAATGCAATTTGTCTTTCTGCAGTGTGTCATACCACCTCTCTAATTATGTTAGTACTGCAGTCCATGATACCGCAGGTAGTTAACTCTTGTGCAGTAATGCTGAAGCAGTTGCTCAGTATATGGGTTGTCTCCTGATGAGGAAAGTATTTTATCTGCTGGTCATTAATAGCAGCAGTGTTCCCTATCTTAAGAGTGTCAGGTGAGTGTTGTGGTTTTTCTGTGATATTTTTTAATTCCAGCTCTTGAAAGTAAAGTAATTGAATCTTAGGTTTGCTGTGTCTCTAAGAATTTAGCACTTTCATGTGATGAGACTAACACAACATTCATTCTCAAGACCCAGAAGTGAGGCCTTATTATATTTTAATCTTTGTAACTAAACCTTGACTACTATGTTGAGGAAAAAAATAATGAAGAGTTCTTTTCATGATTTCATGGACAGTTGAAGCTGGTGATTCTTGAAGCAGGCAAAACCTGCTTTTTTTTCCAAAGTCTGGTTTGCCAAAATGTATCTGATGTGATATCAAAACTCTGAAATACTGATATTTTTCATGGATAAAAAAAAAATCTACTTGTAAACATTGGAATGAATTATCGTTGTATGCTTGAGCTGCAGGATTTCAGTTTACTCTGTTGCAGCAGAAGCAAATACACCTTTGTGGTTCCATTTAAAATTTGTCTATCTCCTGGAAGTGCTGCAGTGCCTCATGGACCTTGCAGTGTGAAGCAGTTTGTTTGTGGATCAGCTGCCTTTTCTGGAGAGCTTCATTATTTTTACCACATTGACAGCAATCACTCAGCATCTGAACTATCAGAAGTTACACACACCTGAAGTGAAGTTCTGTCTGGGCAGGAAAGGATTATACTCCACACATCAGGTTTTCTACACTCATCTGTGCCTAGAATTTTTAAGTCTACATCTGTAGTTCAAGCTGTGGGCACTTTCCAGTATAAACACAGTTTGCCAGGGATGGGAAACATCAGAAGGTATAGACATAACTGAAACATTCATAAGATTGTGGAGGAGTTTGCTTATCTGTGGGTTGTTACTGGAAGGTGATGCTGAGTTTTACCTTTCTGGTGCCACTGGTCAGTGAACTCCCATGTCATATAGTATTCTTGTGCAGCTATAGCATTGCACAATACTAGGCTGTGTCCACCCCAAACGTGTGTCTATAAATTGAATAATAATAAAGTGATTGCTTGTTAAAAAAAATACATGCTGAGAGCTGCAGAAAAGGCAAAATGTTCAAATCAGTGCATCAAAACATAAGCCTAATTTGAAATTATCTCAGAGAGAAATGTGACTTGCAAAACTGTAAAAACTAGCACTTCTTTGCAGATATACCTTTGAGGTTCTGAATGAAGCTTGCAAAAACCAAATAATTAAAAAATATGACTGGGAATGCTTACTTTGCTCCTGTGATTTATACTGTGTAAAGACCAGGAGAGAGTTACAACGGCATTTTTAAAGGTTGAAGTAGTACCTTTCTTTTCCTTTTTATCTTTTTTTTGTGAAGGTTATACAATATACTTTCCTGCTTTTATATTTTAAGTTAGGTCCTATCACATTATTTAAATGTATACATATGTATATGTGTGTGAATGAGTGTTCATGAGCATGTGATAGAGTATGTGGTGAATACAAAATACCCATGCACAGAATAGGGAATTAAATCTGTGGTTCAGATGAAGACCTTGGAATGAAAATGGTGACTCTGTAAGTCACCTACGAAGTTATTCCCTCGTAAGTGACATTAATTCCTGTTCTGCAAAGGCTTTTTTGTGGTGTGTATTCCTCTATTTGTACCTCAAGGAAGTGAAATAATTGTTCAGTTATTTTTATTCTGTTAAGATGTCAAAGTTTATCTCAGCAGCTGCTGTTTCACTGTAACATTTTCACTTTAAATTAATGCTAATTTATGATGTCACTGGCATTCTGACAGTGGCAGTGTAATTGGGACATGGAGATTAAGAGGTACTTGAAGCCTAAGTATATACTATGCAATGCTGTTGGTCCTCATGCTGCTCTACACATAGCATTGGGATCACCTTTCTAGCCAAAGAGAGCTGTAGCGGAAGAAATTTGTGTCTTACTCAACATTCCAGAGTGATTATGCAAGAAATTAAGTTTTCATTTGAAATAGCAATGTAAACTGTGTACATTCTAAAAAAGCAAAATTCTGTTTCAAATGTCCTTTTTGCCTTTTTTGTTATAATTGCAATATTAAGTGAAATTTTGGAGCAAATACTTGAAGATTATTTTAGTACTAACCAGGCATGCTACAATTTAACGCAATTCTTCTCTTAAGATACTTTCTTCCTTAAACTGATGGTGGTCTGATATCAAACCAGAAAGTGACAGCAAAATTTTGTTTTATAGACAGTCTATTGTGGGCTGCTGTAGTCATGGTTATGCACTCATAGTTAGAAGTCTTGAGCCCTCTTAAGTGGGATAAACACTTGCATTTTTTACTTCTAATTTTATGTCAATGGGAATATCTAAGCACGGAAGAGAAGTACTGCTTAGTGATGCTGTGATGAGCTCTTTTCTTTCTGTGTTGAAGAACGTGTTTCAAAGTAACTTACACATTTTATATAATGTTTTTGAAGGCAGGGAAAAAGCAAGATAAATGCAGGTCTCCTCTAAATGGTGACTGAGCACAAGCTGCACTAGCAACAGCTCAGAGGGCAGCGGGTGGTCTTTTGCCGCCCAGCTGCTCTTCCTTCACCAGGTTCATGTTTGAATTGCCCTGACAGTAATTCATGTACATGTTTGCTATAGCAAAGAGTAAAATGCTAGTTTATTACACATAAATTTCCAGAAGTATGAATGAGATGTCTTTTAAATAACAACCTTTAAGGATTTTGATTGCATGTGTGATTTGTTCTCCCAAAACTTTTACACCATTTGGTTATCAAAACAGCTGTGAAATTCACCATCCAAAGGAATATTTTGGGCACTTCGAAATATTACACTCTGTGTGAAATAGTATAAAATGGAACTACTATATGCTAGTCCATATCCATAGAAACATAAATGCTTTCAACCATTTAACAAATGTTAATTTTCTGCTTATTGTAGATCTCTTCAAATCAACTGGGCATCACCAGAGCAGCCAAATGGCATTATCCTAGGATATGAACTCTTACGTAAAGCATGGCAGAGGTGTACCCCATCAAAGACTCCAAGGAGCAGCAAAAGTAATAGAATGTGCATCTCATTAGAATGTAAAAAGCATGAAAATATCTGTGGAGAAGTTTGTTATCATCCAGAGCTGAAGGTACATGTATATTCTTAAGTTAGCAATGTAATGAAAAATTACACTTTTAGGAAGAAGCATATAAACCAAGCCTCTAGTTATCAGAGGAAGGGAAGTAGAGGATTCTGCTTCTTTTGCTGTTTTAAAGTCAAGGCTCTGATACATATCTTGAAACATTTTTAAAAGAAATAAAAATGTTTGAGCTCAGTATAGGGATATCTGTGCAAAAATCTCAAGCAGCATATGTGAGTCTCCTGGTGACAAGCAATTCTGTTATCTTAAGCCCGTGAGTGTTGTCATTATTTCTTCTTTCAGAAGAAAGGAACTGGTTAGCATTTATGAAGATGTCTTGCATTAGCACATTGGTTTGGACCAATAGTGCAGTTCTGAAATGAATTCCCAGATTGTTTTCATTTATTACATGCTGGTTCAGAGTAGAAGTGGTTTTAATACATGCAAACTAAATCACTTGCACAAGAAGCTAAGCCAAAACCTGTGTTTCAAAACCCCTTCAAATATGCTCTAGCTCTAGATGGGAAACCTTGTGTTCCCAACCAGCCTGTGCACTAGCTGACTTTACAAGGATGCATCTGAAGTTTTTTACCTTTGCAAAGCTTTGTTCCGTGTGTGTAATGTAGGTGTTGATACCAAGGAATCAGGCTGTATCTGATTCAAAGTAAATCTCACAAGCCACATGTAGCAGGAGTTTGAGTAATGGGACTTCAGTACCAATCTCTTGAATCCACTGATCCAATCCCATTGTGACAAACTGCATAGTTGGTATATATGTATTTAGATCTTAACTCAGCTGGCAAATCTCTATATGTACTTTTGCATCTCCCTTGGAACAATCAGTTTTGCTCAGCTGTGTGTCATAAGTCACACACTGTAACTACTAGAGGAGATTATTTGCCAGCTTAAGTATTCAGGTATCTGTGGAGAACATGATGGTAGTTCATGTGGCTCCTTTGGCAGAAGGTGATTGCATTGGACCGCTTAGAGACCGTAGGAAATTTTCCAGGTGTATGCAGTATTTCAAAACACCAGTAAAACTATAAAGCTCCTCACTGTGTGAGGAGTCAATCCTCAAAGCCTGCATGGCAAATAGCAGTTATTAACATGACCTGCTGTTGGTTCAACCCCCTCCTTGGCTAAATGGTTAATGACCATATTCTCCAGTACAGAAAATCTATTTAGATTCAGCTACAAGTAGGTGGCTGTTACATGACAATGAGGAGCAGCTCTGAATGAGATCCATTGTGATTTGTCAGATATGTTTTTAAATTATGGCTATTTTCATGTTATTCTTCATATGAGTTCCTGTTTAGGGCTAGGATCAATAGTGTAGCAGGAATCTGTAATGGTTTTGTTGACAAATGAGGTAGAAAACTCTTAGTTTGAAAGTAAGATTTAATGTAATGGAATAGTGTCCCTATTTGTCAAAGGCATCATCACATGTTCTGTGACTAAAGTAAACAATATTTATTCATAAGATTCCCTGTCAGACAAGACAGTAATTAAGGGAGCAAGTTATTTGAGGGGTCCAGATTAATATATAAATCTTCCAGCCAACACAGCTTTAGCTTTTGAGTTCCATTGAGAGCAATACTATGCTAAACATATATATTTCTGAAACCTTGCAAGTCAAGTATGGGCATTCCTTTGTTCTAAAACATAAATTTACTTATTTCAGGTTTTTGGCATGGTAGATTTCTCATAGATCTCTGAATGTTTATAAGTTAAATTTGTATTATATTAATTTTAGAAGTTTTCTTCTCCATTTTTGTTTTTTCAGCCTTTGTGCATTTATGGTCTCTTTGAGCTTGGAGAGTGTCCACTTACTTTTATATCTGTCTGACTTTCTGATTTTTTCTAATTAATTTTGCATTATTTTGTTATAATGGTCTCCCTGTATTCTCACAGTCTGTGGTTAGGAGTGGGTGCTATTTGCTAAGTAGTAGCTATATCAAAAATGACCAGACAGTCCACAGGAAACTGAAGCACTCACACATAAAATGACATGGGAGTAATTTTTTTTAATCAATTGATTAGAATACCCCTCCTAGTACTTTGCCTGGTTTGTTACATGTATTCACACTAGTCATCCAGAATGCCTGTAAGAGGTATCTACAGGGCTCCTGGCACATCCATATTTCCCTTAAACTGGAATCTGTGACAGGGACATCATAAGGCCTTATGTGGCAGATCTCTGTCACACAGTTTTAGAATTCACTGCCAGTCTATGCCAGCATTTATGATATTAGAACAGGCTTCCCAAGGAAGCTGTGGAATCTCTGTCCCTGGAATTGTTCACACACCACATAGACAAGGCCCTTAGTGCCATGTTTTAGTGTGGACTTGGCAGTGCTGGGGAACAGTTGGACTTGATGATCTTTTTCCAACCTAGACAGTTCTATGATTCTATGCTAGTATATGTGTTTCCCAGATTCAAGTCTACTGCGCAGAAGTGAGGAAAAGCCACACTGATCAGTGTGTGCTTGTTCTCTAAAGAAAAACTCCCTTCACAATGCTAGCTGCTATTCACAGAATTAGAGAGTCATCCAACAGTTTGGGTTGGAAGTTCCACCCCCCCACCAGGGGCAGGAACACCTTCCACTAGACCAGGATCAAAGCACCATCCAACCTGGCCTACTCACCATATATTAATCACACAGCCAAATACAAAGAAATGCCACTGAGAATTAGATTCTGAGCAATTTAAGTAATATTCAGATCCATAATAATAATTTTTTTGTTGTGAAGTTCTTCACTTTTGCTCAGGTCACTTACTGAACTTCATATACAAGACACAATGAGTCTAATTCTCTTATGACTTCCTTTAATTCAGGAATCTAAGATGAGAGAAAAACCAGGCCTTTTATACAAATATATTTTGGAGATGCATCTCAGGTTGTTTATTAATATGTCTTCATGGATTTTTGGGTTACATTTAGCATCATCAGCTCACTATTGCAAGGCACTGCAGAAAAAGAAGGATGTTATAATTTCTTATTAGATAAGAAATCACCAAAATATGAGCCACTTCATCCATAGAAACCAAAGTGTTTTAGTAATAGGAATATAAGGGTGTATTTTCACAGCACAGCAGAGCAGGATGCAGGTATTCGTCAACTAACTCTGGCTAAGCTGGGTAAGTAACACAGCTATAGCAGAAAGTGCTGAACAGCGTTCAACGTTGCACTGGTGTATGTGTGCTGCATTTGGGACTCAGGTTAGTATCTCTGCATCACACTGTGGTGGGTAAATAAACTAACTTGATCAGAGCTGTCTTGGGAATCTGCAAAGCAGCAAATGACCTTTTCACTACAAGGGATATGTGTACATGCACATTCATGGGATCATGTGGGTCTGATATGAAGCCTAATGTAAACCAAAAAGATTCCTGCTATCCTAAATAATCTTTGCATCAGATCCCTACCTCTTTTTCTAGTCATCTATCTTTCTGCTTCAGCATTAGAAATTGTTGTTATTTTAAGTAAAGCTAGCAGTGCTATGCCTGGTATTCTTACCCTGGTATTTGTAATCAGACATGGAGTTTTGTATCTATAGAACTGTATCCTAATCTATAACATGGAGCTATAATTCTTGAATGCAGAAGGAATTTAGAAAGGGTCTTTTCAGTGTGCAGCTGAGAATACACTCTCATGTATAATTTTGTCAGGTGTTATGTCCTGACAGTAACAAACCTGTTCTGCTTGGGTGTTTCCAAGCTGGCAAAAGTGACAGCCGATTCCTAGGTGTTTTAGTAAGGTGTGATCCACAACTCTACCCATATTTGATGTCTCAGACATAAGCTTCTAGAGTCCATACCATGAGGGCTGCAGAGATGCACCTCAATTAACAAGGGAATGTGCCCTAGCTTCATGTATCAGGGACCATTATATCAGTAGTGATGGGGAAAGCATTCCTGTATTACCCATGTAGCGCTTAAACTGTCCTTCTGCTGTTACTGGCATCCTGAGGTGAACACTGAAAATAATGAGACAGGTACAGTAAAAGAAGTAATTAAAACAGTGCCATAAAGGCCAGTAATTCCTCTGCACAATGGATCATGAGTATGAACATCCACAGTTAAGAGGGTCCTGACTAAAGTGCTAATACAGCTTCAGCTCTTTTTATTTTCAATTGCAACAAACTGTATAAATCTGCAGGTAATGAGCTAATCAAATATAACTCTGATCTTACTATGAAGTACAGGCTTAACTCTTTATTCATTGTAATTAACGTGTACCATTTGTTAAAAACACCAGCAGGACTCTTCCCTTTAAGGAGAGAAGGAGCAAAATAGTGGACTGATAGCTACCCTCAAAAGCACGATTTTCAGGAGTGAAAACTAACATATCTTGACATCAGTGAAGGATATTCCATCAATATTTATGAAAAATTTACTATTAATGCTAGCAATATTTTGCAAATTTTCCAAGTTCCTTCAGGCTTAGGAAACCTTTAAGAAGATCACACTTCATGTACAGTGTGTGTTGTAACACATCTGAAAGACAGAAAATGAAACTCATTTAGTAGAGTAATATATAGTGATTTGTAACAGAATAACAATAATTTCTGCTTATGCATTTTAAGATCTAAGGGTGTTCCAATTACCAAAGAAAACAGCAGTTTGAGAAATGGGTCAGTAAGTACTTGGAAAAAAGGGTGTCTGCATAGAGATAATTTAAATAAAAAAGAATGAACCTTGCTAATTTAAAATATTCCCACTCACATGAGAGCATGATGGATCAATCATTACTCTGGTGTTTGCTCCACAGGCAGAAATTTTTAATGAACTCCTGTAGTTAATAGGAATTCCTTAGAGTGTTTTGTGAATTGCTATTCCACAAAGTGGCTCTGGCAGCAAGCGTTTGACAAGAAGGATAAACATGGCTGCCTAGCACATCTGTTTAGTTGAGTAAATCAGTCCTAGCTCAACTGGCATGTGTCCACAGGGCCAGGTAATATCCTTTAGCGAAGTCTTCAGCAAGCAGAAGGATTGGTGATGACACACTTTTAATTAAAAGAGAATGGTATAGGTAAGTTTGGCGTATTTTTAAAAATTGTTAAAATATTGTGTAATCCTGCCTGCCAGATTTGATATCTCATTACTCTGTGCTAGTGTCATGGCTGACTGGGCCTTTCCCAGGGCCTTTCTTTATGCTCAGCCCTTCCCAGTCTCTGTGCTCCTGGGCCAGATTCCCTCTATGGTCTTGAATGGGAGGAGAACTACAGGGCTGATTTGTGAGTAACTCAGTCTAACAATATTTTTAAGGGCTCCCATGGTAGCTAAGGATGAACATCTTGTATCATCTCCATAGATAGTAAAGATCTTCTGGTTAGCAAGCATATGTCAAGCTTTCAACCTTCTGTACAAGTGTGAGATCTCCAACCTGCCAAAATGATGTTGTCACTGTGTCTGATCACTACGAGGCTTCTACTTTCATCTATATAGTAACACCACCCAGTTGGGACTGTCACTTTTAGATCTAAGAGGATGAGATAATCATAACCTTTTGCCACTATAGCTTTCAATCCATCTGCTTTTCTTCTTTGTCTATTACATAATTTTAGTATTACTTGAATACATTTTGTTTTATAGATTCATGATGCAGGATCCTTGGGCTGAATATCAATGCAAATAGAAACTAACCATCTTTAGAGGACTGCTAAGAAAGTGTTATTTAACAATTTACAGCTGTTTACAGAGGATGATGTGGAGCTACTTAATAATAGCACCAACTACATCAATTGGTAGTGCCAGATGAGAGTCTGAATGTGTTTTAGAGCTAAGTGGAGCCCTTTTTGTAAATTTTCTACAGGGTATTGAGAAATACCAAGGAGCTTAAATAATTTTTAACAAGGAAAAGTAGTGCCTGCTGCCATTGTAAAAAGCCTGGGTGTTCAGCTGGGGATTTTTTGAGGGAATTCAGGAGGAAAAGGAGAGACATCAGTAATAATGCAATCTTACCAACAGTGATCCAAACAGAATGATTTAGAGTTAGTACTAAAATGGCACTCCCAATGTCTGTGTGAAATACACAGAGCAGCTGTTTCTACTGAGGATTCATAAGAGAAGCAGCATTTCTTAAACCTGGAAGCACCACATGGAAAGTAAAATGGTTGCTCAAGCATTTCAGCCTTGATAAAGCCAAAGATGTTTGAGCTTCTTTAGCTAAAAGATGGAACAATGCGAATTTTGGGTGATGTGCATCACTGAAAAGGAAGAAACAGCACAGGCATGACAAATGAAAGCCATGAAAAGAGAAACTGGGCTAGATGATCACAGAGGGAGACACAGTCCCAAGGGGCACACAATCTGGGACCAAGAATGTGTGAGGAACATGGATTTGGCCTCAGATACAGGCAGGTACAGCATTTCCTGACTCTGGTGTCATCTCAAGATCAGGATGCGGCAAAAAGGACAGGACAGAGACCGTTTTTTACAAATGTCAAGAATTGTTGCTAAATGTGATCTACTCTGATGACAGTGGCACAAACTACCTTATTTTGATGTCTTTAAGAATGCCTTTAGATGACTTGGAAATGCAGATAAACTAGGTCATCATCTAAGTTGCTTTGGAGCCAAGTGTAAATGAACTAAAACTCAGCCTGAAGTGCGTGCCAGTCATAAAAAGATATTCAAAAGGTAGGAAGCAGAGAAGAGGTGTAAAGCAGAGTTTTATTTGACATCTTAACTAATGATTTGGAAGAAAGAACAGTAAGTTAATTGAATTCATAGATTGGATTATATTACCAGTGACAAGGTGGACAGCAAAATAATATAATAAGGTCTACAGAGACTCAAAATTCCTGAACAGAAAATTACTAAATTCAGCTACATTGATAGTCTAAAACAGATGCTGAATGAGAATGTGTGCTGGAAAAGCAGAAAGCTGTGTGGCAATTCAAAATGTATAAGGTTATAAGACCTGAAAACATAATGAGAAAACAAGAGCACCTTCTGCCCTATCTCATGTTAACATTGGGTTCCATATTGTTTTTATGTATCTAAATTCTAACTTCAAAACTTAACCTGATACTTCCAAAGGTGATCGTGTAAAGGCCATTCAAAAGTAAATAAAGCATCATTTTTCTGAAGTCAGACAAAAAATCTGTTTCTGATTTAAGAAAAGTATGAATATTTTATTTATAAGCATGTATTTGCATTAACATTGTAAATGTAATACAAGTTAGCTGTCCTGAGCGTAGTGATAGACATTTTTAAATGTTTTTTGTCAGCTAGTAATTAAAATGCCTAGGGAAACAGAAGGTCCTTCAAGAGGAACACTTTCTTTTGTTGCTGCTAAAATGACCTGATTTGGAATGTGGTTCAAGTTAGGGGTGGAAGTGTGCCGTGTCACAAGAAGACAAAGGAGCAACTCTTCTCTAACATCTGTGCTGTCCGGACAACTGCCTTCTTTGTCTAGCTGTAAGAGGCATCCTCCTGGCTAGTACAAGTTGCCCTGAGTGTAGGTTCTGAGTTTAGAGTTTTTACAATGGTTTCCCTGGCTGTTCTCTATGATTTGCTGTGTACATGGTGTGGCATTCCATTGACACAGGAGTAAGTGTACAAATAATTATTTGATTATTCAGGTGTATCATTTTCTCAACAGCACTGTGAAAGAAGCCCACAGTTAAAAGGCCTTTTCAAAGTTCATTTCCATGTAATTTTTTTTTAAAAGAGCCCTTATGTAAATACTGATCTCTTGAGATCACATTGTCTAAAGAACTGTAGTCATAAATAAGTGATCATGTGCTATAAGAAGAAAAATCCAGTTATTTTTATGTGAAAGAAGAACCAAGATCTCATATTGGGGAATACTAATTTTGAGTTTTAAGGGTTTCAGATGACATGTTGTACCATAAATAAATAAATGAGAATTGGGAATAAAAGAAAAGGGTAGGGCGATGGTAAATTATATCTACATAGTGCAGTTTACTCCACATTGAGAGACTCAAACAGCCTGCAAGGCAAATGAAGATGATTCATATTAATGGACTATTTTATTAAGGTGCGTTATGATTGAAGGCCACAAAATAGGAGTATTCTGTCAGATACACACTAGTTTATTGAAGTCTGATAATGCTGGAGGGCACAGGATTTTAGCCAAGTTACATTTTATTTGACTGCAGTCATATTAGTGTCCGTACTAGGATGTTGTACACGTTTTTGTATATGTTGTTTTGCTACAGAACATATTATGTTCTGTTTAACAGATACTGCCTTACAGCTATTTTTTTTAACTACTTCTAGGTATGCTGTAATGGGATTCTGCACGACAATAAACCTGGCTTCCAATGCTGTGAGGACAAGTACATTCCATTTATTCTGAATTCACCAGGGGTTTGCTGTGGTGGTCAGGTACATGCTGTGCAACCAAAACATCTGTGCTGTGGTGGTTATTACACTAAGGTATCAGTAGGTAAGAGACAACTCCTTTCCAGTGCTTGAAAGAAACAAAACAGCAAAGTTATGTGTCTGTTAAACCAAAGGGAATGAAAACGTAGCAATAAATGTGAGATTTATCAAGATTCCTAGGTGTCTTTGAGACTTGTGTTCAATGGGATAAGCAGAGAAAATCGCACTGACTTTGTCTTCGAAATGTGGTATGTTCTATTTATACAAGAAAGACTTAACTGATGAAGCCTAGTGATTTGGCCATTTCTCAGAGAACTAATTTATGCCAAACTATACTTAATTGCAGTAAGTGATGCATAATGGGGAGGGCAGTTCTGCTTAACAGGAACACCATCAGGCAATTTAGTGGTGCAGTTTAGTTCTCTGATTGGCTTGACTTGACCCCATGTGATTTTCCCTAGCCATTTCTTTTTCTGGAACACTTGTTTGGGATATTACAGATTACATCACTTCTACTTCTTTCTACATTGTCTACTCTTTGTTTCTAGCAGTGTTACAGATCAAATTATACATCCCACATATATTATCTTGGATGGAAATTTATCCTTTCCATAAGGCTGGCCATACGTTTATGCTCAGAACTGTTTGGGAAGTTTGCCAAAACTCTTTCTGTCCTATTGTCTACTGTTCAGTTTTCCAGTTTGTTGAAGTCTTTTTGACATGGAGCGGGGAGGAAAACGGGGGAGGAGAGCCCGTTCAGGGGGCAGTGTTCAGAGCATATATCTCTTTGTAGGCAATTGTGAGGTCAGGAGCTAAAACGCCTCCATTACTCATGCACTGGCACACATTTCCTCAGCTCAGAAATGCTTGAATTTTTGCCAACACATTCAGCACATCCCAAGTTCTGATCCTTGGAAAAGTAATTCATATATCACAATATTAGAATACCTTCCATGATGTCACCAGAAAAATGCTATCACATGGAAGAACCAGAAAAGAGAATTCTACTGGCCTCATTAATCTCAATGTACTGAAATGGAGAGATTATACTGTGACCTCTGTCCCCATCCAGTGGTCTGTGTTAACTAGCTCAATGTTGTTTACATCAAGAAAGAAAAGAACAGTGAAACAAAATGTCTTATGTCTGAAAATACTTCTTGCTCAGTCAGCAGCCCACAGGCATGAATAACAAGGAACGTTTGAACATGATTTTAAACTCACTCTTGCCACATTCTCTTTTTCCATCCTCTAAAGGGCAGGAACATGAACAATGTTGGTCACTTTTTTCTTTTTTATTTTTATAAATATGCTAATAACTGCAAGCTAAATGTTAATGTAGGTCACTTTTTGATAAGGATAACAATTAGCTGGTAAGACTGCATGGTAGCTTTCAGAGAGAGAATGTTTTCAAGCCTAGCTTGGAATGGATCCCATTTTGAAAGGTTAATGAGAAGGTTACTGATCCTTTGTGTCTTATGTCTAATAGTTCTTTTTAAAAAAAAGGTTTAACTTCCAATAGATGTAAGCTACATTCTGTATTTTAATACTTTCTCTGTGTAGCAACTAAATTAGATTCTGAAGAATGCAGGAAAATATGCTGAAGTATCTAAATAGATTATATCTATTATGCTCTAAAAAATTGGTCTCATCTTTTTTTGTTTATTATGGACTTTATTTGATAAAGTTATTTATACAGGAAACTCTCTAAGCATACATATTTCCCAGATGTTGTTTGGCCAGCTTGATAGCTGTAGATGTACTGAAGCACACTGGGCTGAAGGCATGAAGATTACAAATTAGGAAGGCAGAAATCTCAGTTTCTGAAACAGTAGCACACAAAGAAGTGCAAACATCCATCCCAGAATTAAAATGGGAGGAGAGCTTCTTAAAGCACAGCAGAGCAAATAATGCTACTACCATCCAGGCACCGCTTTGGTGAGGAATGTGGGGGAAAGGAAGGCAGCATCCTCCCTCAGCTGTTACACTTGCACCACATGTTTATTCCCAAGAAAAGCTGCATTGGGTTTAGGGATGGCTCCCTGTCTGTAATCCCCAGCCTTTCAGAACAAAAGGACTTCAGATATTACTTTTGATGAGAAAAAATTAGTTTTAAGCATCAAACACATTTATTAACAATAAGGAATGAAAATACTTTAATCACCTCTGTTATCCATCTTCAACAGCAGGAAAAAAAGCCTTACTCCTTCCAACTGACTTTTGAGCCACAGAAAGCAGTGCAACACAGAAGAGTAATAGGAAATTCTAACTTTCAGAACACTGGATCAGCTCAAGTGCAGACACTAGTAAATGAAAATTATTGCCATTTATCATAGTTTTTGCATCCTTTATGGCAGTATCTATGCTCTTCATACATCACAGTTTATCCCTGGCCCAGCCCAGCCCACCTATAGTGTTGGCATTATTGGCATATCCTAAAGCCTTCTCCTGCAAAAGCTTGTGCGTTTGTTTAAGTAGCTGCCGAGCCCACTGATTGTGATGGTGGTTTCTAATTTTTAAAGTGAGTTTAATCCTTAAGTTCTTTGGGAGATGAAGTACTGAGTAACACTGAAAAACTCCTTAAGTGGTGTGAATTCGTTCTTCAAAGCAAGTTTGGAGTGACTCCAGACAGACCAGAAGGTTGTGTTGCCATTCAGCGAGACCTGGACAGGCTGGAGAGTTGGAGAGGGAGAAACTTGATGAAATTCAACAAGGGCAAGTGTAGAGTCTTGCATCTGGGGAAGAACAACCCCATGTACCAGTACAGGTTGGGGGTTGACCTGCTGGAAAGGAGTGAAGGGGAAAGGGACCTGGGGATCCTGGTGGATAGGAGGATGACCATGAGCCAGCAATGTGCACTTGTGGCCAAGAAGACAAATGGCATCCTAGGGTGCATTAGAAAGGGTGTGGTTAGTAGGGCAAGAGAGGTTCTCCTCTCCCTCCACTCTGCCTTGGTGAGGCCGCATCTGGAATATTGCGTCCAGTTCTGGGCCCCTCAGTTCAAGAAGGACAGGGAATTGCTTGAAAGAGTTCAGCACAGAGCCACAAAGATGATGAAGGGAGTGGAACACCTCCCTTATGAGGAGAGGCTGAGGGAGCTGGGCCTCTTTAGCTTGGAGGAGAGGAGACTGAGGGGTGACCTCATCAGTGTTTACAAATATGCAAAGGGTGGGTGTCAGGATGATGGAGTTAGGATTTTTTCAGTGATATCCAGTGATAGGACAAGGGGCAATGGGTGTAAACTGGAGCATAGGAGGTTCCACGTTAACACCAGGAAGAACTTCTTTACTGTAAGAGTGACAGAGCACTGGAACAGGTTGCCCAGGGGGGTTGTGGAGTCTCCTACATTGGAGATATTCAAGGCCTGCCTGGACAAGTTCCTGTGTGATGTACTCTAGGTTACCCTGCTCTTGCAGGGGGGTTGGACTAGATGATCTTTTGAGGTCCCTTCCAACCCTTGGGATTCTGTGATCACCTGCTACAAGCTCAGGAGCATTGCATCCCAACTAGAAGGAAGTGCTGCAGGAGGTCCAGGAGACCTCCTTGGGTGGATAAGGAGCTGCTGAGGAAACTTAGAGGGAAAAAAAGAAGCTTATACAAGGTGGAAACAAGGACAGGTGGCCTGGAGAGAATACAGGGATGTTGTCCAGGAACCTAGGGACCAGATTAGGAAAGCTAAGGCCCAGTTAGAATTAAACTTGGCAAGGGATGTTAAGGATAACAGGAAGGGATTTTATAGGTATGTAGCTTCTAAAAAACAGACTAGGGACAACGTAGGCCCCCTCCGGAAGATATCGGGAGAACTGGCTACTCTGGATTTGGAGAAGGCTGAGGTTCTTAATGACTTCTTTGCCTCAGTCTTCACTGGCAAAGGCTCTGACCACACCACCAAAGCCTTGGAAGGCAGATGCCAGGACTGTGAGAATGAAGACCTTGGGCCCACTGTAGGAGAGGATCTGGTTCAAGGCCATCTTAAGAACCTAACGTGCACAAGTCCATGGGACCTGATGAAATCCATCTGCAGGTCCTGAAGGAGCTGGCGAATGAAGTTGCAAAGCCACTGGCCATCATATTTGAAACATCATGGCAGACAGGTGAAGTTCCCAAT
Source organism: Melopsittacus undulatus (assembly GCF_012275295.1). Lineage (NCBI taxonomy): Eukaryota > Metazoa > Chordata > Aves > Psittaciformes > Psittaculidae > Melopsittacus > Melopsittacus undulatus. Next base: position 103,445,104 of record NC_047529.1, on the reverse strand, counting down.
GAATGGAAAGAGGGAAATATAACCTCCATTTTCAAGAAGGGAAAATGGATGCCCCAGGGAATTGCAGACCAGTCAGTCTCACCTCTGTGCCTGGCAAAATCTTGGAGCAGATTCTCCTGGAAGGCATGCTGAGGCACATGAAAAACAACAAGGTGCTTGGTGACAGCCAGCATGGCTTCACTAAGGGGAAATCCTGCCTGACCAATTTGGTAACCTTCTATGATGGGGCTACAGCAATGATGGACAGGGGCAGAGCAGTTGACATCATCTACCTGGACTTGTGGAAAGCATTTGATACTGTCTTGCATGACATCCTTGTGTAAGCTGGAGAGACATCAGTTTGATAGATGGACCACTCAGTGGATAAAGAACTGGCTGAATGGCCACACGCAAGGAGTTGTGGTCAGTGACTCAGTGTCCGGCTGGAGATCAGTAAAAAGTGGTGTCCCTCAGGGTTCAGTGTTGGGACTGATCTTGTTCAACATCTTTGTTGCTGACATGGACAGTGGGATTGAGTGTGCCCTCAGCAAGTTTGCCAATGACACCAAGCTGTGTGGTTCGGTTGATACGCTGGAGGGAAGGAATGCCATCCAGAGGGACCTTGACACACTTGTGAGGTGGGCTGATGCCAGCCTCATGAAGTTTAACCATGACAAGTTCAGGGTCCTACACCTGAGTTGGAGCAATCCCAGGCTCAGCTACAAGCTGGGCAAAAAGGAAATTCAGTGCAGCCTTGCGGAGAAGGACTTGGGGGTGTTAGTCAATGAGAAAATGAACATGAGCCAGCTTCAGTGTGCACTCACAGCCCAGAAAGCCAACCGTATGCTGGGATGCATCAAGAGGAGTGTGACCAGCAGGTGGGAGAAGATGATCCTGCCCCTCTACTCTGCTCTTGTGAGACCTCACTTGGAGTATGGTGTTCAGTTCTGGTGACCTCAATATAAAAAGGACATGGAACTGCTGGAACAAGTCCAGAGGAGGCCACGAGGATGATCAGGGGACTGGAGCACCTCCCATATGAAGACAGGCTGAGAAAGTTGGGGTTGTTCAGCCTGGAGAAGAGAAGGCTGCGTGGAGACCTCATAGAAGTCATCCAGTATCTGAAGGGGGCCTACAAGGATGCTGGTGAGGGAATCTTCATTAGGGACTGTAGTGAGAGGACAAGGGGTAATGGGTTGAAACTTAAGCAGCAGAGGTTTAGATTGGACATAAGGAAGAAATTCTTTACTGTTAGGGTGTTGAGGTACTGGAATGGGTTGCCAGGGAGGTTGTGAATGCTCCATCACTGGCAGTGTTCAAGACCAGGTTGGATGAAGCCTTGGGTGACATGGTTTATTGTGGGGTGTCCCTTCCCATGGCAGGGGGTTTGGAACTAGATGATCTTGAGGTCCTTTCCAACCCTAATTATTCTATGATTCTATGATTCTATGACTGTAGTGACAGGACAAAGGGTGATGGGTTCAAACTTAAACAGGGGAAGTTTAGATTGGATATAAGGAAGAAATTCTTTACTGTAAGGGTTTTGAGGTGCTGGAATTGGTTGCCCAGGTAGGTTGTGAATGCTCCATCCCTGGCAGTGTTCAAGGCCAAGTTTCACAGAGCTTTGGGTGACATGGTTTAGTGTGAGGTGTCCCTGCCCATGGCAGGGTGGGTTGGAACTAGATGATCATTTCCAACCCTAATTATTCTGTGATTCTATGATTTTGGAAGAGGCAAGGAATTTTTCTTGCTAAGAAGCAGGCTGGCTGTTCTGCTAATCATAGCAAGAGCAAACTCTCTTTATTATGTAGCTGCCTCCACTTAAATGTTTTCAGTTGTACAATTATCATATGTACAGAAAGTATTTTTTTGCTCTCTTAGTTTGTCTTTGTCATGCTTGTATTTGGATATCATACAAAGTCTTGGCCCTGAACTCATGAATATGTGTTTCTTTAATTATTATTGCAAATGCTATAATACTTTCATAGCATTCTGATATACTGATTCCTTTCCTTCAAGTGGAATATTTTGTACATGAAGCTTCTAGTGTGTGAAACCAAACTTGTTGCTGTCAGAGGAAAGCCTCTCAGGGATTCGAGGAGCAATAAATGCATAAAGTTTTTAATTGTATCCTTAATTTGACAGGAGAAGTGTGTTGCCCTAATGAAGAGCAAAACAGAGTTTCAATTGGAGTTGGTGACTCTTGTTGCCAGGGAATTCCTTACTCCATATCGGGCAATCAAATCTGCTGTGGTGGAGCCCTCCATGACAGTTTCAATCAGCAGTGCTGTGGTGGAGAAGTCATTAGCACAGATTTGGTCTGTTGTGGTGATGAAGAAAAAGGGACTGCACATAGACCTGTCACAGGTACGTGATAAGTTTTCAAGAAAGTCAGTCTTCATCTTTCTAAATCTCTTCTGTCATCAACCATTCAGCAGTGACACACTCAGATTTAAGGTGTGTGTGCTGATTTGTTGAAATGGTGTTGGATTTTACTCGCCTGTTCTGATAGACTGCAAAATGGTGAGCTTTCAATAACCCTTCTTCACCTTCATCCAAAGGCTGCAGGGGATGGAGACACCAGAAAAATTCAAAAGGAGTACATGATCTTTCATTATGCCAGTCAGAAAACAGGAACAGTCTCCTCTCAGTGAGTAGAGCAGAGGTTTGACTTAGCTGCCTTGTGTGCTGCCATGCATTCTACTGCAGGAATTTTCCATTCGCTCCAGAGATGTGGGGTTAGTCACCTAGAAACTGAAGATTGCCATGCTGTCTACTTGGTGGTCTATGTCCCTTCACTTGTGCATCTACATAGGAATAAGCTATTGCAGTTGAAAATTAACAAAACTTAATCCCTAGCACTAGACATGTGCTTATATGGTATATCCCATTAATCTCTTGCATACCACAGGAAATTAATCCATCATTCAGAGGTACAATCTGAACCCTACTTCCTCATAAAGCACTTTGTGACTAGCTGGTGACAGAGATTGGAGGTATTATTACAAACCCTATTCAGGTGTTTTCATGTATCTTTTCTTTCCACAGTTATTAGACAAATTATGTATCATCAGCCTTAGGCTTTCTCAGCCTGACAAAAAGGCTTCAGAAACAATTGCAGTCTCAAAGGGGAGCCTTATTTCAAAACAGAAATAATGAAGGTTTAGTACCCAGTTCTGCTTGGTGTACAAAGAAGAGTGATGCAGTGCTTTCTGTATATGCCAGTTTGAACCTCTAGTTATACAACTAAAGATCTTTATATATAGCTAAGAGTCCATATCTGAAGGCTGAACTCCTCATTTCCCCATAAATGAGCTTTATCTTCAGTTTTCTTTTTTTACATTCACTGGATCCTTCAGCTGCTGTGGTATTAGAAATGTTCTAGTTCTGAATTGACTCCCAGGAAAGGGTGATCAGAAGAGACATTGCAAAAACATTCTGGGGTCTGTCTACTATCCTTCCCTTCCAGTGGTGACTCATGGATTGAACAGCACTGCTTGCATGATTTTAACTCACCCTTACTGTGATCCCTAATTGTGCGTGATCTCCAGCATCTACACAAGCTCACAACATCAGCTCTGAACAAGGCCCTCTTGCATAGCCACACATTGTGTGGCTGCCACAAGACAGGGATGGCTCATAAAACATCTCTTTATGTACTTTATTGCTTAAACTCTTTTATTTGCCTGCAGGAGCCCTTTAACAAAATCACATTGAATTGACTTTCTCACACCAAATCAAATCTCCCTGGTCCCAGTTCAGTTGTCTTTGTCAATATGTATTTTATAAATGGAGTGAATTAACAGATGCTGTTGGAACAGAACTGCTGGGGTAGCGTTTATGTTTTTACTACTCTCTCTGGGCAGATGAGTTGTGTAGGAGTGTAATACAGGTATCTTGGGATGAAAGTTATGTTCTTTATTTCAGTACATATAAATTGTTAACATTTTTTTTTCTTACATATATATATTTAGAAAACCTTTCTATCCTTCTTTTTAAAATGTGTTTAGCCTATAGCACTCTATCATTTACACAATTCTTCATGAGAATGGGTCAGGATGACATTTTTTTTGGCTATTATAGAAAAAAAACTGCTTTTTCATCACTTACAGGTTTTCTATGAGGACTTTATGCTGTGAGCCAGCATGCAGCTGAACACAAATACAGGTTTGAAAGATGAATTAGTGCCATAGTTGAAATGAGTTGGTATTCTTTTGCATTAAGCATAGAATAGATTATGGTTCCTTATTATATTGTATGCATCATGCTCAATATGTTTTTCTTAATTTCTTAGAGTAATTCAGCCTGGCTAAATGCATCATGAAAATGCACAAGCTAGGCACAAAAATATACCAGCTCCCTATCCCTATTATTATAATGATTCTAATGGAAAAAATACTCTCACATTAAAATATAATTTACTTATCATTATCAAATACATAAGTAGAATTTTGCAAGAATATGGTAGCTGGAAATCTGATCTCAATGCCTAGAAAGGGAAGAGGTATCAGGGTGGCTTTATGCAAAAGCGAAAAGTGCTTCTGAAGCTCATTTTGGTAGTTGGCAGTGAATGACATGTTGAAAATATAATGACAATTTAAAGCTTTTTGGGGAGAGTTTTAATCATACAGAAAAAAACATGATCACTAAACATGCAAACCTTATTTTGTTGCACAACCAGTTTGAAAGCAACATGTGTCTGCCCAATCTAGACCAGGTTTGCGCTGAATGTTTTTTAAGGGCTTGAATCATAGAACTTTTTCTTGTGCCATTATATAAATTTTTTCAGAGTATGTCCTGCAAAAGGAGATGTCTTGTTCATCTCACATTACTCTTTTAATTGCCAGTTTCTTAGGTTTTCTTTTTCACCCCTTATTGGGCTAATTTAGTGGGGTGACCATAGAGACATCTACCGGCAAAGGCTGGCAATGATGCCATTGTATACACACATCCCCATGGCTGCACTGTGATTGTTAGAGTTGTCCGTTTCTGTCTATAAAGGATAATGTCAACTAAACCCACTCTTGGATTTTCTCTTAAAGAAAAAATAAAATAAAGCTAGTAAAATGCCACAATCCTGACATCCCAGACTTATGCTTTGTACTGTTGTGGTTCCTGATCTGTAATAGCTGCGATACTCAAGTGTAAGCCAAGGATTTTTGGAGTAGTGTGCAGTGTACACTGGCTCTGTATTTTGCTGATCCTCTAGTCTGGCTCCAAAAGCTAAGCCTTTTAATACTCATTTTTTCCCTTTTGAAAGCATTGGTTTTGCAGATTTACTAAATTAGTAATTCATCACTCAGCTCTGTTTGTAAATTTTTTCAGTTGCTGGGGATGAGCATGAAATAATTGTTGACAGAAATCACTGTTAGCAGGAAGTGTCTTTTCCAGCCCATGGATTTTCTTTTTGCTGTAATGCATTATGTGTCTATGAAACATACACATACAAAACATGACAGATGCATTCCAGCTGATTTATAAACAAACCATTTGTATTTTGGTATTTTGCTGAATTCAGCAAGGGTTTGTAGGAATTTCTAGATCCTTAAGCAAATTGAATAAAGCAATTTTCAGAAGGCAAATCAATCCATCAATATTACACGGTTCTATTTTGGGGTTGTGTTTTTTCAGTTTTGTTTGTTTGTTTTGAGCATATTTAAAATTGTACCTTTGAGGTGTCAAGGTTCAGGAGTCAAGTGCTACATGTGATAAATTAAGCAAAGGTCAGAGGCTATGCAATGCAGTTTCAGAAGATTGTCTACCTCTGCCTTTGCAGCTCATTCATGCTGAAGTGATGCACTATGGGAATTACTACCAAACTCTGCTCTGCAACATCTGCTCTCCCTAAGTGAGTTAGTGCACGTCAGACATCTTTATGTCAGAATATTGCAGTGATGGATGCAGTCTTCAGAAAATGCTGCATAAAAATCTGGTGTGCTGTTCTGGCCATTAAGTGAAATTACTATTTAAATTAATGGCGCTGTCACAGTTTATCTGTGCAAGGAATGAACGCTGATTAGGGTATTAAGTAATTAGCAATTTATCACACTGGAACAAGGTTGATAATAATTAAAGAAGTAATGGTTTACCAAAGAAACTAGAAAGGGAGTCACTTCTTGTTATGTGAGTGAAATCTTGGCTGAAAAAATTAATTCAGTTAAACAAAGATGAGGTTCGCTGGGAAAGAATACAGCTTTGTTTCAATAAGAAAACAGTTCATTATCAGCATTTTAGTTTGCGTGTCAAAAGTCTCTTGGGGCGGAGTTGCTTGTTAGTATTGAATTGAGTCATTTTCTGCATTAATTCCATACTTAAAATTGGTAGAATCCTAGGACAATTTGGAAAAAGGGTGTGATGAGGAGGAAGTATTTACCTTTTTGAGAGCTGGTGATCATGGTTTGATTGCTGTGAATAGAACCAGCCCTGAAAAAAGGGAAGGTATGTAAGTAACATCACCATTTTCAGTCATTCCAATGACTTCAATGAAATGCTCTGAATGCTTTACCAGGATCGAGCTCTTAAAGAGTAACTTTCATTATGTATGACTTCCTAAGAGAGATTTGCTGCAGTAAATGGCAGTGAGACAAGTGGCCACTTTTGCATAGGCTTTAAATGCCTCCATACTACAGAAAAACTATGCAAAGACAAACTACATTATAGATGTAACAGTATATTACAGCCCTGGTTCTTCATGTGTTATCTTTCTAGCTGAATTAGTAACAACATTGATTTCATTGTCAGTTATAGAGCTGTTTGTAGCATTTGGTTCACAATTAAAATGTACCCCATTCTTTACATGGTGTGGGGTTCAACACCAGTATTTCACAGGTGCAGAGTGATTCATGTGAATACATATATTTTATATATGTATAAATGAACAGCTTTTAATTTTATAATAAAGTTATTAAAAAATAAAATTATATTTAGATATCAACTTCTCACACAACAGTTCTTTGTATTTGCTGTGGATATTTGGCATGTCGCCTATTCAGTTCTACATATCTGGTATGAACCCCCGCTTTAAAATATAAAGTAAGACATGAAACATTCTGGAATGCTCAGATGCACTATTGGAAGACTGCCCAGGTGAGGGGGGGGATGAATGAGACCTGATTGGAAAGTACATGGAGAAGCTTTCCCACTTTCCACATTTCTAAAAGGAAATTTTCATCAACAGTCTGTCTTGGCCCTTTTGTACACAGCACTTTGCTATGGTATTTCATAGCACAGGTTCTTCCAGAAGTTCAGCAGTGGTGTAAGTTGATGGTAGTGGATCCCTGTTTATTCCTCTAATTCTTGATTGTTTTCAGTAGGTCTGGAAGTCAGGACGCTTGCTTCAGTCACTTCACTTTCAAATTTAATTTCACTTTAGCTAAATCTGCGTAATTCCAGCTGCTGATGGTTTTATGCAAAGCTGTATTGTATTCTGAGCTTTCTCCTTTCTTATCTATTTTTTTATTTACTTACATTTCATATTCAGATATATGTTTTTGTTTATTCATTTCAGGGATGTTCTGCTGTGGGCAGGAATACGTGAATAAATCAGATACCATATGCTGCTCAGGTTCCAGTGGTGAGTCCCTAGCACATGTTAGAAAGAATGAGCAAGTGCCAGTAAAATGCTGTGAAACTGAACTTATTCCAAAGAGCGAAGAATGCTGTAATGGAGTTGGATATAATCCTTTGAAATATGTTTGCTCTGACAAGATTTCAGCTGGAATGGTGATGAAGGTAATTGATAGAAAATCTCTCGGTAGCTCTGATTTCACAATGGAAAGAGAAATACACTGTTCATAACTATTTTTCTAAAATAGGAATATAAAAAATCTTGTGTGCATTATTCATTTTCACATTACATCCATATTAATACCGAATGAGTTCACCATGATTGATGTTATTGCAATGAATTCTAAAGGAATTAATAATGATTAGCTGCCTCTGTGAAGTGTTGCCCGGCACTTCAGATTAGTACAGCAGCTAAAAGCTGGCATACTAACAAGACTGACATGTATAGCCAGTTTCTGTTCTGTGACCACTGTTCCTGATGATGTTCCTTAAGTGGAAATTAAAATTGAAGTGGCAAGTTCTGAAGTATAAAAACGCTATTACATTTCAATTTTGGCAGGCAGTATTAGTATAAATAAAATAGTATTATAGAAATAAAAATAAAACATTTTATATTTTCTTGATGGACTTAATCCTCATCCTATAGAAAACCACTAGCAATTTTGGCATAAATTTCAGCAGTAGTGGGATAGGTCCCTATATAACTAACTTTTAGCAGCAATGAGGGTACTATGTTTTTGATACTGTTTGTGCCTAATGAATTGTATAGTTTATTTTCACTCTTTTTTCATGTCCGAGTAAACCAAGCACTATAAAGGTTAATTCCACCTCTTCTGAGAGTGGCCAGTGATTATAGGAGTTGGCATGAGACAATCTGGACAAACTTTCAAAGCTGTAAAACCTTGCAAATTTGATAGAAATCTTCAAGAGTCAGCATCCTGCTGTTATACCGACACTGTAAAAATATTTTTAACTGTTATTACATTTTTTTTTAAAGAAAATGAACATTTCAAAGGACGGAAACTCTGATTTTGTAGATGTTTATTATTTCATATAGAGACAGGGAGAAAGTGGGTGAGGGAGAAAGTGGGTGAGAGAGAAAGAAAGAAAGAGAATTGGATATTGTGAATTGTGCAATATGGAAACCAGATAGGTACTGTAAAAGTTAAAAGAAAGCTAGACCTCATCCTGCCATGTACAGGTGTTTCTGTATCATTTTAATTAATCTGCTAAGTTAATACAGAAATATTTCTTCCATCTTCTCCTTTTCATGTCAAGGTTTTCATGTAATTTCATTTTCGGACTGAATAATTTTCTCCTAGAAAAGATCCAAGTATTGTGATGAGTCAGCTACAGCTCCCACATGCACTGTATTAGTAGTTCATGGAAGGCAAGAATAGATTAATGAGTTCTGGTAAATAACATGCAAGAGCCATGCCTTAAGTATAACATATAAACAAAGGCAACACTTTGTATTTCACTTAACCCGCAGTGGAAAAGAGATTGCAGTGCTAGCTTTCTGATGTGTGTAAACTTACCAGCACTAAAAGGATTGATATCCTGAGGCATAATCTGGAGCTACTTTATATGTGAATCCAGTCCATCTATATTGTACATCCTACATTGATATTTATTAGAATGTAATTTTTGTGAAAGTGCCAAGTTTGGGAAATTAAATTAGCTGAAGTTCATAATCAGCTAAAAAAATAATTTCTAAAGGTAAATTTACAAAGCATTAGATAGAATCTGTTTGGTTTTCCTTCAGAAGTTTGGGGTCTCATGGACAGAAATATTTGTAGCATATATTGCAGTACATTTCTTCCTGCAACAACCTACATTTGATGAGAGTTATTGCTCTCTAGCTAATGGTTTGGCAAAAATACTATTTCATGAATTTTAACGGAAACTAGAGATTGTTCAGCGTGTATTTCTGTTTCTGTGAATTGTTCTTTATGGGTTAAATTTTATATCTGCGTCAGCATTTGCAGAGGTCCTCCTATTGCAGCAAAACTGCTGTTTAGGAGGGATGTAGTAGAAGACAGAATTTATATATCCCATGGATAGAGTCCTCTGCCTTGAAAGCTGCCAAGGAATTGCACAGAGCCCTCTTGTGTACTTGGCAAGCTGTATGAGGGGCTGGGAATTGGCTACTTATTTGTCACAGGATGTTGGCTTTGCAGGAGCAGAATGTTCAAAATCTTGGATAAAATTCTGTTCTCACTTGATTCTAGACTCTTCTGTGTTCAACAAACCCAGCCACTGGGAATTCCAGTGGTTAAAATTTGTGATGTTTTCATCCAGGGACCCTACAAAGAAAATCTGTTTCTTTTAGACAGGATTATAAAAACACTGATGAGCAAAGAGGGCAGAGAGACCAAAGGCTGAAAGTGTTTCTCATACACTAGAAATAATTGTATGTTGCGTAAAGAGAAAGAAGTACTAATGGACTCATTTCTAAAGAAAGAAAGATGGAGTATACATGTTAACACTGAATGTGCATTCCTTAGGTAAAAGAAGAATGCAAGGCTAATATTCTTTGCCCTTTATCTATGGAGGCAACAGCACATTGTGGCAAGTGTGACTTTGATCCCAGGGAGAGTATCTGTGTGTGGATAAAAGGCTCACAGAGTGCTGCAGAGGAGATAAAGGAAGGTGTGTGTCCAGCTGAAGAGGAGACTGTCTACACAGGAAGCCCGAAGCAGTATTCATTTACAGGTAATGAAAAGTGGCGTATCAGACTGGTGGTTTGCTAGTCTGTTTAATTCACTCTGAAGAAAAAGATGTCCTGAATGCTATCAGGTATTCTAATTAAATGTGAAGCAATTGTGGTGAAGTAGCATTCTTTAAGAATTAATCTGTGAATCAGGACAGGATCTTCAGGGAAATGACATGAGTATTAAGTTTGGTGAATACCTGAGGTCTAAACCTGCTTCCACAAAAGTTGATGGAAGCATTGCTAGATCAGAAAATGGCCCTGACTAAAGGAGGAACTTCCATATCTGTCTTTAAATGCAGAGGTATTCCCATAGCCCCAGGGAAAAAAAATAAAATAAAAAAAATATTTTATATTTGGTAAGACAGAGATGATCCATGTGTAACTTTCTTTTTCCAGATCTGAACCTCGAACCTTTTATCACATATGAGTACAGAGTGGCTGCTTGGAATAGCTATGGAAGAGGTTTCAGTGAAATTAGCAGAGCTGTCACTAATCAAGATGTGCCACAGGGTGTAAGTCCCCCAAAATGGGCCAAAGTGGATAATCGGGAAGACATGATACTGCTAAATTGGGAGGAACCACTTCAACCAAATGGTATTGATACATGTTAAAATCAGAGTAGGTTCTGTTTGACTGACAAGAGTTCCAAAATCACAAAATGTTTCTTGATTAATCACTGTCACTGGCATATACATATTCCTAAATTTCTGCAAAAAGAATTTCCTTTAGGTTGAGATGATTTTCATTTCAAGTAAGAGTAGAGTCTGCCTTCACAGAAGGCAATTTGGTATGTTTCTAAGAAGTGTCCAGAAGTCCCTTTTGAGAACAACAAATATGATCATAAAATTACAATCATGTTACAAAATGTCTGGAGGTGTGGGGGGGAATACACATGTTTCTTTTGGGAAAAATTGGTTATGATTTTCAAATAGTAAGAAAACTTGGAAGACTCTCAATCAAAAAATTGAGATCTTCTGAGATGGTCAGGTTGGATGGAGTCTTGAGTGACGCGGTTTAGCACAAGGTGTCCCTGCCCCTGTCAAGAGGAGCTGGAGCTGGATGATTTTAAGGTCCTTTCCAACCCTAACTATTCTATGATTCTGTGTTGATGTAGAGATTGAGGAAAGTAGCTGGTAATTGACATTAGCCACTTGATCAGGATGATTATTACAGTGGTCACCTGGATATTCTGTTTAATATCTTATGTGTGCAGAGTATAGTAGTATACCATCACACAGGATTTCTCAGCTGACAAAAGGGAACATGTTCTTTCTGCAAAAGGTGTTATTCTTCACTACATCATTCTCCGAAATGGAATTGAGCATTTTAGAGGAACAGAAATGAGCTTCACAGACACAAGTGGTGTCCAGCCATACCAAGAATACTCATACCAGCTGCGAGCCTGCACTGTTGCTGGCTGCACAGACAGCAGCAAGGTTAGTGAATTGGTCTTTATGGAAGTGGTGCCAGAATTTAATCAGCCAGTGTGCTAACATAATGCTTTTGAAAAGGTGTAATTTGAAGACATGCTGATTATTGAGTAAGTGGATAACATCAATAATCTTATTTGGATTCATCTACTGATGGGTGATTATTTGGAACCTAAGGCTGATACAAACAAGCAGCAAAAGAAAGCAGTGTCTCAGTCTCCTGGCAAAGCTGAAATTGCACTGTAGGAACTGATGTTTGTTGAGAAGAGAACTGTATATGATAGAATAGAGTAAGGAGAATTAAAATGCACTTTCTCTGATGCTTACAATTACATTTTTGCTTCTCACTAGGAGGTCTATAGCCTCTTCTTTCTTGCTGTTTTTTAGTTTATCTGCTTTAGCTCTAATCTGTCAATTTGTTCAACAACCTTGAGTATCCTTGCACTATATTACCCTTCACTGGCTTTCCACATCTATACCTGCCTTGGACTTTATGCTTCCTACACTTCCTTTGCCTGCCTCTGCTTCAGTTTGGAACAGACACGATTTCTTCCCTCCTTTTGTCACTGCTTCATTGCCTGCTGTATCAGTTTAAATCATAGATGCCTTTCACCACCATTACTATTTAACCAGCTCTAGTTTCTATTCTACAAAGTACCTGTCATTGGGAAAAAACTATTTCTCAAGCAAGTGACCTCTTTTTCACAGTAATATCCTTGCCTCTATGACAATGGATTTTTAGGACTGCAAGTGGTCTAGGGTCTATGGGTCAGAGGCAAAGAATAATGATTGTTCTATGTAATTATAATATCAATGGGATATTATATATGTGTGAGGTTTTCCAGGTGTTTAAATGTTTCTCTTATTGGTGCAAGTCTCAGGCAAAGTATAAGAAAAGAAACACTGATACAGAGGGATGGAGATAGGCACATAGTCCTCCATGTGTATGCAGAGCTGTGGTCTCAAAGCTCTACAGACACAGTTGCAGCAACCATGGGCCTGAGCTAATATATCCTTCTTATTTCACTTCCCTGTAATTAAGAATCTTACTGTTGCAAACACTGAAGTCTGCAAGTAGGGACTGACTCCAACAAATGCACTAAGACAATATACTATAGAGGTCACATTTTATATTTACAGCATAATATGAATACTTTATGGCTGTAATAACAGAAAAAGAAAAGTGATTCTCAAAGAGAAAAAAGTCTGACACATGAAACCAGTGTAATTTGGAAATGCTTCTGTAGGAGATGGTAGAGATGTGTCAATAGAGAATTAGCTTTTTCCTTTTCCTCCTATTCTTTTTTTTTCTGTAGAAAGAGATTAACAATTGCGAAGTTATTCTGTCATTCAGAATCTTTGGTTTCCTTCCAAAAATATGGACTTGCAAATAACTACAATAGAGTTCAGATTGCATGGGATAAATGGAGGCTCAGCCCCATGTTTACTGGTGCTTAAAATACATTAAATCAGGCAGTTAAAATGCAGAGACACTGACAAACCATATGGAAGAGAGTTATCAAGAGTTTTGAAGCAACACAGTTTTTGTTGTTTCACCCTGTGCTACGCGCTTCAGCTAAAACACAGTGAACCTGTTGTGATAAATTGTAGGCATAGACTTAAGTAATGTATTCAAGGTCAGATTTCATTGTGAAAAAGGAGGAAAAAAGTAACTAGTTCTCCAGGCCCTTGGTAATGATATGCCAGCCCAAACAACATTTTAAAACAAAAGTGACATTCTCATTGATCATGGTATCTAGTGTACTATTACATTAAATTGCTGTTTAATTCCTATGTCTTCAGGTAGTTGCAGTCACTGTCCAAGGAGTCCCAGAGAGCATTCAGCCACCAAACGTCAGTGTTTTGAACTCAACAGCACTACATTTAAGCTGGATTGCACCCAAGAAACCAAATGGTATCATCAAAGAGTACCAGATCAGTCAAGTAGGGAAAGGTCTGATATACACTGATGCTGCAAGCAGAATGCAGCACACAGTATCAGGTAAGGAGGCAGAGTGCTCTGGCAGGCTAATGTCCTGTCCTTATTATCTAAGACAGTATTAATATACTAAAAATGCTGCTTGTCTGTAACTTTTAAATACCCATTACTAGGCACAGTTTAGAAAGCTTTATCATTACTTACCTTAAATCTGGGTTTTTTTCAATCTTTTTAATTGCTGGCTGCTGTTTGTTAAAACACTATTAGATTTCATTTCAAAATGATAAAAAAAAGTAATCTATCCAGCTCAATTCAAGATGCATGCTTTGTGTTGTGCTTGAGGTCCCAGATATTCTGTGTAGGCTTCCCATCCCTTCACACCTTTTCAACTCTCTCTTTAACCATCATTAATGTTCGGTAATGCAGTTGAAGTCACCAGTGCTGCTTTGAATGTATAGCAGTGTATAGCAGTGTTGGAACAGTACTTTATGCCTCAGATAATAAAAAGGAAATGAAGACAGAAAGGGAAAGATCCTCGATTCTGTTTATAATCTTATATATTGCTTACAGCCATTTTCTAAGTACTTGGTGAAATTTCACCAGTGTGTGTATGTATCTGAAAGACATTTTAGTTGAGGCGTTTTGGGGAAAGTTTTAACTCAGTCCTCAAACATATTATTTTCACCTATTCAATTCTTATTTATATTTGAACATTACACTGAAACAACATTATTAGAAATGTTGCTGTTGAACACAAAGCATTCTGAGCTGTCATTTTTCACTCTGACCTCAGGCTGCTCATCATATTTTTGTTGTTATGATTTTTAGGAATTCATAAATACATTATTTCTTCCTTTCCTTCCCACCCCTCCCACCCCACCTCCGATTAGGAAACTTAGAGATTTATATATTATACACATCATATGATAGCCACCTGCAGAGCAGAAGTTGACTTAGGGCACATAAAACCTGTCAGGCATATATGGCACTCTCAGCCACTCCTCAAAGCACGAGTCCTGAGTGGATCCCTTAGTGCTTTAAAAGACATCATCCTTGCTGTAGTCACTCACAGAGGAGTAAAGGTTTGCTATTCCTTTTTGACAGTATCATGCTTAAGTGTGAAATTCATCATCAGAATATTATTTCTGTGTCCATATTCAGTGCTTCTGGACATAAAATATTAACTGTATGCCAGTTGGTGGTAGGTGTTTTAGAATTGCTGTTGTAAGTTTATACTTGTAAAGGACACCTACCAACAAGGAATGATCTATTAAACCCATTTAAAAATACTTCTTGTGCTCCCACTTCCTTCCCAAAAGGCGGTTATACCTCCAGAGTAATTGAGATTTTAAGGCAAACAATACCAAATGAAACCACCTTCTGAGAAACAAGACTCATTTTAACTTTTGTGTGCCTGTTCCATTAAGCCACAATGTTGCCATGTTAAGACAGGAGTGAAAAAAAATTATCATTCTTCCTGACAGTCTTGATCAAATCTTGTGCTGTTTTCTACAGGAGCTTACTTGGGTAATGAGGTGTAATTCATGGCAGTGATATAGCAATGCAGATAATTGTTGCTCTCTAAATTAAAAGAATAAGATAAAACAATCAAATTTAATTCATATATGATCTCAAATGTTTGAACTGTTGCCTTTTTTCCTGTGGATGTACATTTCGATTTTCTCATCTTCCTTTTTTTCTTTCTCTCTCCCTTCCTCCCAAAACTGTCTGCTTTTCCCTGAGCAACAGTTGAACATTAATGAAGCTGTAGCATTAGTATTTCTTGAGACTTTGAATCTAGGGTCTTGCAAATAACAGACACCTTGCCACTGCACCATTGTCTTGCTGCTTATTTTTAATTACATCAAAGCTTTGGAAACATGATCCCACAAATGCTTTGTGGGAATAGCGGTG
This sequence comes from Melopsittacus undulatus, assembly GCF_012275295.1. Taxonomy (NCBI): domain Eukaryota; kingdom Metazoa; phylum Chordata; class Aves; order Psittaciformes; family Psittaculidae; genus Melopsittacus; species Melopsittacus undulatus. The sequence continues at coordinate 103,429,560 of NC_047529.1, read as the reverse complement.
AATGTGCTCATCATGTGAAATCCATAAATTGCTTATAATCCTCTCAAGATGTTAAAAAAAAACATTAAGTAATTGAAGACAGGAAGTCCTCAGTTAATTATTTAGAGGTGTTATCAATGCTTTAAGCAAACTGAAGCATTTTGTGCTATCTCACTGAGTTGAATGCCACTGGGACCTAGGGCAGCAGCCATCATCTTCTCATATTCTCTAATGCAAACAGCACATGGCAGCTTGTCAATAAAAGACCTTTTTATATCATTTATTACTGAACACTTCCACTACCCTGTACAGAACAATTTGGATGACAGTTATGGCATTGTTTCACTTTGTGTTACTACTACTTTACAAATGGGCCTGCTAATGCTTTGTAGTAGGGCCAAACAGAGGGTAAGACTGAAGAAAATAATTAGGGAAATTGTAAAAGAAAGCTAAGAGTGCCCTCTTCAGCAGAAGCAGGTGGATATATAGCAAAGATTTTCCTCAGCTCCCCTTTTTTAATACATTTAATACAAATAATAGCTCAATTAAGAGACTTTATTGAGAATTTGTAGGATCAATCATCTTTAGGTAAAAGCTGAGCAAGATCATTGATGTTTATCTTAGTAAAACAAACACTATTAACAAATACTTTATGACTGAATGGTTTGAAATTCTTTCATCTGAACATATTCTCCATTTCAGGGTAGTGAAAATAAAGAGATACAGAAATATTGTCACCGGTCAACTCTATCTCCATGCAGCACTGATTTCATTAGTAATATTTATCTAAAGGAAACTCTTAGGGGTGGAGGGATTGTGTGAGACTGTGGTCAGCAATCTGACATCCTCCTAAGTAAATTTTCCACAGTGAGACCCAGGAGCATTATTCTGGGAGCTGATTACTGACATTGCTGGAGCCATACCCACAAATGGAGACAAACAGTATTAGAAGGAATTGATTTGACTAATAGAACAATGCATTCTTGAAAAAAAACCCCACTCTTTCACAGCCTTTTGGCAAATGACAGTTGCTGCAATAACAAAATAGACTGCTCAATTAAAAAAACAAAAAAATAAAACCCATAAACCCACAATAATAGACCACAAAAGAAAAGAAGTATCCTCTAGTGAACAATCAAGCAGAGAAATTGGAAAAGCAAAATGCTGTTTATGTTTTGAGATTATCTTACTTGTTATTTTTATTATTAATCACCTACGTAGATTTGCATAGAGCTTTCCAAACCATGCATAAGACAAGGCACTTAATGCAAAGCTTTAATAATCTAGATAAAAATATGCTGCAACTGCTCTGTGTATGGCAAGAGATTTCAGGTATCAGAATTTCACCAATAAATTCATTGAAACCATGTGCTCTTTTTTAATGCCCATTTTTCTCTTTAAAATGTAGTTGTAAATGAGTATTGCTTTATTATGCATGTTTCCTTTAAAAGTGAACATGACTCCCTTTAGGGGAATTCAAGTAATTTGTTGCCACAGTAATCTTTTCTATCCTGAAATGTTAAATACTTGGCTTTCCTCCATGCCTTTGCCTCTCTCTAGTCTGCAACTGTCATTTTCTCCCTTCTTACTTTTATACACAATGTTCAGATGATTTTTCTCCTCTTCCAGTTCATGATTATGTTGCAGCCAGGGCTGTCCCTCTGGGTCATCTCTTTATCTTCTCTCCTTCATGTCTTGTTCAGTAGTTAAGTAGCCTGCATTGTTAAGTAGCCTGCATGTCTTCCGTTCAGTATTTTACCTTTCTATGTAATTGTTTCCTATTCTTTCTATTTGTTCATAATACATTGTAATTAAAATATCTTACTCGCTATGAGCAAGTTTGTTTATAAACAAAGATTTTGTCCAGGCTTTCTTTCTTGTCACAGAATTGCATTGTTCTTGATGTAATTACAATTAAGTGCATGGGCTACATCAAAAGTTCCTTAAGGTCACAAAGTCATGCACTTAAAAATCAACTTATATTAAACATTTGAATTGACCTGTATAATCTTAATTCAGCTTCTTTCACACAACCAGTCAGCATTAAACAGTAGTGTAGTTATTTGTACATAGAGTTACTGTCTCATTCAGTCCACAAGGTGTGTCTCTTCTGGGTAAGAATGAAATGGAAAAAAAACCCAAAACAATTAAAAACAAAACAAAATAAAATGCTCCTGTATGTAGGACTGCTGCCCCACCTTTTGGTATGCTTGGTAAGTTTATTCCTTCTGGAAATCTCAGTGTAAATGGGCCTATGTCTGCATCTGCCCAGAGCAAAATTTCCTTTCTGCTTGGTGGAAGTCAGGGAGGCACATGGTCTTAAGGTCCTTTCCAACCCTAATTATTCTATTACTCTATGATTTTATGATTCTATGAATGTGGAGCACAGTGAGGGAGGCAGCTGGGATGGTGCCAACCCAGAGGGATAGAATGTGGATCATGGAAGGGCTGGAGAGATTGGCTGTCAAAAGGAAGAAAGGAGAAGGGGCAGTGTGTTGGGAGGATGGCCAAGTGGTAGCACATGGGACAGTGTGTTAACCCATCAGCTCGCTGTCCGGCTGCTGCCTGCCTCTCTGGGGCCATCCCCACTCTTGCCTATGGTCCAGAACCCCATGTCAGCCCATCTTGGAGATGTGCTGGCTTCCACACAGCTCTGCCCTGCCCAGCTTTGGGAGGCACCATTCTTAGGGAAGTGCCTGGGCTGGGGCTGCCATGGTGCCCAACTGGGAAGCCTCATGAATCCTGTGGGATGCCAGATTAGAAGGCTACAAGCAAGCGGACAGTGGCAGAGCATAGAGGAGAGGCCACCTCTGGATCAAGAAAGTTGGCTGCTGTTGTCCAGGGCATTCATATCTGCTCAGGCTGTAGTACTGAGGAAGGTACATCTTGTCTTTTCCATTTTCTGGACATCCTGCCTTGAAACCTGGGGCCTGAATTTCCTGAGCTCTTGGGGCTGCAGATGAAGGTACCAGTTGTGCTCAAATGGATGAAGTTTTGCATGAGACCAGGTACTCTGACAGCCAAGTCCCAGGCATTCCGAATGGCCTCCTGGCAGGTCCAGGGGGGTATTTGTTTCTCAGTGTCTTTGAGTCAGCATCGTGGTTCTGAGAGAGAAATGTTTTATCCTTTCTTTTTTATTGTTATTCTTCTGGTACTTTATGAAGCCATTTGCAATTCTCAGCTTGTGTGTTAATAAAGCAACTGTATGCTTTAGGGCCAGGCACTACAAAATTACGCAACCTAGGGACCAAGGGAACACGTCTTGGAGGGAGTATTAGACAGGACTGTGCCACAAAGCCTATACATAGAGGGGGTCAGTTTGTATCATACAACATCCTAATGCTGGGATTACCTACTTTGAGAATTCAGTTTTGAAATCTTAACATTTTCACAGGTTTTGTATATAATTTGCTTCTTGCTGCTATTTGTCCCTTTTGCATTCAGGAAGAGGAATGTTTTTTTAACGTATTATGAAGTGTTAACAAGAGGATCCTTGAAAGCATTCAAGAGAGAGATTTCAGTGTCTGTGCCTTGTAATATAATTTTTAAGATCAACTTTGAGCAATACCCAAAAGAGTAGCTTAGCAAAGACTCTGTAGCCTGGGCAGGAGCAAAGTCTGTGTGGCAGTTAGATCAGTAATTAAAGCTGAGCTCTGAGGCATTCAAGATAGGCTCACAGGGGTCTTAAGTGTAAGAAACCTCTAACGGGTGTGCAGAAATGGCTATTTTAAAAGCTTAGTATCTTAGCCAAGTTTTTGGTGAGGAGTCCTGAAGTCAAATTCTAAAGCTATGGGCAACTTGACGTCAAACCTGAAGTCATTGACACAGAGCACAAGGGTGCCTGAAAATTTCCAAGGAAAGGTCAAAGCAATATATTCTCTTTTAGTCTCATTGGAGGATGTGCAGCATAAAAGGTTTGAGCTACAAATAATCATTTTGAAGAAACTACAAGCAACTGGAATTAGTATCTTGTAGCGGGGAAGGCCTGGTTGTTGATCACTCTTCTAAACTGTTTTATAGCATCTATAGTACAATCTTGTAACAAATAGGAAAAATAGGAGACAAAATTAACAAATAGAAGTTGGGAAGGGGACAGGAACACAAAAAAACCACCTGAGAGACTGGGTAAATTTTCAGATGGTAATCTGGGTTGAGATCTGGACTGTTGTTACTATGCTGCAAGTACCATCTAACTTATTTGAAGCTAATTCCAATATATCTATATGAGGGGCATCCATAGATCCACTGCAGCATAGACATATGTTCAAACTATTTTTTTTGTCAGGTCTTTTAAACTAGTAGAGGATATACATGTATAAAATTAACAAGAATACACCATTCAGTACTATTCAGATGTAACATAAGAATGGTTCACATTTTCTTTGCCAAAATATTAAATGTTAACTTTAAGTCTGGTAACTTTCTATATACTGACACAATTCTTGGGATGCCCAATGTCAACATTTGAATCTAATCTATGTTTGCTCTTTCTAGGTCTGCAGCCATACACTAATTACAGCTTCTTGCTTACTGCATGCACATCTGCTGGGTGTGCTTCTAGCCAGCCACTTTCAGGTCAGACTTTACAAGCTGCTCCTCATGGTAAGGGACAAGTGCATTCTTATAGAGATGGACATGTGGGCTTGTATTTTCTGATGGTTTAACAAGGTGCAAAAATCAACTTTCACCCATCAAGCTGTTGTGTATAAATTTATACAAGAGAAAATCCATCTCTCTTGGTGTTTTTGTATCTTAACACACTCTTTATACTGACTGCCTGGTGTGGCATTTCTACTTTCTTTTTGAGATGATTTCCCTAAGTTCCTCTTTAAGCTAGCAAGGTTAGAATTACTAGATGCATGTTTTTTAAAGCACAAATAAATATGCAGAGACAACTGGGCATATAAAGGCTGCAGCCTTTGGCCTTGTTCTCCATTAAGCTGCACCTTGCCCTGGTGGCTGCATTTGATACAGGGTAAATGCAGAAAGTGTGTTTAATTTTGTTTCTGGTAATGTTTTATGCTTTCCTTACATTGCTGAAAGCAACATCACTAACTGTGGGAAAGATAAAAAACCCAACCCTTTATGTTTCTGTCAAATTAATATAGTGTCACTGTGATGTTAATAGGGGTATGGCCAAAGCCTCATCATATCATAGTCAGCTCAACAGAAGTGGAGATCTACTGGAGTGAACCAAAGAAACCCAACGGACTCATCACTGAGTATCGATTATTTCGTGATGGAGAACAGATTTTCCTGTGTGGCAGTACAGACTTCAATTTCACTGATGTTAACCTGCAGCCTAACAGGAGGTAAGGCGTATTAAAGAGCTCTGGTAATGGGTGTAAGGAGTTCAAAATATATGTATGTGTGTTTGTGAAATGTACAAGAGACAAGTCACTCTTTTAACAGGAGAAAACTGTCTTACAACATTACTTAATTACTGGAAAAATTGTTAGGTCACATTTAGGAGGCTTCCAAGTGCTGGAAAGCTTTAATCAAAGGACTTCCCTTTCCTTTCCTTTTCTGAGAATAAGCCATTTTGATTCAAAGAGAGGGAGGCTTTTTTTCTTCATGAATGGTTGGTGGTTGGTGGCTCATTGTTTTTTCCCTTCATGGAATAGATTTAGAAAAACATTTTTTTTTCAACTCTTTATAGTCTAATCTCTTTAAATTGGTGAAAATGGAAATGTTCTATTACTGATAATGCCTAAAGCTTCTAACCATAGTGTCTACTGATCTTTTTGTGTTTGTGCAGATATGTTTACCAGCTGGAAGCCAGCACCTGGGGTGGCAGCAACACTAGTGATAAATATGTTGTACAAACACCAGTAGGAACACCAGAGAAAATTCATGTCCCATATAATGTCACAGTAATTGATGCATATTCCATATTTCTAGTTTGGGATGTGCCAGGTAAAAATGTATTTTTATGTAGTAATTTGTAGCAAAATGAAAGCATGGAAAAGTTAGTCTACTCAGCCAGGCAGATGAATCTTTCAGATATTTTTATTCTTCATATTTAGTTTTAGTGTTTGTGTGATTTAAATAACCAGTATCTAAAGCTGCTGTTTCCTAGACACATTTTAATAATATTGACCTATATATTTGACATGGGTGTTGTGAGGATTAGCTGATCAAAAATCATATGTTCATTTGACTTTCTAAACTATCATTGAGTACAAGTATTAAAGAAAAAAAGAAAAAGACACAATTACATTGAAAATAAATTTTCTCTTCTGTTCAGACTCACCTGAGTTGTCAACAGGAAAACCTTCCAGACTGTAGGGTTGGTGTTGTCTTGGCAATTAAAATGAGCGGTTGTCCTGCAGATATGCAACATTGAGCTCCTTTAACAAAAGGTGTCAGAGTGTGACATGAAGATCTTGTGCTAGCTTTGACTTGATTAAGTACATTTTATTCACTCGAGCACCATAGTGTTTTGTGGACATGTTACCTTACAGGAGGATGGGTCAGCAAAGGCCCTCTTCTCCTGAATATCCTCAGGTTGTCTTGGCCTGCTACTGATGTAGGCTAAGAAGGAGTAACAGAATAATAGTATCTTTTTATATGCTCTGTGTCATTAATATAGATCACAGCTTAAGTGATTGGTGTACTTTACTGATGTTATAAAAATGATATGCTATAGTTATTGAGGGATAATGAGAACATTGTAAATGAACAACTTTCTATCTAGTGTAGTTCATCTCCAGCAAGGTGTTCTCCACTTTCTCCATATTGGGGTTTTTTAGCTAAAATTAGGTCAATTTCCTTTAGAAACTTCAGGTGTTTGCATGTTGCAAGAACAATACGTTTTATCAATGAACTCAGGGAAGTTTTTAATGTCTCTTCTTCTCATCACAGTAGAGTCAATTGACATTAAAAATAAAGTCACCTAGAAAAAATATTTTTGCCTTCAAGGCTGGAATCGCAAGTTATATGGCAGTGCTTAGCAGCATTCACCCTACCCATTTAAGCAATGATTAATAAATCTATAATACCCTGAGCTGTCAATCTTTTAGTTTTCAGACGCACAAAATCCATTATAGAAATGCTATAATATATGAGAAAGATTAAAATCTTAAATTAAACTTTTCCCCCTACTGCCTGAAAGGATTTAGAACCCAGCAGAAGGGAGGTGAATTCAAATGTCATATAATCTACAGTTGACTTTACTGGAAAGTGACTCATGCTGCATGATTGTTTTGATAATAAATATAATTTAAGGTACAAAATATTCAGCAACATTATAAATAAATTTAGAACATAAGAATGTACTGGAATAGCACAGGCTTGTGAAAAGTGTATTATTTCCCAGAAAAGCTTGTCCTTGTTGTTCTAGACCTTTTCTTTTCCAGTTGTTCAAATTCCTGTTACTCGTAGTAGGTTACAAGCCTGCAAGGAGAATCAGGCTCTGTGTAGTACATTTGGTTATGTTGTAAATAAGGTTGTGTAGACACAGTTCATGTATTCCTGAAACCACACAATTAGAGGGATAAGGAGGAGGCTGGACATTACAGCCCTGTAGAGGATGCAGGGTTGATGTATTCAAATGGCTGTCGGAATAATTCTCCTCAATCAGGGGAAGGCATATGTATTTCTTTCCAGGTACTGGGATGCACCTTGAACTGTTATCTCACTTTCATGGATATTTGGTGACTTAGTCCCTTCCTCTCTGCCTTCTTGTTCTGGGGCCAATTATTTAAGTATGAATAAGGGATTGGTTTTCATACAGTGCCCTGCTGGGTAGACAGGAAAGCAAAACTGTTCCTTTTATTATAGCACCTCAGAGCCACTGGTTGATCGTACAGCAATGGAGAGTATTAGCAGCAGATTATGTTACTGAAAGAATACTAAATACTACTAATGCTACAAACCAACCATGTGTGCAGAAGCATAGATATATACAGAAGCTAGAGAATTAATTCTTGACCCTTCATATCCCAGTCTAACACTCGTTCTTAGATCTTTATACTCTTAGTGCTTTTTTCCCCCCAAGAGGAAGACTGCAGGGCATGCAGGTTCTGATCTTGTGGAATGGCTTACATCCCACTGAGAAGTCCTATGGATGCAGATATCTGGGGCCACATACATCCCCAGCTTGGTAGGATTAGGCTAGACCCTGCAACTTTTTATCCTCATTTATATAATTGTGCATGGAATAACTGTGTTTTCCTGATCTATTTCTTAATGTGTATGATTCCATATTTTAAAATAAGCTATATTGAGATAATAAAGGTTTCCCTTACAAACCCAGAATGCAGCATTTGTTATAAGGATTGTCAGGCTTGGCAGTCAGTCTTGGATGAGACATTTAATTGAAAGTGTCCATGGAAAAAGTGCTTTTTATTAACCAGTTTTGATGAGGTGATAGTTGGTCATACTGTCTTCCTGTCTGTGGATATCAGGAATGCTTTAGCATTCTATCTTCTTATCTGTTGTAATAAACTTGGATCAAATAATCACCTTCAGGATTAATTATAGGCGTAATATTACACAGACCTTCATTTTGGATGGCTTTAATTATAATGTTTCAACTTCGGTAATTTATCTAAACCTTATGACTTTATAGATATATAGCATTTCAAAACTCCTGACTTAGCTAAATAGCAAGGTGGTGAAGTAGTGGTTAAAGTGATGGATTTGGAGAAAATATTTGACACACCTCACTCACTATGGAAAATAGGACTTTATTTTCTGAAATAGGCATCCCATTATCTTGTGTTGTATTGCCTCAGTGCACAGACCTCAAAGGCACGGTACATTTCACTGATATGCTACAGAAGGATATGTTACAATTATTATGGAATGACTATTAGTGCCATGGATAGAGGCAGAAAAGCTGAATGGGAAAAAAAGGCCCCACCGCATAATTCTCCCAAAGCATATCCATAAATGTTATTGATAGGTAGGCAGGTAGCCATCCTGCATTTCAACTCGTTGGTCCTCACTGGGGGCTTGATTCTGCTAGATAACTCCAGTTACTGATGATGATGCCATGAAGCCTGTACATGCTCAAAAGAGGATCCTGCCCTCTGCTCCTATGTTATTTCCTGCATATGTTAAGGATGGTCTGAATAAAATGTCTTCTTTAATCATGTTGCAACACTCTTCTTCATCCACCTTTGATTTGCATGTCGATTAGAATGAAAGTTATGTAACATGTTTGGATTCTTACTTTATTCATGGTATCAAATTTGGTATTTGGATGACATTTATTTGTCTCTTTAGCTTCTCCAGCTAAGCTGGTTTCTCCTTTGTTGGTGGCCTCTCAAATTGTTCTGACTTTTGCTAAGCCAATGTTACATTTCTTCTTTTTTGCTTTCTCATATAAATGATTGTTTGCTCCACAACACTGTAGGGCAAGCTTTTCGAGCTCAATGTCCAGAGTTCTTCATCTTGAAACAAATTAGCATTTCTAGCTACTAATATCTTCGGAGTCTTGCTGGTAATACTTGATACAACCAGAATGAGATGGCTGGGTACTTGAAGCTTAAAGTAAACACTTAATGTCAGGAAGCCAAATAGATTGTTTCAGTTTGTGAAGTTTAATATTAAAATATAACTTTACTCTTACTTGTTTTTTAAATAAAAGATATTACATTATTCTTTTGGTGTCTGTTGTGCGTGTGTTCAACTATTGTGGATGAGTTCAACTATTTTGCTCTAATTGTGATAGAGCTTCACATCATATTAAACAATGTTTCAGCAACTGACTTCAGATTTTTTGTTATCAGTCGGTAAAACAGACTGTGGATTTTTTTCCCCAATTCGAAGCATCTTGTGCTGCAAATTCTATTTTGACCTACCCTAGTTTTGAAGTACACAGAGCCATCAAACCTCATTTGCAGAGTTTTGCACAGAATTGGCCGTTAAACATTATCCAAATATGCCCACAAAACCCCAAGGTTTAGTTTGATTGACTTGTCCCATTGCAGAATGTGCACCTGCTGTGAAATGCAGTCACAGGGAAAAAATAGTGGAATAATTTAACTTTTATATTTGTAAAGATAATCAGGGTTTTTCTGATTACATCTTAACTTCATAAATGTTAAATAACCTATCAGCATCTACTTGTTGTAAATTATGAAAAAGAGTATTGCTGGGAATATTAACCAACTAAACCCTTGTTCTTTAGTGAACATGAAAATGTGTTATGGCATATTGTCATTGTGCTCATGGTAACTTTGACACTAAATAACAAAACTGCCATTTGCACTTAGGGTAAATTGGTTCATTTGTGCTTTTATGGTTCCTTTTATTCTGACATAAATTTATGAACTCTGGAATTAACCAAGTCGTGTGGTTTCCCAGCTGACTTTAACAAACATGTCCATTTCGTTTCCCTCTGATAGAGCACATGAGGTAGTAGTTTCAGACTGGCTGCAGATGCTGAAGGCTATTATGGGAGAAAGTTTTTTTACCAGACTGTGTGTTGTATAAGTGTGTATTTTTTCTCTTTCAGATTACAAAGACATCCTTTTATCTAAGCATTTGATTCATTACATCAAATTGCAGAAGGATTTCCATTGGATATTGGAATTTTTCAGGATGTTTACTTGATCTTATTTACAATTTCCTGTATACTTGTTGAGAATGTTTTTCCTCCTGAGCATATTCATTCTTGGTATAATTCCTAACACATTGCAACATTCAGCAGGATTTTAAGATTTTAGGGGTTTGGTTGGATTTGGTTTGCTTGGGGTTATTTATTTTGAGATATGGACTGAATGTTGGGCATGGGTATGTCAATCATTTTGAAATAAGTGTCCTCTGCAGCATATTGATGACTGGATTCAGCTGTCCTTGTTTGTATTTAATCTTCCTTGGGAAATCAGGCATTCTGAATAGTTCCAATTTCAAAGGTTTCTGGTGAATTTTGCCTAGAAATTCACCAATTGGATGCACAAAAGTGAATTATGTGTCATTTTAATAAGATAGCAAGGAATATCTGGTCTGTTGTCAAGACTGGAGAAGAAGGGGACCTTAACTAGGAGATTTAAAAAAGGTTTCTAAGGCAGTAGGATGTGATGTTTACCACATCAAGCTCTTTCAGATCTTCTGTGATGTCCTTTACAGGCACTCTAATTACAGCAGAACAACAAAAGGTAGTTTAGATGTAATACTATAACTTTAACTACTAGTGCCATTACACAATGCATACTTAAATGCACTCTTCCAAGGCATTTTATCTTACATATACCACAGACAAAAAATAGCCTTTTATTTTTTTTTTTTCTGCAGAAGCCATCTACTTCAAGATCACCTCCCACAGTTTTACTCTGTAACATCTTGTATGACTTTAAAAGTCATGTTTCTGCTGATCCATTCTTACCGATTAGAGCTTGGTGATTTTCTTGAACCTTTTACATTGAAAAAGGAAAATCTTGCAGTGGGAGTTTGGCACTTTCTGTTTCCTTTTCTCTTCACCTCTTCCAATGACTAGTATCAGCACCTTTGTTTTTCTTCCTGTAAGATGAGTATTTGAATAAGATTGAAGTCATGCCACTTCAGGGCTTTTTCTTTTCAGATCTTTTTAGTGTAATGGTGTTTTTTTTGTTTACCATCTAGAAAGGCAGCAGCATCTTCTTTCTTTGGGATTTTTATGTCTTCTTTCTCTTCTAGGAATTGTGAAAACTTGGTATTTCAAGGATTTTTTGTGCTCTTCCAAAGTACAGTGGTTATTTATAGTACCACAAATAAACTTGAAATCTCTCTGATTTCTTATAAAACTTTTTTTTCTTTAGTTAATGTACATAATCACATATATAATTAACTAAAAAAAAAGCACATGTAAAAGATGCACAACAGTGGGAAAAAAATTGTCTTTGTAGCTTCAATTATTGCATTCAATATATCAAGTATCAATATAGGTACTTTATTAGAGAAGGACCAAAACCACAATTAGGTATGGAAAGATTCTTGAGATCTGGACAAGTTTCAGAAGTGTTCATAGGCAACTGATTCTTGGTGGAATCACAAAGACATCTCTGCGACAGCTAAAGTAGGTGCTGTATGAAAGCAAAATGTGCTCTTAATCATCAGATACATCTTGATTCATTTCAGAAAAGGGACCTTCTCTGCTTTATTCTTTCTTAAGATTGTGCCTTATGTGACTGCAGAATGGAGGAAACACACTTAACAGACTCTTCTTTGGCTTTTCGCTTGGGTTTATTAAATTGCTGCTGTCTGCATAGAGCAGTCTATAGTGGCCAAAAAAGATAATTAACCTACAGCTCATTTCCTAATAACAAAACCAAAGCTATAAAATAAAACAAAAAACCCCACAAACTCTCAAGAAGTCATGAGAGGAAACAAAGAAAGATCCAGGAACCTGTGACAATCATTCTAAGATGATAGTATATGGCTAAGCTCGTTCTTGTGAAGAAACTGCTTTTTCAGTGTTTCAACAGAACTGAAAAAATAGGAATTGACAGCTTTGGAAGAGGAACGATGGTGAAAATGTCTGAATTACAACAAAATAGTAAAAATTGAGGGTTGTTTTTTTTTTTTCTTCAAAGAAAACTAACCTGTTCTTATATCAGTTGAAACAATAAGTTTCTTGGTGCAAGATTGTGTATTGTTCTTCACTGGGAAAGCAGGCTAAAAACTCACACTCAGCTACCACTGCTGGGGTGAAAAGAGATATCCTGAATGGTTGCAATTCACTTTTTTGATCATGTGCCTCTCTATTCAAGCAGCAGTGCCTAGTAGCTGTTGCCCCTCCAAAATAAAGAAATAAAAGCTGCCTGGGTCATAGTCATTCATCCTGGAAGCAGCAATTGCAACACGAGCACTGACTGAACTGAATTGAGATTTTTAAGTAAGAACTGTAATGTCTGCCTTCCAGTTGTGATCTGCAGATGGATCTGTTTCAGTTTATGTTTAAATGACTGTAGTTTCAAAAAGAGGCAGTAGGTAAAACCTTCAGAGGGGGCTTACATTTAAAATTGCATGTGATCAGTGCCTCTTTGAAGTTGTCCTGCACTACTGTTAGTATTTCAGATAATCACTGGCTGTTCTCTGTGTCACAACAGGGATATTCATAATTGACGTGCCTTTGGAATACAACATCTTACTAAATTCAAGCAGTCCCACTCTACTAGTGAAGCCAGTAGGACATGCACTTTTTGCTCTTGTCCATGGCCTGGATCCCTACACCCTGTATGAGATAAGAATACAGGCATGCCAGAATGGTAAGATGATTTTCAAAGTCTTGCCTCTGTAACTGGGAAGGGAATGGAGATTTTTTCTTCAGATAAATTCAACTCCTCAAAACAGATAAAATCTTGTTCCTACATCGAAGTCCAGTGTTTACTTAGTGTAAAGAAAGCCTGGTACTGAATGAAGCATAAAATATTTCTCCACATTATATCATGAATATTTTAAATGGAGATTTTAGGTAATATGTGCCTTTTTATTAAAAGTTCTTCACAAATAGCTTAACGATTCTTAGAAATCTGCATACAGAACAAAATCAGTTCTGTAATTCTTCACCAACAAGAAGTGGTAATCATAAAGACAGGAGAGAAGAACCCAAATATTACAAAATTAATTGCTTTTAATGGAGCTTTTCAAAATCCTACTGAAATAAGTCTCCCTAAAATGACATTTTGGAACCAGTTCTCACCTGCGCTGGTGAAAATCAGGAGTAAATAGTGAAACCACAGTAATTTAAATGAGTTTTCAGTAGTGAAATGAGGCACCTCTTCATTGGAGATTCATTACTTGACATTTATTTGCTTTTACTATACACTTTGTTGAGGAAGAACTCTCATTGCTAAGCAAACTTCTGTTTTTGTAGGTGGGTGTGGAGTGGGTGGCCAAACATATGCAAGAACTGCCGAAGCACCTCCTAGAGAACTGAGCCCACCTATCGTTAAAGCAATGGGATCTGCACTCATAGAAGTGAAATGGGCACCACCTAAGAAACCAAACGGCATTATTACTAACTACTTTATTCACAGGTAAATACTTTCATCACCTCAGATTCTTAGTCTCATTGAACTAGTAATTTCTTTATTCCTTGATATACTTGGAGGTGAAAAAGAAGTGTAGAAGTACATGATAAAGTGTATATCACCTTTCAAATGTTAAAGATCCTGATATATGGATGGACAAGTTGAGAATAAGAGCTGAGGCAAGAATCATCTTCCTGATCAACAAATGACAAAAAGCAGGTGAAAATATATTTTCAAAAGTCCAAAGGGACAGAAAAATATTATAAGGTAAATACTCTCACTGTGTTTACTCCACCTGCTAGGTGAATTCTTCAGTCCTCTCTGATAGACAGTTGTGAATGTTGAAATGGAGACAGGAGTAATTCACCATTTCTGAGGGTTTTAAAAGCAAAAAAAAGGTGTCTAGGTTCCTAATACAGATCAGTTCTCCAAGATAAATTATGTTCCTGTTTGTAAGTAATTTGGAGTGTGGTAGCATTGCATCTATTTATGTTGCTTAGTGTTTGCATTCAGCTGACCTGTTTAGGTGGTTGATTGGCTTACCCTCACTCCCTATGAGAAGCTTCATAAGCTCTGTGTGAGGTTTTTTCTATATAGATTGCGGAAATATCAAAGTAGCAAAACACTGATGACTGCTGTGCCCTTTGACCCTTTTATAAAAGCTCCTGAATAGCTTCAGAAAGGCAGAGAATATACAACTTAAGCCATGTATTGAAGAGGAACTTAAACTCTGAAGTTCCTGGTTTTCCCAGCTCTAAATACGTGTGGCAGACACATGCTGGGATGAACCTAGAGTTTGGGATATTTTATTATATTAGAGCTGTGACTTAGAAGACAGGGAATTGAATTACCTTTTGAAATCAGCAGTGATAATTAATATAAATTCACTTTGCCTTAAATACATTAGGAGTCTCTAAAAATTCCTGCTGTCTTAAAATATCCTTTGTTTGCTCTTTTTTAATTATCTGATCAAAAATACCCAAGTCCCTCCCCTGTATGAAGAGGAATGAAGTATATGTTATAGCCCAAGACATGTCTTCACTCTTGGTTTTGTAAATAAAGCTGATGATTACTGCTGCTATTCCATGGCAACCATAGAAAGGAAAAAAAAAAGAAATATAATGCAGAAGGCCCGCTTCAGTGAAAAATACTGTAAATTGAATTTGACAGCATTTGATGGCATTTGATTATTCTAGTCACAACCAAACAATGATATAAAGAGTAATATGAAACAGAATGTGTTACTGCCTAGCAGACTCAAAAGCAATAAACCTTCCTCCAGTGTGACACAATCACTTCACAATCATAATTGTAGCCTGTTTGATACCTCTGAGTACAGCAGAAGGGCACTGACTGACATAGATACATTTTGTTTTTTATTTAAAGTGAAATGAAAATGGCGCACTGGGGCTCCAGATACAATCGGTATATTCAGCTACATAGGCATGAATCACTTGGCAGTTATTTCAGCTGAAGTTTAAATGTGCCTAGACAACAACAATATCAAATCTTTCTCAGATAGCTGCAAAAAAAAAAATCAGAAATGGGATGTAAGCACATAGTTCTTTTTCATTTTGTAGCCACACATAGCCTTACATTGTTATAGCAGCAAGACTGCAGTATTTCCATGGGAGGTTATGGCATGTAATTTCTTATTCATCATGTCCCTCTTCCTTCCTGTGTCACCACCAAAATAAATTCATTTAACACAAAACCTGGAATGCTTGGGTAGCTAGTGTGTGTGCAGATCTTTGCATTAAAATGGCAGGACTCCTGCTTTCCTGTAGAATCATAAAACCACTTGGAATTTTGCACACATTTTGTTAGACACCAGAAAAATTATAATGTTAGTTTATGAGGGAAGAGATGGTGACACTTCATTTTGGATCCATTTAGCAGTTTCAAACACAGATCTGAAGCTTTTAAACTTTTCTCGCAAGGACCAGAACTTGCTAGAGACTGTGAGTGAGAAAAGATCTGGTTCATGAGATAATCACCTAATCTACTTCTCTTCCCGTTCATCATTACCATAGTCTGCAAAAATAATAGTACAGAAATAGGTGATGTATTTCTTGCTGTATTTTAATAACACAGAGGTTATATCAGCTAATGGAACTGCTCTCTGCTGGCCACCAGCATGCACTGTGTAGGATGCGCACGAGATGACTGAAAGAAATATTGCCTGTAAAATTATATGTAACTTTGGTTCATATTTTGCTTAAAGGAGTGTCTGAATTTCTGCCGAAGTGTCGACGTCATGTTCAGTAAGATTGTGTTACTTAATATGTTAAGATTATATGCAGGTAAGTGATATGTGAGATTGTAATGTTGCTCTCATTAGCTGAGCAATCCTTATGATGAAAATGTAGCTGAAAAATTAACAGGCAATTTTAGACAGAGGCCAGGTCTCAGTGGCTGTTGACTGGTGTGACTTGCAGTGTAGAGGCTTCTAGACTGACTCTTTCTGATTAATTGCTTATTCTTCTACCCTTACCCATGAGCTGCACACAAGCCAGCTTGCAAGGCACATAGGTGGTTTAATATAAGAATCGTTATGGATGGGTATGTCATTAACTATAAGAACTTCTGGAGGGTTTTATTTATACCTGTAATTGACATAATATCTAATTCAAATTAGCATGTTGCACACAATCATCTCAAATTCTTTTTGTTCACTTGTTTTACACAAAAGCCTGTAAAAAAATAAAAGAAAGAAAGACATCCAAACTACATTACTATAGATTTGGTGAATCTCAGTGGTAAGGGAGGCAGCTTTGTTTAGTTGGATTTGAAATTGTAGAGGGGAAGCATTGCTGATGTTGCATTATCCCCCCACGTTTGATGGTATGACTCCCAAATCATTTGAATTTTACCTCAAGACTTCTCAGCATTTTTAGTAATAACTCATTACCACTCTGATAAGGAAAACAACAAGCACTGCTAAGCATTTGGTTTTGTTGCATGGTGAAAAGAAAACATGTGAAGAATGATTCTGGATTGACCTGTAAGACCTCAGGGATTCACTGAGTCTCTTTCCACATAAGAAAGCTGAGGGGTGCATGTTGCTGTTAGTGTTGCTGCAGTTCTCTGCATACAGCTCTACAGTTATCTGTCACAAAGAAGATTATATTCTCCACTTTATGTCATCTGGCTCAGATTGGCAGTGGGGCAAGGAGAATTTACCCTTATAAAAATAACTATTTCTGAGCATCTTTCAAATCAATGTAAGCAGCAAATCAGACTATGCAGATTAAGAGACAGCTTCCAGCTCTTGGAAATGTTATTCTCCTTTGCAGCTCATTGTACATAAGAAACACTTCCAGTTAAATGAGCAGTTGCATCTTAAATCTTAAGATGGTTGAAATTATTACAGACTGTTCAACCACTTCTGTTCAAAGTTTATTCACACATGAAGATATTCTGTTTTTTAGCACTACAGATGGAACCATTTACCTAACCATAAGTTTCATTCATTAAATATTCAGTAGTAATAAGATCTAAATACTTAACCAGACTACATTGTACTGCTTTGCTTGTGGATGAGCTTACAGTTGGTGGCATACTTGATCTTTCAGTGTGAAAAAACTGTTTATCGCAGTCTCAAAATTTTATCAAACATAAGTCTGTATATTCATTTAAGTGCCATACTGCTCAGTCAGACAAGACGTATTAAATGTGACATTATTGCACTAAACGACTCTCTTTTCACTAATTGATCGATAGAGTATTTTTTAGGCATGTTTTTGAGTACACAGGGAAAAGGTTATACTGTTAGGCGCAGAAGAAAGGTATAGTAATGACTCATCTTTCAGAATTAGGTCTTGCATAAAATCAGTGAATGACATCTAAGGGAGATTTCTACATAAAGCTTAATATGCCATAGCAATAGAGCATGAGGAGGTATATTCAAAATAGGTGATGGAATTTTGGGATCAATGGGAAATTTTGTACCTCAAAACTTCCAGATATTTTGTTGCAATAGAGACAATTGCTAGGGAATCTTTCCTGCCTTTTCTACCTGCCTTTCTTCACCCAGCTCTGCCTTAGTATCAACACATCTTATGATTGGCCTATTTCACTGTACTAGTGACTGTACCTCAAAACTTCCCTTTTGTTTTTTAAACCACACTTTAATCCTTTTAAACTAAGCAGTGTCCATATAGCCTGCTTATCTCAGAGTTTAGCAAAAATTCCTTAGCTTCATATAAGAAAATAATGTATTTACACATGCCTTATACATCATATACACAAAGGATGAATAAACAGCTGTGTACACACGTGCATTCATTACATTCATTATACTTTCCATGTAAGTACCTGGGAATAGATTGCAAGAACTATTGTAAGTACCTGGGAACTATTGCAAGAAGCTAAGGTTATCAGTTTAAAAAAAGAATTTGTTGCATTTTATGTTTTTAAAATAATTCCTGGGTTGCTCTAACAAAATAAAATCTGACAGAATTCTGTGAAATAGGTTTTTTCTTGCCAGAGAAATGTTCTTTAGCTTCTGTATGTGTGTGTAGTGATGATGACACCCAGTAGGCAGACAAACCAATTTGACTTCTGAAATTTGCCCTACTTGCAAGAAAAGTGGCAGATAATGTAATTTGGTTTTTTGTTGTTGGCATGGAGGGTGAACATGCTTTTACGTTCTGCAAAGGCCAAGGTTTCTGTGAAGAGTAGGGGAACTGCTTATATTCATGTGCAGTACAACACAGCCATCACTGAAATTTATCACAGTGTTTAAATGTAACCAACTTAATTTCACACAAACATTTTTATGCCAAGTGAGACAATTGATTTGATAACTCTGTTTTGAAGATGAGTGCTTGCCTTATTACAACTGTTGTAAATTATATACTAGAAAGGGGCTGAGGATCATCTGTAATCTCCCTGGTACTCTGAATATTACCATGTCCAATACAAGATCTGTAGTAGGAATGCTATATATAAATTTATATGTGCATATATATGTGTGTGTGCATGAATACATATATGTATTTATGTATACACATATGTACAAAAATAAAACCCCATTGTGCCAAAAGCCTATACAGTAGTTGTCCTCATATATCTTAATTTTGCATTTTTAAACATAAACAGTGATGAAAAAAAAATATGTAGTTTCCGGCTAAAAGTACTACTTGTGATATTTTAACAAGTTTTTGTGGTGGAGCTACAGATTCTGCTAAGTTTATGTACAAGAGATTACTTACCCCATTCACAAGAACAAGTGCAATATTTGTTGTGAGCAAACTAGAACTTAAAAGTGTGCTGCTTTGGCTTTGAGGGCATGATAGAATATTTATCCCTTGTTCACTAGGTAACATTTGATTTTCAGAAATGCTGAAAATCTGCACCCATATTATAATCCAAGTCATTGCTTAGCAACTACATATGGATTGAAAATTTCATGCTCTAAGTTCTGAATATCTCATATCTGGTGTGTTCTGTCCTAAAAGGGCAATATGCTATTGTACTGTTACTCTGCTAATGCAGACTGTAACAACACTCCTGTTTCACATGTTTTAGAGTATTCTGCTAGATAAAGGAGAATAATTAAATGATTACCTCAAAAGTCTCTTTTTCACTACTCAGCACCTAACATAAGTTTCAGAGAAACACTTAAAATGCAGTGATAGACATGCAGTTCCTTGTGTTTGTAAATGTATAGGAGTAAGTTCTTTACTTCTCTGAGGTAAAGGTTGAACTTAGAACTTCAGGATCTAATACCGTGGGACTGTTGAAGTTCCTTTCAATTTTGAACACACTGTCCTTGATTTATTTTCAGACGTCCTGTGGGCAGTCAAGAAGAGCTGCTTTTGTTCATCTGGGCTGAAGGACCTTTGGAATTCATCGATGCATCCAATGCTCTACAACCTTTTACCCTCTATGAATATCGTGCCAGAGCTCAAAATGCCGTGGGGTCAGTGGACAGCCTGTGGGCTTCAACCCAAACTCTGGAAGATTCCCCATTGGGCATGGGAGCCCCTTGGGCACAAGCAACCGGTGCATACTCAGTGCGGTTGAACTGGACCCAGCCTGTCTCTCCCAATGGAGTTATATCTCTGTATCGAGTAGTCTATCAAGAAAAACGCAGTGATCCAACATTTAGCAGCCCAGCTGTTACAGCACTAACCGTAGCGGTAAGAATTAGACCACAAAACCAGGTTTAAGTTGTTTTTCTTCTGCTTTGATCTCTGTGGTATTTTAAAATCTTATTCAACACTGACTGGAAGAGGGGGAGTTCCAATTTCCAGTAGTTTTGTTGGTTTAAACTTTGTGTTTGGCCCAATGCAGACTGAAATATTTCACGTTAATATCTAATTCCTAGTAAAGGCAAGTAGATTACTCAAAAGCATAGATGGATCATGTCCGGAGGAATGAAGCACATGCACCTAACTTTGCAGTCTTACTCTGAAAGCTTTTTGTCTGACTGTTGAAATAGCTGCACAGGATATGTACAAAGAACAACAAAAACAGTCTTTCTTGTATATGATAGTTTTGTAATTCAGTTGGAATGACAAAGTAAATGAGTTCATTAGTAATTACACAGTTCATATATGCAGTGCATTTACATGTTCACTCATAATTCATCAGTAATAAAAGCAGGACTACTTTTACTTTAATTACATGTAGTTATGTTAGAATGTTACATTGCACTGCCAACATGTCTTTCTCTTCAAGGGACTTTTCAAACACTGATGTCTGCAAATATTACATTTCAATTCAGTATGTGGAGGGGTAGACTCAGGAAAGGGCATCTAGTTTTTTGAACTGACTGACAATGTTATGTAAATCAGTGACAGAATTGGTTATGATTTATGCAGTTACCCCTGCTTTTTCCATATATATATTACATTCTAGTCTTTCTTTAGAATGACAACTTATAGATAGTTGAACTGAACTGCTTATATTAGTGATAGCTGTTGTGCTTGACTATTTCTGACAGTAGTTTTAGAAAATGTTTAGGAAGGTTGTGATAAAGTTGTGTTTCCTCAGCAGTGCCACCTCCTTTTCATAAACCTAGAATTTTACTTAAGTGATATTCCTAGCTGTGTTTGTATTGAGTAACACCAGAAATCCCCTAAATTCTGAAGTACCCCAATTATAAAGTATCTGTTTGACATTCAAGTAGGATCCTAAAAGGCTTTCTCTGGAATACCCAAAAGTAACTCCCTCAGACAAATCTCAGCATGACAAGGTGGGAGATTTCCACCTCAGTAATCTCAACATACTTTTGTGATCATATGGTTCCAAAGCAGTTTTGTGTCTACCTTCTTGGAAGCCTGAAGGGATTAAGTTTGTAATGCATCTTTTTTTGAAAGAGAAAGAAGTTCTTGAGTTGAATGATAGGAATATATACTTCTGGCTTCTGAAGTAGATGCATTTGCACTGCTAGGTTTTAAAAAGTAGATTGTGATTTTAAATTTATTGAACTTCAGTAGCATTTTGGTACTCAGCTCCCTTTTAAAAAAAATATAATCACAATATAATTGTGATGGGACACCTAGGATTTCGAACCCAGAGGAATGATAGAGCTTCTCCTAACACTCTGCTTGAGTAGCATGCAGTGTGTTGTTGAGCATTGGAATTGATCTGGCTGGTCATGCATTGCAATGTCTTCTAAGCATGCCAACAACAACAGAAAATGTCCAAGATGGTTGTATTGTGGGTAATAAAGCCTACCAAAATGGTCTTTTAAATGATGTTGCCACAGTGTGTTTCTTTAACAACATCAGTTAAAAGCCTTTTAAATTAACAAGCTATTATTTACAGAATTAGTATTTTCCTGGCTTCAAAATCCTTTATTTTCCCCAAACACTATCCTGAATCAAAATGACATTCTGGCAGCATATGGATAGCTGTTCTAGTAAGCATTGCAGCAAAGCTGCCTTGCGTGTTTTTTCTACTGCCCTTTGTCATGAACATTTATTGATTATTATTTTTTATACCCTTTTTTATTTTTAAATATTGTGCTTCCCTTCTGGGAGAAATGTTTCTGCACAGCTTTTCCATCAGTTGCACTCACTTCAAGTTGCCGCAACTACATTAACTCAGTAGAGTTGTTGCTGATTTATGCCAAGTAGCTGAGGTCTGAATCCTAACTCTTCTGAATATAGCAGAACAGCTAAAGCTTTGAATCAAAGTTATTGACATAAAGTGCACAAAGTCCTGTTATCAAAGATGTCTCCAGTAGGTCAGGTCAATTATCCCAGCAGGCAAAAACCTGGATACCAACTTTCAAAGTTATAACCCCTTAAAAATAGAATTTTATCATGAAATTGCTGATATACCCTTTACTGTAGCTTTGTGAATGAGACACTTTAATTAAAATGTAATTTTCTTGAAGGAACTAGCATTCCCGTGATTAAATTTCTGCACCTTTAAAATATAGCTTTCAGGGGTACTAGGCTAAATCATTTAATTTCCTAGAGCATCCCTATTGGAGCTCTCTTGTGGGATATGCCATTAGTCATTTTCTCACACAAGTGTCCATGTTACAAGCAGGACTTAAAGTATTAAGTGAGCAATGAGTTCAATCCTTTATTTAATCTGTTAGATTCCATCCTTATCCCATTATATTATTCCAGAAAAAAAGCACTGCTAAAATTACAGTAGGTGATCCCACCCTTGCTGTTGCCATTTGCATCCTGGTTGCCTGCCACAGGACATAAAGCTTGACCAAAACTCAGTGTAGAAATACAATCCTTGTGACACTGCAGGATGCAAATTAAGCTCTCACTAATGTCCCTGAAGAGTGTTCTAATTTGACAGCTTAGTTTCCATCCATTGCCAGAGCCAAATGAGAAGCATCTTCTGGGTTTTCAAACTATTTGACAGACTTATCCACTCTACCTTCCCAAACTGCAGCTATTCAGTCCCCAGTTAAGGTGCATTAAGCTGTATTTAAATTAATGTACCAAAGGTATGGCTGTCTGTACCTTCAGGTTATTGCTGACCCCTTGAAATTTTATGCTGCCTATGGAGATAAAGATGAGAATTCAGTTCTAAGAGCAAAAGTAGCTGCTGCTCAAACAAAAGGAGGATCTCCCTGCACCATTAGAAGCAACTGAAGTACACGTGAGCCATCTTGATGCTTTGCAGTTAAAGAGCAGTGTCACCCATTTTCCTAGCATGTTTGGCCAGGACTGTAGTGACAGATGTTAGGTGACAGCAAGTTAAACTGACATTCTGGTTTATTTGCAGAACAAAGATATGTCAAGACTGGTTACAGCAGTACAAGTTTCTCCCACAATGTTTTGCCAGTTCATTTAACCCTCTAAAGCAAGAATGATATTTAATCTCTTATTGACAGTATTAATATGAGGCAGATGTGTTTATAAGGGAATGGACTGACGGTAAGTTTTCATTAACAGCAAGCAGCATGAAGCAACAAAATAGTCACTTTACGCTTCTCAGTCTTGTAGGGCTTAAGCTTGTGAACACAGAATCCAGAGCTGATTTCTTTATAAAGCCACTACCTGCCAAATGGCATCAAAGCATAACAGCTCTTTAACTGCTATATTCCAAATATTGCTGTTTGGTAAAACTGTGGGTAAATTTGGACTTTTTTTGGATCAATGTGTTGTGGATGTATAATGCTGTTTCTGCCATGACAATTATATCAAGTGTTCTGTTGTTTATCAAGAGTAGGAGAATTTGAAGCCAAGAAGATGAGTAGAAAATGTCAGAATATGTGATTGGAGAATTAAAAACAGAGATGAGTGTTATAAAGAAAAGAATCTGCCTGCTATGGGTAGTGACCTCCATAATTATCATGTAGAATCAAGTCCTCGGTGTGGCAAATCCACCTCAGCGAAGTGTATATGAAAGTACAAAGTGCTTATCAGAAATAATCTTAAATGGCCAGTACTGCCATATACACATGCCTCACATGCAGGATTTTACAGCTGTCTGGCATCTTGCATCCAGACTTAGTTCCTTCCTACTCTTCACATTCAGAAATACTACATCTGTGTGTGATCCTTTATTTCTCTTTCCTCATAGAGATCAGTAAACATGCGTCAGCATTACAGATGAAATACCACATAGTTACAAACTTTCTTGTAAACATTATTCAGTAGTGCAGTATTCAGGACTGTATATGACAACTTCCTTATAAAAAAAAAGGATGAAGACTGTAGGAAAAACATGCCAAAGAGAAGGATCAGTGAAACTTTTTTTATACATGCCTGGGAAATGGACTTCACTCAACGAAAAGATGGTAATAAATGGAGGAATCCCTTCACATGCCATAAATTCAGAATATGTGCTACTTAGTGAAGAATGAAAGCTGTAAACTGCAGTGAAGGGCAAAAGTTAATTAGGCTACTGTGCTGCTGTTGGTGAGTGAAAAGTAGCCACAACCAGAAACAAGATGGTGCTCAGCAGTGCCCTAATACAGCCAAAAGATCATCTCCTTAGCTCTGCAAGGGCTTATGGGTTAGGGGGAAATCATACACAGATGACCAATTTTTTTATGGTTCACAGCTGATCAAAGTGAAATTCAGCAGCTGTTCAGGACAAGTGACCACTCTAACGGCTGTAATATAACCTGCTAAATAGAGAGGGAATTGCATGAGAGCAAGAGGTTAGCTGTGATTATCGGCAGGTGAGTGCTTTATTGAAGTTGAAAGACCATTAACATTGATGGAGTAATTATTTCAACTTGAAAGTAATTACCTTGATGGGTGATAACTTCTCCAGTGTTCCCAGATTTGATTGGACCAAACAATTGTGAACTCTTGAAGCCTAGAAAAATATTACAACAATACTGCAATGTTTAAATTACTGAAACCACTGTCAGAGTATTTTAATTATGCCTAACAGTGAAAAGGTTTTAACTTACAACAACTGGTGACCTCTCATGTATAGAGACATTTGCTTTCTCATTCCAATGAAATGACCCACACCTACTATATGTGTGCTGTATGTGATGGGTTTGCAAATGACTCATCTGATTTAAATGCAGGTTTTAAGATTCCAAGCCTTGTTAGCACAGTTTCAGGAAGGGCTTGTACTGGAATAGCTGTAATTGTTTTAATTGCCAGGAAAGCCCAGCTAGACCTGTTAAGTTTACGCAGGATTAATACAGGACAAATGCTCCTTCACATTGAAGGCTGCTAAGACAAAAAATAGAGTGTGTGAGGCAATCTGTATCTCACAGATTCTGTTGTTTCCATGCTGCTGCAGAATATGTTGGATTTGGCACTACAGCTCTGTTTAAATAAGCATTTGGATTGGCACTATTGATGCTCCTCCAGAAACTGATTAAGTGCTTCTGTAAGCCCCACCTATCAAGACAGACATGCAGAACTGCATAATTAGAGCAGAAAGGATGAAATGGATTGTTGCACAACTGTGATGATTTTGAAGTACTGTGGTAATAGAACTGGATCAGAACGGTAAGAGAGAAAGAGAGAGGCTTCAGCTCTTCTATTTAAACCATCTTTGCTGTAACCAAGGCCACTTCAATGTCTCCTGGGTGCTGCCGGCAGCCACAGAAACATACATAGCTTTAGATTCTGATGGAATTTTGCCAAGAATCGAAGACTCCGTGTGAGTTAGGATGTGGGGTAGCAGAGAAAGGTTTATCTGGTGTCTGTGAGGTCTTAATATATTGTCAGGCAACTGGTGACAAATTAGTGAAGGTTACAGCAAAGGAGTATGTTTTGCCACATTTTCTCTTGAATATTTTCTCCCTAATTCTGGGTGCAACACAAAGTTAACTTTGCCCTTTGATAAAGTTCTGGGCTGGTGAAAGTAAAAACACTGATAGGGTTATGTCTGACCATGCCTAACCACACACCCTAGATTGACTAGACCAGAGAGCCTGGATCAATAGGTAATTTTTTTCTACAAATGAATTACTTGACTATTTGGAAAGATCTAGTGTATTTTATCCTTAAGTTCTCCTTGTGCAAGATCCAGTTTTCACCCACTCCACAGGTCTTTCTTTATTTGATAAACAAAACACATATAGAATTAGGTCTTTTAAGGGATATTTACAATTTCTGACTTCAAGCATCTAACATGGTTAGGAGCATGAATATAGACCATAGAAATTTATAGACCATGAAAGCTCCAGAATAGCTAAGGCATAAACATTTACCATCCTTGGGCTGTAATTGTTCACACAGGACTGCTTTCCTCTAGTGCATTTGTGTGCTACTACTGGTATGTGTCAGACAAAAGAATGTGGTTGGTTTTAAGATGATTAATCAGCCGGTCTTTCCTAACCCACACAATAGGACGAAGTAGGTTGGTAGATTCAAAAGGTGGTACCCTCTGACAGAAAGATGGTGGTGGAAGTGGTAATCTTTTCAGTCTGTGCACATAAGAGAATAGGTGACTACATGGCAAAGCCTAAGGGCAGATGCCTAAAATGAGATTGTATATATCCTTGTGCTGTTTCTCTATGTGTGTTTTTATCTATTCTTTGTATTTATGCTTTTCTCTACAGTTTTTATTCTGCAAGTCTTGCATGGCAGTTGAGAATAAGATTAAACTAATTGGGCTCTGTAGAAAAATATCTTTGACAGCATATGGTCTCATTTTTAGAAACAAAATCAACAAAACAGAAACCCTCACAAAACTTCCCTTCATTAAGTATACATTGATAGGAAGACAAGATGAGAGGAACGTTCTTCCCTTTGTGTCATATTGTGTGTGGCTGTACTAAATCTGCTTTAAAACCAAGGTTTTGGTAAGCTACAGATGCTTTTTCATGTATAAGTAGGAGGAGGCAGAAATTTGTTGGATAATATGTACAGCTGTTTTTCAAATTAGGTATCTGTTTTAAAAACCTTAATTGGATTTGACTACATTTTAATTCATGTTTAACCAACATACTTAAGTGAACGTATCAGGCAACTCCAAGAGAACGGTCTTTATTGTTAAAGTCATAGGGCAGCTCCCCAAAATCCCCAGGGTCATGCCCAACAGCTACAGATACAGGAATTCTTCATCTGATATTTAGAAAGACCACTCCACACCCCTCCCATCTTATCCCTCTGCCTCACTTCCCTCCACATAGAAGGTCTTTTATTCTAATTTTCTGAGAAGTGTTATCTCATATGCTTGTATTTCATAGGGTATTTTAACATGCATTGGGTCATTTTAGTAAACAAAGAATCCTACCTCTTCCCTCATAGGAACTGGTAATATAACGTAGAGCCTCGTACCGCTGGGGACTCCATTTGAATCTAATCCAGGTCTACAGCCACCAATGTCATTCTCATCAAACAGTCATGGGGTGTCCTATGCAAAATAAGTTTAGTATTCTCAGCTGACCTCCTGTCCTTTCTCTTTACTGCTCCCTTTTGAATCCATTCCCATCATTCAGCTTCACAGCCTCATTCATGCTCATCTCTCCTATGCTTGTTCCAGTCTCCCTTTTTTTGCCTGCCAAATGACCTCTCTCTCTCCTCCTTTCAGACATTACAAAAAGCACTGGAATGCATGTATAATCTTGCCACACTCTTTTGTTTTTTTAGGGGGCAAGACCCTAATTCCTGCATATTGCTAAAGATGAAGTTATTGACAGAAAGCTCTTTGGGAGTGGAAATGGGTGTCTGTTAATTTGCAGCACTATATTTTTGAGACCAGAATAGCAATTGTGGTGAATAGGGGCCAGATGGCTCCTGTATCTAGAAAGCAGAATGGCAGTGTATTTTTTATGGACTTAAATGTTTCTTTTTGACAGGAAGGTAATATTAAGTTTTGTGTTATAAGTGCCTGCCAGGTGAGTATGGTTCTGAGTTTTGTTTTGTATTAAAGCAATTACTAATGTCATGTCTGGATACTTTTGCCCACTAAAGCCTTGTTCTGTGGTGGGGTCTTTGTTGTTGCCTTTCTTTCTTTTTTTTTTAGCGATGGTTACTGATCTCTTGCTGAGCTGAGATTTCAGTTTTATGCCAGATAGTTTGATTAATGGGTTGGTTTCTGTAAGTGGACTGAATGGGGATAGGAAGCACAAGCTGCTCATGCCACCAACCCTAACTCCGTCAAGACGCATAGCTCATTATGAAACAGTTATCAAGTATACATGAAAAATTAATTGGGCTCAGTTTGATTCTGAAAAGGATCAGCTTTCTACTTGGCGGTCCCCCCAATCTTTCCAGATGTTGCACGCTAGCCCCTCGAGAAGCAGCGAGGGGAGATGTATTAATACATTGTATTGATTAGATCAAGACCCCTGACAGTTATTTGTAGAGATACCATCTGGCTGCTGTTTGAATTCCTTCACCAAAAACAGGACGTGACATGTTATTAATCTCAACTCTCTAAGTATAGACAGTTGCCTTTTCTGCTAAACCGCATTTTACCATTCCGTAGGAGATGGAGGCAGACCTGAAGGGTGCTGAAATTAAGGTTATTACACAAATTGAGCCATATGGTCCAAATATTTCAGCAAGAAAATTGCCAGGCAATAAAAATTGCTCCTGCCTTCCTAATGGTGTAAATTACAGTTTAACCATGGCTCTAATGATGTCCTTCTGCCGTGCTTAACTACTGTTACATGAAGGACATTGTTTTAAAAATATAAAAAGCGAGTAAATGCCAGCAGCATGTTTTACAATCTGTTAGTGTGTCATTAAGAACACTGTCAGAATTACATAAACATAATGGCAGGCAACCTAGCATACAAAAGAACAAATATGGAAATAAAAAGTGTCTTGAAAACTCCTTTAGCTCTGTAATGTCAAGAGCCCTTTCCCTTCTGGAACTTTTCCAGGGTGGGAAGACGTGGCTGCTTATTATTTATTCCAGTTCTTACACAGGCTGTGATAGAGATCTAAAAGCAGAAAAAAATATACTGAATATTCCAATGCATCTTGAACAGGTGACAATGGAGAGGTATAAATTTATTACCACATTATGCTGTAACTGTATATAAAGTTAACTGGGTATGAAAAAGGAATCCAAAATGGGGCTCTCTTTTCAAACTGAAGCTTTGTTTTTATTCTTTTGGATCATAATGGGACTTTCTGTAGCTTTTCAGACTGTTTGGAGAATTGGAGAGTATTAAAACAATTCCAAAGCTCCAAAGCTCTGTGAATTCTCCTAACAGAGTCAGCAATCCTAAAAAAAATTATTCAAAATAGGTGTAATGTATTTGTTATTAAAACCAAAATGAAAGTAGTTATCCAGTCAGCAGATGCATAACTGACTGATTCTGGTGATTCATCATACAATGTGGAAATTAAATTGTAAATAAATGAAGTGAATAATTAGCCAATGAGATTTCATTTCTAAAACACTCATGCAATTATTCAGTTTGTAAAGGAAAAACTCTGAGACAGCCATACAAGACCACTTCTACTTTAAACCATGTGCAGATTTTAAGAGTTCATATCTATGGCAGACCTTTTAGTAAAATAACCTAACTTAACACAGCCATGTTACTAGGGGAGGTGCACTTGGAATGGTCTGTACCAGTTTTGTTGTAGTGGTTGCTGGAAACCAAGGAATGCTGCACCCCACCCCAGTTCCCTTCGACTTCGGTGCTGGGATTGCTGAGCAGTAGGAGATGCTGCTTCCCTTGCCTATGAATTTCTTGAAGATAGAAACTTCCACAGCCTTGCAGGTTCCAGCTGGATCTTCCTCCTGGTTGAAATGCATTTGGGCAATGTTGACAACTAGGCGATGTCACACAGATGAACAGAAGAAGGGACATTGGGAGTTTGCTGACTGGGTTGGCTGGTTGGTGAATGAGCTGACAGGCAGCTCTTGTGTTTGTCTTCAAATATAGCACAGTTTCTGAATAGTGAGAAAGTCTCATTCATGTGTGGAACAGGGGAAAGATGAGAGGGGATGTTTACTCTTGATAAATTTAATTTGAGCCCAAATCAGACAGCTAATCAGATTCAGTATTAGTTCAAAACAGTCTTTGTATCTGTCCTTCCTGCTTCTCAGTAGCAGTGTGATCACAAAGGAAAGTACCAAAACGTAAATAATTCATGGTTGGTTGGTTCATTGGTTTCCGAAGAAACCAAAGGCAGGAAGTAGTAGACTGTTTAGAGGAATCTAGTCTGAAATTTGTTATATGCAATTTGTGGGTGTAGTGATATGTATTAGGAGGAAACAAAGTCCAGTTGATGAGTTTATCCTGTCACAGACTACAAGTATTTCCCTCAGCAGCTTGAACTTTTTATCTGACTGAAGTTACAGAAACGTTTGGTACATGGGATCTGGAACATCTAAGTGTTTTGCACTCACATGCACTTGTAATGGATGGATTTTATTGTTTAACTGTTTACCTGTTAAACTGCATTATATTTTTAAGTTTGTTTCTTTAACATTCATTAATCAAAATCTCTACAGTCTTTAAAGAAAGAGAGATTGGTACAGATGCCCCCCACCCCAGGCATCTGATAGGCTGGAAGGTATGGAAAGGATATGCTCATGGAACTGCATTATGAGTGCCAAAAATACTGTGAGCGTGGAGAGAAGCTTTGTTCCCATGAAATGGAGGACTTTCTCAAAGAACCCCTGCAAGTTGCTATGAGATTCAGAAGATTTTCTCTTACTCTATTAGCAGGTGCCATGTTACCTTTAGGGCATCAAACATCTTCCCTTACACCTCCAGCAAACTGCAGGGTGCTTTACACCCTCCACCAAAACTGTGTAAACTGTTTCTTCCTCCTTTCCTTTCCCTTCATTTGCCTTCCTTTGTAAAAGCACACTTAGAGACTACGATGAGTGATAGAGGGAGCAGGAATTAATTCCCATCACGGGGATCTAGTAGAAAATAACTTTTGCCTTTTTCAGATCTATGTTAAGAACTTGTTTCTACTTGCAAATATTCTGTGGGTCCTGCAGTCCTTACAATAGGCAGGACTCTGCCTCAGTCAAGTAATGTCCTTTAAGGTCTTACATTACTGGAGGCTACATAGTTACGCAGGCAAAGACTTAGGAGATAAACATGTCCACTTAGGGCAACCTATGATTAGTGCAAGAGCAGCCACACAGTATCCTCCCCTAAACTCTTAGACTTTGGAGCTATAGGATGTCTTTTTTAAACTAATTCATGGGTGCTTCACCTTTCTTCTGTATGTAGTATGTATGCCTACATACAGAAGTAAGTAGACTTCAGGATGTAGGTGCCCACAGTACCCCAACATAGACATGATGTTACTGCTGGGGTATGGTCCATCTGAATGAGGCCCCTGGACTGTGTGCTGTCTGTGTGCCAAAAGGCTTCCTAGGAGCTATATATTCAGGACTGATGAATAGCCCCAGAATCTGTTTAACCTATTGGGTATGTCACAAATCATTACTCATTTGGCTTTTGAATTTTGCTTCAGATCTTCTTCCAAGTCTGTGTACTGCAGGTCTGAATGCATCAAGTATTTTTTCCCAAACAGAGCAGAGTTCCTAGCCTGAGCCAAATGCCCCATGCAGTGCTGAGATGTTACTCTAGTGCCTGCAAGAAAAAACACCAAGTCTGCAGTTGTTACAAGATCAGAATTGCAAATGTAGTTTTAATAAAGCAAGAGTGTGAGGGAAGTGGACTCCTTGCATTGATAAATTTTCTCTATTTTTGTTATAAAGAAAACTTTTCTCTACACAAACACAATGAATGAAACTTGCAGAACTCATGTATTTCAACAGGCTTTAAAAAAAAGAATTAATGAGAATTCTGGAAGACATCTTTTCCCAGATGAAGTGAAGTATAACTCTTGTCATTATCGTGTCATTAAATTATTTTTTATTGTTTTCTCTTCAGGGTTCAAGGCAGATGATAATTTAGATTTTCTCTAATACTAGTCTATGCTAGAAATGCTAGACCCATGATGTACCAATAGATCATGAGATTTATGCTGTAGTTTTAGCTTGACAGTGAAATATTTAAGTACTGTGCTTAAAGTTACTGGACAGTCTTGGCTTAAAAAACTGAATAGAGACCCTGAGAACAAATGAGATAAAAGCATCACCTTTTCCACCAGGTAACACGATAGTTTGAGCTCTAGTTGCTTTGCTGTTAAATACAATGCCCCCTTTGAGGACAACTAGAGCTGAGAACATGTTGCTTGTAAAATATGACATTTCTGAGACAAAAAATTGCACCAATTCTTTAGCATATGCATTTCTTAAGCTTTCTTGACCTGCATAAAAGCACCACAGACTTTTCAATTGCTTCGTAAACAAACATCTCTAATGATAATTGATTTGAGAGTTTTAATGGAGATTTTAAACTGCACTGACTTAAGTAACATCATCTCATTGCCAACATGTTGACCTATGCAGGTATCAGGGATGTTTGCTTCAATATTATGGATCAACAAATCCAAACCTAGTTCTGGTTAAAAACCATCTACATGCACCACTTAGTTTTGTTCTTCTACTCATGAAGACCCTGATCCAGGATCCTTGAAAAGACAAAAGGAAGCTTCCACTGATTTTGCAGCATTTTGAAACTGCTGCTGTTTAACTTCTGATGCTACCAATAGTTTTCTGTTTCACCTTAGAAAAAAGGAGGACTTCAGCTGTATGGTCTGTTGCTATGTGGTGATTGAAAATGTTGTCACGGGCTTCTTGAGTCTTCAGGAGTTGAGTTCACTTGAGTCTTAAGTGAGTTCAAGCAAAAGTCACAGCTCTGAACTCTAAGAACTTACTTTAGATGGTCATTGCAGGCTAGGCTGAGAGAGGATGAGGCTTCTCTGATGGGCTGTTCAAAACAGAAGTTAAACATAAACGTTTGACTTTCCTTTTGGAAGAACCTCCCTTCCTCTGCATAGAAAATAACAGAGGACACTAGCTAAGCAAGTTTTGTGTCAGAATGTAGGAGCTCTGACTGTTTCCTGTAATGTCTATCTTCATCTTGAATACATTTACAAGTCTGGCCCCAAATGACTAAATTGTAGTAATTCCTTTTTTAATTGCTCATTTATAACATGCATACATGCAGCTGGTCAATAAATGAACAGGGAAACTAGTGGATTTACAATTTAATATGCTGGAGTAAATAATGTGCTGTAGAGACATCTTCAATTCTGACATCATCACTATTTGTTTTGTACTAAGCTCAACTATATACCTGTTGACTTAGTGGTCTATTTTAATTTCCCAAATAATTTAAAAATCCCAGGAAAATACAGAATCTGAACTGAACTTGTTAAACTTCAGTGTTCAAGTAATATTTAAGCATTAACATCTTTCATCTCTTCTCCAACTACTGCATCTTGCTCATGCAAGTTGCAAGCATAGAATCATAGAATAGTTAGGGTTGGAAAGGACCTTAAGATCATCTAGTTCCAACACCCCTGCCATGGGCAGGGACACCTCACACTAAACCGTATCACCCAAGGCTTCATCCAACCTGGCCTTGAACACTGCCAGGGATGGAGCATTCACTACCTCCCTGTGCAACCCTTTCCAGTACTTCACCACCCTAACAGGAAAGAATTTCTTCCTTATATCCAATCTAAACATCTGCTGTTTAAGTTTCAACCCATTACCCCTAGTCCTGTCACTACAGTCCCTAGTGAATAGTCCTTCACCAGCATCCTTATAAGCAGATCAGACCTTCTCCTCTGGCAGCAGCCTTTCATAAGAAGCCCAAGCCACAGTAGAAAGGACTAATGAATGTGTAACCACATGAAAAGACATGGTTAAATACTCTGTCTTATTTACGCATTAATGTTTAAAAGTTAAACTAGCTAGCTGCTTTTCCTGTTCACGCTGCAGCAGATTTAGCTGTCTACTTTTCTGTGTACATTTCTAAATCTAGTGTGTTGGTCTGACAGCATAGAATATAGGAATGAGCATTCTGCAGACACAGCTTCATATGCTGTGTCAGGGTGAGTTTCTTCCCAATGGTGTGCCTGAAGAGGCTTAAGTTAGAGCGAATTATATCCGTATAGTCCTAGGAGGATCTGAAAGTTCATCCATCCACCAAGTTCACTTGGTTTCAAGACATTAATTCTTCAGTATAAACTTAAACTTTATCAGACCTCATTACTTTAATCTACAGTGAAGTCCATAACAGCTGCAATGGGAAAACAAGGTTTTTGTTCCTTTTACCAGCATGGGCCATAGGGACTTTTCAGACTACTTGTTGAAGGTTTCCAGTAGTTGCTATGACGAGCAGGGGCAGGTATCCCCTGTGGCAATCCCCTACTCCAAACTTGGGGAACAACCCACAGGTTCTGGGAGGAAAGTCAGATCTCTGCTGAACTTGTCAGTATTTTGATGAGGAGCTGTACTTTTCTGAGGAATACAGTCTAATCAATATCCTCTGCTAATAATCAGAAGATAGGCTGAACTTTCAGCTACAGAAGAGAGAGTTTTTATTTGGAGAGCACATATTCTTGTAGGGAGTGTAAAGCATTAAGGGAAGAAACACCTGATGAAGGCAAGACATTCAAGAGGTAGTGTTTCATATACTTCTTGGTTAGGCTTAAAAATGACAGCTTAAGTTAGACTAAATTTTGGCCTTTATAATGTAGCGTAAATTGTTTGTGCTTACCTTTTAATATCCCTCAGAAGTGATTATACACGTAGCAGACAAAGTTTGAATGAAAAGCTGGGACTGTTCAGTACAGTGCAGGGAAAAAAGAATAAAACAGTAGGAAGTAAAAACGTGTTAGTCTCCTTTCAAATGCTGCTTTTATTTCCCATTGTGTTGGCAGAAAGCAGGGATTTAAAACTGTAAATTGCATTGAGGCTGTTATCTTCCTCTGCTTAGCAGCAGCTACAAGTGGGTTTTTTTTGCATGTGTTGGGCAAGAGAGAAAAGGATTCAGAATAATTGAGAAAAGAGAATAAAGTAAGCTTGCACTGAACAATGATATGACACATTTATTGTACCTGTATAAAATGGGAGCTGAAATAATAATGAGTTTCCTGAAGCTGCACACAGTAACACAGGGGGATATCCTGAGACTTAATTAATTAATATTTGTAACATGATGAGAGATCCAATGATGAAAAGTCATATATAACTGCAATGTCTTAATTTTGTGGAGCACAACTGACATCAAGTAGCATTTTCAAAGAAACTGATGTGGGAATTCACCTGCAATCTATGTTAAGATTCAGATTGTCCTTGTACAAGACCCATACAGATTTGCTTCAAACTCTTTTTCCTGTTTACATTTCTCTTGCCCTGTTTTATGGCTGTGGAGCTGTACAATGGCAAAAATTTTATAGGGGAAAATTAAGGGGTTTTCCCCCTCTGTTTTCACCAAAACAACAGCCAAACTGTCTTTTTCAGATTTGACAGAAAACAGAAACCTTCAGGTCATTTTAAGATCAGGTTGGAGAAGTTTTATAGCATTCAGAGCCACTTTTCTTCAGAATTTGAAAGGAGATGCAGAAGATGGTTTATGGCAGAGATATATGGAGTCACAAATGTCATAGAGGAGCAATGTGAATGCTTGAAAAACAGAACTTCAAATTAAACCAAAAGCCAAAACATTTGATAATGACAAGGGCATTTTCTTTCTACAGCAGAGCAAAACTGATTGCTATAAAATACCTTGAGAGGTTCAGGTATATAAATAATACATTTTTATGGATTACAAAAATATTCCCAATTTCATTACATTGGTTTAAAATGACACAAGCCCTTCTGTAAACCATCTGCCAATCCAGACATAACTAGAAAAAGAAACAAAACCTATTTGAGACAAAGAAGACACCCACTGCATGGATGTAGCAGTCCAGATTTTTTGTACTCACAAGAGAATCTAACTTAATTCTGGCCATCAGCCGATACGTCGAATGGTTTATGGTGTTAGGAAAAATTTAACATTAACCCCCTAAAGCTTCATAGTAAGGGATGTACCCCCTACCATTTGCAGGTTTGAACCCTTAGGCTCTAGCTGCTGTTTTACAGCAGTAGTGTCTTTTCTTTCATTTGCCATGCTGATAGACAACATAGAACAAATCCGTGAGAACACTGCTCCGAAATCTTAACAAATAGTGGATGGAAAGTTGCTGCTCAGCAGGAACACTACATGTGATACTTATTTTAAACATATTCCTGGAATTCAGCTTTATGAGTGCACTAGTTGTAATGTAGAGATCCAAACCTCAGCCAGTTTGTGTGCTTATCTTTCCTAGCTTTTTACCTTCCCTGAAAACACATTTCTATCCCCTTTTATAAAGCTCCACCTGAGGGATCATTCATTCCAATTCTTCCTGTGATGAAGGCAGACTCAACAAATTGCAAGTGCTGCAATGCCTTGATGAGTTTATGCAGATCCTAGATTATTCAGTGTGTGAATTTGCAACACCACAAAAACCTCCCAGCTCAATCCTAATGGATTTGCCATTGTTTTGATATGATGCTGGGTTTGATATACCATAAAGTCTTTGCTGATGCATCGGCTCTATCCTCTCTCACATCAGCTCTCCCCAAAGCATGTAAGTGTTTTCCCTGAACTATGTTTTTGGTCAGTTCAAATCTGCCATCCTTACTTAACCTGAATGATACTTTATGCTTTTTCCTAGATATGAATAGCTAGACTTCCTCTTCAAAATAAGACAGGCAGAATCTGAAGCAAAAACTGAATGCTGTTTATTTCAGATACAGTCTCAGTAGGTATCTAGTTTATTAAGAGGGCTGCTTCTTTCCTTCAGCATCACTTTCTCATGCAAAGAAATAATAAATATGGTTTAAAGTGGAAAAATGGGCGGGAGGGGGAAGAAAGAAGGTGGAAAACTATGGGTTATCATACAGTAGGTCTTGTGAGTATTGTTGGAAATAAAATATTAATGCTAGGAAAACATGTTGACATTGTCCTCTAGATGATGTCTGTAGTGGAATGTCATGTCATTGATATTTTGGTTTATTTGATCTCTTTAGACATGCAGAAAAACTGCCTTTTGGATTTCAGTATTTTGTAGTACCAATGAGACATACAGATGTGAATACATTTTTGAGAAAGTGGCATTCAGTAATGTCTGAAGAATTTTAAATCCTTATGAAAGGAGAAGAGAGGAGTCACAAAAGTGAGACACTGTTGGCAGTTTGAAAGTTCACTGCTACCCGAAGACCAACACCCTTACTGAATGTGGCTTGCTAAATGTACTTAATTTCATTTTAATCTGCAAAGCATCCCAGTTTTCTTTGTGACTGATTCAGCTACATGCAATTCACAGCTCCTTACATGCTCTGTCAGAAAGGATGGAAATGAATTGCAGTGTAATAGTTCTATATCAGGTATTAATTGTTGTTGTTTGCAGAATGTTTTAAACTTGGATTACTGCTGTTTCTATAGTTTTCTCCCTGGTATAATCCACAGGCCCACGTAGAACTAGTCACACAACTGATGATTCAGTTATGTGCTGTACGAAACAGTGTTCTTATTAAAAGTAACTGCTAGCATAGTACTCTTAGAAAGGACAGGAACATGGAGTCACAGAGGGTAGATGACTCTGGTGTTGATGTGAAAGCTACCATTTGTTTTAGAAATAAATTATGTGAACATTTTTAAAGTTGAAAACCAAAAAATTTTATTTAATACACCAGATATAAGATAATTTTTATGGTATATATAATAAAAAAGTATCACCAGTGTGGTACATCTTACTCCTATTGAAGGTCTGTTGGTAAAATTATGTAATAATGATCATAAATGAAAAATACATGTTGAAAGGGAATTTTTAAATTCTAAAATGAAATTCAAAGTTCGTAAAATGCAAAATTTGAAGAGTGAAATTGAAAAAAATACACAAATTGGAAGAAAAATAATTTAATAAATAATAAATTTCTGGTAAAAATGGAAATTCTGGTCACCCCTAGGCAAAATAATTTTGGGTAAAACAATGATTTGGAGAAAACTCCAGGAACAAACTCACCAACAGAGTTTCAAGTTGACAAGCAGGTATTCTTTATTGTGGCACTGGAAGACACAGGCGATAGCTCCTCCTAACGTGTGTCCCCAGATTGCTAAACAAGCCATCCTTATATAGTCACTAAGCATACATATTCATTATGTACATACATGCATATACATGAGGCTACTTATGTATTACATCATTCTTCTAGAAAGTGCGTACAAAAATGTGGTGGTGGTCTCCGGGGGTTGTTTACTTCTTCCAACAATCTTCATCACTTCTGACAGCCTTTGAAGCACATGCAGTAGATGTTTATACCAGCTTCATTGGTTTGTTAACACTACAGACACAGCATCATCCTGTCCTTCTACTTATCAATGAAGAACACTTTGGTCTCTGTTTGCCTCACCTTTGAGATTTTTCAGTACTAACATGGGAATAATTTCCAGTACACACTGCTACAGGAGGGGACTCAGATTACTCATGTATCCATAAGTTATATCCTTGTGAACTTGAGCATAAGGTTTTAGAAACAGAGTAGAATAGATTTTTTAAATGAAAAAGACACAGTGTGCATGATATAAGCCTGAGAAGGTAAACAACCTAAAGGACAAGTTAGGGATTGTTTCTCAATATGAACTTAATGCAGTTTTTAGGGTTAAAGCAGGGGCTAAGAAATAGTGAACATCAGTGTCAAGTCGAAAGTGCTCCCAGTGCAGAAATGTAAAGAATTTGGGTTCAGTGGGGAACTGGATAAGAGGATAACAACAAAGGTGAAGATAAACTGAGTATCTTAGTAAAACCCCAAGTATTTAGTGTCACTTTTGTCATTTGTGGAAGAATCTGTTTGACGTCCTTAATGGAGAGTTTGAAAATTGGCATTGGAAAATGATTGGACTTAACGTTCTCACTGCCAGGAGACCATGGCTTTCTCCTTCCTTGTCCTGGGATAATTCAGCATCTCTGCCTCTGTAGACAAGGGAAAGTCATACTGAATTGTCTTCCCACCATTTATACCTGTGGGTTATGAAAGAACAATTTTGTATCCCTGCACTGCTACTACTACTGTTAGCAGTGTGATAGTGTCTGATGGCATTGAGGTTAAAGACTCACAGAAAGAATGAGCCAGCTACCTGCCAGATAGACATTACTGGGTGAAGAGAAGATAAGGAGAGAGAAGAAACCAAAACCTAACCTTAATATGACTGCTAATGACTTGTTGAGTTTTGATGATTACCCCTGAAGAAGGAACAGATATTCAAGCTCCCTTTTGGGCAGCTTTTCTGTAGCTCAGAGATCTTCTGATATATCTGTCACATTTTGAGCTCATGCCCTGAGACCTGAGAAGCTGGGTAAGCTGGCCTGCCTTGGAAAAAAGAGGAAAAGCCCCGAGCAACACCACTGGAAAGTGCTGCTTCATCAGATCAATAGATTCAAAGATGACTAGGTTGTGTACTTGTGTGCAGTTTAAACATTTGTGCAAGGAGTCCGCTTGTGCAGAGTATTATTGACAGCTACAGATCAATGCTGATTTTTGATCATTTTCAACCTACAAAGACCTCTTGACCCTCTTCCCACCTTAGGGGAACTTCAAGTAGTCAAAAGCAATCACAGTAGGTGGTGTAAAATCATCGAACATTGAAGACTGCAAAGCCTTGCCGATGCACAGGAGGAAGGCCAAGAGGTAGGGAGGAAGGCAGGCAGGCACTTTGTATTATGGATGCTGCTGCCGTTGAATGGCATGAAAGACTATGTTAATTTGTTTCCAGGCTTTAAGTGACTTCTGTGCTCATGAATTAAAAAACAAACAAACAAAAATGCAATCTGAAGCAAATCTTTACCAATACATTATTCATGATTTGTGTTCTCTTTTTTGAAAAATGTGTTAAAACAAGATTTTTACTTTAAATAACTTTTATCCTAATTTACAGTTTGAAGATTTAGAATTAGATGAAGAGTGTATTTGTTGCTGTTAACAGCTTGTGCTGCCACTGGAAGCATTTTACACAGGAGACACAAAGATGTGCCCTGGAGAGAGAGAATATAAAGAAGGCAGAGAGAATGGCTTCTTTGCCTCTGTCTTTACTCCTGCAGACTCTCCCCAGGGGCCCCAGATTCCTATAGGCCCAGAAGGAGTCAGGACAAAGGAGGAGTTTGGTAGATGAGGATTGGGTTAGGGATCAGCTATGCAATCTGGACATCTATAAATCAATGGGTCCAGATGGAATGCACCCACGGGTGCTGAGGGAGCTGGTGGAGGTCATTGCTAGGCCACTCTCCATCATCTTTGGTAAGTCGTAGGAAATAGGAGAGGTGCCTGAGGACTGGAGGATGGCAGATGTCACACCAGTCTATAAGAAGGGCAAGAAGGAGGACCTGGGTAATAGACTGGTCAGCCTTACCTCCATCCCTGGAAAGGTGATGGAACAACTTATTCTTGACTCCATCTCTAGGCATATCAAGGATGAGGGGGTCATTAAGAACAGCCAACATGGTTTTACCAGAGGGAAGTCATGTTTGATCAACCTTACAGCCTTCTATGAGGAAGTAACTAGGTGGAGGGATGATGGTAGAGCAGTAGATGTGTTTTTTTCTTGATGTCAGTACGGCGTTTGATACTGTCTCCCACAGCATCCTCATAGATAAGCTAAGGAAGTGTGGGCTTGACGATCAGGTAGCAAGGTGGATCAAGAACTGGTTAAAAGGAAGAAGGCAGAGAGTTGTGGTCAATGGGGCAGAATCTAGCTGGAGGTCTGTGACCAGTGGAGTCCCTCAGGGGTCGGTGCTGTGACCAGTGCTATTTAATATCTTCATCAACAACCCGGATGAGGGAACTGAGTGTGCCCTCAGGAAGTTCGCTGATGACACTAAACTGGGAGGAGTGGCTGACACATCAGAAGGCTGTGTTGCC
Organism: Melopsittacus undulatus; assembly: GCF_012275295.1. NCBI lineage: Eukaryota > Metazoa > Chordata > Aves > Psittaciformes > Psittaculidae > Melopsittacus > Melopsittacus undulatus. Next base: position 103,388,917 of record NC_047529.1, on the reverse strand, counting down.
ATTCAGCGAGACCTGGACAGGCTGGAGAGTTGGGCAGGGAGAAACTTGATGAAATTCAACAAGGGCAAGTGTAGAGTCTTGCATCTGGGGAAGAACAACCCCATGTACCAGTATAGGTTGGGGGTTGACCTGCTGCAAAGTAGTGAAGGGAAAAGGGACCTGGGGGTCCTGGTAGATAGGAGGATGGCCATGAGCCAGCAATGTGCCCTTGTGGCCAAGAAGGCAAATGGCATCCTAGGGTGCATTAGAAAGGGTGTGGTTAGTAGGGCAAGAGAGGTTCTCCTCCCCCTCTACTCTGCCTTGGTGAGGCCACATCTGGAATATTGCATCCAGTTCTGGGCCCCTCAGTTCAAGAAGGACAGGGAATTGCTTGAAAGAGTCCAGCACAGAGCCACAAAGATGATGAAGGGAGTGGAACACCTCCCTTATGAGGAGAGGCTGAGGGAGCTGGGTCTCTTTAGCTTGGAGGAGACTGAGGGGTGACCTCATCAGTGTTTACAAATATGCAAAGGGTGGGTGTCAGGATGATGGAGCTAGGCTTTTTTCAGTGATATCCAGTGGTAGGACAAGGGACAATGGGTGTAAACTGGAGTATAGGAGGTTCCACGTTAACATCAGGAAGAACTTCTTTACTGTAAGAGTGACAGAGCATTGGAACAGGTTGCCCAGGGGGGTTGTGGAGTCTCCTACATTGGAGATATTCAAGGCCTGCCTGGACAAGTTCCTGTGTGATGTACTCTAGGTTACCCTGCTCTTGCAGGGGGGTTGGACTAGATGATCTTTTGAGGTCCCTTCCAACCCTTGGGATTCTGTGATTCTGTGGTCCTCCTTGGAGTGGTGGTGGTGCTGCCAGGGCTGCACAATTGAAGAGGACTGGCCTTTTCTGTAGTGTTTGCATAGAAAGGATGGGCCTTAAACTTAAGTGCTTGCTGGATTATTCCTAATTTAATGACTGAATAGGTGGGAATGCTTTGCAGTAGGAGACAGAGAAAGGAGGGCATAGGCTTGCTGTCCATTGGATTTTGTGGTCAGACAGTCTATGCACATCTTAATGTTAACATTACAGTTTTATTTTTTGGTTTGCTTTTAGTGGTGAATGAGATCCAGACTGTTAGCAGTGTGTAAAAATGGGATATATGAGTTCATGGCTCTGTAGACAAAGACTGAAAAACTATTCCAGGCAATGATTTTGATTCTGCTCCTGTTTAAGGCTGTGTCATTGTCCGCTGAGGATAAGGTTACTGTGCTATCCTATGCAAGGCAGATTTGCTATCCTGAATTGACCATTCCAGCAGGACAGTATTTCTAGGCTGAAAGTGTCATGGGAAGGCATAAAGTAATGCTTAAAATGAAGCACTGAGGCTGCCATCCATCCTCTTTTCAGCATCAGCCTTTGAGCTGAGCAAATTCACAAATGGTAATGGCAGCAGTGCAAGGGGAGAAACCATCACTCTCTATTCTGGGAGTACATCCCTTGAGCTTACTTCAAAACCAAAACAAAGTAAAAATACATGCAAACCATTTGCTCTTCAAGAAGTATCTGCAGGAACCAGGGATAAAAATCATCCCTGGAAGGAATGGGTTAGCAGTCTCCAGAGAACATGATGAACTGCAGGCAAGGAAATCCCTCCATCCTTGTTTCATTTCAAATTGTGGTGAGGATTGTAAATAATTAAATCTTGGGGTTTAGTGGGAAAATAGTAGAGGGTGATGGAAACTGCTGGTTTTCTGATCAAGAAAAGAAATCAAGTGCTTTGTAGCCTTGCTGTCACAAAAGCCCACCCTGATGATGCAGCTGATTAGAAAGTGGAGCCATTGTTTTTTTATGATGTATGTTAGAATGCATTTGTACCTTCGGAGAGCCTCTATGTAGCAGTTCAGGGGCAGTAATTTAATGTTGTGTGCTCTCTTCCTCCCGTCCCCATCCCGAAAAGGGGGATGCAAATTTTAGGCTTTTAAAAGTTCTGTTTTGAAAATCTAATAGATAACTGTCCTCATAAAAACTATTAATACAGACTACATCCAATTGTAAAGCTAATTTTAATCATGTTTTGTGCCAACATGATTTCTGATGCCAGATTTTTATGCTAAGCATGAACTTCAATTTGAGCTCTCTTCTTTAACCCAGAGTTCATAATTTTACATTTGTCTGTATAGGGTTTTTTGGCTATGGCAGTTTGAACGCTTCCACTTTCAAGGATCTAAGCCATAAATGTTTATTAAAAGAATCTATAATGAAATCAGTTTTGTTATTTTTTTAATGGCTGCCTTGAGTATGTTGGATGACTGAGCACACGTTGTTAATCATTAAGTACTCGTGTTACAAAAAGTGTTTGATAGTATTGCCATCTAGGGGCTGAACTAAATTCTCCATACTGAAATAAACTGTAATTGAACAGGTGCTGCTATTGACAATATACATATGTTTTTGCTTTATAGCCCACATGCTTTCCATGTTTCTTATGACAAAAGATATCTCTAAATGTCCCAGAGCAGCCAGAGCTTTTTCATATATAATCTGTTTGAGGTGATTGCTATTTGCATTTGAGCTTATGCTTTTTTGGCAGTGATGACTGGGAATTCCTAACAAAGAATTACACTTTTTTGCATTATTAATCTTGCTAGTGTTTGTCCTGTTTAACAGAAAAAGGAATCATTTGTCAGAAAAGTATGTTTAAAATCTGTACTTGTGGCATCTTCAGATTTAATATTCATAGTGGTCATTCAAATGCTGTGCAATATTTATCTAAAAGACTAACTCGTTGTGAGGAAATAACTATTTAAATATTTATGCTCTTAACTTTTAATATTTAAAAAATAAATTAATATTTCTTTAAAATTTGTTTCTGAGTCTGATAGCTTAACAAATGTTTAAATATTAAACAATTGGAAATGTTAGCATTTAACAACTTAATATAACTTACTGAAACAGAAATTGACTTGAGCTGTTGCTGCAGGAACCTGCATTCCTGTACTCCCTTTCTTGAGAGCTATATAATTAATGCAAAAGCATCATTAAACCTGAGATTAAATATAGCAGTGATCACCTGAACTGCTTTCTTCATCACTCCTCCAATGAGACAAACATGAACAGTCTCCTCCTGAAACGTGTTACTCCTGTTCTTTGCTGGACAAGGTGTCTGTCATGGCAGTGATAATAGTGAATAACAGTACTCTTCCATCGCCTTCCTGCCTAGATTGGAAGGCTTGTTTTGATATAGGGCTCGTTTTGCCTCATATCCGAGTTGTTTCAGGTCTGTGTCAGACGCTATTTGGGGTTAGCTGGATAAATCAGGCATGAGCTGCAATTGAAGTACCGCCTTCTGGCCATGGCTGATGTCCCTCAGTCTGCATCCTCACACATGCCCTTGTGCTGGGCTGTGGTCTGGCATAGTGGAAGCGCCCTGGCAGAGCCTGGTGGGATACATGGATAGCCGTACTCCTCCAGTCTCCTCCCTGGCACCCAGAAGTGTCTCACCCACTTTGCTTGCATCCCCATCAGTAGTGTGGCTGCTTCCTCCAACGAGGAGAAACAGGAAGGGTGCTTTGTAAGGCAGCAGGTTGCTGCACAATTGTCTTACCTCATGACACTATCTCATCTGACATCTTTACAAGGCTGGAACATAGGATCCATCTTATTCCCTCCCTCTCCCCTTCTTAAAAAGAAAGGGGTTTATTTTCAGGAAGGAAATGAAACTCTGCTCTTGGAAACACTGTTGTCTGTACAGATTACAATGCTCTAAGTAGCTAGAACAAGACAGCATGGCTATAGAATGTCATGCCTACACACAAGATGTGTAAGGATTCTGTAGGGGCAGGAATCACTCATATATCACAGGTTTATACATTGCATACTTTGGAGTACTGGGCACTCCCATCTGAGTGTTAAGCAACACTCAGACATGTGCTGAATGAACTGTAAGTTGTTTGCTAGCTGAGATTTGGACTCCCCAGGAGTCAGCTGCAAAGGCTCTACCATAATGACAGATAATTTTTTTAAAGCCTAAGAGTTCATTTTTGAGGTTCAGTTATGAAAACCCACCATAAAAGTATAAAAAATCCCAGTAATCAGGTGGGGTGTTCTGCAGGGTGGTCAGAAGCAACCCAGAGCTGAGACCTCATTTTCCAAGTGGCATGAACAACAGATACTGATGATTTTTTTAACTAACCCAAACGTTTGTATTCTTACTTCAGGGAACAAAGCATCAGGCTCATTTATTTGGATTGAAACCTTTCACAACATATCATGTTCGTGTCGTAGCTGTAAACAGCGCCGGGCAGGTTTCAAGCCCCTGGACATCTGTACGCACGTTGGAAGCTTCACCTGGTGGCCTGAGCAACTTCACTGTGGAAAAGAAAGAAAATGGCAGGGCTCTATTGCTCAAATGGTCAGAGCCCTCCCAGCCCAATGGTGTGATTAAGGTAATCTTCATCTTGACACTTGATCAGAAAATGTTGGATATCAAATTAAAACATTTTGTGCTGAAAATTACTCAATCCAAAGCATTATACTTTAAAATAAGACAGAAGTCCTATGTAAGCACAAGGTCCTCTATGAGCGCTCTCTGCTTGTGGTTATATTAAATGAGTATTAGCATTCATGTGCTACCCCATGACTGTGAACCAGATTGTTCCTTTAATGTATAGAAAACTATGCACAAGATCTTGGCATACATCATACATGCACTGAAATGGATTTCTAGAAAATCTGGGTTTGACAGAATGTTGTTCTGAAATCTGGGACTTCTTTTAGCTCACTGGTTTCAACTGAATGTAAACATTTACCTGCAATATTTGCAACTAGAGGGGTTCATTCTGAGGGTCTTAAGAGATTTTCTCTAGAGTTAGGCTGCAGGAAGCTTTGTGCTGGCCCATGAGAGCCTCACAATGAAACTTGGTAACAAACAAATATAATGAAAACTGTCACTAAGTGATTTATTACTGCATCCAAAATGAAACATCACAAAAACAGGATCAAAACATTCCTTTTGTGTCAGTGATCTGGCTGTGTGCTGAGTGTCACTAGGAAGGAAGGGAGTTTCTGAATCACTGGTTAATAGTTCTTATCCTATTGCAAAGGTTAAGGTGCCTCATCTACTAGTTATTGACTAAAAATTGTTGATTTATATTTTTTTTTCTCATTTATCTTGCTTTCTGTCCCTTATTCCCTCCCTGCCTTTTTATTTTTAACCTTTTTCTTTCTTTTTCACCAGACCTACAATATTTTCAGTGATGACAACCTGGAGTACAGTGGTTTATCTCGACAGTTCCTCTTCAGGCGCCTTGAGCCCTATACTCTCTATACACTCATGCTGGAGGTTTGCAACACAGCAGGCTGCACCCGTTCTCCACCCCAGCCCATCCGAACAGATGAAGCACCTCCAGCATCTCAGATGGCACCTGTAATCCAGGCAGTGAACGCTACCAACATTGAACTGAGCTGGTTGCAGCCAATTAATCCAAATGGGAAAATAATTCGTTATGAAGTTATTCACAAATGCACAAAAGAAAATGCTGCAGGGTACAGAGCAACAACAGAAGAAGATGAAATTGTTTTCACAGAATATAACACTGAAAGTAAGACATTTATATATAATGATAAAGGTTTACAGCCATGGACAAAGTATGAATATAAAATACGCGCCTGGAATGCAGCGGGCTACACTGACAGCTCCTGGACAGCGGCAAAGACTAGTCAAACTGCCCCAAAAGGTCTTGCTGCCCCGACGTTATCCTTGGCATCAATTAACCCCCACAAAGTGCTCATCTCATGGGCCTCCCCAGAACAGCCCAATGGTATTCTTCAGTCATACAGGCTGCTGAAGAATGATGTTCTCTATCCTTTCAGCTTTGATGCTGCTACTTTCAACTATACGGATGAAGACTTACTGCCCTATTCAATGTACAGCTACATGATAGTTGCCTGTACAATGGGAGGCTGCTCTACCAGTGAATCAGCTACAATACAGACACCGGAAGCAGCTCCTGCCTTAGTGGACCCACCATCTCTGCGGGCTGTCAGTGCCACTCAGATAAATGCATCTTGGGCACCTCCCCAAATACAAAATGGAGATATTACCAAGTATGTATTGAAATTAAACAACGAGGAATATTATTCTGGCAGTAGTTTGCATATGTTGGTTTCTAATCTACAGCCTTACACGCAGTATGATTTTGCATTGGTTGCCTGTACCGCAGGAGGCTGCACATCCAGTGTATCCCAGTCAGTGATGACAATGGAGGCACCACCACTAAATATGGAAGCTCCCAGGCTGCTTGCCATGGGCTCAGAGTCAATTGAAATAACATGGAAACTTCCAGCTAACCCCAATGGTAAAATCACAAGCTATGATCTAAGGAGGGATGGTGTACTTGTTTACTCAGGTCTGGAAACTCGGTACCTCGATTTCACCCTACTTCCAGGCATGGGGTACAGTTACACTGTCACTGCAAATAACAGTCAAGGGAGTGTGACCAGCCCGTCAGCTCAGATAAAAACCAACCCCTCTGCTCCATCTGGGATGTTGCCTCCTAGGTTGCAGGCATGGTCCTCAAAGGAGATTTTGGTGGCCTGGGATCCTCCCATCAAAGTAAATGGTGACATTAGAAATTACACAATCTCGATCCACAAGCCTGCTGAAACAGGCAAGAAAACTGTTGACTTAAGTGCATCTGATGTTTCCTTTCTGAGGCGTTCGTACATAGTGACAGAGCTACAACCATACAGTAGGTAAGTCTGGAAGATCTCAGTTATTGAATAAATGCTGCAGGGTAATTCAGTGGACTGGCAGGCAGCTAAACCACCTTGTTTAAAAAGATAGTCAGGACAATGGGGTTTTGTTTCCTAAAAAGCACATAATAAAACCAGGATATTTCTGTCAATTTATTGTAATACCAACTATATATCGTCTCGTTGAAGTGCATAGGGTTGATTTAGATCGTAATTAATACGAGAGGTAATTCAGCACTCTGTTACAGACTCCGAAACCTGCAATCTTGTACTTGTGTATCTTGCAAGATGTCTGCGTTCAATAGTAAACAGGGCTTTAGCTGACAAAGTTCAGTGTGGGGACACCAAAGGCCTGTTGCTAGCCCATTCACAGTGTAGCTGAGCTAAGATTAATGGAGTGACACCGTGACTCTCACTCCATTGAGCTGAAAACAAGCAGCTTGTGCTTAAGTGAAAGCTAAACCCTGAAAGAAGGTACCGGACTCTGCTACAGAAAGAACACAGTGTATACTGAAGTACATCTTTTTATCATCTTCTGCACTCATTCTTATTTACCTGATTTTTCCTTATGTATTTGTGTAGGCATAATTTGCGTGTTGCATGGTTGATAAATCTGTGTACTATTTACATATAACTAATAAGAGTGAAGTATAATAAAGACCTATAGCTCTTGAACGATACCCAAATAATCTCCTCCAATGAATCATCATTTGATTAATATAAAAATCAAAATCATTTTGATCACAACTCCTGCAGATGGTATCTCTGCTGTGAGAAAAACAAGCAAGCAAATGAAAAACGATGTTTTTCATCCTACTTGATTTCATGTGAAGTCAAAAAGAGTGTTCTTGTTTTTTGCTAATCAAGGCACAGCCTATAATCTGTGCATTCATACAATTTATTTTCTTACTAAAATGCCAAAGATCAAGAGAAATTAAGAAATCCTCCAGATCTCACACACATCCTACATTTGTATTTGCAGTGTTTTAATCACATCGTTCCTGATTTATGTTCCCAAAGGTATGAAGTACAGCTCCAAGCTTGCACAGAGCTGGGTTGTGCCTCCAGTGAGTGGACATCGGTGCAGACACTGGAGGCACCCCCAGCACAGCAGCCTGCCCCTCTCATAGAAGTACAGACCACAGCTGGAGGCTTCCAGATGACTTCTTCAGTCCTGTGGACTGGTCCACAGCAGCCAAATGGGAAGATTTTATACTATGAACTGTACAGAAGACGAACAACTCAAGCCCATATAAATTTAGACCTTGCACTTGTTTACAATGGTTCTTCAAACTCCTTCAGAGATGACAAGTTGCTGCCTTACACGGAATATGAATATCAGGTGGGAACTGAAGCCATTTAGCAGCTCTGATTATGATTTCAGTACACTTTGAGAACCTTACTTTACACTTACAATGGACATATGCATCTCATTTCTAATGTTAATAGTATTGTGAAACCGGAATGACTGTTTTTAATGTCTTTTAAACAGTTGAGAAGCTGAAAATAATTTTGTGCAAGCAATACATTCATTCAGCGTTCATTTTCCTTTAGCTTACCATAAGTGCCTGTATTTCTTGCATGTTAAATGTTTATGTATTTTCCAGAGCTTTATGTGAGTAGTGTGAAATTCTGGTTCTTTGGAGGTAGCTTCATTTCATTAGTTTGTCTTTCTTTTTCCATCCTCCCCCAGTCTAATAGGAATTCATTTTTACTTTGTTATCTAAAGAAGTTTACATCATGAGGGACTGCAGTTGTTTTCTCTTTCAATCGGATGTTAGGATCACAAGCAGTTTTTGTGGGTGGTTCAAAAGTGAATTTGCTGTTGATGGTTGGTGTTACTTCTCATGCACATTGGTATTTTACTATTGTTTTTCTTATGAGGCTACTATAAACCAAGGAGATCAGTTCTGCCATTCTTTTACCTGCAACTGCTTCTTATGTCAAAGTTACATGTTTTTCACCATTTTTATATCATACACTACTATGTACAAATATTAAGATTTCAAGTTCTTTCTCCCAGCTTTCTGTAATGCCCGTGTAGGGCCCATCTGTTGGCCACAACAGTGTGAAGTCTGCTCTCCATTTACTGTAGTTTCCTTACAGCAGAACTATCTTTAGACCAGATCTTCCTACTTTAGACATGATCTATGAAGAATGTGAATACAAGCACAGACAGGATTGAGGAGATAGCAAACATTTCAGCAGACCTAAGCTCTTCTTATTAGTTAAGAATCTTTCTTAGATAAAGAAAAACATCCCAAGTTTGAAGTTGTAGGCTGTGAGATTGTATTGGCTGGGCAATATTCTCAGTTGCACCAACTTTCAGTTATCTCAGTCAGATGGTGTGTGTTTTGGGAACTAATACCACAGAGACTTTCTGGAGAAAAAGTTTGTAACTAGATATTGACTAGTTTCATGTGGTTTGTCATGCTGTACTCAAGAATTTGCTTTTTATCTTGGATCTACTCCATAAACAGGCTGAGCTGTTGATGGGCACCCTAAATAATTTTGGGTATATTTTGGTTTGGTTTGGTTTTCTTTTTCCTGGTGGCTATTTATTTCACCATGAGAGATTTTTGCATGCACGTGTTTTGTCTTCTTCTTATGTCACTTACAGCAGCCCTCTGGGATCTATTGTGAGCCACTCCATTGTTGACAATTTATATCGCCTGTGAGACAAGTTATTTGTAAGTATAGGGCTTGGCTTTTGCTATTATGCTGATGAAACCCAGATTTATATTTCACTTAAACTGGATATTGATTCTGCTGTCTCTGCGTCTGAGGCTTGTTTGCAGGACATAAAACTTTAAATGCAACTGAATTTCCTCCAGCAGAATGCAGATGAAATACAAATGCTGTGATGGGACTCTCTCCAGTGTTTTTGGAGATACTGAGTTTAGTTCAATGAACCCTGATCTGTGGATCTGAAGACAGGATTTTGGAGTTTAGGTGTTTTGAGGGTGTTTTTTTCTGGAAACCTTAGCTGAATATTTGGGGCTTGTAAGATGAGATGCAAAAGTTGCACTTTCAGAAATAATGAAGTGACTTTGGAAATTCATGCTGGTCAATGGAACTATGCCCCCTAAATACTTAGGTCAGTATTCTTCAAGGAAGCACTTTTATTCTTTAGGGGCCAGACTCATGAGTTTGTTAGCAGCTGGTGGGTTTCAGTGTGTTTTTAAGGTGCTTACTGTCCCACACTCACAGATAATTACTTAGATCTTTTTCTATTCATAGATGTAGATATTTGCATTTTCTAGAGCATCTGGCCTTTTGGATATTTGCTGGAATGCTGCCTGAGATCCTCAGCTGTATTGAACTGATGTAATTGCATGATTTCCTGGAAAAAAAAACACCTGACTTTATAATTCATGAGGTCTAATGTGTTTGTGAGTGTAATCTTCTGATTTCTGGAATATATGTGAAACAGTGTAGGCCCTCCTCAGGAATTATTGAGGATGGTATAGCAACCTATACAAACAGACCTGTTTTTCCAGCTAAGTAAAGGCGCCTTTGAACAGCAGCTTGTGACAGTTAGTGCTGTTCTGCAAAGCAGAGCACTCAGTGTGATTTCCAGCCAAGTGCAGTGTCACTCCCCTGCAATTGTGCTTAATAGTGTACTTTAGGTAGCTTCTTTAGATTAATGTCTTTATGTCTTCATGTCTTCCTGGTCTAGGACACATCCTTATTTCCATTTGGCAGGCACAGAATATGTAAAAGAAAGAAAAAAAGTAGGATTGTCCCTGTTCAGAAAGTTTTATGGCTTCCTGCAAAGGTTTATTCTCTGGGAGGACTATCTGGTGCACAAGACAGCCACTGTGGGAGGCACAGCATCCCTCTTGCTTGTAAAGCATGCTTCTCACACTTCAGTTGCTGCAGCCAAGTGAAGGGTCTAGGAAATATCCCAAAATATAGCAGGAAAAATATGTTCTAAATCTTCTATATTGGACTCTCAAGGAGAAAATTAGTTATATTCTGGCTTTGGAGAGATAAAAGAGGTGCAAAGTCATGATAATTAAGGAAAGGTCAACTACATGGAGAGCAGAATATGCCAGCACTCTTTGGTCACTTTTCAGAGATGACAAGAATGACACTTGGTTTATCAGCCTGTGAAATCACTGGTGAACTCCAGTTTGTGCTTTAGTTACTGACAACCGACTTCTGCAGCTTAAAACACAGAGAAACTGGTTTTCTGACTGACCAGTGATAGTTAGTCACCCATTTGTAAGATCCCTCATATCTGGCTCCTTTTCATCATTTTAATTTACCATTTCTTCTTGTGTCCCTGACAGAAAGATGCACTACAAAGTAGTGACATAAAATAAAATGTTGCACTCCCTGCTTGTTATCCCTTCTTCATCTTGTTTGGAAGAGTGTTTTCTCCTGCAAGATTTGTTATGCTCCCTGCTTCCAAGTAAAGGGAGATTCCCATACTACACCTGCATTAGGCTACTGAGCTTGACCTCAGATTCTGAGAAGTAAAGCAGACAGAACCACATTGTTCACTGATATATTGACAATACCCACTCTAAATACCCTTTTGCAGAATGAGATGCTTCCTTTCTCCTGGTAGAGGATACACAGTAGGGAGAAGGGCCTTTGAAACCATGTGATTTTGTTCATTAAGCCCCACTTCAGGCACTGTATTTCTGTTGTGAATACCATCCTAAATTCAGGTGCATAAATGTTACAAACAACCAACATTAAACAAACATCAAAGAAGAAAACTTGATTTTTTTGTTCATTTAACTCAATATGTCTGGATTTGTTTGTTTCCAAAATTACTCGTGAGATTGCTGCAACACTACTCTTGCAAGGCCCTTCTTGATAAATTGTGATTCTGACATATTCAAAACCATGGCAAGCTATCCCTTAAAAAGACATTAGTGTGAATACCAGGGGAAAATACTCTCCAGGGCTGTAGATGACTTGATATGATTTCCCTTATTGTATCTTTTTATTTATGAAGCATAATTTCTGACTGCTGAAAACTGAAATGAGTGATGACTAACTACAGCCAGAGTAATAAATCAGAAGAGGAGAAAGAAGTGGTGATTTTGATCGAATCTATTGAATTAGCTGTTGCCCTTAGCCATTACAGGTATTGGAAAGACCTTTTAATATCTGCTTATCTCTCTCATGGGAGCTTGGTAACTATCTCATATACCCATAGGAACAAATTATTTCATTTTCTTCCTTTTAGAGTTAAACCTGTTTACATCTTTTATTAATCACTGGTGTTATACTATGTTACATGAAATGAGCTTCCTTTAGAATTTGCTCATTTTGTTTACATCCCAAAGTGTTTGCCTGTTGTCTTTCCCTTCCCCAGAATGGGTTTAGTAGTTTTATTATGAGCATTTGATGAGTGGAGATGAATAGCAATGTCAAGAAGCTCAAATTATCTCAGTGCTAGAAGCCTGGACCTAAAATCTATCCTATTATAGGTTTATGTCCTCCCTAAGGATGCTAATAATGTTGAGGAGGGAAAAGTATGGATCTGAGGATAGGCAGTCAGAAAGCACACATTTGTTCACTACCTTTTTGTACCTGTGGCTATGAGTATACTTTCTTCCCTTTGCCTTTTTGCTCTGTCCCCCATAGACTGCAACCACTTCTGAAACTTTCTACTTTGCTAATACCTGCCTGACACTGATGTGAATACATTATCCTAATGCTGAATGCTAGATTTTGGTGAACAAGCTTTGTGCTCTGAGCTGTGCTGATGTTGCATAAATAACTCCAAATTACTTGTGCTGCAAGCCGGTCATTTCTGATGAGAAGGAAGACTTGTGAAGGGTGCTGATGGTAAGAGGGAACTGCTCTGGTTTCCACCAATTTTAACCAGCCAAGGTTATGGTCTCTTCAGTTTTCTTGCAGACTGCTGATTGATCACATCTGAGAGTTGGGTTCCGTGTTTCTTAACTTACCATTGTCGTATCTTATATACCCCTAAAATATCTTTCTATCTTGGAAAAGAATTATACTGTGAAAACTCTGCATGTAGGGTTAGAAACTGAACAAATCTGAGTCAAGAAATCCAAAGCAAAGTCTCAAAGTAGTGCTGGGTCTTTGCAACCTCCATGAAATAACTAAAAAGAAGAGAGTGGTACAAAGTTTCCTCTGCTGCTGTTTGTCTCTCCTGGCATGTGCCAAGTAGTGCGCCAAAAATCCTTCTAGCAAAGACCAGCATTGACATAGATGTGTGTGGCCCATGGGTGCCCTAAGGTCAGAGACCAAAGTCAATATATGACTCCTACACACAGGAGTAAGGACTTACATGAAAGTCTTGCTCTGACCTTGAAGTTTTCCAGAACCTATGGCAGTACTTAACTGTCCTACAGCTCTTAGCAGTGCTCAAAGCCAAAGGAAGGTAGTGATTGATGAATAAGACCATCTACCCTTCTGCCTTGCCTTTATTTTGGCAGCTTCTTCATCATCCCTTTTTCATCATGGCGAGGCCACAGTGCCCACCATCACTTTTCTTCTCCTCTGCTGCAGTGTTGAAGGAGCTGTGGAATCCTATACCTGGCTGTTTCCCTCACTTCCCATTAGTACGTCTTACATGGAATAAATACCTTCACATACTGTCTCAATTTGATAAAAGCAAATGTCTTTTTCAGTTTAAAACATAGCTTCATCAGTGAGAATCTGGGTTTCAAGAGCATTACAGCACATGAACCTGTGTGGTTCAGGAATGGAGCAAGTCATGTAATAGGCTTCCTCAATTGTCAGCATCTACAATACCATAATATGTTTTAATCTATGCCTGCGGGCTGTTGTGTTTTTGTTGCCCCTTCTGGGGGGAGTTTTTGCTCAGCTTTACTAAGTTGGACCAGGCTGGGCTTACTGTGATGAGGCTGTGGCGATCTTCTCAGCACTCCCCTTCCTACTCCTCATAGGTTTTTCCCCCTCTTCCTGTGCCAATGAACCTTGAGGTTATCCTGTATTCATTTTGAGCAATGGCTGATTTTCCAGAAGCAGATTCCTGGATTATTCCAGGAGCAGAAATCTGTGAAGGCTCATTTATGATGGAAAAAACCCCAAGCCTAGTTGCCTGTAACTTGTGTTCTTCAGTCCCCTGAATATATGGAGAAGTTTCCCATCCTCTCTGGCTCCACTTCAGAGTGCATCCTGGGCCTGGGGCCAGCAGATCGATAAAGTGTTTAAATAGTAACTGATGTAGCTGATTTCAGGACCCTCTTCTGGCTTGCTTGGGACAGTGCAGCCATTAACAGCAGCACATCTTTAGACAGGGTGCTTAAGCCATGCACTATGATGTCAGACTTAATGCTTTTGGAGGCAGTATATTCAGAAAGTCAAGTTATAAGAAACTTTTGTTGGCTTTCTTTGGTCTGTGTTTCGCCATTCAGGCCATCCTTGAGATGTGATAGCTTCTTGTGCGTGCTCTTCTTACACTGCAAGCAGCAGGTACAAGCTGCCTATGAAGCTGTTTACACTTCCATATGACTGCAGTTAGATATTGGTTTTGGTGGTGATTGTACCCACAATTTAGAAGGCATTTTTGTGAACCCAAAAAGCTTTTTACAAAAGTCCAAACTGACATTTCAGTTAACCAGGAAATAGCATTCTTCTGTGACCATTATCATAGAATCATAGAATAGTTAGGATTGGAAAGGACCTCAAGATCATCTAGTTCCAACCCCCCTGCCATTTTGTGGTGATTCTTTGAGGGACCATAACCAAGCCTCTGATTTTAACAGTTACTCCTCACTGTGGCTTCTGTTGCCATGCTCTCCTATTTCTTCATGCAAAGAAAGGGCTAAACATCAGTTTTTCCATTTTCAGTCAGTTCTGGGCCACTTACTGCTCTAAGTCTCCAAACACTGACCAGGATTTACTTGGATTGCAGTTCTCAAAGGGAAATATTTTTATTCCTATACATTCTTTTACAGATGGTTGAGCAGAAGGAGAAGGAGTTGAGGTAATCCATCTTAGGCCAACGTAAATCCAGAGTTTAGATACTCAGAATTTGTCTTTCTGTCAGACCCACACACATGCATCCATGACTTTGGTCTTTTATCAGGAGAGATAGGCATGTTGTGTCTGGGGAAGTACCATAGTTTCAGCTCACTCCTACATCCCTAAGGAAGGGCAGGACTGGGGAACCACATCCACTCCCGCTTGCTTGTGCTCTGCCCAGTCAACATTTATTTCCTTGTGTGCATGTGGAACACCTCCGAAGGGAGCACCGGGAGCACCCCAAGTACAAGGATGGGTCATTCCATGCCCACTTGGGCATTCCCACTCTAGAGGGAGTGGCAGGCTTGACTACCTCCACTGGAACATGTGATTAAACCTATATTACTTGACTCCTGAAGGAGTCATTTAATCACTTATGAAAGAGGATGAGCATCCCTTTTTCCTGTGTTCAAATACAGTGTTTTGAAAGAAACAGCCCTTGTTTGCTGAAATAAAGCTTATTTTCTGAAAGACAAAGTATAAGCACAGGTGATAGGAGAAGGATTCATGGGGGAATGTTTGGATGTCTCCATCCAACCCTCAGTGAGGCATCTGCTTCCTGAGTAAGTTGCATCTCTCTACCCTCCAAAATTCTTGGGGGGTCCCATTCTGAGGCTGAATTCCTGTGATACACCAGAAACCTTTGTTGTAAGCCATTGCCTTCAGTTTTGCTGTGGACATCTTGCTTGCAGGTCAAGTCCAACACTGTTATGCTCCATGCTCATTAAGGCCACAGTTTGGATATAACTAACTGAAGTATTGGAGCTCAGGTCAGTTCTGAGTCAATGCCAGAGCTGCTCTTTCCATATGTAGCTTATTCTTTCCACAAAGAAATACGCCCCTTGAAATGAATGGCTGTGGGTATATCTTTGTAGCGGCTGGAACTGAACCGAGATAGAAGGTTTGACCTGCTGCATTAAAATGAACAGAGTTTGTCTTTATGAAAAGTTCACAATGGAGATATATTACTGATTTCACTGAAAATGAAAATCCTTTGCCCTCGCAGGGCATCATCTATATTTAAATAGTGTTTCACTGGGCAGTGCTGCTGGGATCAGACAGGAACTTTGGGTTTTTAATTGGCAGAACCACAGTATGAAAAGGCACTGTGGTGCTTTTTGGCCTTTTTGCTTCCCCAGGCTCCTTGTGAATCTTCCTGTGGTCTTGGAACTTAACACTGAAAGCTGGAAGGACTCCAGGGACAGTTTTGAAGTTCTTTTATTTCTAAATCTCCTGTTTTTCATTAAGGCATAGTCCCAAGACCTCTGCCCAGAGTAGATCACATAAGAATGTGTTTTACTGTAGTTAGATCTGCTCAACATGAAAGCTTACTAAGGAATACTTATACTAAAAATCACTCAGACAGTCCTCTTGTATTGCCATTTAGATCTATCATTCTGATTGATCACTATGTGGTTGGCTAATATTGAGCCTAATTTAACCCTATACACTCATGCATCCATCTATTCTGTCTATTGTACCTGACATCCTACAAATGACTTACTCATGCAAATAGCGACCTAAGGCAACCTTTTATGATATTCGTGTTTAATTATACAAATGCTTTTTGATAAATAAGATTATACATCCTTCCATATGTTTACTCACTCTTTGATGAAAGCAAAATTTAATTTTCATGCAGATTTGTTGGAGAGTGTGTTTAATAAGTGCTGAGTTTTATGTAGTCTGCAGATCACTCTGGTTTTGGGTAGCTGACAAAATCAGTAGGCATAGTTCATACAGACACGTGGGGTTTAATCAGGCCTAATTCAAGCTGCTCAATTTTAAACTGTTGGAACTGAAGCTGTTGCCTTTGTGCTCATGCAGTAAGCAAATGTTGTGAAAGTAAATCAGAGCTGCTGATTTAAGTATATATTTCAGTGGACTTTATTTATATTGCAGGTTACTGAAAATGTTGCCAGGTGACTGATACTTTAATGATTTTAAAAGAGGGATGTTCCTGTAAAACTTCCCAGTTTTAAAGAGTAACCAGAGTTTGGCTTGTGTGACTCAGTCAAGGTGGAGATAACTTTTCACACAATGCTAGGCTGAATTCACTAGGGCTGCTTGCATACATGAAGAAAGTGTGTAGAAGGGAGAAACAAGCAGGACTGGATATCAGTATTTTTGTTCAGATGTCCTCTGAAAACACTTGCGCTGTCGATCACAGCTTCTCAAGGAGTCCTATGAGCATGGTGGCAACATGGAGATCAGATATGAGCACACACTGTGTGCACACATGAGCACACACTGTCTGAGACATGAAATCTGCTTCTTTTCCCTAAACGTATCAGTTCTACTCTTCTGTTAGAGGGTCATTGGGTCAACACTGGTGCTGGGTGGCAGTCAAGGGACGTTCTGCGTGGGAGTTATTGCACTGTGTCTTTTTCATCAGCAGCAGCATCCTTGGCTAACCATAGATGTTTTGTAGGCTCAGGTGCTTAACAGTGTCTCTGGTTTTGTGTCCCAAAGGTCTGGGCAGTGAACTCAGCAGGACGGACACCCAGCGGCTGGTCCCGCTGCCGCACAGGCCCTGCACCTCCAGAGGGTCTGGGAGCTCCCCTCTTTGACACAGTGGCATCCACGGTGGCTGTGGTGAACATCAGGCCCCCTCTCAAGCCAAATGGGGTTATCAGTATCTATAGGCTGTTTTCTAATAATACCAGAGGGACTGATGTGGTGGTGAGTATTGTTAACGCTGCTTCTGTTCTTCCATCTGAGCTTGTATTTTCTAGCTTTGACAATTTTGTCCTCAAAAGCTGCTGCTGTTGATTACAGTTTGTCTTCCTCTCATTAAATGCTCTGCAATGCTCTTTTCTGGCTAAAGTACCACCAGTGCTTTCATTCATCTAAACTTGCTTCTCAAGAAACTAACCTCACCATTAAACACTTCTGACATGGTAATGTGCTGTGACAGTGTGATGGAAATCAGAATTATTGTTCAGGAGTACTGTCCAAACGAAATGCTTCCAAGACAGGTCCCACCATTCCAAATGGTGCAGGTGGTAACTGCAGGATTAGAAAATGATTGTGTGCTTTGGATTTGAAATTGAGAAGAAAGTACTGTACCTGAGCTTCCCTTAAAACTGTTCTTGTTGAGAAGTATTTCATAGTAAAGCACTGAAGAATAGTGCAAGTAGCCAAACAACTTTTTCTGTGTTTGGAGTCTCAGCCTAGACACTCTTAGGTGTCCAGAAATTACAGTCTTAGCTTAGGAAACCTGCAGGGCTTCATTAGAGTTATAAAACAGGGAGATGTGGGGAAAGGTTAGAACTGTGGAAGGTGCCCGGAACAGTTACCACCAAATCAGTTCAAAATACTTACTTGAATACTTTTTTTATATAACACTATCTGTTTTGTAAAAGTAGGTGAACATTTATATAGTATTGCTTCCCTTATCCCACCTAGCTCAGCTTGGAAGTATTAGGGACTCCTTACCATGTGATCAGTCCTGTCTGTGAGCTTAAGCTCCCTACCAATTGAACCTTATGCATTCATTCCACCCAATACAATTGTCTGTGTCTGTGTCTGATTCAGCCAGTTCATCTGGTTGGTGCCTCCATTTCCATCCCCTCAAAGCTGCCATGCTGCTGGCTTGGCTCTGGCTTTGAGCCAGAGTGATTCCCTTTGCTTGCTTGACTCTTTCCTTCCTGTTTTTTGCTGCACTCTGCTAAATCCCATACTGCCAAATGGGAGCAGATGTTGCCCTTCATTGGTGTTTTCTGCATCCTTTTATTTCTTTGGCTTAAAGAGCTATACTTGCAAATGATCGCAGCAATGATGTGAAGTGGCAGTTCCTGTGAGCAGTTTCAGAGTGAGGGCACCATTTCCTTTGCCAGAAGTGCCAGGTCTCCCTTGACGGGTGTAGGAGTTTCCTAACAAACAGGCTTGCCCCGCACCATGGACATTTGAATACAAAGTAGCTAAGGCCCAATTGGAGCTAAACTTGGCAAGGGATGTTAAAGATAATAGGAAGGGATTTTACAGGTATGTAGCGGCTAAAAAACAGACTAAAGACAATGTAGGCCCCCTCCGGAAGCATTCAGGAGAACTGGCTACACAGGATTTGGAGAAGCCTGAGGTTCTGAATGGCTTCTTTACCTCGGTCTTCACTGGCAAAGGCTCTGACCGCAGCACCCAAGCCTTGGAGGGCGGACACAGGGACTGTGAAAACTTAGACCTTGGGCCCACTGTAGGAGAGGATCTGGTTTGAGACCATCTTAAGAACCTGAATGTACACAAGTCCATGGACCCTGATGAAATCCATCCATAGGTCCTGAAGGAGCTGGCGAATGAAGTTCCTAAGCCACTGTCCATCATATTTGAAAAATCATGGCAGTCAGGTGAAGTTCCTGATGACTGGAAAAAGGGAAATATAACCCCCATTTTCAAGAAGGGGAAAATGGATGACCCAGGGAATTACAGACCACTCAGTATCACCTCTGTGCCTGGCAAAATCTGGGAGCAGATTCTCCTGGAAGGCATGCTAAGGCACATGAAAAACAACAAGGTGCTTGGTGACAGCCAGCTTGGCTTTACTAGGGGGAAATTCTGCCTGACCAATTTGGTGGCCTTCTATGACGGGGCTACAAAAGTGATGGACAGGGGTGGAGCAGCTGATGTCATCTACCTGGACTTGTGCAAAGCGTTTGACACTGTCCCACACAACATCCTTGTCTCTAAATTGGAGAGACATCAATTTGATAGGTGGACCACTCGGTGGATAAAGAACTGGCTGGATGGTCGCACTCAAAGAGTTCTGGTCAACGGTTCAATATCTGTCTGGAGACCAGTAACGAGTGGTGTCCCTCAGGGATCGGTGTTGGGACCGGTCTTGTTTAATATCTTTGTCACTGACATGGACAATGGAATTGAGTGCACCCTCAGCAAGTTTGGCAATGACACCAAGCTGTGTGGTTCGGTTGATACGCTGGAGGGAAGGAATGCCATTGAGAGGGACCTTGACACACTTGTGAGGTGGGTTGATGCCAACCTCATGAAGTTTAACCATGCCAATTGCAAGGTCCTACACCTGGGTTGGAGCAATCCCAGGCACAGCTACAGGTTGGGCAAAAAGGAAATTCAGTGCAGCCCTGTGGAGAAGGACTTGGGAGTGTTGGTCAATGAGAAAATGAACATGAGCCAGCTTCAGTGTGCACTCACAGCCCAGAAAGCCAACCTTATCCTGGGCTGCATCAAGAGGAGTGTGACCAGCAGGTCGAAGGTGATTCGGAGAAAACTCCAGGAACAAACTTGCCAACAAAGTTTTCAAGCTGACAAGCAGGTATTCTTTATTGCGGCGCCGGGAGACACGGGGGATAACTCCTCCTAACGTGTGTCTCTCTATTACTACACAAGCCATCCTTATATAGTCCCTGGGCATACATACATATTCATGAGGCTACGTATGGATTACATCATTTTCCAGAAAGCTCCCCGCATGCGTACAGAACTGTGGTGGTGGTCTCTGAGGGTCGTTTACTTCTTCCAACAATCTTCATCACTTCTGGCAGCCTTTGAAGCACGCGCAGTAGATGCTCATACCAGTTTAATTGGTTCACTAGCACCAGAGACATAATAATCCCCCTATTCTCCTACTTATCAGTTAGTTTACCCACAGCCTATCCTGGACACCTGCTATTCCCAGATACTCCTTATCCCTGTGTCCTGTTTTTCTAGACTGTTTTTCTTAAGACCACATCAACTATAACGATTTATCTTGTGCCAGTATGTTCTCTATCTGTACTCTATTTTTTCTATGTATTATGCACCTCAGTAATTTTCCACTGCTACTGTTACAAAGCCATTAAACTTAACATTGCTTAAAACTAATTCTAAAGGTTTATAAATTCCATTTTGTGATTTTTCTGTTCCCCTTGTTTCAATTCCCCCCTTTTTCTGTCCTTTTGCAAATTCTTTTGCAACATCTTATATATTACCATTACCATCAAAAGTCCTTTGAAATAATTTCCCATTTCTACTCGGTGCCTAATTTCATTCCTTTTCCAATCTTCATAATTTATCATAGATAGTTTACAACACCAGAGGGAACATTGTATCATACCACAAGTAAACAATATTAAAATAATTAACATCCATATTCTTGCAATCAGTTGCCTCCACCAGGAGAGATTAGGTAACCATGTAGTTTTTCCATATTTCTTCGAAACCATAAGAGGTGTCATCCATGGCTGTCCCATGAAATATCTTAGTTTGTTTCCAAATTTCCTCCAGATATGTTTCAATTCTGCCACTTTGGTCTATGTAGGAACAACAGCTTTCATTGATTATGGAACAAACTCCTCCTTCTGATGCCAATAACATGTCTGGAGCCATTCGGTTTTATACCACTTTAGATAGGCTCGTTATGTTTTGTTGTTCTGCCTGCATTATATCAATATCTTTACTTTCCATTTCCTCTATGGTTGCTGAGATATTTACAATTGCTTTCTCTAATTCACTTACTCCCAAAGATGGAATTAGCCCTCTCACAAAACTATGAAATGCAGTGTGCTGTTCAATAATAGGGTTAAACCTTTGCTTAATCCGTTTAACAAAACTTCTAATCCAGGTTCCGGAAGGATACCTGTTGATAATAGTAAAATTGGGTATTATAGCACCTAAGGTGCATGCCCCCTTCCAGTTGGGGGTAAAGTTTTATAAGCATTTTCTCCACATAACCAATACCATCCTTTCCCTTTAGGAACGGGCCACCACTGAACTACGATACCATCTATATTAATAGTGTAATTGCAATTTGAATGGTGACCTATATCTGTGGCATTTAAGCAAGTATAGTCTCCTACCCTGGTTCCTGGTGTAATACATCTTTGTGCACAGGTGTAATATTTATTGCCTGGATTAGGATTAACTATTCCAAATTTTAACCTTTCACTTGAATACAAATTGCTAGTGTTCACCCACAGATTTGTCCATGAAACAGTGTTAGGAATTGGAACTCCAATTAATGGGAGTTTCAGGCTTTCTCTTGATTTAGGCAACTGTGCACACACCCAACAGTCACTACGATTAAAACTTCAGTAACATTTTGCATTAATTTCAGGTATAAATTCTGGTCTCAAGCTTATGCACCAGTTATCATATGAGTCCAAATTATCACCGACGCAATTTCATACGTAAGAGTACTGAAGGTTCCATCTGCCATGTCTTCTCTGGTTCTGGTGCTTTCTTTATTCTTGAATAATGTATCCAAGCAGGTCGTTCCTTTATCTTCACTGCTGTAAAGGTGGTCAGTAATATCTGGTACAGTCCACTCCAGTTGTCCTGTAGAGGATCTCCTGAAAAATTCTTAACATAAACCCAGTCTCTAGATCTGAAAGGGTGAATCAGATAATCCAAACCTCTTGCTCTTGTCCCTGCTACTCTCTTATTTATCTCTTCCAATTCTTTTCCCAGATTGACCAAAAACTGTCAGAGATAGCCTTCCCCCACTTCCTGCAGACTTCCTCCTTTAACTTGGGACTGTTATGGTCTTTCATATAAAATTACAAATGGGCTAACCTCTTCTTTCCACCGAGGTTTAGTTCGAATTCTTAATAGAGCCAGTGGTAAACCTTGGTGCCAATATAATTTCATTTCCTGACATATTTTCCTAATTTGTTCTTTGATCAGATGGTTTATCTTTTCTACATGCCCACT
The DNA here is from genome assembly GCF_012275295.1 of Melopsittacus undulatus. Lineage (NCBI taxonomy): Eukaryota > Metazoa > Chordata > Aves > Psittaciformes > Psittaculidae > Melopsittacus > Melopsittacus undulatus. Next base: position 103,366,542 of record NC_047529.1, on the reverse strand, counting down.
GGCCTGAGGCCTGTATGGAGCATGTACTTGCCAATCAATTTCCAATTTTTGCTAATTTCTCATAACAATTTTGCACTAAACTGCAAACCTCGGTTGGAAGAAATTGCTGCTGGTACTCCAAAGCAAGGTATTATCTCATTAAATAATGTTTTAGTGAGTTGTCTTGCATTATTTATCCTACAAGGGAATGCTTCTGGCCAGCCAGAAAAAGTATCTGTTAACTCCAACAAATATTGATAACCCCCTTTTCTTGATAATTCAGAAAAATCTATTTGCCACTGCTGTCCCAGGAAACTTCCTCTTACAGTTGTCCCAATTTGATTTCTATTTTCAGTTTTATGCTTATTCTTAAGACATAGCTGACATTGTTTTGTCACTGATTGAACTGTGTTTTATAGATTTCTTCCTACAATTTGTTTGTCTAAATATTTATATAAAGAGTTGCTACCCCAATGAGTTTTATTATGTTCTCCCTGAACTAACTTCCAGAGTTGGTTATAGGAGATTACAATTCGTCCAACAGGTATCTGAACCCAATCCTCTTTATTTTCCTGTCCTTTTAGATCCTCAATCAATTTTTATCCCCTTTTGAATACCTAGGTTTAGATTTTTCAATTGTTAGTTTGCCATCAGGGATTAAGGACATGATTTGTGATTGTTCAACTGCTCGTTTGGCTTCAGAATTGGCCAAATTATTTCCAATTTCCTGATCAGAGTCACCTTGTTGATGTCCTTTACAGTACATAATAGCTACTTCTTCAGGTAGCTGAACAGCCTCCAGTAATTGTAGAATTTCTGCAGCATGTTTGTTCAAAAGTCCTCATTCTTTTCAGATAGCACCATGTACATAATCAGTCCAAATATTTATCCTTTTGTCTTTAGCCAATTCCAGGGCTCTCATTAATGCTATTATTTCTGCCTTCTGGGCAGAAGTGTTCGAGGGTAAAGGTTTAGCCCCTGTTACCTGTGAAGTGGTATTAATGGCATATTCTGCCTTTCGTTTACCATTCTTCATGAAGCTACTACCATCAGTAAACCAAGAATCAGCATCTTCCAGAGGTTTTTCTTTCAAGTCTGGTCGGCTCAAATATACAGTCTCTATGGTGGCCAAGCAGTCTTGTGTTAGTGGTTCTGTCGATTGTTCCTGCAAAAGGATGCTGGATTGACAACATTAGTGACCACACTTTCTATATCATCTTGTTCCACAAGGGTGGCCTGGTATTTAAAAAAAACATGAAGGAGATAACCAGTGGGCTACTTTCTGTTCCAGGACTGCTGATACAACATGGGACATTAGCACAGTAATTTTTGTCCCAAGGTGAATTTGCGAGCTTCTTCAATATTCATGACAACTGCTGCCACAGCCCTTAGGCATCTGGGCCATCCTTTGCTCGCTTCATCCAGCTGTTTTGAAAAACACATCACTGCCCTTCTGTAGGGTCCTAGTTTTTGAGCAAGGACCTCCAGAGCTAGTCCCTGTTCTTCATAGGAATAGAGCCAAAAGGGTTTAGTTACATCCAGAAGTCACAGAGCTGCAGCTCTCATTAGCTCTGTTTTTAAATTTCTAAAATCCCCCTCTGCTGAATTAGTCCATTCTAAAGAGGGAGGATTTCCCTTCAACAGTTCATATAGTGGTCTTACCAGAACACCGTAATCATGGATCCAAAGTCTGAACCATCCAGTCATTCCCAGTAATGTCCGGAGCTCCTTGCCAGTTGATGGTTGTGGAGTCTGACAGATAGCTTCTTTTCTAGAAGCTCCAAGTTCTCTCTGTCCTCCTGTTATTTCACATCCTAGGTAGGAAACTAGGGTTTGGATTAGTTGGGCCTTTTGCCTGGATACCCAATAACCATTCAGTCCCAGAAAAGTTAATAATTTCACTGTCCACTGGATACATCTTCCTTTATTTCTGTAGCAATTAATAGGTCATCCACATATTGTAACAGAGTCCCCATCTGAGCAGGTGGCTTCCATGATCCTAGTTCTCATGCTGATTTCCAGAAATTGCTGGACTGTTTTAAATCCTTTAGGTAATACCGTCCAAGTTAATTGAGTTTCCCTTCCTGTGTCAGTATTTTCCCATTTAAAAGCAAATAAATTTTGGCTTTCTTTGGCCAATGGTAAGCAAAAGAAAGCATCCTTTAAATCCAAGATGGCAAAACATTTCTGATTATTATTCAATTTAGTCAATAATTCATACAAATTAGCTACTACTGGACAAACATCCTCTGCAGTTTTGTTGACTGCTCTGAGATCTTGAATCAATCTACAACTTTTATCATCCTATTTCTTTACTGTCCAGAATATTATATTCCAATTCACATTCAATTAATAATGTATATTTTAAAATTTATCAATGACTTTTTTTTTTAAATTCCCTTTGATCTTCTAATTTTCAGGGATATTGTTTTATTCTAATTGGGCAGGCCCCCCTTTTTATTTCCACTTTAACAGGCAAAGCATTTTTCACCTTACCTGGAATTTCAGATGCCCATACTCCCAGTCATACCTGATTAAGGATTTCTTCTATTTCAGGGAGGTTCTCGTGTTTGCTTTTCTGTTGAATTAAAGATAAACTCAAAACTGCAATTAACTGTTTGTTTTTAACTCTAAATTCCATTCTGCCTTCTTTAAATGTGGCTTCTCACCCTAAGAAATATTTTAGAGAATTTGGCATGCATCAAAATTTATGCATTCCTATTTTTTTTCCCAATTTGTACTTTAAGGGTTTCAGAAAGAATGCCTCGGGCTGTTTGTGAGTTGGTTTTTTTTTTTTCTGTTTTTCTTGGTGGCCAGTAGCTCCCACATCTGTAACAAATTCCTTTCTCTCAGATTTAACACCAAATAAGTTGCTCCTCTATCCACTAAAATTCCACTTTATTTCCTTTAGTTTCTACTTTTAATTTAACCAGTGGATCTGCCAGGGTAGATTCCCCAGATCCCTGTCAGTCTGGTTCCAATTCAGTCGCTGGAGCCACACTATGGCACTACCCCCCCCCAAGGGCAGTCCGCTTCCAGCGTCCGAACTCTCTCCCGCAGTTTCAAATCAACCACCGCAGCCGTGGCTATAGCACGACCCGGCTTTTTCTTTTCTACTCGTTCCCGATTCCTATACGCTCTCCATGCTTCCTCCTGTCCACATTTATTCAACAACCCCTCAGATCCATCCGTGCACATGTCTGTTCCCACTTGTTTGCCTGTCCCAGCACCCAGCATCCCACGCTCAAACACAGGAGCTGCGCGAGCTCCCCCCTCCTTTCCCCCTTGGTTTTCCTTTTTTTTTTTTTTCCTCACAGCTGCTCACCCTGCTCTGCAGGGGCTGCAGATGCCTCTGCAACAGCACTGCTGGTTTAACCCTTTCTGAACTCGGAATGTGCATCTGCCACTTGGTGCCAGTGACAGTGATCTCTCGCTCCTTATGAATATCAGATAGGAGAGATGCAGAGGGTGCTCCTCGGAGGTACCTGTGATAGATAATTTTACAGCCTATCTTCCTGATTACTGTTTTTTAACTTTAAACATCTTTCCCCAGTATCACAGGCTGAACAACATCTCTCCATCTTAACTTTCAGTTTTTCCCTGTCCTTTTCCAAAGCCAAAATTAAGGGATCTGGTGGAGCCATATTAATTTTGCATTGCGTCTGTCACTCCACGTGGTCTCTTAAAGTGAAGAACATATCGGCATACATTACTTCATGCCATTTTTCTTGCAGCCTCAAAACAACATTAATTGTAACAATGTATTATAGTTCAGATTCCATTTTTAGACCATTTTTCCTGATCTTCCAAAGTATACAAAGGTCACCATCAGTTACAAAATTTTTCAAAACAGCTGGACAACTTTTTCTTATTTACCGAGCCCCCAGGAGACCCTCCTAGTTCTTTCCAGTGTGCCAAAATGCACCCTGAAGGACTCTTTTGCATGATCTCTTCACTCTGCTGATTTTCCATTATTAATCTCTCACCCACACACACACGGGATCCCACAGACACGCTCCACACAGTTACAACACTTGAAACAGACAGAGACTAAAATTCTATCAAACAAACCACAGTTAATAACACAGTTATAAAATCCTGTCACCAATACCAAAATCACAAGACCAAAATCCTTAATGTCACAAGCCACAACAAGATCCAAAACCATTTCCACGAGACACCCCCTGCATCTTGCAGGACCCAAACCACAAGAAGCCCCCTGCTTCTTGAGGGTGTATACCAGTAAAATCCAAAACCTTTTGTACAAGACTCCCACTGCGTCTTGTACAACCCAAACCACAAGAAGCCCCCTGCTTCTTGTGGGTGTATACCAAACGGACGCTAGCAGCCGGGTATACGCCTTTACCTACGAGATTTCTTATCTCGATTTACGGAAGGCTTCCAAACCATGCGTACGCTTACCAAACCAACCCAATTACCAATGCAGTCTTTATGCAAGATGCCCCCTGCACCTTACAGACTACAGAAAAGAAAAGAATACCTTTTATGAAGATGGTCCTTGTCTGCTCCCGCAGTGATCCGAATGAGTCGAGGGGTCCCTCCGGGAAAAACTCCCGAGGGCCCTAGGGAGCCCTGTCCTCAGCGGGTCCTGCAGCCGAGCAGAGAGGGTCCCATCTGGGGTGCCAAATTGATTCGGAGAAAACTCCAGGAACAAACTTGCCAACAAAGTTTTCAAGCTGACAAGCAGGTATTCTTTATTGCGGCGCCGGGAGACACGGGGGATAACTCCTCCTAACGTGTGTCTCTCTATTACTACACAAGCCATCCTTATATAGTCCCTGGGCATACATACATATTCATGAGGCTACGTATGGATTACATCATTTTCCAGAAAGCTCCCCGCATGCGTACAGAACTGTGGTGGTGGTCTCTGAGGGTCGTTTACTTCTTCCAACAATCTTCATCACTTCTGGCAGCCTTTGAAGCACGCGCAGTAGATGCTCATACCAGTTTAATTGGTTCACTAGCACCAGAGACATAATAATCCCCCTATCCTCCTACTTATCAGTTAGTTTACCCACAGCCTATCCTGGACACCTGCTATTCCCAGATACTCCTTATCCCTGTGTCCTGTTTTTCTAGACTGTTTTTCTTAAGACCACATCAACTATAACGATTTATCTTGTGCCAGTATGTTCTCTATCTGTACTCTATTTTTTCTATGTATTATGCACCTCAGTAATTTTCCACTGCTACTGTTACAAAGCCATTAAACTTAACATTGCTTAAAACTAATTCTAAAGGTTTATAAATTCCATTTTGTGATTTTTCTGTTCCCCTTGTTTCAAAGGAGGTGATACTGCCCCTCTGCTCTGCTCTCCTGAGACCTCACTTGGAGTATTGTGTGCAGTTCTGGTGTCCTCAACATAAAAAGGACATGGAACTGTTGGAACAAGTCCAGAGGAGGGTCACGAGGATGATCAGGGGACTGGAGCACCTCCCATATGAAGACAGGCTGAGAAAGTTGGGGCTGTTCAGCCTGGAGAAGAGAAGGCTGCGTGGAAACCTCATAGCAGCCTTCCAGTATCTGAAGGGGGCCTATAGGGATGCTGGTGAGGGGCTATTCATTAGGGACTGTAGTGATAGGACAAGGAGTAACGGGTTGAAACTTAAATAGCAGAGGTCTAGACTGGATCTAAGGAAGAAATTCTTTCCTGTTAGGGTGGTGAGGTACTGGAATGGGTTGCCCAGGGAGGTAGTGAATGCTCCATCCCTGGCAGTGTTCAAGACCAGGTTGGATGAAGCCTTGGGTGATATGGTTTAGTGTGAATTGTCCCTGTCCATGGCAGGGGGGTTGGAACTAGATGATCTTGAGGTCCTTTACAATCCTAACTATTCTATGATTCTATTATCATTTTGGCCCTCATCTTAGATGTACCTATCAGAAAGCACATTCTCTTGTCTGTGAGTAAACTGACCCACTGGGCACATTCGTGTCACTCTGCCCAATCCTGTACTGATGCTGAGGAAGCTCGTGAGATATGGACGAGTATTTGCATTTATCATGGAGCTATTTTATACATTAAGTTCTTTTTTCTTCAGTACCACATATCCCAAAGTTTCTCCTTAAAGTTTCTGTTTCTCTGTTCCTGTGAATAACATTTGAAAGCTGACATACAGTCATCACAGCTCAACTCAAGACATCTGTGAAGCCACTGATGGCATGGTCTTTCCCTTAGAACAGTGCCCTTTAACTTCATAATGGGAGAAAAATGAATGCAGAGCTCCCAGTACACAAAAGCTGCATTAATGTCAGACTTAAAGGACATGCAGAACCTCATGCTCATCTTCTGGAGTTAATTCACCTCCATAACTCTTTATTTAGTACTTGTGGTACTTGAAGTGTGACAAACCCCCTCTTCATTTTACAGCTGTCAGAAGGGACTGCCACCCAGCAAACAATACATGGGTTAAAGCCTTTTACCACCTACTCCATTGGTGTGGAGGCCTGCACATGTTTCAACTGTTGCAGCAAAGGGCCCATGGCCCAAATCACAACGCAGCCGGCTCCACCCTCAGAACAGCCTCCACCACAGATCCGCACCGTATCCTCCAGGAATGCCTCTTTCCAGTGGAGTGCACCTCAGTCACCCAACGGCATTGTCACCAGGTAAGAGACAAACCCACCCAGCTAAGCCTGAGCACATCAGCTAGAGGTGGTGGCAGAACGATCTGAGCTGGAATTGCCATGTAGCCATGCTCCTCTTTCCCTCTGTTGGTGCTGGTATTGCCTGTGGCCTGAATACTGCCTGGGAGGTGTATACTATTGTACTGAGCAGGATATTGGGTGAGGATGAAGGTGAAGAGGATGAGCTGTTGTTAGTGAAGGTAATAGTCTGCAGCTGCAGAGCCAAAATGTTGTAAGAAGAACAGGCAGCAAAGAAGAATCTTCATCCTGTAGTGACTTAGGCACTGATTTGCTGAAGTGAGCAGCAAGGAAACTGGTATCAGGTTTTCAGGGTGTGTATGACTTGCTTACAACCATGATTGCTCAGAGTCATCTTACAGCTGAGGCCAAAATCTCCAAGAGAAAAACTAGGATCTCTTCTCCAGTAGCCAGACACAGAATCATAGAATCATAGAATAGTTAGCATCATCCTAAAGAATTAAAAGTATGATTGGTTGTCATTTATTTAGGCTCTTCATTAATCAAAATCTCAACTTTCTTCACAGCTATGAGCTCCATGTGTACATGGCTTGTCCCTTGAACCTGCAGCCGGCAGTGAAGACTTGCAGTCCTGGCCCAACTGAGGTGAAGTATACAGGGGAAGGACAGAGTGCCAACGTGTCCAACCTGGAGCCTTACACAACTTACAACCTGCGAGTTGTGTCTTACAACTCTGTTGGCAGCAGCGCTTCAGAATGGATTGGCTTCACTACGGAAAAGGAGCGTGAGTATGAAAAATGGTTCACTGAGATGTGCCCACTTCTGAGGCACGGGGCTGCATAGCACCAAAATACAGCCTAACTCCTGACCCTAACTACTTCACTCCTCTGAAAGATGACGTACCAGAAACCTGCTCTTCTGTGTCCCCGGTCACTGTGCCTCTGCTGCATATTCATTGAAATTCTGCTCTGAGCTTGACTGCTCATTCCTTCAAAAACACGTCTTTACTCATCATCTGATATCATATCCTCTATCATGGGAGACTGGAATCCTTTTCTTTTACTGAAAATGGGCAGAAAAGCTGCAGAACAAAAAAAAAATGTTCAAGTATTACCAGAAGGGTGAGATGTGGTGGTAAATACACTGCCATAAATAATCCCTGGGAAAAGGGGAGATCTTGAAAAAGACTTGCTGGTTCTTCTTGGGAACATTCTTCCTGTCCTAATTCATACTACACTTCTGCCAGGGCTCCTTGGATGTCATCTGAATTATTGGATCCTTGTTGACACTGAAATAAGAATTCATTGCTATCTATATGACCACCACAGGCAGTACTTTAAGACCATGTGGTGGTCTGCATGGAAATTAAACATGCAGGACCTGTGCCTACAGGCAGAATAGATTTTGCCATTAGAACTGAATCTTTAGTAATATCTGCTACATTGATAGCTGAAAATTTCAGGTGAGACAGACACGGATTTTCTTTAATATCACCACAAAAAGAAAAACAAGTCCTTATCTCTAGAGCTGTGTTTTATTAAACTCCATGTCAATGGGCTTTTAAATGGAGCAAATTCATAAGGAACTGCTGAGACATGAAGGGTTTGAAAGCCATTTTTAACCTCCTACCCACTGGGTCCACAGCCCTCCTTTCAATTTTGCTTTTCTTGCCTTGCTGAACTCTTCACACCAGGCCTCCTGAGTCACTCTGAATGTCTACCCCCTCATGCCTGGAAGGCTTTCTTTAGTGACAGTGGGCATTTAGCAGCAAAGTGCAGCTTTCTTATGAGCAACCCAGCATATACTGGGCAAAAAGCCACAAGAAAGGACTACCTCAAATGTAAATGAAGCCTTTTGTCAACAAGTTGTTGAGTCCAACTCTGATGAACTCTTCCTCCTTGTAGTGAGTTCTGGGTTTCTATACTCTCTGCCTGCCATCTGCTCTTGTTTTTCTGGAATCTCATGGCTTCATGTACGTACATGTGTTAAAAGATTACCATGGGTAATTTTAGGGCTACAAAAAGAGTTACAGAATGGTTTGGGTTGGAAGAGACCTTAAAGCTCATCCAGTTCCAAACCCCTGCTAGACCAGAATGCTCCAAGCCCCATTCAACCTGGCCTTGAACACTGCTAGGGATGGAGCATCTACCACTTCTTTGGGCAGCCTGACCAAATAGTAAAGAACTTCATAGTAAAGAACTTCTTCCTTGTATCTAACCTGAACTTCACCTGTTTCAGTCTGAACCCATCACCCCTTGTTCTATCACTACAGTCCCTGATGAAGAGTCTTCTCCAGCATCCTTTCCTTAACAGTTCAGTTCCCACAGCCCTACATGTTGCAGCTGAACTCACACAACCTCCTGTGTCTCCCTATCCCCCACCTTAAGCTGGAATTTAATGTATTCAGTTTTGATGTCTGCACCACATGCACAAAGGAGGAGGAAGTTCTAGGTCTTTAATTTAAGGATATATTTCTGCTTTCTCAGTGTATAAGCTGGCATGCTACAGCAGCTTTTTCTTTTCTCCTTGTATCTTTTCTACTCATACATGTGTACTTTAGAGAGAAGGAGCAACAGAGAGCTTGTATCATGCAGTATCTCCTCTGTGCTAACTCAGTCGTGCCTGTTGGCTAGAAATGAGCTTTTTTTCCTTCCTTTGCAGCACCTCGGTACATGGCTCCGTTCTCTATTGTCAGCAATTTATCCATGATCCACATAGACTGGAGCCGCACTTTCGTATTGAACGGCCGCCTGAAGGAGTACGCTTTGATTGAGAGCGGGCAGCGCATCTACAGCGGCTTTGACACAGAGCTGTATTTACCAAGGACATCTGACAAAAGTCAGGTTCAATTTCCTGCAGCTTCCTCTCTGTGAAAGACCATTGAGCTGAATTAATAGTATTGTATGCTGAACTTAAAGAAAAACCTTGCATAGCCATCCCAAGCTTAAGAGCACAGGAGTGTTCTACACACACTCTGAAGTGCACCTAATCAGATGCTTGAAACAAAAAGCCTTGGAGCTGAGCTTCCTCTTAAATATTGTACTTCCCCCTCACTTGACCCTGGTGAGACCATATCTTGAGCACTGTGTCCAGTGCTGGGCTCCTCAGTACAAGAGAGACAAGGAGCTGTCGCAGAGAGTCCAGCAAAGGTCACAGAGATGCTTAGGGGTCTGGAACATCTCTCTTAGGAGAGACTGTGGGAGCTGGGCCTGTTTAGCCTAGAGAAGAACAGACTGAGAGGGGATCTCATCAATGCAGATCATTATCTCAAAGGCAGGTGCCAGGAGGATGGTGCCGGACTCTTTTCAGTGGTGCCTAACAACAGGATGAGGAGCAATGGCCATAAATAAAACAAAGAAGTTGTACCTCAGCATGAGGAAGAACTTTACATTGAGGGTGGCGGAGCACTGGGACAGGCTGCCCAGGGGGTTTGTGGAGTCTCCCTCTCTGGAGACATCCAAAACCCATCATGGAACTGTTTCTGTGACCTGCCCTCTTGACAGGGTGTTGGATCGGATGATCTCCAGAGGTCCCTTCCAACCGTAATGATTCCATGACTGTGTGACACTGCTCTGGCTCATTGTGAGGGTCGAGCTTGTCCAAATCCTGAAGCTGCGTTGGAATTCCACCCTTCAGGACCACACTCTGGAAAATATCTGGAAATCTTCAGCTTCAGAAAAGACTGAAGCCTGAATTTCCATTTGAATAAAATTAAGACAGTAGCTTTTGGAATCAGTCATGGTTTGGAATGCAGTTTCTCTTTGGGCATTTGTGTCTTTAAGATACAAAGAAACTGCCAACAGAGGAAAAACAAACAGGAAATGTTTTCTTTTTTAAAGCATTGGGTTTCTCGTATGTCACAGGATTTTGAAATGTATTTTTTACCTTCCTTATTGCTGCAATGATGCTAATGCTTATTTTTTACTCAAATGTTCATAACATAAAATGTTCTGTCAATCAGCCATGAATGGAGTATGAGGGATTTAGGGCAAAACAATGAATGAACTGAAAGTTGCCAGTTGCATGTCATTGGAAGAGGGAGGATTGGATGGTGGAAGAGGAACAACATCATAGTGGTGACTCCCTATGGTTTGCCATGGTTCATAGTTTAGAAGTTCAATACACACATACAAGGGATGATGAGGCCCTGATCAAGCCTGATCCTCATTTTCTGACCTTTTTTTACTCAGCCTTTTTGTTCCAAGTGACCTGCGTCACTGATGAAGGGAGAGCCATGACACCAGTCATCAAGTACAGCGCAGGAGATGGAGTTGGTAAATATGTGAAGAAATCACCCCCCACCTATTAATTGTATGTGTTTGTGGTACAAAGTCAGTATGTAGGGCATGCCAGGCAGGATGGCACCTCATTGCAGGATCAGGGGATTCCTTATTGGCTTACGGTATGGGTGATGTAGGTAATGTTTTTGTTTTTGCTGTGGATGGATTTCTGTTACTTTACATCATGAACAGCTTCAGATCCTCACTCCACATATGTAATATTTTCCTGCTATTTTTACATCAATATATTTCTTCAAAATGCAGTGCTGAATAGAATCTGCTCTCTTCCAGGTTTTATTTCCAAATTAGGTTTATCTTGCATTCTAACCCTGTCCTCCAACTTCCTTCCTCAGTTTGACAAGGAAAATGCATATTCTCTCTTTTCCCTGCATCCCACCCACCCCATTAAGAGACATCTGCCTGCTTCTTTCATATGACCAACCTCCAGGCTCTGGAATTTCATCTGAGATGTGTTCTCCTAACCAGTTATATTGTCAGGACCCCGTTTATAACACTTGCTCTTTACCTTCTGCCTATGAGGCCTTTGCCTGTTTCATGGAAGCAAGGGAATTTGGTGTGGTGACATCTCAGTCATTTGCTGTCTGTTGAGTAGTAGACACCTAATGGTAAAAAGTTTCAGGTTTTTAAACTCCTTAGTTTCTGGGAAGCAAAGCTAAGCTCTAACCATTTCTAACTAACTGACATACTGGTTTTAATTAATTTATCTTTTGAGTTTCATCATCTTCAGCTTCTTCAAATAGATGGGTCTTGTCTTTGCAATTAGTCTTTACACTGCATTTTCCTCATATACCTTTCATGCTCTCACTAGATCCTCCTACAGAATTTCAGCAAGGCTGCTATAAAGGCATTATAAAATGTTGCCCATTGCTCTATATCCATCACATTCCTTTGATTTTTATTGCTGCTTGTACCCAGAGTCTACTGCAAACACAATTAGCACAGCAGGCAAACTGCAGAGGAGGCTTTGCAAGCAATGATGATGGAAATCCCTTAGCAAAGAGTCTGGATACACATGTGGGATTGCAGACAAAAGAGGAAATCCTGTCACTGAGATTTCTTATGCTAGGGGCTATTTTTATTCTAACAGGTGGGGGAAGGAGGAATAAAGTGTTTCATGTTGTTTGTATTAATTCATCAATCATTTTAGTTAAGTCCCCCTCCCTCTCTCTTTTTGAGAGGCCTTCCACTACACAGCGCTGGAGAGAATGTCCTCTTGTGTGTACCACTCTGAAATCACCGTAGCTGTTTCCACTCTTCAAGGTTACTTGGAGAGCCCTGTTTTTCCCCTCACAGTTCACCCTCACCACCTCCTTTCTCCAGAACTGCTGATGCAGTGGTGATTTCCAGCCTAAGCTGGAAAGTAGGATCTCTTGAGGGTAGTAAGCTTTTTGTTATAGGCCACTAGCATATTGAACCATTATGCCACCTTGAACGTAAGTGCAAGAAAGCATGTGACGACAAAATCATGTAAACTTCTGCCTAATTTATTAGCAAGGAAAGGGATAGCATATAGTTAAATGCTTTCTGAAATAACATTCTCTTTCTCCCCTAATCCCTCTTGATTTTTACAGGCCTGATCTTGACAACACCTGGAGAGAAGGACAAAGCCGAGTCCAAACGTGCGAAGTTCTACAACGAGCTGTGGTTTGCAGTGCTGATGGTAGTTCTAGGTTTGATCCTCTTGGCTATTCTCCTCTCCTTAATCCTTCAAAAGAAAGTCCACAAGCAACCCTATGCACGAGACAGGCCTCCTTTAGTTCCACTCCAGAAAAGAACATCACCAATGAGTGTGTATTCATCAGGTGAAAACCACCCGGTACGTTTGGTAAAATGCAATGTTGAGTATACAGCATTGTGATATACTTTCATCTGCCATTCCCCAAAGCACACACAGAGTATTTCTTCCTCCCTCCCCTGCTTTGTTGCACTCTTGGTTACCAAGTGAAGGCTGCTCAGTGTAGGAAAAGGACTGTCTTGTGTACCTATGCGTGCATAGAAAGCCAGTCTACAAGCCAAAAAGAAGCCTTATGGTGCCTGGTCTGCAAATCCTGAAATGCTTCTGATGCGTAAAACAAACTTTGGATCTGGAGTCACAGAGATGCAAAGCCAGTGATGCCACCTTATGTTAGCTGACATCTGCAATAGAGCTGAAAAAGCCTTGGCATACTGTGAAAACGTAGGTGATAAATGTGCTTTTCAGTGGAATCTTTCATGTATTCCCAACTAACCAGCATCAATCTGACAGTCTTTGTCAGATACCCATGAAATGTGCTTAGGACCTTCCCAAAATTTCCACCAGAGAGGTGGGAGGAGGATTGTAACAGAGAGGAAGGATTTGTATGATTTTTATTAAGACAAGTTATAATTCAGTAAAAAAAAAGGGATAAAAAACATGTTCCACCATGTAGCAGAGTAGCAGTGCTATCCTACCAAACAGGAATATGGCTATTGTTACGAGGCTCAGAGTGGGAACAGCAGTACTTTCTATTTCCATTGCTTCTTCCCAGACAGAGCCTGCGAGATGATTTTTCTTGTCACTTCTCAGCTTCTCTCTCCTGTTAGCACCATCAAGCAGGCTAATGTCTCCTGCACTTTTCACACATTCTATTCCTTTCTGTCTCAGTGATAAGAAGCTGCATCTGTGCCTCAATGAAGGAGCTCTTGGAAATAATGTAATTTCCCCTCTGTCCTTTGTCCTGCAAAGGCTAAGAGCATAAGAAACTTCTTGTTGTTTGGTCTCATGGTTTTGATTCCTTTTCCTCTACTGGCTGTCGCGCTGTGTTGTTCCTGTTGACTTCAAAATGCTTTTGTTCTTGGTATGCCTGCACAATTCCTTTCCATGTTTCTTTCTCTTCCTTTCTTTTTTCCCCCTTTTTCTTTTTTCCAGAAGCTCATGGACTTAATAGAATGGAAGATTCTACAGTACATCAACTGGAGGATTTAATCTGAGAAGTTAGGATAGAGCTCCTGTTAAGTGGCAAAATGACTTGTGTTCTGTTCTGTCAGTGGCATGCAGTGCTGGCTGTCCATGCAGCTCTTGATGCCCCAGTGAACATTACATAGTGCCTCATCTTTGCCAGTTCCCCTATTCCCCCCCATCCTGCTACCTTGCTTCACAAAGCTGCAGCTAATTCACACCCTTTGTAAAGAAGAGAGTGCACCTGCACAGAACCTTGCCCTGCCCTAATACTTTTCCTTCCTCTGTTTAATCTCAGTTTGAGACCATTGCCAACACATCTGATTCATCGAGCAGTGTCACTCTCAAGAGTTACACAACGCACTTTGAGGTAGAGTCATTAGCTTGCAGATCTGCAAGATGTCTGATGTGCTGGATGACATAAAAAGCATGCACAAAGGCATCTGACACTGCATGTTCTCCTGATGAGTGAAATTAGTCACGATGACTGTAAGGAAGATGTCTGCTAACATACCTTGCTGTGTCTTCTAACTGCATGTTTTTGAAGCATGGGGTTCTCTGTTCTCTTCTACTCCTGCCTTCGTTTTGTTCAGATGAAGTGTTTGAGACCGTGCCCTATTGTTTTTGATATATCAGCTTGTGTTTTCCTCTTAGGGTCTGGCTGATACAAAAATTCCAGGAGCTGGTGGTTCTCCCAGCAACCACAGCAGGCACATTGCATCAGGGGCAAGGAGACGAAGCCAGAGCCAGCTCAATCGCAGCTATTCCCAAGCGTCCCTGCACCGTAGTGTCAGCCAGCTACTCAGCCTCTATGACAAGAAGTCTTTTGCTGAAGATCCACCTTGGGATGCCATTATTCACAATCATCACGCTACCAGTCGGGGCTTGGTAAGGAAAAGGTCTCCTATTTTTCCTGTGGTGCTGTTGTGCATAGTTATGTGCCAGTTTCACTGGAATCCTGAAAAGGTCTAAATAGCAAAAGCTGCTAGAGATACAGCCAGAAGGACATGGTCAGACATTACATCCCCAAAATGCTTCCTGCCTCACTGCTCTGTTCTGCAGCCATAGGTGATCACACGCTGCTCTTAAATGATGTGAGGGGGCCACATGCATCTGTCGTTTCCACTGAATTAGTGACATCATGGCTAACAGGGATATGCACCTTGAAGAATTCCTATTCGGTCAACTCTTAGGCTTTTCTCTCTGTGTATTTCAGTAAATATATATATGTGTGAGGAGGGATGCCTTGGCATCCTCCACACATCCTGTGCCCAGAAGCAGGAGCTTCTAGTTCTAGGCTCCTTGAGCTGTGACCTTGGACTCAATTGCTGACAAGACCTGCTCTGTCTTCTGCTCAGTCACAATGCAGACACGGTGTGAACACTGAGATCTTTTGGCATTCATGACAAATGACTTAAGACCCTGTCTATAGGGAACTAGGAAGAGGTTGAGTGGCAGGCAGAGTTATCTGTCCTTTAATATAGAACAGGATTGGCCAGTGTCACTAGCATGGACCTGAACACACAGATATAATGAGTTATGATTCTCAAGGACAGCAGTAACCTCCCTACCTCTTTGTCAGCAAGAAAAAGGCTTTTTAACCTCCACCCTCCTTGGCTTCCACCTTTCCCTGAGCAAATGTGTGGGAAGGGACTCAGGGCCAGACACATTTGTTCCCAGAAAAAGCTGCTTAAGGCTTCTAAAAGAGGGACACGTGAGGTAGTAAAAAGTTACAAGTAGTAAGCAGTGATCAAGTGGATCTTGTCCAAAATACAGAGTGAACTGCATGGTCTGCACAAAATCCAGGCAGCTTCCTTGGTCTTTTACCTACAGTACATCGAGAAGCTAGAAGAGCTGGAATATCCAGGCATGCGACAGTACAGGGGTGGTGCTACCAAGGAAGCTGATAAGACTTAAATAAGAATATAGCGATACTTAGCTCTAGGTAAACCCCTATGAGTACAGGTTAACCTTCAGCTGCACTGTGCATCTCATGGACTTCCTGATTCAGTGGTATGACTCAGCCTAGAGTCATTTTCTGAGTTATCAGTCACGTCCTTATGATCTAATTCCTTGAAATTAACAGCCCATCCAGGGTGTACCTCTATAGGAGCTTCATAGCCACAGGAACAGCTTCCTGATGCTGAGGAAACTCTTGTTCTACCTGCTTATCTTGTGCTAACACCATGATTTGGTTTAGTTTGCAAATACACATGCTGCAATGCTTTCACTCACTTCTGTCAGCAAGTTTTGTTCACCCCTTTGTCCACCTTACAAATGAATATACTGAATGGCTGAAGCGGCCTAGGACACATATCTGCAGTAACACTGCTGGCAATCATCTCTTTAGGCTATGGAAACAGTTTAATTCTCTCTTGCTTCCAACTCTTTCCCTGGCTCAAAGCATTATCATGAGTGTAGCTGGAAGAAGTTCAGACCCTCCTTTAGAATCCTGATGAACAAAATCTTACCTAAATCACAGGTGATGTGGCTGTTATACAAGATATCAAATGGAAAGATGAAAAGAAAAATACATGTTGCATCACACTGCAACAAACACTATTTACTATTCATCATCTGACCCATGCAGTAACTGATTTCTTTTTTAACTTACTGCTTACTATGAAAAAACTATTTGGTTTGGATTCAGGTGCCTGAATGGGAAAACATGTTGAAAGGTAGAAATGCACTTATTTATCTGACTTTGAGAAGCATGTGTTAGGGGATGGGAAGAAAGAAATGAAGGTATCTCCTTTAGTTTGGCTTACATACCTTTTCTTTTCCCCCTCCTAACAGTATGTAGATGAAGAAGATCTTGTCAATGTCATCAAAGGCTTCAGCACAGTCACCAAGGAGCACACCACATTCACCGACACCCACCTCTGAAGAACACAACCACCTTCTCTAGAAAATGGAAAGTGGGTTACTTGCCAAAAGCAGCCTGCATGGCCTTTGGGGAGGGGATAGACTGCTGTTTGCCCACCCTGTGCCCACTATGGAATAAATAGAACTGCTTGTTGAGAGGGTGTGAGAAGTGGGGTAAGTTGGTCTTTTTATCTCCACCGTGTTTTTAAATGCATAGTAAAAACTGTGTATTAGCACTGACACCTCAGACAGGTAAGAGAACAGCTTCGACATCCCTAAGTTACACAGTGGTAGAAGGCTGTGAACGTAGAGGCTCTTACCTTTGTCTCTCATCCAACTTTCACAGTTGAGGAAGGCTGTGAGGACAGTGTGACTGGTATAAGGAAAAATCTTTTACCATTCCAAAACCCAAAAGGGGCCTTCATGGCAGGATAGCCATGGCCTTCCTGGCCTGACAAAGCTGTACCACAAAATTGTGTTCATGCACAGGTGAATAAACAGCAAATAAAGGAATTCGTATGGAGCTGCTTTAACTTTTGTGTTCTCTCACTTGCTCTCCCCAGCCTCTCAGCTAAAGTTTAAAAAAAGACACTGATTCATGCTTAAATCTAAGCCTGCTTTTGTCAGAGATGGAAAGACTCCTAACCCACCCCCTATTCAACACTTACTATCACAGTCTTCCCTTTTGCTTACATATTAATATCTACATGCAATAAAATTTGTTCACCACCCCCAGTAAACCAGAAACAAACAGCAAGCAGCCAGTGCAACACTGATAGGAAATATGAAAAGGCACTTGTAATTGAGAGTTATTATACCATGACACTAAACCTACTCCCATATTCATCTCTGTCCTTTTTCCAGTGAAAGTGACAAAGAAGCCCCCAAGAGTGTATTTTTATGCATCCTCTCAGTCACAACCAGCAAAACCCATCATCTGATACCACACGTTTTCAGAAAGCACAAGCAACACTCCTCTGGCAATTTATTTGGACTAATAGGCAAAATAATATGCTGTTTTGAATAGCTTCCTCAACTTGCAGAAAACATTTCAGACAGCATGATTCAGAGCAAGGATCCCATTCATAAAACAGCAGCAGCCCTGCAGAACATGTGGCTGCATCTAAAAGGGATCTTCCACTGAGCACCCACAGGTTCCTTTAGCACCCTCCCTTCCCCCAAAACAGAAATAACCACAACATATCACATGCCTGACCACGTTTAAGCAAGAATGCACAATAGTTTGGACCAAGTACCGTACTACATTTTGGAGCATTACATAAAGTCACACACTGATGTGGACAACTCTTCAAAGGTCTGGCAGCAGCCAGGTACTTTCTTACAATCTTACAATTTTCATTCTTGGTATCAGAACAAAGTCCCATTCAAGAAACAACCCCCAGCATGTAAAGTTATTCCTGCTACCAACCAGAGAGCACCTGCACCTTATCTTTGCTACCAGTCCCATTTTCACAGGCCATAGTCTTGGCAGGATGAGTCGTTCTTACGGTAGCGTGGGGAAGCAGCCGTCTTCGTAGGTGATGGAGAAGCTGCCCCAGGTAATTCAGGCCCACTTTCAGCAAGGACTGGTGCAGAAGCCAGGAGAGGCACCTTCTTCCTTCCCAGGAAGCCAGCTCCTTCAAACCCCATTTTCTTTTTGCTTTCTACTTTGGCTTCACTCTCCTCTTCTGGTCCTCTTCTTTTGAGATCCAGAGAACTCTCTGGGAGATGGTGAACCTCTGTACTGCAACACCCACCTGCATCCGTCCCACCTGTGCTTCGCACTTCAAGTGCAGTGGTCAGGACTGCTTTCTTCTCAGCTACACTGCCTTCCACTGCTGCCTTCCTGGCTTCTGGCTGGCTGGAATTCCCATTTGCAGCAGCTGTCTTTTCTGTTGGGCTTTTGCTGGTTAAGTTAAAAGCCTGGAAGTCCCGGTAACTGTGGAAGCTCTCTGTCCGCCTTGCTCTTGCCAACAAGGGACTTTCTCTGTATGGCCGCATAGACCCGTACGTGGCTGTTTCAGGGATTGTTTCATGGTGCTGCAATTGGAGACTTCAGAAAGAGAAACCACCAAGGATGAAAACAGCAGATGTTAAGCTGAGAATAGGAGTCAGCTATTCCACATACCCTACTCCCACCCACCACTGCAGCTCCCACTACAATAGCAATATACTCCTCACAATTCCCATACAAGGGCTTCCAGATCACTTGGGATTCTCATGGGATTCTTTATGTATAAACTACACAAACACACCTCAATTTTTGTTGGTTAAGACACTGAGGGCATGGATTCAGGGGCTCAGCTACAGCATTCAAGTCACCAAACCTCTCTTTGTCTACCTAAAGGTAAAGCTTTGGTGTCCACAGCTAGTGCCACCCTTGGTGACTTACCTAGAATTAGACTCCCGCAACCGGTTTGGCTGAACAACTGAGGTAGCAGGGCTGATGTTAGGTGTGGCACAGCGAGATGTACTCAAGTCACACTGGTCAAGCAATTTGAGCAGCTCTTCCTCTGTGGGGCCACCAACATCTGAAAGAGACAGCTCTTAGTGCCCAAGTCCATTTCCTGTAGTCACGTACATATGGACAGAAAAAGAACCACACTGCAGTCCTGGCAGAACATGACTTACCCTTGTCTTCACTCTTATTAACCATGTCCATCGCTGTGGTCAGGTCCCACATCTGGATGCTGCCATTTGAATGCCCAGTGAAGAGGTAGCGGCGTGGCCGGGAGCCCATTCTGCTGGATCCTTCACATTCTCGCACAGTAAATGAGGAGATAGTAGTACAGTCAACTGCCTGGATCTCACAGATCCTACAGGAAGAGAAACCCAAAGTTACCAAAATAACTGCAGGGTCTGGCCAATAAAGTCAGGACTGGTTTAAGTTTCTGAGAAAGCACGGAAATTGCCATTAGAAAATGACCTTTCTTCCAGACAAAATTCCTTCTCCTGCATGACTGGCATGCTGCTTAGCTGCAGACCCTCCCCCACAATGTATCTACAGCCTCACTACTTTTTTATTAGGGAACCCCCCACTTGTTCTATGTCCATTTTCAATCTGCAATGATTGGAAACCTAAGGCTCTCAAGATTGACAGCAAGTAGTCTCTTTGTACGCTAAACACTAGGAAACCTAGCCTGCAGAAACAGCACATTTAACCATATAAAAGGTATGCAAAAAAATCCAAGGATGATAAAGCCAGTGTTATCTATAGATAACTTTTGTCTTATGACAACTGCAGTATTACTTCACATGGCAGATATCAGTTGCTTTTCTTCGCATTATTTTAGAAGCTTATGTGGGGAGTAAGATGAGAAGGACTCCCAAAACTAAGTTACTAAGCCAGTCTCCACGCAAGAACCTCACACATTCCGGGTGATTTGTCTTACTGGCTCCTTGCATTGAGTTTTTTACACGAGTAATCTGCCCTCACTTCAGATGCCAGTAGTGTAAAGCCATAAACATTTTCACCCAGACTCAAACTTACTAGGCGAGAAATACAATAGTAATAAGCTGCATAGACCTGAGAAGCACCATCTTTACTGATCTCTTGCCATCTTCCTAGCCTGATAGGAAAAAAAGCAACTTGGCAACACTTCTCACTACACTGGCAGCAACATAGTAGAATATTACAAAGCCAAGTCTAAGTAAATAATTATATACCTGACCTTTCTAGGTCAGTTTCTCAGTTTTAAAGGTTCTTCAAAGACAAGTGGAAAGGAAGAGAGAAACTGCTTCCCCATCTACCTATGTGAGTAGCAAAATCCCTGCCACCAGCAACTTCAGCATTAGTTCTGTAATGTAACGTTAACGTGGTACCATCACTGAGTTACATAGTCTGTAGAGGCACATTAATGTTTGCTGAGTGAGCTCAGGTAATAGTAGATCGTTAAGTACAGTTCTGTTACTAACACACAAACTAGAGTTCAGCCAAACCTGTCAAGCACATTAGAAGCTTGCCAACTGCAACTGCACACATCCCCAAGGGATGGGAGACCCCCACCACCACTTGAACATTTCTGCTCCTTTATCACTTAAAACCCTAATCATGGAGGTACCTTTTCCCAGTTGAAGAGAGCCTTACAAACAGTTTATTAGTGATGGGAACAACTTTTTGGATAAAAACCTGTTGATCATCACGTTCACCAAAGGGTCCTAGAGAGAAAAGAAAAATTATTTTGTTTCTATTCCCTCACCCTCTTCTCCATGCATTCCTGAAGACCCAAACTCATATTAGTATGACCACTGCAATTTTATAGCATCAGGACCAGGGACCCAAAGATAACTAATATCTAGAACAAGTTACCCAATGGTTAGAAGGCTCTACAAATACAAATCTGTTTTGTTCTTTTGTTTTAAAGGTCACTCATTCTTAAATTTTCTGCATGTTCCTAGAAGAATCATGGCGTCAGTGCAAACCCTAGATTTCTTGCCATAGTACTTACCTTACCCAGGGTTTATTGGGCATTCTCCTCATCAAAGGTTCATTTACAAGACTCAGAACACAAAGGAATCTAGACTACCTGTGTACTCATATTTGCTGACATACATTCCTTCAGTGGCTTGCTATAGCAATATGCTAGCCTCATTTATCTCTGCAGTTTCAAGGCTTCACTAAACTTTGTCACAACTTCAAATTCATTTCAGTATTTCTCACATGCACCATTTAACCCTGACTGAACAGTGAAATGGCATTTACAGCAGACTCAAACCCTTACTATGCTCATCTGCTTTAATACAGACTCCTGTGTTTTCTGTCATTTTCTAAACCAAAAGCAAAATGCTACATCAATTTGCTCAAGGAAAAGGTGTAGTATATATGTTTGAAAGTTTTTCCTCCCCTTTTCTCCTTACTGAGTAGTGCTATACATCCTGAACAATTAGTATTTTCAGGTGAATCTTACAGATTCTTTCCATGATTTCAAGGGGAGAGCAATATATAACAGCTCACACCCATCAACTAACTTGCGTCTTATGGTGTTGAAGGTCTGTTTTAAACCTCCCTGAGACCAGTGAACATATAGGCTCAGCACAGCGCATTCAAGAGACATCCTACCAATGTCATTTCCAGAACAGTAACTGCCATGACTCTCTGCTTCCTCCAGGGACAGGATTTTGAATGATGCAAGAGGTGTTGACCCTGGCTGAGTTGAGATCATGCCCCGGAATCGAGTCACAGTCCATGTCCGTACATGATTGTTATCAGCACAAACTAGAAAGGAAAAAAAGGGACAATAACATTTACAAGGGATGACAAAACTTTTGAGATCAACTCTAATTATTTCTTTATGATAGCTTTTCAAAACTGGGCAATCAAGCAGGATTTAGGCAGTATCAGGCTACACAGCATCTCCAGACACGCAAAATGGATTGTATTATCTAGCAATCCACAAATTGTTGCTACGTCCTGTTTTCTGTTAGTTTTCTTTCTTCCCTCAGAAGTTCAAGAAAAACTGAGGCAGGTGGAACACAACATTAAGGTCTGAGTCAGCACCAGTAGCCTACAGAATGCTTCCATCTTCCCTGTGCAGGTACTAGAACAAGACGTGTCATGAGAGCAGCCTGGCAGCAGAACCCTCATCACACAGCAATGCTTTTCTAGTTCATTTATTAGTTATTCAGTTTCTACATACAGATGTGCCCTTTACTGGCATGGAAAGTTTACCACCAAATTACAGGACAGTAGCTGACCTCTGGGCTGTTTGTGGTATAGTTGGATACTATGGTTCCTGTTCCTTTTTTGAAGATACAGGGATTGCAGCAGAAAGTAAATCTGTTATCTGGTTGATGGATTCTGGGTGAAACAGATTCTTACAGAGGGAGGAGTGATTGCTTCTTTCCTGAAAGCAAGACACTTTCCCGAGTCTAAGTCAGGACAAATAGGATAGCACAAGAAACACTGTGAGACAGCTGAGAAAAGAAGAAACACAGCCCTTTGAAGCCACAGGAAAGCTTTTTCTAGGGCCCAAGAGGAGATGGTGCACATTTTGCTGCAACCCAGAAAGCTCCTGAAAGGCTGTTAAAAGAAGAAAAGTCCTAAAGGACCTGCCCACAACAGTTAAGACTTGACAGGGACACATTTGTTTACAACCCTTTTTATTTCCACAAATGGCAGCCTTGGAATAAGACACAAACAAAAGCACGAGTTGTTCCAGTATCTGGGCAAATAAAACCTGTGCCTTTTAACTGTTAAAGGCTCTGAAGAATGCTTACTTTAAGAAAGAGAATCCAAGTCAATCTAACCCCTTCCCTGTCCCCCCCAAATCTGTCCAACTAATTTCTATCGTATGTGGAAGCAATGCAAGTTATTAAGCAATGCATAAAAATGCTTCATTGATCAGGAGGGGGGACCCACCAATACACATTTGTGCACAGAAAAGATTACCTGAAACAAGGTGTTTCTCTGAGAGCATGATCTTCGTAACAGGACTTCGATGAACGGTGAAGGTCTGAAAGAGCTGAGGCCCAGACCCAACTGTTTCAGGGTGCTGTACAATCACTCTCACGGCTCCAGAGCTGGTGCCATATGCAATCTCAATCCAATTGCCACTTACACCTAAAGCAAGCAAGAACACAGTTGTTCTCCTGAGGAATGAAAGCTTTTCTTACTAGGGCCAGAGAATGAGGCAGTAGAAAACAGTATTTCCAAGCTTCCACAGTAAGGTAGATACATACTTTAAACACAGCTTACCTATTACTATACTTATTACTTGTTCAGCCTGGAGGAGGCTCTGGGGAGACCTTCTGTTTTCCAGTAGCTAAAAGGGGCCTACAAGAAATATGCAGAGAGAGGGACTCTTTGCAAAGAGGGGAACTGCTTTAAACTCACAGAAGGGAGATTTAGATTAGACATTAAGAAAAAGTTCTTCACTATGAGACACTGGCACAGGGTGCCAGAGAACCTGTAGCTGCCCCATCCCTGGCAGTGTTCAAGGCAAGACTGAACAAGGCTCTGAGTAACCTGGTCTAGTGGAAAGTCTCCCTGCTTCTGGCAGTGAGCTGGAACTGGATAAGCTTTAAAGGTTCTTTCCAACCCAAACCAGTCTGTGATTCTATGATTATTTTCGCATGAAAAGACATTTTGCCACTAAAAAACCTCAACATTTGTTTATTGCCATACTACACTCTTCAACAGTTTTTAACAACACTTTCTCTCCCATTCTTTCCTCCTTCCTGGAAGTGAAAGACAAGACTGTTAAGTCATATGGCACTCCTCACAGTGATATCGTCAATACATGCCACACACCTTTTCTGACCTAATGGGAGGCAAATGGGAAAGCAAGGCAAGAGCAAGGACTACAGTTAGAAGGTCACTGGTACCAGTACAGTTATGTTTTTCTGAGTTTGCTGCGCTGTGCTTACAGAAAGGCCTATAGACACAAGAGCGAAGCATCATTCAGCTGCATATGGAAAGGTGTTTTAGTTTTATTGATTATAAGTTTAACCTTGCTGTTGGGTCTTCCCCCACCCAGTTCACCACAAACTATTTTAGTAAATACAATTCATAAAGTGCAAAAGGCTTAAACCCAGCAAAGGTACATTATCATTAATATGGGATGCTACTACGTCATATGTTAATGTATAATGCATGATGTACAAGCATAAACACATAAGTATAGTTACCTATTTACAGTTATGCCTAGTGTTCACCATTCATTTGAAGATGATTAATTGAAGAAAAATTTACTGTTTATGTCAAGGGCTTTAGCCCTGCTATGCAGCAATAGGAAACGTCCATTTAGAAAACAGAAACCCTTCATCTGTCACAGATTCTCACTGAAGAGAAAGTGGTAAGAATACCAACTTGTTTTAGGCGTGAGGTAGACACTGAGCGCAGTTATAGCATCATTGGAGGGATCATGGTACAATTCCGTCACCAGAAGATCATTGTCTTTCATTCGCAGTGGGAACTTCTGCATGTCTGTGAGGAAGAGACATTTGTTTATTACTCTGAATAGAGTTGTTCTGATGCAACTTAGACCAACTAAAGAGTTAAGAACCAAACTCCCCCAAATAAGCTGCTCAGTACCACCTCCTCCTTTTTATGCCTTCCTTTTCCCATTTCTTACCTATATAGTATATAGAGCCATTGTTACAGCCCAGCAGCAGGAAAGACCCAGCAGTATCATAGCTTGTGATAGGAACAACATCCTGAACCTAGTGCATAGAAAACAGGAAAAAAAGACATTTTTGATATACTTTGTTGAAGAACACCTGAGTTTGGTCCTGGTCTGAAGCTCACACATGCAATGGCCTGTAAAGTGCTGCTGGTAGACAGCATTCCTTTCCCAAACTGGATCTTAAGTCACAGAGCTCAGCAGACAAGTCAGCACAACTGCCCCATTTGAAGGCCCAAAACTTAAGGTGTTACAGCTAAACCACATCTTCAAAAAAGGATTTCTTTTCCAATATGCAAAATGAGTGTACTTCACACTTTATCCTGTCCCTTCTTCCCTTTCTGACAACTGCTTAAGAGGTTGATGAGCAATGGAACTACATGTGACCTCTTGAAGCATTCCTCTACCCCCAATTCTTATGTTCCTCTGTCAGCCCCTATGGAGATCTCAGCCCGTATCAGATATATAATGAGAGGGAAAAAAATCTTGTCCCATTTCAGTGTCCCACTTCTGATACACATCCACACCAGATTAACTAGAAGGCAGCCCTGTCGTATTTTACTTACTGGTCTGCAGCTTAAGGCGAAGAATTAAGAATGCCTGTCTTTGCCCTCTTTGATCAAAAGGAGTACTTATTACCTCAGATGGGATGGAGATCTCAAGCAAAGAAAAGGTTTAGCTTATCCTAGGTCTGATCCCCTATCTCAAGCAATTCTTTCTTTTTTGCTTCAGCTCTGAGGAAGAAAAAGTCAAAAGCCATTTTATCCAGAGCACTGAAACATGGTCAAAGTCAAAGCACTGTTCTGTACTTCATAGGTTTCAGTCAGTTCACTTAATGGACACTGACTACTTAAGTTCTCATTTCTCCTTGACCAGCAGCATCTTTCCAATTACTTCAGACTTACAAAATCATCTGCAAAATAACTAAAATGAATCTGTTGGATAAAAGCAAAACAAAACAACCAAAGAAGCTTCCCCACATCCCAGAGATCTCACAGACTAAATCAGTACCCATTCCCAACGGAAAGGTAGTCTGTAAAACCCTTAAAACATATTCTAAGCTTATCATTCATCCTTACAGAGAAGGCTGCAACATGAATACAGCTTCAACATAAATATTGGAGATGGGAAGGAAGGGGCACTCTCCCTGTTTTCTTTGTTTAAAGAACCTCACCTCTCTCACTTATGTTCACGCATAATTTAGCACAGATCTAATGCTAAAAATAAACTGTTATTGTTCTTTGGTTCTGTGAATCAAAGGTATACACAGAAGCTCTCCCATCTGCTACAAGTTTACAAACACAGGCAAAGGCAACCCATCAAAAGATTACAACTTTACTCATCAGCTTGCAGAGGAGGCAACTGCAAGGAGAGGTCTGAGCAAGAGGATCATCAGATTGGGGATCCCAATACTGCCGACAGCAGAGATCAACTGATTGGGTCAGAAAGATTGTACAAAACAAGGAGAGATCTATCTTCTGCACCAGAGACAGGGACACGCCAGAGGCAGTTCAAGAGTGGCACTTACCAAGAAGTGAACTTTCATTAAGAAACAGAGCAATGCTATACAACAGTCACTGGTAAAATATGCCCACTGGGGCACTGGCATATACTGTTTCTCAAAACTTCTCTCACTGCAGCAAGTATGATTATATCCTAGAGCTGAGAGCTATGGGCAACTCAGGGAAAGCAGTTACACAAATACCATGTATTCTCATGAGGAATTTGAGATTGGTACAACCCTGCCACTTAGGTCTTTATGGAGTTCTTAAAGAAGAATGTGCTCTAAAGGGAGATGAAGATGTATAAGAAGATGCGAGGTTTTTATTCCTTATTACCAAGAAAGCCTAAGGTATAGAAAGCACCTTCAAACTGGTTGGATTTAGGCATGCTTTGTTTAGTTTGGGTATCAGAAAGCAAATAAACTTGGGCTTAGGACATCCTGGCATATAAGTAAGTCCCTCAAAGATTTTCTATAGAGGAAATGCTTTCACCAAAGGAACAGTCAGTCAAACTGAGGAACTATGAATGTAATCAGAAAGATTGCTGTGGCTCCCCCTGGAAGCAAAGATGATGAACGGGACATAATTTTTTATTCTTTATTACTTGCTCCTTTAGAAAATGTCAAATGCCAGTTTGTCACATGGCATTAAGTTGTCTCTTAATAGAAGATTTTGCAAGGTATCAATAGAGCTTTTCAAGACCACACTAACATGTTTACTGCAGAAGCAGTACTATCTCCTACTTCTTATCTGTGTTGTTAGTAGGAGTGTCACTTAAAGATTGAATGGGAACTTAGTCAGCAAACAGTGCAGCAGCCTCAGGTCAGTTCTGCCTCTTGAGATTTGCAAGGCAATTTGGGGATCTTACTGCATCTGGGTTTTGTGCCACAGACATACACCCAGCTGTTTTATAAGCTTTGTTATTCACATGAATGCTCAACTGTTTTCTCAGACTCATACAGACTCCAAGGATCTATTTAACATGCATTCTAACAACAAGAATAAAGTCAGAAGCATCAACATGCAAGACAAATATCTTTAAAGCATATCCATGTACATTTGTGCTGAAGAGTCTCCCAGTGTAAAACAACTTTTAAGACCCTTTAAATATATGTTTAAATATATATACATTTGACATTTATTACTCTAAATCACACCATATCCTTTTACCTAAAAGCCTAAAAAGCATGCTGTTTACCACCAAACAATTCAGAATTCTACTCACAGGCACATACAGAGTTTGTCACCTTTGTATGTAAGTGACACAAGTCAGGGCTGAAAACCCTATGAAAAGCATTTCACACATGCTTTTAGATTGTTGGATTCTCTTTTTACTAGAAGAAATACCAGCTTATTGAAAGTGACTGAAACAGAAAACAGAACTGAACACACCTGCCAATGCTGAGTCACAGCATTCCACACTCCCACTTTCCCTGTATGGCTTGTAGCCACCAACTGGTTGCCAATGAAGAAGAGAGCATCTACAGGGACTCCAAGACTGAATACTCCTAAAAAAAAAAAAAAAAATCAGAGTCCTTGAAGCATATCTAAAATAAAGAGAAAAAACAGTAACAATGGAATCCCTTCACTATTATGTCATATTTCTTGCAGTAGCAAGAAAAGAACAGCCAAAACTGGGTTTGAAGTGTGTTAAGGGAGGTATCATTCAAGCAGCCAACTGGGTTACATTAAACTGAATAGCAGCATGCCGTCACCTCTTCTGATGCAATCATTGCCATCAAGTCCTCAAAGGGCTTTATACATTTTAAGGACATTAAAATATAAATAACAACCAAAAATTCTATTCCAGTAAGCAGGATTTTTTGTTGTTGTTTTCACAGAATCTGACTATTAAGAGTCATTTAAGAAGCAGTAATTTTATGGGTTTCATTAGCCAAATTTGTACTGGATTAGTTTGCAGTTACCTTTTAAAGTATTACAAGTTTTCTCTTTTGAAGTCCAATCAAACAGCTGTAGTCTGAAAACAAATTTTAGAAACTAAATACAGCTACAAGGTTTAATCATTATTCTTGGAAAAAACTGAACTATCCCAATGTGACACTAGCTGAATACATTCAAATTTCTCTTTTTAGCAGAAATACTTGAACCTGTAAAAATAAGCAGCCTACAAAAGCCTATGTCTGTCTTTCTTTCCTTCTCATCTACACATCTTTCCGTTTGTCTACAGTCCATGAGTAGAGAATATAGGCTATTTAAAATTTAAGCCATATAGGGAACCATTTTCACCAATCATTGCATACTACTCAAAATCTGGAAGATAAGACTTACCAGCAAATGCTGGCTTTCCAAAGAAAGCAAATGTGTCATCAACACCATTGCACTTAAAAATCAAAACACAGAAGAAAGTGACAGGCATTGATGACTATGGTTATAGTAGACCTTAATATCTGTCCTCTCTTCAGACCCTCCTAATCTCATCATAGATCAAATACGAATACTTTTAATGCAAACTTGGATAGCATAATACATTTGGTAGTATTTATTGCACCATGTGTTTGAAAATTACAGCAAACTACAAAGCTCTGAGATAATTTCCAAGTTTGCCAGCTATGAAATCCAGCAAAACAAACCTGTAAGTAACTGTTTGTAAGTAATTCCAGGCTAAGTTTTACTGCCTAGTAAGTGCAAAAGTCATTACTACTGGGGATACATAGTAAGTACAAAAGTCTATACTATTGGGGATACATAACACTTATCAAGTGCCCAGCTTCGCTAGTAAGTTTTCTATTCCATTCTGCTCACTCTACATACTTATATTACTTCTCACTAATATACTTTAACTGCAGCAGCCAGATGTCTTCAGAACAAGAGTACCCAACAGCTAGAATATTTCCCAACATTGTTTTGGACAAATTCAAATGAACAGAGTGCCATTCCCAACCAAGAACAGCCCTCTGTTACACCCTGAGAAGGAATCTCAGAAAGCTCAACATATATTTAGCTTTAATTAGGATGCTAAATTGTTTTCCATGGCACAGCACAATCATTCAATGCAGATAAGATTCAGCTGTACAGGACATGTGAAAAAGGCAATAATAAAAAATCCACAGAAACAACTAGAATTGATTACTCCAGAGAAGGATGAGGTTCAAGGAAATCAAGGAAGACAGCTTGAAAGGTCTGGAGGAATTTGAAGTGTCAGTCCTGCTTAGGCTCAACAATCTGATACCCATTCCCAGGGGAGACAATGCTATATGTAATGACAGGCTCTTGTCTTAAGGGTCCCCTCAGTAAAATACTGCTTACAGCAGCAATCCAGCAGCAGTGCCTTATGTAAGTAATATTGAAAGTAAAAGAGAGTGCTCTGGCAGAGTCCTATCACAAAGCTGCCAGCTCACACAGTTTTCTGAGGATGGCATCACTAGGCCTCAACGACTGTTTGGAACAAGTAGTTTCTTTCCTAAGATGACAGCAATGCACTGTATCTCTAACACCAAGCAGGACTGCAAGCATCTGCCTCCACAAGGAAACAAGACATCTCTATTCAAGTTATTATTAATAAGCAGAAACACATTTTAGGGTTTTTTAAGCCAAGCAGCATGACCTATTATCCAAAAGAGGAACAGTACATTTTGGTCAGTGTTAGTCAGACTAAAGATTCAAACCTGAAGGCACTTTCTCTCTGCTCCCCTCTGCCCCAAGTGGGATTTCCTTTGTTTCACAAAAATCACTTCAATGCAGCACAGCCTGTTTAGCAAAACTCCACTTTTGCTGCCACATTCAGTTGAAGTCCAAGTTATCAGAAATTTATGATACTGGCATATTCTAGTTTTTGTTAGAAGCCCACTTATGGTTTTTGTGTCTCTTTGCACTTCATACCCAAAAATCTGAGATGCTGCTTCATGTATCTTATTGCAAAGGCCAAGGTAACATAAGAAGCTAATCAAAGCAGAAAGTACAGGAGAAATGTAATAGCACAATGCTTAAAGCAATGTTCATCTTTTTGACTTTAATTAATGACTGCGTGAATTCTCATGGAGTTATGTATGGAGACACATCTAATAACAAATTAACTCACCAGTAAATTTCAAAGCAAAGTGCCCACATACGGAGATTGCCGTCATACTTGGTTAGTAGTATCCACTGCCCAAGGAAAAACATTACTGGCACAGCAGTGGTTATTCAAACACCAAGAATTAGGCTAGAGGGAGTTCCTAATACCACTCCCTTCACTACCTCCCAAATTTGACTTCTGTTTGAACAAGAGTCAGACAAGCCATCAGATGAATACTTCTGAAATATCTTCCTGCTATTTCTTTAGCCTCCCTAACTGTGTGTCCTTTGGTGCCAAGGTGTACAAGCAGTTATTCCTGTATGCTTAGGGCAGCAGAGTGC
The DNA here is from genome assembly GCF_012275295.1 of Melopsittacus undulatus. Lineage (NCBI taxonomy): Eukaryota > Metazoa > Chordata > Aves > Psittaciformes > Psittaculidae > Melopsittacus > Melopsittacus undulatus. The sequence goes on along the minus strand of NC_047529.1, from coordinate 103,335,874 downwards.
TTTTTCTATACTGTAATTATAAAAAGAGATTTTCATCTTCCATTTATGAACTACATTGGACAGAGAACTGAAATCTTTCCATCATCCCCATGTAAAAATGCAGCTTTAATATGACAAAGGAAAGAAAAGAGCAGAATTTCTCAGTATCTGTAACTTTTCATATCAGAAACTTAAGTTTGTTTGCTCTATGGCCTAGATTCTAACACAAGCCCAGGCAAAAGTTTTACTCTTAATTTGCATCCTTACACAAAAACCTCAAACTGAACAGTAAGTGTTAGTACCTGTTCAGTAAGCAGACTGCTTTTTTATTGTCCACTTTTGTAAGACAGGACTCCTCTAGCATGACAGAGAAGAAAGTTAATATGCTGTAATAGTATAAGCACGCTTTGTCACTTTGTGAAAACGTATACAGGACACTGCAGATCACACATATCCTAGTTAAACATACACACACAAAAATAAAAAGCCCACGCTATTATAGTTACCAATTTCACTGCCGCTACCACCATCTTGAATGCTCCACAAGATTATGCTGCTCTCTGAGGCAACTGCAACCATCTTATCCTTGTCTCCATGAGGCCCTCCAACCACCTTAGCATTGAGAGCCACTCGCTCAATTGTCCAGTCTAGATAGGGACTTGTGAAGACCTGCTGCCACCCAGATGACTCTTTGATTCTAGAAGGGCAAAGGAGGGAACAGGAAGCAGAGGTTAGAGATTCAGAAACAGGTAACTCAGTCTAAACCTGAACCAATATGGCTGGCTGGCTGGCTGCTCCAGTCTTACAGGCTAAGCCACAAAATTTGAAATTCCAGTTAAGCACTACAGTCTACAAAAACTGCCTTCCCCCTCCCCCCCCCCCCTCCCTTGAAGTCTGATTCTGCATATTATTTCAGTGCTTTGCAGCTACTGAACCCCTGTACTGGGCTTTGTTTTCATATAAGTACATCTGATATACAAGTTATAAGACCAAGCCAAAAGTTTGGGCTAGACAAACGCCAGAGGCTCAGCTTAAGACTTCAGAATAAATCTCTATTAAGTTGTCTCTGGAATTTATGCATCACATAAGACACCTAATCATGCTTGAGCATAAAGCTGTGCTAAGTTGCATTTTCTGTTTATGGCATACTGTAAACAGATAATACTGAATTGACTATAAGCTTTATTTTTAGAAAATCATTTCCCTGTGCATTTTAAAGACTTACCTAATACCAGAAAAACACAATTTATCTGCTTAAATTTCAGGCAATAATTTAGATACTTTGCAACTCAGCTAAAGCACACTAAATCTCAGCAGTCAAATTATGTAATGTAAGCATGGAAAGCAGAAATATTATCTGGTATTTTTTTGCCATTGGTCCTAGTCTTTCACTTCAGCACTGCATCCTGCCTGGAGATGAAGCACCACAGAGAGTGAGATTCACATAAGTGAATCTTTCACTTAAAGGAAAACAGCCAGAGATAAAAATCCTAAGGAAGGGACAATAACTGCAAATCATTGCCTCTTTCTCCAGTCAGAACATACTACACATAACTGAAAACAAGAACATTGAAGAGAGCAAGAGAAGCCACATCTAAAGCAAACCAAACTGCAGTGGCAAATACAGCAGACCAGTTAGATGTTATTTAAGTTACAAAGTTTAAGCAAATAAATTAGTATTGTATATAGTTTAAAAGGCAGAAAACTATAGCTTCAGCTAGGCAGTAACTAGAAAGAAGCTACTCGCATCACACTTTTTATTCTCCCTCTGTTTCTGAACCACAAAACAGCAGTTAGTTTGGCTTTTAGGAAGAGCTCTTGTTAAAGATTACTTTCCATTGAAAAGACAGCCACCAATTAAATCAGGCTTTCCAGATGTGAACTAAAATTAGCTTCTGCAATATGAAGGTGTTACTTATCTTCACCTGACGTTAAAAAATAGCCAGTTTGCTTACAAGACATTTAGACACTTTCCAGCCACCCAGGTGAAGTAGCAAGTGCTTAACAGTTCTGCTAAGATGAAGTTTAAGACAAGGTATGTCACTTACACAGCAAAAATCCCTTAACTGTTTCAAGTTCTTTGATAGCCTAACTTCACAGAATGCCTTCAAACCTAAACAGCAGGAAGAACTCTTTTAAGACATCTTTCATTTGAAAGCCTGCTTTAAAATGGGCTTTGGAGTCCGTTACTTTTGCAACAGCATCAAAATCATCATGAAAGCAGCAAAAGTTGAGTTCCTATCAAGTAGCTGATCTACACCAATAAAAGCAGCAACTCAGATTTATAGGGCCAAACTGAACGCAAGTGATCTCTTGTTATTTCAGACTAAAGCAATCTTTTTGCTTTGCTTATAGAAATTGAGTTCTTTTTTCTTTGGGTTTTTTTGTTTCAGATTCCTAGAACCTGACAACCATATTCGTACCTGTAGCAAACAGCAAAATGGGCATAGGCAGCTACTATCCAGTTGTGGTGGCCAGCGACTATGAGGACTTTCCGTGGGTCCACAGGGAATCCTAAAAACAACAACAAAGCTGAAATCAGTCAAGTGATGGGTATTAGAAGATGTCTCTGCTCATCTGTAACTAGAGCTCTCTTCTAGATAGGCAACGGAAACTTGGTTAATAAGCTTTCTCAAGATTTTCAGCTAGATGCTAGTTAGCAGCACTACTCACAATTCTTACAATTATTACAATTCTTCTACAGAAGTTCTTATACATTTCATCTCAGCCATTACAATGCAGTGTCCAGAACAGTGAAAAGGCAAATATATGCCTTGGTTTTAAAGCCTACCAAACTGGTAAAAATTCGAGGATTGTTGAAACAATGCTGTATTTTGTAAATGTTGTATGCAAATACTTGGTGCAACCCTGCATTATTGTTACAGATTGTTAAACTGAGATTTCCAGCATCTCAGAATACCTACAGCTTCTCCATCTACTATGCAGGGGGAGCATGCTTGTTTCTAAGCTATAACTGAATTTGGTGTGGCAGAAGTGTTGGATGGCACTGCAAATCAGTGGTTATGGTACTTCCCCAAGTTAGCTCTCAACCTTGATACACTAAAGAACTAATACCTAAAGACTGCATCTTCTCTCTCATTTTCCCCACGACTGCCTGCTTCCAAACCTGCAGCTCACAAAGAAGGATCAGCAATACATACCCAAGGCTTATTTTTCTATTACCTGGATATAGATTCACCTTTTAATATACTCTAGATCACAGAGTCACAGAACAGTTACAGCTGGAAAAGACCTTAAAATCATCTAGTTCCCAGCCATGGGCAGGGACACTTCGCACTAAACCATGCCCAAACCATCACCCAAGGCTCTGTCCAGCCTGGCATTGAACACCACCAGGAATGGAGCATTCACAACTTCCTTGGGCAACCTGTGCCAGCACCTCAGCACCCTCACAGTAACAAACTTTTTCCTTATATCTAACCTAAACTTCCCCTGTTTAAGTTTGAACCCACTACCCTTTGAGCAATCACTACAGTCTCTAATGAACACTGCTACAATTTACAGGGTTAGAGCAGAATTATTTTGCCTGCAAAGTCAAAACTGGAAAATGTCAGAATTCAACCCTATCTTATTTAAAGTTTTATATATTTTATATGGAATGCACTCTATATAGTCAAATGACTGAAGACTACACTAAAAATCACAGCTCTTGCAGGGCAAGAGAGAGGCACCAGGAACAAGAAAGAAATGCAAAAGTAAGAAGGAGGTCCTGAACAAAAACCTATGAGATATTGATCCATCTGGTTTTTATCATGGCTTTAGTGCAGTGAAAGGTATTTGTTTAAGGGGCCTGCATGAAGAACTTTGATTTGCCTTTTGCTCAGCCTCATACCTTGATTGTACAGCAGTGAACCTTAAATACTGTATAAGTAGTAGTGTTTAAGTAAGTATTCCACAATTTAGATTAAGGCAAACATAGAATAACAGAATGAAACCAGAAATAGTCACTCAACTTTTATTACCCAGTGACAATCACCTTTGCAATTTGTTTTGGGTTCAGAACTGAGATTCCTCACCTAGTCTGACTGTACCTTCCCCAGTACCAGCAAGTGTAGGTTGGACACCACCATTACCATGAATCTCACTCTCAGAGCAGTTTTGACCAATTCTACCATCAGACGCTGGCCCAGCAGTATTATTTATTTTACGGTTGGGAATGCCTATAAAAGAAAAGAGATGTTTGGTTCCACTCCATAAACTTTAGTAATATAACAGATATTCATTCACTTTCAAAATACAGGAATCATGCACTTTGATCTAAAGTCTATTTTAAGTACCCATATTGTTAAGTAAAGCTCGTTTGTGGCGATTTGTCACATAGACTTAGGGCACACAAAGTACCTGTACCTTGGAATCACAGAATCATGGAATCATATAATAGTTAGGGTTGGAAAGGACCTTAAGATCATCTAGTTCCAACCCACTGCCATGGGCAGGGAAACCTCGCACTAAACCATGTCACCCAAGACTCCCTTCAACCTGGCCTTGAACACTGCCAGCAACAGAGCATTCACAACTTTCTTGGGCAACCCATTCCAGTGCCTCATCACCTGCACAGTAAAGAACTTCCTTATATCTATCCCGAACTTCCCCTGCTTAAGTTTGAACCCATTACCCCTTGTCCTGTCACTACAGTCCCTAATGAAGAGTCCCTGCCCAGCATCCTTGTAGCCTCCTTCAGAAAGAAGAAAGCACTCCACGCTGATAACATACTTGAAGAATCTCTATACTAGTCTACTATCAAACATAGCCTGCTTAGTATTAACATGCCACAACACCCTGCCCAATACTCTAAATATACCATTACATGCAGCATACATATAAAAGCCTTGGGTTTCAATCAGAACAACGTTCGATTCAATCATACATCTTAATCTTTCCATGGGACAGCCTTCTCTAGATAGTCTGACATCTGGAGTAACTACCTCAGCCAACTGCCCCCACAAACTAAAGCAGTAAGTGACTGCAAGCAACATCAGATGATTAACTCAAAAATACCTGGAGGAGGCAGGTAGCCATGAAAAAGTACACTGCCACAGGATGAGCGTTCCAGTTCTTCACATAATAGCAATCTTCTCACTAAGGAGAAAAACCAGGTATGAGCACAGCTTCAACTTTCTAGGAAACATTATTTCAATTAACCTTCTCTGTCAGTAAGTTTGATAATCTTCAGGGTCATGACTGCCCAGAACTTGCAAGTGGGTCATTTCTACAATAATAAAAATGAGATGACCTCAGATTAAAAAAGTAAGTTACCTAAAGGAGTGATTCCATAGAATTCAGCTTCATGCCTGAGAACATTAATACTTACTCCCCTAAAAAAAAAAACAAAACAACACAAGGACAAGGTAAATACTTAGAGTATAAATACTAGCATATTAAGTAGATATTACACAATATGAACATCAAGCTATCTAGCAGTTTAAAGAATTACCACCAAATGCATTCAACATGTTACTGTGTGAGATTTCAAAGTGATCTCAGTACTACCTTTCATTAAAGTAAGGATACAGAAACAATAAAGAATACATTGCCACAAGTGGTTTAAAGTTTAGGTTGGATATAATGAGGAAGTTCTTTACTGTAAGAGTGGTGAGGCACTGGAATGGATTGCCCAAAGAAGTTGTGAGTGATCCATCCCTGGCACTTTTCCAAGGCCAGGCTGGATGGAATCTTGGGTGACAAGGTTTAGTGCAAGGTGTCCCTGCCCATGGCAGGAGGATTGGAACTACATGATCTTAAGGTCCTTTCCAACCCTAACCATTCTATGAATCCTTTGAATCCACTAACAAAACGTAACACTACCATTTCTGTCTCCACCATGCCATATATATGCTCCAGACATGGTCCCAGATCTACCAGGGTGCAGGGTCATAAACTGGGCACTCACCTAGATAAGTAAAACTGAACAATCCTCATCTGAAAAGGTTTTCTACTAACGCATCTGATCAAGTTAATTTCCACTTGAAATAAGGACAACCTCTTACCTTAAGTCTAACTCCTTTGTGCGAAGAAAATTTAGAATGGGTGCAAATGCTGCTGGATCACGATCAATAAATATCTGCAAGGAAAAATCACTGTGCTTTAGCATCACTATGGAGCAACCATCAACTGAAATGTTTTTTTATGCTGAGCATGAGAAAGAGGAATTGAGGATGTGGCAGACAAAACATAACCCAAAGCTTCTGGGCCTCTCCTTTCCTCTGACTATCCTTCTAACACCCACCGCTTCAACATTCTTAAAAGACATATATACAAACATTGTTGCAAATAGACAGCACTTAATAAGCATGTTCTTTAAGTTCTATACTCTCGACAAAGGCCAACAGGCACCCTCAGTGAAACAGCCATTTTTCTATACATATTTGCCAACTAAAGCTGCATTTCCATGTCAGGATTAATCAATTACATATGCAATAGCTATCTTACGAAAATTACACTTCTCTGCAGTACAGCAATAAGTAGGTTTTCTGTTTAAATACAGTTGCTGTCTCTGCATTGTAGAGAATGCAGAATGAGCACAAAACTGCACATTGTCCCAGTTTCATTTATCTTGGAATGAAGAGGAGAACCAAGAAAAAAAATTAGAGATGTCACTAATTTTCATGAGAGTTTAGACTGACTCAGGCAGTGTAATTCCCATTAGAACCTACAGTGAATATTATTTAAGAAAGAACCTAACTGAAAGCATAACATTAACTTAGTAAGTTATCAGTAGGTTTACTACTCACAGCACCAGTTTCATCCTTCAGCGTTGAAATTCTTCCACTCAGCAAACTGAAACACAGGAAAGCTCCATTAGACATCTCTCAGAAATGTACTAACAGAAATACAGGATAGCAACACTCTCAGTCCCTGTGCTCTCTTTGTGTATTGTCACTTGCATTTTGGTAAAACAATAAAGGCTACTGAAGTAAAAAGCAAGAGTAAACTATCAGTTCTGCAAGGACTTGCTGGGCAAGAATGGGGTGGATGAGTTTTGACAATTTTCCTTCAAAGTTTCTCTCCCATGAGATTAAAGTACTTTTGCTCCAGATCTACAGAAAACACAACACCCAAATCTTGTTTTACAGATAAGAAGCAAACTAAGTAATGTTGACAGTTTTATTTTAAGATTCCATCCGAGTCTGGACAATTACCTCTGAGATATGCCAGTCATGGATAACTTTCAGAACAAACTCCTTAGTACGCTTTGTGTTGAGAGACTGGGGAATAGCATGGAACTTCCTCCTTGTGCCTTTCCTTCCATGCTTCAAAGAAGGTGACACTTCCCTGGTACTCTATTTATCCTAATATTTCAGTGAAACACAAACAGGTAATGTTGTCTGTCTCTGTCAGCTACTGGCTTTTGTTGGGAAGGAAGTCTAGAATACAAAAATTAAATGTAAGGAAGCAAAACTGCCTGCCTCTTACATGCCAGGATTTCTTTTGTATGCTTCAGATTAACTGGGATGATAGAGGTCCAGCAACTACAGCACAAAGTTACTAGTGTATAAGCCGTAAGCAGCATAACCTACACAAGCAGCAACGGTAGTGACATAAAAGTTAGCAGAAGGATGTTCAATAATTCAACAGCTCCTGTGCTGTGGGTTGTACTCTGTATCATGTACTCAGAGTACAGCAATAATTCAAAAAACATTACAGGCAGTGGTACTGTTTATAGTCAGTAAGATCACAAGCAGTAACATAGTAATAGAAACAGTGGCATCTCCCTTTCCTGCAGATTTGGAGCCTTATTTCCATAACACTATGTCTAAAAAGTGACAGCTTTTCAGCACATATAAGCTGCCATAGCATCATTCAAGACAGAAGACACCTTTTGGATAACAGCTTACTTCAAATGAATCTGTCCTATTGCTTCAGAAGGCAGAAAAACATTAATGAATAAAGACATTATTAACAGCATAAATTGACACTATTAACAACATAAAAAATAACATATATATCTGAGAAGACATATTTTTTTAAATTAGTATTAATTTGTGTTTCTTTAATGTGAATATCTATTACAAATACCTGGAAAAAAAGGAGTCTGGAATCCACATCAGTGTTTGTCTTGAAGTGCTGAACCTAGGAAAACAAAGTTACAAGTTTACAATTGGCTATAAAATTGGAAAGAAGTCTGTTTTATCTTTTATTTGTCCTATAAAGCTGATATCAAACACATTTGGGAAGACTGAGAACATTTAAATGTCTGCACAAACAAGTTGCAGATTCTTTGCACAGATTGCCTTAAGCATGAAATCCTGCCTGACCAATTTGGTGGCCTTCTATGATGGTGCTACGGAAATGATGGATGGGTGGAGCAGCAGACATCATCTACCTGGACTTGTGCAAAGCGTTCCAGACTGTCCCACACAGCATCCTTGTCTCAAAATTGAAGACTGATGCCAGCCTCATGAACTTTAATTATGACAAGTGCAAGGTCCTACACCTGGGTTGGAGCAATCCCAGGCACAGCTGCAGGTTAGGCAAAAAGGAAATTCAGAGCAGCCCTGCAGAAAAGGACTTGGGGGTGTTGGTCAATGAGAAAATGAACATGAGCCAGCTTCAGTGTGCACTCATAGCCCAGAAAGCCAACCATATCCTGGGCTGCATCAAAAGAAGTGTGACCAGCAGGTCAAAGGCAGTGATCCTGCCCCTCTACTCTGCTCTTGTGAGACGTCACTTGGAGTATTGTGTGCAGTTCTGGTCCTCAACATAAAAAGGACATGGAACTGTTAGAACAAGTCCAGAGGAGGCCACGAGGATGATCAGGGGACTGGAGCACCTCCCGTATGAAGACAGGTTGAGAAAGTTGGGGCTGTTCAGCCTGGAGAAGAGAAGGCTGCATGGAGACCTCATAGCAGCCTTCCAGTATCTGAAGGGGGGCTACAAGGATGCTGGAGAGTGATTCTTCATCAGGGACTTTAGCAATAGGACAAGGGGTGATGGGCTCAAACTGAAACAGGAGAAGTTTAGGTTACATATAAGGAAGAAGTTCTTTCCCATGAGGATGGTGAGGCACTGGAATGGGTTGCCCAGGGAGGTAGTGAATGCTCCATCCCTGGCAGTGTTCAAGACCAGGTTGGATGAAGCCTTGGGTGATATGGTTTAGTGTGAGGTGTCCCTGCCCATGGCAGGGGTGTTGGAACTAGATGATCTTGAGGTCCTTTCCAACCCTAACTATTCTATGATTCTATGAAGCACAACTGTCCAGAAACCCCCAAAGTGTCATTCCTTATAGGTTTGTAATACACTGTCCCCAAAATGGGTTCTCATAATCTAGAGACTTTTATCAAGCATTTAACTTGACAACCAACCAACTGCACCCCCCTCCCCCCTGCCCAAAAAAAACCCAACAAAAAGAACCACACAAAAAGCAGGCACTAAAATAAAAGCTAATGGATAGCATACTATGTTTTTAACTAACTGCATGGTACTCTTACTTAGGACTCTAGGGGTGCCATGCTGTGCATGGCAAAAGACCACAATGAGCTTCAAGTCAGTATTTTACAGTTAACTTCAACTATTTGCCATTTGCTATTTAGGCCCTCCAAGGGGGGCCCAACAGCAATAACAGTAAAAAGAAAGCATTTACTCTGAATCATATTATGAAATAATTCAGATTATAGTACTACTTACAGTGCCAGACAGTATTTTACATAATAACTACCTATGAACTCTTCTATACTTCTGGTTTTGATTTAGCATGAAGAAATACAACTGGATTGACAGCCTGGACAAGGATTTCATACTCCACATCAGCTCTGATTATATATATCCTCTTCTTAGTACCACTACTAAGAAACCTTTGGTATCCTCTTCATTAATGGGAATCAAAAAAGGCAACACAAAAAGTAAAATTCTACAACTTTTCACTCAGTCCAGGAATATATTACAAAGTATTTTTTGTTTCCACTGCTAAACAAAAAGCATTAATTTATACCCCCTAGGGGAAACACAAAGGTTGTATGGAACTACCATTCTGCATAAAATCTGGATTGGGTAGCTGCTTAACAGAAAATCTTCAGTATCAGCGTTCTAAGCACAAACAAGCACAAAGTCTTTCCTAAAAAGATTAAAGAGAACCAAAGCAGTTTGCTATTTAAATGGAAAGTGACTTCTAAATACATCTGCATTTTTGCACAGCTGTTATCAGCTGTCATACAGACCACTACCCTTCTCTAAGATTAAGGGATGATTAATTTAACTATGCTACAGTGTGTGCATAATAGAAAACAAGGAGTTACATGTATTTTATCCAAGATTAATCCAGATACCACAAGTAACTATGGAGACGGATGCACCATCCCCAGTTAGTCCTTTTAAAGGTCTTCACAAGCTGAATATTTTTATTGTCTGATACTTCTACAAGTTTCAGTTGTAAACAACACTGAATAAAGTAGCAAAACATTTGCTACTAGATGTTCCATAATAACAAGCCCCAAATAAGGAGGACAGAAAAAAGAGCCATCAATGGATTCCATATTCGTCTCCTTGCAATTTGATCAGTGGGTTTAGATAGCACAAGTATTTTCTGTCTGTGATTTAGCACTATGGGATAAGTTTAGTAATACCTCATACTAACCTATACTTTAGAACTTTTAATGTATATACATTAATCTACGAAAACAAGAAGAGCCATTCTCTTCAGGGTACAGAAAGAAGCTTAGTTAGCAGCATTTTCATGTATAAGCGCATCCACGGATCCATGCAGTTAACATGCAGTGGTCAGATGGACATTGTATGAAGACAACCAAGCAAACCCCCTGGAATATTCTCAAATACCCTTAACAGGTGGCCTCCACTGAAAGAAAATACAGGTAACTGGGAATAGACACGAACAGGCAAAACAGCCATTTTCATAGTCTGTTGGTCTTTTACAGTTATCTTATAAGCAGAGGGAGATAAAAGGTCAAGAGAACTTACTAAGTTTCTTACAGTAATTTCTGTGAATGTTAACTTGCAAGAGGTTTTCTGTTGCCAGAAGAGGAATCCACTGAGCTGAGACCAGAAACCACTGGAGCAACAGCATACAACACAGAAGCTCTGGCAGTCCCAGGGGCAGTGGGAACCTCATGTCAGAACATGCAAAACTGGCATCTCTGTACTAGATGCTCCAAAGTATAACTGCTGTCAGAGACAGAGGGGAGCTCCAATTTCCTCCTCTCATACAACTCCACAAACAAAACTAAGATTTTCAGGTTTCTAGTATCGGTAACAATAACTAATGCACAGTTTTCCTATTCTTTATGTCCAAATTATGTCTGCTGCTTAGAATACAGATGTTCAACTAGAAATAAAATACACACAATTGTTAGCTTGCCTTATTCTTCATACTTCTGTGTAGACAAGCCCTCTGAGGAGGTTTATTACTTCTCCAATTCATGCCCTGTTATTTATTTCTCTGTTGTCTGCATAAGCACTTCATAAACAGATCTTACTTATGAGATCGAAGCATCTTTTTGATTCCACTTGTAATAAAAACCTAAATGGTGAACTGGCATATAATTTTAGAGACAGCGTTCAGTGATGAACCTTATTCAGTGTAACATGAAATCTGGTCCAAGCCAACATCAAAGTTATCCTGAAAGCATCCCTGTAGGTGACTTTTGCCTATGGAAGTGCTGTGGTTTAAACTCGGTCAGCCATGCAGCCACTCGCTCACTCCCCCTCTTCCTTCCCCCCGCTCTCAGAGGGATGGGGAGGAGAATAGAAAGAATGTAACTCCCATGGGTTGAGGTAAGAACACTCCAATAACTACGGTATAACACAAAATCACTACTGCTACCACCAATATTAATAATGATAAGGGAAATAACATAAGAGAATACAACTGCCCACCAGCCGCCAACTGATACCCAGCCCAACCCAAGCAGTGATCTAACCCTTCCAGGTAACTGCCCCTGGTTTATATAGTGGGCATGATGTGCTGTGGTACGCAATACCTCTTTGGTCAGTCTGGGTCAGGTGTCCTGTCTCTGCTTCCTCCTGGCTTCCCCTCCTCCCTGGCAGAGCATGAGACTCACAAAGCCCTTGGTCAGACTAAACATTACTGAGCAGCAACTAAAAACATCAGTGTTATTAGCACTGTTCCCAGGCTGAAAATCAAAACCACAGCACTGCACCAGCTATTAAGAAGGAGAAAAATGACTGCTACTGCTGAACCCAATAAGGGAAGTTACAAGCAGTCTATCTGGGCTGAACGAAGTTCTTAATGTCTCCTTATAACAAAGGAATTCTGCATCAATATTATGGCACCATCCTTTAGGAAGGCTGCAACATACAATTTAGTTACAAGAACAAGATCTTCTGGGATAGTAGATAGTAGTTAGTTAGATAGTAGTAGTAGCTTCTAATACTAATAGCTGGTCTCATGCTGTGCACAGACTCAGAAAGACACATCACTTCTGTTCCCACCAGCTATGGTGATGATACCTGAGCATTCTGACAGAAACATCTACACTATCACACAGATTCTGACCCACAATTCTCTACCTCAGCCTGCCAAAATGCCATCTTCTAAACTTCCAGTGTCCATTCAATTACAAATCTTTATTCTGATTGATAGCAGTGGCATTATATCTGCCTTTTGAACACCTTAGTACCTGAGGCTGCAAGACAGACCGATGCCTAGAAAGCTATGGCAACGCAAAGCTCTGTCCTCTACTCCTGAAGCAGCAGTATACAGAGTCGAGATGTGCTCCTGGAGCACGTCTCTAGAAACCCCAGACCCCGCAATACAGACACCACGCTGGGCTGCCAACGCCTCCCGTATTTGCCTCCGAGTCCAACTGTCCCAGCTCCCCTGCAAAAGCTTTATCCAGGCGCTTCCAGAGGCAACAGCCGCGGTGGACCGATCCTAGGCGAGCCGGCTGCGCCGTGCTCGCCCTCGCCCCAATACCCCCCGGTCCCACCCGGCGGCAGGCACCGGAGCCAGTCCCGCTCGGCCTGCCCTGCACACCGGCTCACCTGGTGCCCCCCACGTTGAGCTGGATGATCTCCCCGCTCCCGGCGCCAGCGAACCCTCCGCCATTCCCCGCCATCTTCTCCACCGCCTGCTCCAGCCGGCGCCCGCCGCCGCCTTCCGGAACCTCGGGATCGAGAGAAGGTGAAGGCGGCGGCGGGGAAGGAGGAGACGGGGGCTCGGCCAGCGGGCCCGAGCTGGTATCTGCGGCCGCAAGCGGCCAGGGCAGGGGCAGTGTGAGGCCAGTCTGCGGATCTGGGGGCTTCCTGCAGCTCAGGCCCGGCCAGGCCGCGCCGCCTGCGCGGTCCGAGCGGACAACGCCATGGCAACTCCACAGCACTTGGAGCTGAAGGAAGAGGAGGAGGAGGAGAGAGGGGCCGGCATTTGCCAAAAAGCCTCGAAACGTTCGCGGAACGAGGGAGGCTGTGCAGAAGCGGGAATAACTCCCCTCAGCCTGGGGTGGGGGAGTGGGTCAACGCCTCCTCGGGATAAAGGACGCCCCGGAAAGGGGTCGTGGAGCTGGGCAGGTGATCGGCTGGGATCGGCCGCGTCACAGCCACCGCGGAGGTGCCCGGTGGCATTGAGCGTTCGGAGGTCGGGTAAATGCCGATTCCCTGCAGGAGAGACATAGAAAATGCCGTGGAAACTCAAGGAGAAAGCAATAGAGAACTGTGTGGGGTTCAGAGCCGTTGCTAACCAAATGTGCACCGATTAAAGGGGAAAAATAGCAGACAAGACATCTGAGCTCGCAATTTGAGGAAGGAATCTATCACATCAAATAAAGGGAAATTGAGGAAGAAATAAATGACTGTGGGTAGCAGAGGAAGTAGTAAAATTGTGGTTTGAAGTTGTGAGGGTAGGCTTGATAATTAATTCCTACACCCAAAAGAAGTAAGCAACTATAAGCCTCAAGTTTTAATGTATTTTAAGTGAGATTTGTCTACACTGTATTTAAATTTCATGTTTTTCTGTGGAGACACAATGGGTAAAGTTGAAGTATGCTGAGAATCACTGGATTATCCTAGGTATAAACTGCTTGAACCTAAGTGGCCACTTCATCACTCACATACCTTGGAATTTCAAGTTTTATTCCTCGTATCATAGAGCCTAGCTGAGCAAAGCTATGGAGTATTGGGAGAAACTACTTCATTATCAAAAGGCACAAACACTACCATGGCCATGTTAGGCTTATTGCCTAACCAGCACAGTTTAGCTGGTGTTAAGCTTAGGGGGGGAGCTATGAATGCTTCTGTAATGTGTTCTGAATATGTGCAGATGCTTCTATGATGTGTTTTGCCCCACAGGAGCTGAGTGTTTCACCAAGACGTAGACCTTTGTGCTTGGTAGTATGGCTGTAGATTGGGTTTCTACTTGGGCTCAAAAGCCTCGCTTTCAGATTTTGGCTGAGTTGGCATCTTCTTTCCCAGAGGAAATAAGAAATAAGAAATGTTCAGGTGTGCCATCAGGCAGAGGAAATTGAACTTCCTGTGTCCTGGAGGAGTAAGTATTCCATAAGAAAGTGGGACGGGATATTTCTAGTATTTGGAAGGAAGACTGACACTCCCTACTTCAACCTGTCAGCTTGTAAAATAAAAACATTGTCAGAGAGTGTTTGCAGCTGTGGATCATGTTTGGAAACCATACCCTTCAACCTGCCACTGTGGAGGGACTCTTTGGAAGACTTGCACTTACCCTTGGTGCCATTTTAAGTGGCTGCTCATTCAGACTGAAAGATCACATTTCTGCATGCCTAATTCAGTCATATTTGAGAAGGAGTCTAATAGCTTAGGTAGTCAAGAACTATAAATTGCACAATGACTGGCTGTGTGTCTTAAAGAAATGGCACTGTAAATGTCGCATGTATAAATGCTTCTAGGGCCCAACTTGCTTAGAACACTAAAAATAATGTCTTAGGCTCCTAAGTCCTATTTGTCTCACAATACCCTGAAATTTAAGATTAATCTCTTCTGTAAAGCATAAACAGCATTGGAATTTGTCATTCTATTAAAAAATTCAGCCAAGGGAGAAGCAATTCGAGAGAATCAGCTATGCCTTGCTGCAGTCTCTGGCAGCTGTAGTCCTTAAATACTTCCACTAGATGTCTCTATTGCTTTTAAAGTCAACTTCCAAAATGTAATTCCTTTTCAGCCTAGCCATTTAAGGCATTTTCTCAAAACCATTCCTCTTGATGTTGCAATTAAAGTACATGATTTGCAATCGCTCCGGAAAAAAACACAAACTATTTCAAAGCACACATCATTTCATGTTATACAATATGAATATACAAAGCAATTTTATGTTTCTACAAACTTTTTATTAATTTTTAAAATATAATAATAATTTCAGCTACAAAAGTACAAGAAAATTATGTTTCTTACCACCTTTTTCCATTTGAGTATGAGTACAGTTTCTTTGTGGAGCATCCTGCTTTCTGGCCAAGAAGCTTAATTCTTCCACTCAAAAAGGAGGCAAATGCTGCTCTATAAATTGTATT
Source organism: Melopsittacus undulatus (assembly GCF_012275295.1). Lineage (NCBI taxonomy): Eukaryota > Metazoa > Chordata > Aves > Psittaciformes > Psittaculidae > Melopsittacus > Melopsittacus undulatus. Next base: position 103,320,431 of record NC_047529.1, on the reverse strand, counting down.
CAGAGACACCTCCCAATGTCATGCTTGCCCTTAAGCTACTTAAATACAAGTCTAGGGAGGAATTGCTACTCTTTGGCATGTTTGCCAGGTACCTGTTTTGCTAAGTTATTACCTGAGTAACAGTTTGGCTCCCCAGGGAGCCAAAGGAAGTTAGGCAACAAATTCCTTCTCTGCCTCCGCATCAGATCCATAGGGTGGGAGATTTTGCACCACCCTGGACAGGTTCCTTTCTGATCTCTTAACATCAATGGTAAATGCAGTGCAGCAGTCTGTGCAATGGTGAGGAGTAGATGGCCACTAATTCCTGAGATGTATGTTTAGCTGTTTATATAAGGACCAAATCTTTTTTGTTTTTCATAGCATACAATCATAGAATCATAGAATGGTTTGGATTGGAAAGGACCTTGAGATCATCTAGTTCCAAGCCCCTGCTGCCATGGCGGGGTGGGGGGTTTGGAACTAAACCGTGTCACCCAAGTCTCCCTCCAGCCTGGCCTTGAACACTGTCAGGGATGGAGCATTCACAACTTCCTTGGGCAACCCATTCCAGTGCATCACCACCCTCATGGGAAAGAACTTCTTCTTTATATGTAACCTAAACTCCTGTTTCAGTTTGAGCCCATCACCCCTTGCTACAGTCCCTGATGAAGAATCACTCTCCAGCATCCTTGTAGCCCTCTTCAGATACTGGAAGGCTGCTATGAGATCTCCACGCAGCCTTCTCTTCTCCAGGCTGAACAGCCTCAACTTTCTCAGCCTGTCTTCATACAGGAGGTGCTTCAGTCCCCTGATCATCCTTGTGGCCTCCTCTGGAATTGCTCCAACAGAACAGCTCCATGTCCTTCTTATGCTGAGGACACCAGAACTGCACACAGTGCCACAAGTGGCGTCTCATAAGAGCATCTGGGTTAGAAAATAAATTAAATTATTTGAAAGTGAATACATACTTAACTTTGGTGATGATATAATGTGTTGCATTATTACTGTCTAGGATTGTATTATAAAATAAAATGTTGCATATTTGAGGAGAGGAGGAACACCTTTTTTTTAAAACCATTTACTCACAAAACGTGAGAACTTTATGACAGGGATCTTGTCTCCTTATCTTTCTGTAAACTGTCATCTTGACTACTGGTGTTATACAGTAATTATGCCACATTAAAAATTGCCTACCATCTGCTCTAGAGGGAGAAGCCTTGGAGTCTCACCAATATAGTCACTCTGGGAAATGATACTCTTGAGTCATTAGGAACAATAGTCAGTTTTTCCCCAGTGTTGCTTACAGTTACTTCTCTTGAAGGATTAGAGATTGAAGGTGTTCAGTTAATAGCTGGAGTCCAGTAAAGAGCACTAGAATAACTTTAAATAGGCTACAGGGGAGAGAGGCAGCTCTTGGGACTAGGTGGAGTATCTTTCTTCATTCATGAACATATGGTTGTTGCTTGTGAACTGGGAAACAACCTTGCTTTTCAGCTCCAGATGCAGTGCTGCACAATGGGTAGCTACAAAGATGTTCACTTTGCTCAGAGCAGCTCCACCCCACAGACAGATAAAAGCAATATTGGTAGAAGTGTCTACAAACACTTGTTTCTTTCCCCCTTCTTAAAATGGAATGAAAAGACAAAAGCATGTACACACAAAAATCTAACAACTGTCCTTTTGAGAAGTTCCTCCTCTTCCCAATACTCCAGGCAACTTTAATATAAGTATTGAATTAATCACAACCTAATAATTCTCAGTATATCGTGGCAGAGCTGGGTGAGACAAGAAACAGCTCAAGCACAGTGAACGTGTGTGTTATTTCCCTAGTACATGCTGTGTCCACAGCGTTGGGCTGTTCGCTAGAACATGTCTATTGTGAACGACCAGGGTTCTTTGCATTCATGAAAGTGGAAGAATGCAAGTGCTGCAGACTCCAGTTTCATTTGTACCCATTTGTTTTTGTCATTGAAGTAATTCAGCAAAAGTTGTCTATGTTTCTGTATCAAGTCAGATTCTGTTTATAAGCCTGATGTAGCCAGTATCCATCTCCCCGAAGACCTCAATCTACCCTAGACAAACAGGTTTAGATCATAGTAAGGCAGCACAGCTTCATTTGTGTTTTACTGTTGTGTGCGCAGGCACTGCTATGTAGCAGGCTGAAGGTCCAATAAATAGTTGTATCTCCTGACAGGTATGAAGTCATAAAGGCACAGGTTGTAACACAGACATTCACCACATATAAAGTAAAAGATAACACTGTGTTATTTTCACACCTTGCCAGAACCCTTTCTTCTTATCACAGAAGCAACTAATACTGCATCTTCTTTCTTTTCATATTACAGTGATAGTGCTTGTCTTGGGAAAGGAAAGACAATGTTCACTTTTCTGTATTACACACACTCAAAATCTTAAAAGCTTATTAATGAAAAATACTCTGATTTTGAATTAAACTAATATTACCAGACAAAAATACTGACTATGGATGATATTTCATTGTACACAAATCTCCAGCCATAGCTCAGAGACCATTACTGTCATTTCATATTTCTGTCAATTAGTGTTCTATCATTATTTTGTATAATGGTTTTCATCTTCTCATCAAATATTGAAATAGAAATGTGAAAGACTTCCTTGGGGGTGTGGGCTGGGGATGAAGAAGGAGTAATTTAGAGATGTTGGAAGGAATGGGATGTGAAAGAACAGTGGAAGTCACATTTTGGATCGAGCATAGGACTTCATATCAAAAGGTCCTTCATTTAAGTCTGTATTAAAAATGAGTGAGAGACCTTTCAAACTTTGGTAATAGTGATAAGAATACAAGGACATAAATAAACAGGTAGACTCATAGAATCATAGAATGGTTTGAGTTGGAAAGGACCTTAAGATCATCCAGTTCCCACCCCCTGCCATGGGCAGGGACACCTCACACTAGACCATCTTGCCCAAGGCTCTGTCCAACCTGGCCTTGAACACCGCCAGCAATGGAGCATTCACCACTTCTTTGGGCAGACTGTTTCAGTAAAGAACAGTAAAGAACTCACAGTAAAAAACTTTTTCCTTATATCTAACCTGAACTTCCCCTGTTTAAGTTTGAACCCGTCATCCCTGGTCCTAGAAGAAGAATATTCTTGTTTACAGTATGTGAACCAAGCAAACGTAAGTAAATGCATCTGAAATAGAACAATTAAAAAAAAAGTATTCATTTTTACTCAATGTGTTGTGATTTACACAGGATTAGGCATGTGTGTGCATAATTACCCATAGCTACAGTACATGGTTCTTAGGAAAAGAGTATCACCTCATGGTGCTAAGAAACATGTATTTTTTTTTGCTTAATAATTTACTCCTGAAGGATTTCTGAATTGTTCTATGCTAGTTTTAACATTGGACATTGGAGAAAAAAGTCATTGAACTAGCTTAGATGGAGCTGACTTTTAAAGAGTGGGTACCTCGCTGTTACTGAAGTTGTGAAAATATCTGAAAATGCAAATATTCAGGCACACAAATTAAGTAGTCATTTTCAAAAATAATTTTGTCCAGTATCCTTTAGAAGTCTTTTGAGTCAGAGTTCTACCTATATTCTAGCTACAGATCTTTTGCACCCATGTTGCCAGAGACATGCTGTATCATTACAGATTAAACAGCTGATTGATGGTCACTTCTGAGTCACACAAAAGGATAATAAGCTATTTCTTTAATAAAAAGCATTTAATGAGTGGTGCTTCTACTTATCCCCTTCTCATTTTAAATAGATACTTTAGCTTCATATCTCTGATTTCCTACATTTCCAGAAAAAATACTTCATATATTAGACCATACATACTACTTTAGCAATCACTGGCTTTTCTGGGTTTCCTTAGTTGTTAGTTTAATAACACAAGATGTGAAAAGCCAGTCAACAGAACATCAGATAAAATGCCAAAGCAGCTTACTGGGAGTGAAATGCCAGCACTGCAGTTTCACTCCAGGCTTCTTCATAGAGCTGTGTTGCCTTAATGGAATTTCATAGTCTATTCCCATTTAAATGGAATTCTCACCTTGTATATGAAAGAATTTATTTTAAAATGCAGTAATATAATATTATATACATGATATATATAAAAACAGCAAGGGAGGCTGTTTCTGTTTTGTAAATATTCATATTGATTAAATAGGCAGTTTGTTAATATATTACCGTATTTAATCTCAGAAACATTATATTCTGTTAAAGTTTGTTACATTTCTTCAGTCTTGCACCTCTGTGTTTCTCAATTTTCCCCTAGTTACCTTATTTGTCAAACCTCTTTATCTCCACCTTGTACCCTTCAGTATCAGTACCCTTCTGAGAAGACATTCAGCCACTAGCTTCAAACCATTTGCTTGCATTTCCACGTACAAATGTTCAAGTTATGGTTTCCTGTGGCCACAAGGTTGTGATTCCAGAGAAAGAATCTGGTTTCCAACTAAGGAAATAACCCTTTCCCATTCAGGGCCACAGGGTTGAATTGAGAGCCTAAACTGAAGTAAAGTGATACTATTTAATCTCATATGGACTTAATGCTATGCTTACACTAGGTTTGTTTACAGCTCAGCAGAGGCCTTCCTAAAGACCCCAACACCTTCTAGTAGTTCATCCTGCTGATGCCAATGTGGTCATTCCCAGGTGCTTCTTTATATCTAGGTGACCACAATTATACAACTAAATGTATCTTCCTAACCCTTGGCACTTACTGGATGTATTATACCTGGAAGCACAACTGTACTTTATTCCTATGTAAAGTAAATGCATATTTACATATTCCTCTGTAAAGTAAACTCATGGTTTTATTCTCCATGTCTGATTTCTGTGGATCTTCCTTTTCTTTCAATTACATAATTTAGTGGCTTCAGGTTTTTTTTTCCCTTTTTCAGTCAAGCCCAAGGAAGTGCATAGCCATAAGCCAATAGCAATGAGGCTATGGCTATTATTAAGGGAAAATATCACCAAAAAAGTTCATAGGCACTGGTATATTTTCCTGTTACTCATAGGAATATGAAATAGAGTGTCATGGCATGGCATCGCATGGTAACAACTGTATGTAATGGTCTGTTACTTTTAATGTCAAGTATTTCTATTGCTTGCTGCCTATAGAATGTAATCTGAGCGATGGAGAGATTCTTACTGACCTCTTTGCATTATGGGTTTCCTGTCCTTGCAGAACTAAAGGCATATAATTTTTCATCCTTTGTGTGCATACAGGTATCAGTAACACAGTCAGGTCAGTTACTTTTCTATATAGTATATGGAATATAAATTTTACGTTATCATTTGTTTCATAAGAAAAGGGTGAACTTGACACCCATTTAAAAAAACATTAATTTCATTAACAACTTTTTTGTGATGAAGTGACAGCTCCTTACTGTGCTGAAGTTTCATAAGAAACTTAAAGGGTAATTGTTTTAAACAAAAACCACAATAGGTTAAAATCTTTAAAGAAATGTATATAACACCCCTGCCAAAACTAGTATTTTTCAATATTGAAATATACTGCTGAAGGAAAAGTTGAAAATGCCTAGAAATATTTAAATGCTGTATACAAAAGTTACTTGCACTGAATCTTGTGACCCTATAGCTGTAGTTTTTGCTATCATGAACAATATACTTGCTGGTTTAGAGCATAGTCTGTTAGAAATATAAAGGATATATGCATAAGAGCAAAAATTATAATGACCTTATACTGATCAAAAGATAACCCCATTTTCATACACTGTAGCATGAAAATAAGCAGCATTTATGATCCATCTGAATGGATATGGAGAGAGTGGTTAAATATTCAAGTGGAAGCCAGATGCCGCTGTAGTGGGTCATTTTCTTAAGTCCCTATTACAATCAAATCTAACTGAAAGAAGAAGCTCTGCAAACTTCAAATGCATTTTCTGGAAAGCTGGGAAGCAAAAGAATTGAAGTCAAGAGGGTGATAAAAGAGGATGTGGGGAGCTGAGTGCACTTTTCTTTAATCTATTTATTTACACTGAAAATAGCCCAAGGCTGAATAACAACTTTGCTTAAATTCTGTCCCAATTTTGAGAGGGGAGGAGGGATGGCTATTTCTACCATAAACTACATCCTTTTTCATGTATTTCACTCTAAATAATAAATTATTAATGCCATTTTCGTTCTGCTTTTTAAAAAGGAGAAAATGTCCTCATTAAGGCATAGTATAGGACTCAACAAAATTATTGCTTGTTGCATTTCCAAAAGTATGTTCCAGCTAAACTTAGATTTAACTTTTCAGACATCTATCCTGTTTATATACACTATACATACATATACTATACATACACTTTCTAGTATATGTATAGATAAATATTACCAAACTTGTAACATTGCTCCTTATCTGAAGTATTCATCAGGTGCTTTTAATGATTCACCTAAATATATTGTACGTAGCAAGCAATACTGTGGAGATTGCACTTTCTTGTCTCTCTGATGCCTTTCAATAAGGACCTTTCCAATGCAGAGATGTCTAATTACAGCTAATCTAGAGCATCTTTGTTGTACAGACAAACTTTTCTTCAAAGTCAGACAGAAGGTGAGATCCTTTCCTGATCATAATGATTAGTAAATGAAAAAATACTGTAAAATAAAATACACTGCAGCAGGCTTGATCTGCAGTTTAGGCCAAACCTGAAACCCAAACCACTCTAATTCACTCAGTTTAAGTTTCCTTCCTCTCTTCCTTTTGTACTGAAAATTAGCTATGATTCTGTGTAAAACATCAGCAAAACTTCAGAGCAGCCTCCCTTTTTTAGTTCTTGTGGTAGCCAACATGGAGCAAAATGCTTCTCCCTGAGGAGGCATCAAGACACAAGTCTCTTCTTCCAATTTATTCATCACTGAAGAAAAATTACTTGCTTTGACTTCCAAATGTGGCCAGAGATTATATGCTTATATTAGGAATAATCAGGAATTTTGGCCATCAGTGCCACACTGAAAGAAAAGCAAGCAGTTAAGGTATTCCTGAAAAATAAAGATCATCCAGTTCCAACCCCCTGCCATGGGCACGGACACCTCCCACTAAACCATGTCACCCAAGGCTCTGTCCAACCTGGCCTTGAACACTGCCAGAAGTGGAGCATTTACCACTTCTTTGAGTACCCTGTGCCAGTGCCTCACCACCTTCACAGTAAAGAACTTATTCCTTATAGCTGACTTGAACTTCCCCTGTTTCAGTTCAAACCCATCATTCCTTCTCCAGGCTGAACAGCCCCAACTTTCTCAGCCTGTCTTCATACAGGAGGTGCTCCAGCCCCTGATCATCCTTGTGGCCTCCTCTGGACTTGCTCCAACAGTTCCATGTTCTTCTCATGTTGAGGACACCAGAGCTGCACGCAATACTCCAAGTGAGGTCTCACGAGAGCAGAGCAGAGCAGGACCACCTCCTTTGACCTGCTGGCCACATTCCTGTTGCTGCAGCCCAGCACACAGGTGGTTTCTGGGCCCAAGCACACACTGAAGCTGGCTCATGGTCAATTTCTCATCAACCAACACCCCCAAGTCCTTCTCTGTGGGGCTGCTCTGAATCTTTTTTCTGCCCAACCTGTAGCTGTGCCTGCGATTGCCTCAACCCACATGTAGGACCCTGCACTTGAATTGTCTGAACTTTGTAAGGCTGGCATCAGCCCAACTCTCAAGCATGTCAAGGTCCCTCTCAATGGCATTCCTTCCCTCCAGCGTATCAACTGACCTACACAGCTTGGTGTCATCAGCAAACTTCCTGAGGGTGCATCAATCCCATTGTCCATGTTGCCAACAAAGATGTTGAGCAGGATCAGTTCCAAAACCAAAATAAGGTGTACCTAAGGTCTTCATTCTCACAGTCCCTGCATCTCCCTTCCAAGACTTGGGCTGTGTGGTCAGAGCATTTGCCGGTGCAGACTGAGGCAAAGAAGTCATTAAGAACCTCAGCCTTCTCCAAATCCAGTTTTCCTGATAGCTTTCAGAGAGGGCTCACATTGTCCCTGGTCTGTCTTTTGTTTGCTACATACCTATAGAATCCCTTCCTGTTATCTTTCACATCCCTGGTCAGATTGAGTCCTAAATGTGCCTTAGCTTTCCTGACCTGGTGTTGTGGTTTAAGCTCATTCGGCAACTCAGCCACGCAGCTGCTCGCTCACTCACTCCCCTCCCTTCCTCCCTCTCTGCTCACTTCCAGAGCGATAGGGAGGAGAATCAAAAGAATGTAACTCCCACGGGTTGAGATAAGAACAGTCCAGTAACTAAGGTATAACACAAATCACTACTGCTACCACCAATATTAATAATGATAAGGGAAATAACAAGAGAAAAGAATACAACCGCTCACCACCTGCCAACCTACCCAGCCCAACCCGAGCAGTGATCTAACCTTTCTGGATAACTGCCCCCAGTTTATATACTGGGCATGACGTGCTATGGTATGGAATACCTCTTTGGTTAGTTTGGATCAGGTGTCCTGTCTCTGCTTCCTCCTGGCTTCCCCTCCTCCCTGGTAGAGAATGAGACTCACAAAGCCCTTGGTCAGACTAAACATTACTGAGCAACAACTAAAAACATTGGTGTTATCAGTGCTGTTCCCAGGCTGAAAATCAAAACCACAGCACTGCACCAGCTATTAAGAAGGAGAAAAACAACTGCTACTGCTGAATCCAAGACATCTGTTCCCTAGCTTCCCTGACAACATCCCTGTATTCTTCCCAGGCTGCCTGTCCTTGCTTCCACCTTTTATAAGCTTCCTTTTCCCCACTGAGTTTCCTCAGCAGCTCCTTATCCATCTCCTGGCCCTTCTGCCACACCTCCTTCTTGTTGGTGCACGTAAGTACCCCAAAACCAGCTGACTTTTTTATTTGCTTTCATTTTTATTCACTTTATTCGAGTTTCATTCAGGCTGATTCACTTTTGTTCATTTTCATTCACTTTTTAATCACTTTATTAACTTTTTATCGACTTTTTACTGACTTTTCACTCAGTTTTCTTCCAATTTGGTTTAGTCACTTTTAGTAACATTTTTTTTTTCCTAGATACCCCATAGCGACCCAGAGCAACCCCTGGACCCTCCTTTCCCGATCCCTTATAGGACCCCGAGATTCATAGACTCCCTATAGACATCATATAAGGTCCCAGAGAGACCTGCAGACACCCCACAGCAACACTTAGAGACCCGTGGACACACCATAGTGACCTACAGAAACCCATAGACACCACAAAGTGACCCACAGACACCCAGAGCAAAAAACACATGATTTTGGGTCTGCGAGGGTTGGGGCGAGAGGGAGAATACCCCCCTAAAACTCGGTACAGCAGATGGAGGGTGCGGGGGAGGGGGGGGGGAGTGGTAGCTGCTGCCAGCATGTGGCCAGAGTGAGGTACTGCAGGTGGTAGTGATGAGCGGGGTGCGCTGTGACGCCGGGAGCTGCTCCCTGCTGCCATCATGTGGTCAGAACTCAGTATTGCAGGTAGTTGTGATGGCGGGGTGCGGGGGGTGCTCCGGGAGCCGCTCCTACGGCCATTGTTCGGTACTGCAGGTGCTGGTGATGAGTCCATCTTTTTGGCCGGGACGAAAAAGACCTAGGACACCGGACACAAACTAGCCAAAGGCGTATTCCATATCACAGCACGTCAAGCCCAGTATATAAACTGTGGGGAGGTACCCAGGAGGTCCTTAACTCACCCTGCATCTTCATTCACAGCCTCTTAATCTTTTATGAGGTTGCACCTCTTCTGTTATTATGTTTTATTGTATCTGGTGAATTGGCTGTGGACTGGAAATAAACCAACTCAGTGAGTGAGTTTCACATAACCCATTGCAGTGCAGCCTGCAATTTTGGACAGTAGCTTGAAATACGTAAGACCTTCTCTCATATTCCTCAGTTCACTTCTCGCAGCGGAGCCAAGGTAAACTGGCAAAGTATAAATGAAATGACAGCAGAAAACATTGCCAGAGAGATAGAAGAACAGAACTGCAGAAAGTACGATCTGTTTCCGAGTTCACTATCCAGCAGTTACAAAGATGCCTCATACGGAAAGGGCACTTAATTTATGCTACTATTTCCTTTTCTGGAAGGCTTCAGGTTTTTTTCTGTGTTGATTTGTTGCTCTGTGCTGCCTCTCACTGCTTCTGGGCTTTCTTTTTGTCAGACTATATCCAAAGAAAACACCAGTTCAGGAGGTGATCCTGCCCCTCTGCTCTCCTCTCATGAGACGCCACTTGTGTCACTGTGTGCAGTTCTGGTGTCCTCAGTATAAGAAGGACATAGAGCTGTTCTGTTGAAGCAATTCCAGAGGAGGCCACAAGGATGATCAGGGGCTGGAGCACCTCCCATATGAAGACAGGCTGAGAAAGTTGGGACTGTTCAGCCTGGAGAAGAGAAGGCTGCGTGGAGACCTTGGAGCAACTTCCAGCATCTGAAGAGGGCTACAAGGATGCTGGAGAGTGATTCTTCATCAGGGACTGTAGCAATAGAACAAGAGGTGATGGGCTCAAACTGAAACAGGGGAAGTTTGGGTTAGACATAGAATCATAGAATCGTAGAATAGTTAGGGTTGGAAAGGCCCTTAAGATCATCCAGTTCCAACCCCCGTACCATGGGCAGGGACACCTCACACAAAACTATGTCACCCAAGACTGCAGATCTTTCTACATTAAAGATCTGTTGTACTTGAGAAAGTTCATTCCTCTTTCCTCCAATGTCTTTGTTTAAGGGATCATGAAGTTGACAGCTTTACTTCTATGTAAAATCTCTACAATAAAAAAAAGAAACTGAGCAAGACCTTATGAAGACAACTCTTTTCTGTGAATTACCTCCAATCTGCAGTACATTCATTTTAATCTCAGACAGGAGGATACAGTCACTGGTCCCACTCATCCCTGCAGAGGACTACACACAATGCCCAAACAACTGCACTTCAGCTCCTCTAGAATCAATGCATAAAGAACTGGAGATGCGTATCCGAGGGCAGAATTTGGACCACAGCCATGAGTCGAAAACGGTGTTTACTGAAGAGTTAGAGCTTACCTAAATGTCGTATGAGATTAATACTGCCAAACACGAGACATGCTTTTGTGAGCCTGGGAAGACATTTGCCAGGGGTGTAAGACTGCTTCTGATGTGTTACGCTGCTGTGTGCACCAGTCCTTTGAATCATTTGCATATATGAGGAATGTGTGCCTGAAGTGAGACACAAAAGTACAGCTCTGCTTATTAGGACAAGCTGAGATATAAATTAAAACTGAGCAAACCACTATTCCCCAAAAACTGGATTTAGAAGGCCAGGTCTCATTTGATATCAACTTTCATCATAATGCTCCTTCTTACGGTTGAGAACTGCATCCAAGTATATCCTTTTTATATAAAGGATAAGACACAGAGGTAATTCCCCAAAAATTTCTTAAATGAAAAGGGTTTTTTAAAAAAAAGTCAAAATAAATTACAGTACCATGACAGTAACATTTGGCTTCTTTAGTGTGACCACTATCAGGACAATATAGTAGCACATGGTAACAACCGATCCCACGGCCTTAAGTTCCAGTATGTCTGAGACAGGGATTTGGGAGATGGATTGCTCTTCTGAGTAGTAGCAGACCTTGAGTATTACTATTAAAAGAAATGCTTTTTCCGGTGTGAATTGGCAGCGATTAAGTGCAGATTTCCAGTGGTGGTCACCAGGTAACTCAGAAATGGTAACTGTTTGCTTTGTAACTCTGTTCATTGGTAAAATCTGTGCTCAAGTTTCAGCGTTACCTTTGTATTTCAGACAGAGGTTCTCTGAGGCAAGAGAGAGGAGCTTGGGTTTATTAGCCTGCTTGCAGAATTCAGCTCGGTAAAGAAAATGAGATGGCACAAACCACCTCACAGCAGACCAGAGGTCTGCCTTCACCCACTTGCCCCTTGAGCAGAACCAGACCACGGCTCCATAGGGACCGTGACCCTTCTGTGAAGCTTTGTCTCTTGTGAGCCAAGATGAGATTGCAGCTGAGATGAGTACTGTACTGCAGCATGAGCCTGCACTGGTGACAAGGATGAGGTCATAAATCATAATGCCCAGCAGTGGCATTCCCAAACACACTGGTTTGGTCTTAGCACCAGTATTTCAGTCTGGTATTTCCCAAGCCCAGATGGCAAGTTGGTAACACAGAGAATGAAGATCACCTCTTTCTGTCCTTTCCAACCTCCAGCATCTAAAAAAGATGGCCATCACTTGAATAACAGAGAAATAAAGTCTGCAAAGATCATGTCTTATTCCTGTGCAAAACAAATGTCTAAAATGCATCTCTCTGATCCTATTTGGCATAGCTCCTGTCCTGTACTGAAACAGAAGTGATTTAACTGACTTTCTGATGTATATGAACTGATAAATTGACTGCTTTTGTGTCTGTCAGTACTATCCTGTTGCATCACCCAGTTCAGAGTGTGACTGCATTTTGCTGTTAACAAGAAACACCTAATCCCAGTGTCAATAAAACGTCTGTCACAAACAGTAATACAATCACCAGTACCTTATACTGCTTCTGGTAAGTTAAACTTTTACCTTGTGATAGCAATAGGGAATCATGGAATATAGAATCATGGAATGGTTTGGGGTGGAAGGAACCTTAAAGCTCATCCAGTTCCAAGCCCCTGATCTCCTTCCAGTTTTAGACTGGCACACTTCCCAGTACAAAGTAGATCCTCTGACCTCCTCCCAGTACAAACTGGGCCCCTGAAACCCCTTTCGATTATTGTCCCAGTACATTTCCAGATTGTCCCAGTACATATGGAATCCATTATGCTCACCCACTACAGCATGGACACACTCCCAGTACAAACTGGAGCCCTTTGTAGCCTTCCAGCACAAGCTGGTTCCCCCGGTACTCTCTCAGTACAGAACAGACAAATTCCCAATACAAATTGGATCCCCTGACCCCTCCCAGTACAGAATGAGGCCTATTCCAACACCAACTAGATCCATTTAAGACCACGCAGTACAGACTTGGCCTGATGCCAGGACAGATTGAATGCCTTCTCTCCTCCCAGTACAAAATGGATACCTTTAACCCCTCCCAGTACAAACTAGGTGCTCTGTCACAACAAGCGGGATGTCCAAATTTTCTGGAGCACAGAACTGTTAGGTGGAGGAGATTCTGGTGTCCCTGGGCTGTGTTTTAGGGGTCCCTGGGGGTTATTTGGGGCTCATAATGATTTGGGAGTTCTTAAGGCTAAATTTTGGGGTCCCTGAGCTGTATTTTGTGGTCGGAAGGAGTTTGGGGGTCCCCGGGGTAAATTGGGGCCCCCAAAATGCATTTTGGAGACCCTAATGCTAATTTTTTTGTGCACCTGAGATGTATTTTTACATCTTTAAAGGCCATTTTAGGTCCTCTGAAACCCAGTTTTGGGTTCCTGGGGCCATTTTAATGTCAAGATAAGATTTGTGGGTCCTGATGTCCTGTTTGAGGGGCCCTTAGGGAGTCCCTGGGGAGGATTCAGGTTTTGGTGTCCTCTAGCTATACTGTGGGGGATGCTGAGGCTATTTTGGGTCCCCAGAGGGAATGTGGGGAATCTTGGGGTCCGTGAACTGCACCTTGGGCGTCCTCAGGGGTTAAAAGGATCTGGATCAAAAGGATCAGGGGAATCGGAAAGGGTTAATTTAGGGGTTCCTGAGGACCAGTTTCTTAAGCTGCATTCTGGAGTCAGAAGGATTTTGGGGATCCTTAGGGGTGATTTTGGGGTGTCTGAGTGCTATTTTTAATCCTCAGGCTGTTTTTTTGAGCCATTCTGTGTGCAGGACGCTCATTATGGGGTCTCACTAGAGGGAATTTGGGAGTGCTAGAGAGGTACCCTTGGGGTTTTGATGCCCCGGTGGCAACCTTAGGGTCCCCAAGCTGTATTTTGGGATCTCTCTGGGCTATTTTTGGTCTCCTGAAGGCCATTTCTGGGGTCCATGGAAAAGCTTTTTGGGCCCCAGGGGGGGATGCTGATGCATCTCATGGGATTATTTGAATGTCAGAAGGATTTTGGGGTCCCTGAGGCCCACTTTTGAGTCTCTGGAGGCCATTTGGATTTCTTCTGGGCCAGTTGGGGTCCCGGAGGCCATTTAAGGATCTCTAGGGGGGAGTTTTGGAAGGCCCCTCTGCCCTGTTTGGGGATCTCTGGGGAGTGTGGGATTCCTGCGGAGTTTTAGGGTTGCTGGGGGCCTGTCTGGGGGCGTTGAGCTGTTCTGGGGGATCTGCAAGGGGTATTATCATAGAGTAGTTAGGGTTGGAAAGGGCCTTAAGCTCATCCAGTTCTATTCCCCTGAAAACAGGGACATCTCTCACTAGACCGTGTCACCCACAGCTCTGTCCAACCTGGTCTTGAATACAGCCAGGGATGGGGCATTTACCACTTCTCTGGGGCAACCTGAGGGTCCCTGGTGCCATTTTTGGTCCGCAGATGTCATTGTGGAGGCCCTGGGGTGATTCTGGGATCCATGGGCTGTATTTTGGCATTCTGCAGGGGTTCTTTTGGCATCAAAAAGATTTGGGGGGATCCCTGGGTGTAAATCTGGGGGACCCTAAGGCCCATCTGGGGGGGTCCCTGGGCCATTTTGGGTCCCCAGAGGGCATTTTAGTAGAGCTTGAGCTGGCATTTGGAGGTCCCTGGACTATATTTTGGGCGCCCAGGGACTATTCTGGGGTCAGACAGATTTAGGGAGTCTTTAAGGGTAAATGTTGGGGTTCCCTCTTGCCTGTTTGGAGTCCTTGGAAGCCTTTTTTTCCTTGAACTGCACACACATTCAGTGTGTTTAACCCCCAAACTAATGTGTCTGTAGGAAATGGTTCTTAGTCGTTTTTTCCATCACCTCTCCCTCCAGGGAAATCTCCCATAAGCTTGTGGCTGGAGAGAAGGACCTGAGTTCTCTTATCCCTTAGCATGAGAGGCAAAACATTCAATGACAATCAAAGAACTTTATTATCACAGGCAGAACACTCAATGACAACCAAGGAGCTTTGTTGTCGGCTCAGAGTGCCACCTTCCCCTCCTTGCTGGCAGGATCACCGTGCACCCTGAACCGATATACGCAGGTGTAGTCCGGGTGGCCCCAGTTGCTCAGCACTCGCAGCAGGATGTAATTCACAGACCCAGAGATCTCATTCTGAAAGGAGGAGAAGAGATGAGTTGTCTTTTCCTCTCTGGCATTCAACTACTGACCTAGCACTGCAGCAATGGACTTGTTCAACACCTGACTGCCCTGGGAGGGTTGTGGCCGAGACATTCTTCCACCGCTCTACCTCATTGGGCCAAAAGAACAGGAAAGGAACAAGCATCTCCCTGAAATTGTAGTGAACGGATTGGCAAATACTTCTAGCCTACCTCGGGGCACATGCTTCCCCTGTCAGAAGACCCAGCGGTGTCCCTATCATGTCTCAATGCCTTCTCTAGAAAGCCATGGCACAGAACGGCCTCCCTGTCTAGCTGGCCTCGATACTAGAAACAACAGCATCCTCAGAAAGCCCCGTATTTCTAGTCTTTAATGAGCAGGCCAGTAGCAGTGTTTCCTGAGTGGATGTGGCCACGTGTAGGCACTTGGAGTCCAGACAGCCAAGCTGATTTCAGCTTCAGCAGTGGTGGTTGTCAGCACTGAAGCGTAAACCCAAAAGGGAAGCAGAACGGCATTCCAGGCATATGCCATTAGGAGGTTAAAGCAGAAGGAGGGACAGCACGGCACACAGCATTCTCCAGGAGAACGTTGCTTCAGCCCTCGGGCACGGGAGCTTCTCCCCAGCAAGCAGCATTTCTCCCCCTCTCCTTTCCTCCCATCCCTTCTCCGTTCTCCTCCCTCTTTGTCCCCCTACCTTTAGCTGAAAGGTCTGAGTGGGATTCAGTGGTGCCAGGAAAACAAACAGTCCCAGGAGCTGCTCCTCCTGGTCTTCCGTCACCGCCTAGGGAACGATGGGGTGGAGAAAACATGAGTGCCCTGGTCCACCATGGGAAGACTGAACCTCTGGTGGTGAAGTCCTGATTTATTTCGTCTACATAACCCAAGGAAGATAATCACAGGGAAAAGACGAGAAGCTGAAGCTAGCCAGGGTGCTGCCACACTTGCCTACTTAACGAGTGTAGGCTGTCAGAAAAGGAGCAGACATTCCCAGGGTAATGATCCCTGAGGATCACCAATGCTCACTGGCATTGGGAGCCAGGAAGGTCCAAGGGGCAGACACTGTGCCAGCTCATTTTCCCTGTGGCTCCTGGAGCACGGTCTTGGCCCAGAAGTCTCCTTTTGTGTGGTATATTGGACAAAAGAGGAGTCCAATGGAAAGGGAGCAACTCCAAGGAGCCTGGTTCTTCTGCAAGGCAAGAGGGAGCCGCAGGCTTCTGGGTTCTGACCCGTATTTACCCCCTGCTTAGAAATGCTGAGCAACCCTCTGCCCCCCACTCAGAGAAATCACTTACGTAGACAGCAAAGTCCTTTGGAGCACTGGAGACACCGTTTTTGAGGAGCGGTGGCCCTGAGACATGGTCCATGGTGACTGCTCTGGGAATGATTGGCATAGAGAGCTTGATGAGGACGTGTCCCTGACTTCCATGGAAGGGCCAGCAGTTTCCTGGATGATTTTCCTTCTGAAAGGAGAAGAAGAAACTGCGTTCACGTGGAGAAGAGTGCCCCGGCTTTCGTTTCTGCCATGAGCATCACGAAGTAAGAACTGATCTGGCCCACCAGCTCTGCTCTGAACTGCATCTAGTGCCTTGGGTCAGACCCTGCCAGTACCAAACAGAGCAGCAGTTGTGAGAATCCACAGGTCACAAGACCCCTTCAGCACTGTAGAAGCACTGTGAAGGCACGCAACTGGGTGTGTTCCCATGATCAGTGCCAGGAGAGCTTGACAACACAGAGTGGGGCCCTCCAGCAGTGCAGGCCCTCAGCCATGCTGACAGTTTGCACAGGGACGAGGAAGACAAAGGCTGCAGGACCAAGGCTGCCTGCTAGCAGCTCAGATGGAGGACCTGAGGCAGTCTGGGAGAGGAAATACTCGGCAGGGAGACAGTGAGTGAGTCCATACAAGAATGTGACAGGAAAAGAAAGCTTTGAGGAGCAAAGAGAAGGGTAAAGGCAACTCTCAGCAGCATGGTTGCATTCTCCAACACCCCCCCACACACCCCCAAACCCGCCTTTCGTTTTCCTGTTTCTTGGTGCTCCTACCTCAAGAATAAGTTCAGGAGATCTCACATAATCCAGCGATAGCAGGGAAAACAACACGATTTTATATGCCGAACTCCGGTAGGATGGACTTGTGTATTCAGGAATGACAGCAGCCCCTGGAAATGAAAACATAAGCACGATCATTGAGCAGTGTCAGGAGGAATATTGCACTGTTCGCCTGAGAAATGCTGTTAAGTGCTCCTCCATCTCTTTCCTGCAGTGGGATTCCCCTCTTTCTTCCTGGCGTGATCCCTCTGGAAAGCAGAGCTGGGACTCATGAATCTATGGTAATGTCAGCTGGAATGTCAGCTAGGCTTTCTGCTCTTTAGGTGGAGTCCAGCCGCTTCCAGAGTCTGTCAGAGGGTACGTTTTTTAGGGCACGATGTGGCCCTCGGCTTCTTGCCCTTTCTCTCCTACCACTGAGCCCGTTCCAAGGCCCATCTTGTCAGTGTGCGCAGGAAGCACTCTGGAACCAGTCTGTGTACAACGGCACAGCACCTGACGATTTGAGGGCATAATCAGTCATTGGGACTTGGCTTTCTTCCAGCTTCTCCAAGACTTGATTGATGATCCCTTGAACAGCCTGGGGAAGAGAACAAAGGCAAGCGCCTGTTAACAGGAAAAGGAATGGGACAATCATCTCCCTTGCAAGGCCAGCCAAGGGGAAGGTGTATGAGGTTCAACTCAGCTGTGAGGAACGCCCAGATTGCCTGGAAACCTCCCAGGCTTGCTCTACACTGAGAAAGGTATAAGTACAGCAACTGGGACTCCCATCACGGCGCTCTCTTCCCCCATACAGAAGTGTGGAGCGAGAGGAAAGGAGGTGTGGCCATGCACAGCAATTGTTCCAGCCACACCAGCCTTTTGGCTAGCCAGGACAGGGAACTGTAGAAGGATAAAGTCTGGAGGGAGGAAAGAAACCTCTGAGTAGAGCCTTCTGCAGCATGCCCTTACCAATCCAGAAAAGCCTGGGAGCTTAGACTGCTTCAAGGCTTCATGGAGAGCACGCTCGGTGACATCCCTTGTGATGTAATGCTGGTGATAAAACTCTTGCTGGAGCATCTGGAGCTGTTCTTTGGGGATCTGGGCTCTACTCAGTGCTTCTCCTATTTCGTTTGCTGCTGGCCTAGAAAAGCGAGAAACAAGAGACTGTCACTCTTGTGGCTGGCCTCTCGAACACCATGGGGGTGTGAGCAAGGTAAGAAGCCTGGCTCTGAACGACTGGCAGGGAAATCATGTCTTAAGCAGTCGGGAGAGCTTGGTCCAAAGTGCTTAGAGTTTCAGGCTGAGAAGCAGCTTCCTGGCTGCCCGGGAACATTTGGGGAAACTGAGGAACATCTCCAGTGTGCCCAAAGCTGCCACGTTCCCTACTACATGTGCCAATGTCTTATCAAAGCCAGGCAAGAGCAGATCTGAAGGGGAGCAGGTGGTATTCCCTATAGAAAATACTAACTAGAACAACTCAGACATGAACACGGAAAGCTGCAAGACACACAGGGAGCAAGGGAGGGTGGCTGCTGCTGCCAGATGGTTCCTCTCCACAGCATCTCTCTCCCCTGCTTTGCTGTAAGCAGACCAGGCCAAGCAAAAGGGTGACGGATGGGTGGCCCCAGTCCTCTAGTGGATGTGGGGAGCTATAGGTGACCATTTGACAGACAGGATGAAAGGGCAATGGGAGAAGGTCAGGAAGCTGTGCTAGGTGAAGTCTCTGTGAGGCAGGACAGAAACGATGTCCTGCTGAGGCCCAGGGGCAGAGCTCCTCTAAATCACCCTCAAGTCGAGAGGAAATAACCTGTACCTCCACGTCTCCTCGTCGCATCCAGAGAGGACGGAAGGCGCCTGGAACAACAATGAAGGGAACAGTCATCACAAACCGCAACAGACCAGTGTTTTGCTGGAACCTAAGCAAGCCCATATCTGCATAATAATTCTTTTTATCAGCCGTGTGCAGTGCCACTGGCTGTGGAGACACTGATATTCGGTACAGCTGACCTTCACCCGAATGACCTGCCAGGATGCCAACTGTCCCCAACCCTAGCCACAGTGTTTTACTGTGTGGTACGTTACGTCCTGGTAGAACCAGTCTCGATCTGAAAAAACCTGAATGTCACCTGCTGTTCGGGGGGGGAGGAGGTGAAGGCCTGGCATCCTGCTGCAGCCTTCCAGAGGCCTTCTTCACCCAGCAGTCCCACGTGGTGAACGCCTGTTAAGACACACAGCAAAACTCTCCTTACGCTTAGAACTTGGTCTGAGGCTGGGTTATGCATCGGCTTCCCTTTCCCTGGCTCTCCCAGCTGCCACAGTTGTTTCTCCTCTTGTAGTCTTTGAGAAAGGTTGTGAAAGAGGGCTTCACAGTACACAGATATTCCTTCCCATGGAACATGCTCCTTGTCCCGCAGAAGCTTTTCAGCTCCTGGGGACAGGGGGGGTTAGCCACTGCCTCTCCATCGCCTTAAGAGAACTGGCTGAGCCCTTCCTTGCCTCCACAGCCATTCCTCTGAAGCAGGGGGAACTGGCACACCTCTCTCACTTCTTCCTACTCTTTGCTGGGCTACTCCGGTCAGAGCACATGGAGCCCTATCTCCTAAGGCACCATGCTCAGGTCCCAGTTCCACCGAGACTCACCGAACAAGAGCAGACTGATGAGCAGCACCAGGGTCACTGCCTTCAGAGCCTTCATTCTCCTACGCAGCAGCTCCAGGGTCACTGCCTTCAGAGCCTTCATTTTCCTATGGAGCAGCAAAGAGGAAAAGGATAGTGAAGCTGGTGGCACCCATGCAGTTCAGCAGCAGACCTGAGAGCAGCAGTAGGGATGGCAGGTCTTGAACCTAGCATTCCTGGTGTGAGGATTGCCTTGGTCCCGCATAAGCTCATCAGTGGTTGAGTTGTCACCAACAGCACCAACAGGGCATCTGGTTACAACAGCAACTGGCACTGTCTGGTTAGTGACGAAGGGCTCTGCATTAACTCCAGAATAGCAGAAGGAGTTGCAGCAAAAGCTGTGACCATAATTCGTGTCTGTGGGGCTAGAGAGGGCTCAGCCTATACCCTGACAGTTCAAGAGCTCACAAGGCAGGAGGGGTTTTGTATCTCCCCTTCAAGCGGCATTTCTTTAGCAGCCAGGCTATCACTGGCCCTTTTCTTTGCATAAGTGCTGGCAAATGCAGACTGGGTGAAGATGGAGGGATGGATGAATGTAAAAGCATGCTGGTAATCCATGCGTGTGCACTGGCTGCAAGGCGGTGGACATGTTGTGCCCCGTCCCGATGTTTTAGCATTAGAAGATGGTGTTTATGATGAGTGCAGGCCTCGATCCCAAGTCAGCAAGCGCCTACGTGGAGCTCGACACAAACCGAGGAGGAAAAAAGCCGCGGGTAAAGAAGCAAAAGTAACAGTGCAAACAAGATGAGAAGAAACTGGAACGTGCTAAGACACAACAGCGAACTGTGAGCAAGTTTGAGAGACTAGGCTCCCATATGCTTAATGTAACCCATTGCATACTAATTGCTGTGTACTACACTGACTATGTATCCACGAATACAGCAAGCAATTGATTACGTATCAAATCTTAATAGAGCCAGTTACTGTGTATGTATCCACGTATAATAAACCAAGCTATTGTAAGCAGATGCAGACAACAGTATAAAAAGGATAGATGCTGTGTAATAAATGGCATTGGCTTGATCACATTGATCGTTTCAGCGTTGTCCGTGACTCCCGCGTCGCGACACGCGGGGAACTCAGGAAATACCAAGGAAACATCTTGGTGGCTAGTCCAATGTGCCATGAAGCCTGATGTGCCAAGAGACAGCACACACCGATCTGGAAGATGGAAGGTCCTCCTGCTTGTTCTAACAGGCTCACGGCATGCACTTCATTAAAAATAAACAGTCCTCTTATGTTTTTCCAAGAACCAGGGAAGCTCAGGCTCATAACCCATTCTGCAGAGGCTTCAAACATACCTTTTCAGAACTTGGCCCCACCGTGAGACTCTCTTTTTCTGCACTGAGGCGCAGACAACAGGCATCCTGCTTGCTCAGGAGCAAACCAACCACTGTGGAGTCTGTTCCCTCAAGAGCTGCAGTCTCTTGACACAGGGACAACTCTGATCTTCCACCCTCCTGTGTCTGCCTCAAAGCCAACAGTGCTTTGTGACATCACTGGCACTAGGCAACGTCACAACAGAAAGGCAGCCCTGTGTTCTGAGGCCAAGTCCGACATGAGCGGGAGCAGGTTTTGCTCCTCTGCACGAGGGAAAACATCCTCCAACACCAGACCGTATCCTCCCATCAGAGGTGGCAGCTCTCTGCATTCCCACTTGCATTCCCACTTTGCACCAGGACAGCTAGGACCTCTGGCTCTGTACCCTGAGCACGCTTTGCAATACCCAAACTCTGGGTATTAATTGCTACAGAGCTGCACAATGACAACATTACCATCATTGTCACAGGGCCTCAGTTCACAGCAGCTACAAAGGCCCTTTGGAAAGGCTCCCAGGCATGTTGCTTTCTCTGAAGAGGACCTGCTGCTGACCTGTGCCCAGTGTTAGCAGCAGAGCCCTCCGGCCACCAATGTTTCTGTGCCACCACAGCACCAGGGCCCTGGCTCCATCAATAAAGCTGAAATGATCACACCAGGGGTATGTGTTTTCCTGGTGTCCCTGTGAGCTGGCTGCATGTCCCCTGGTGTCGTGCCCCATGGGTGGGTGCCTCTGTCTGTTGGGGGGGGGGGGGGATTTGTCCCCAGCAACCATCTCCAGGGATGAAGATGCCACAGCCTGCTTGCTCCTGTGCTGGATGTGAGCCCCAGCTCTACATCCCAGCCCACCTCCACATCCCTTCCTGTACAACCAGCTCATGCTCCAGAAGGGCTCACGTCAACTGCGGGTTATTTTCACACATGGGCACTCTGAGGTACCTTCCTGCCCATGATTTCAATGCAGAAACATCACTCGGAACAGGCCACTGTATTTTGGGGGCACATTTCCTATCCCAGCTTTGGCCCTTCCCTCTTCTTTTTGTCTTCAGAGAGCTCCCCTAGGCGTGGGGGTGCGAGGAGCTCATTCACGCTCCCCAGCTGCGCTCTGTGACAGCGGAAAGGGGAGGAATGCCGCTGGCTCGCTGGCTCCAGGGCCCGCAGTGCCACTCGCAGCATCCAGTCCACCCGGTCAGTGCCAAAAGCCGCCGCCTTAGGGCCGGAACCCGCCTCGTCCTCAGGCCGCGGCCCTGCCTGGGGGCCGCAGCTCCCCGCTGAAGGCCCGAACCCGGAAGCCCAGCTCGTTGCCTGGCAACGCCCTCCCAGGTGCCTGTCAGGGCGCCCGCTACAGACAGTCACCGTTGAGGAGGTGGGCAAGGCGGGCGCTGAGAGGAAACAGCGCCTCAGCCAAGGGCGGGCTATAGCGGAACCGGCGAGCCTCCCACACTTGTTGCCAGGAGGTAGCCCTGGGCCCGCTGTCGCTCCGGTCGCAGTCTATCCTGGAGCTGAGAGGAGCCTCCAGTGGGCAGGAGTTTGCAGGAGGCCCGATAGACCCCCGAGCTGTATTTTGGGATCTCTCTGGGCTGTTTTTGGTCTCCTGAAGGCCATTTCTGGGGTCCATGGAAAAGCTTTTTGGGCCCCAGGGGGGATTTTGATGCATCTCATGGCATTATTTGAATGTCAGAAGGATTCTGGGGGTCCCTGAGGCCCACTTTTGAGTCTCTGGAGGCCATTTGGACTTGAATAACAGAGAAATAAAGTCTGCAAAGATCATGCCTTATTCCTGTGCAAAACAAATGTCTAAAATGCATCCCTCTGATCCTATTTGGCATAGCTCCTGTCCTGTACTGAAACAGAAGTGATTTAACTGACTTTCTGATGTATATGAACTGATAAATTGACTGCTTTTGTGTCTGTCAGTACTATCCTGTTGCATCACCCAGTTCAGAGTGTGACTGCATTTTGCTGTTAACAAGAAACACCTAATCCCAGTGTCAATAAAACGTCTGTCACAAACAGTAATACAATCACCAGTACCTTATACTGCTTCTGGTAAGTTAAACTTTTACCTTGTGATAGCAATAGGGAATCATGGAATATAGAATCATGGAATGGTTTGGGGTGGAAGGAACCTTAAAGCTCATCCAGTTCCAAGCCCCTGATCTCCTTCCAGTTTTAGACTGGCACACTTCCCAGTACAAAGTAGATCCTCTGACCTCCTCCCAGTACAAACTGGGCCCCTGAAACCCCTTTCGATTATTGTCCCAGTACATTTCCAGATTGTCCCAGTACATATGGAATCCATTATGCTCACCCACTACAGCATGGACACACTCCCAGTACAAACTGGAGCCCTTTGTAGCCTTCCAGCACAAGCTGGTTCCCCCGGTACTCTCTCAGTACAGAACAGACAAATTCCCAATACAAATTGGATCCCCTGACCCCTCCCAGTACAGAATGAGGCCTATTCCAACACCAACTAGATCCATTTAAGACCACGCAGTACAGACTTGGCCTGATGCCAGGACAGATTGAATGCCTTCTCTCCTCCCAGTACAAAATGGATACCTTTAACCCCTCCCAGTACAAACTAGGTGCTCTGTCACAACAAGCGGGATGTCCAAATTTTCTGGAGCACAGAACTGTTAGGTGGAGGAGATTCTGGTGTCCCTGGGCTGTGTTTTAGGGGTCCCTGGGGGTTATTTGGGGCTCATAATGATTTGGGAGTTCTTAAGGCTAAATTTTGGGGTCCCTGAGCTGTATTTTGTGGTCGGAAGGAGTTTGGGGGTCCCCGGGGTAAATTGGGGCCCCCAAAATGCATTTTGGAGACCCTAATGCTAATTTTTTTGTGCACCTGAGATGTATTTTTACATCTTTAAAGGCCATTTTAGGTCCTCTGAAACCCAGTTTTGGGTTCCTGGGGCCATTTTAATGTCAAGATAAGATTTGTGGGTCCTGATGTCCTGTTTGAGGGGCCCTTAGGGAGTCCCTGGGGAGGATTCAGGTTTTGGTGTCCTCTAGCTATACTGTGGGGGATGCTGAGGCTATTTTGGGTCCCCAGAGGGAATGTGGGGAATCTTGGGGTCCGTGAACTGCACCTTGGGCGTCCTCAGGGGTTAAAAGGATCTGGATCAAAAGGATCAGGGGAATCGGAAAGGGTTAATTTAGGGGTTCCTGAGGACCAGTTTCTTAAGCTGCATTCTGGAGTCAGAAGGATTTTGGGGATCCTTAGGGGTGATTTTGGGGTGTCTGAGTGCTATTTTTAATCCTCAGGCTGTTTTTTTGAGCCATTCTGTGTGCAGGACGCTCATTATGGGGTCTCACTAGAGGGAATTTGGGAGTGCTAGAGAGGTACCCTTGGGGTTTTGATGCCCCGGTGGCAACCTTAGGGTCCCCAAGCTGTATTTTGGGATCTCTCTGGGCTATTTTTGGTCTCCTGAAGGCCATTTCTGGGGTCCATGGAAAAGCTTTTTGGGCCCCAGGGGGGGATGCTGATGCATCTCATGGGATTATTTGAATGTCAGAAGGATTTTGGGGTCCCTGAGGCCCACTTTTGAGTCTCTGGAGGCCATTTGGATTTCTTCTGGGCCAGTTGGGGTCCCGGAGGCCATTTAAGGATCTCTAGGGGGGAGTTTTGGAAGGCCCCTCTGCCCTGTTTGGGGATCTCTGGGGAGTGTGGGATTCCTGCGGAGTTTTAGGGTTGCTGGGGGCCTGTCTGGGGGCGTTGAGCTGTTCTGGGGGATCTGCAAGGGGTATTATCATAGAGTAGTTAGGGTTGGAAAGGGCCTTAAGCTCATCCAGTTCTATTCCCCTGAAAACAGGGACATCTCTCACTAGACCGTGTCACCCACAGCTCTGTCCAACCTGGTCTTGAATACAGCCAGGGATGGGGCATTTACCACTTCTCTGGGGCAACCTGAGGGTCCCTGGTGCCATTTTTGGTCCGCAGATGTCATTGTGGAGGCCCTGGGGTGATTCTGGGATCCATGGGCTGTATTTTGGCATTCTGCAGGGGTTCTTTTGGCATCAAAAAGATTTGGGGGGATCCCTGGGTGTAAATCTGGGGGACCCTAAGGCCCATCTGGGGGGGTCCCTGGGCCATTTTGGGTCCCCAGAGGGCATTTTAGTAGAGCTTGAGCTGGCATTTGGAGGTCCCTGGACTATATTTTGGGCGCCCAGGGACTATTCTGGGGTCAGACAGATTTAGGGAGTCTTTAAGGGTAAATGTTGGGGTTCCCTCTTGCCTGTTTGGAGTCCTTGGAAGCCTTTTTTTTCCTTGAACTGCACACACATTCAGTGTGTTTAACCCCCAAACTAATGTGTCTGTAGGAAATGGTTCTTAGTCGTTTTTTCCATCACCTCTCCCTCCAGGGAAATCTCCCATAAGCTTGTGGCTGGAGAGAAGGACCTGAGTTCTCTTATCCCTTAGCATGAGAGGCAAAACATTCAATGACAATCAAAGAACTTTATTATCACAGGCAGAACACTCAATGACAACCAAGGAGCTTTGTTGTCGGCTCAGAGTGCCACCTTCCCCTCCTTGCTGGCAGGATCACCGTGCACCCTGAACCGATATACGCAGGTGTAGTCCGGGTGGCCCCAGTTGCTCAGCACTCGCAGCAGGATGTAATTCACAGACCCAGAGATCTCATTCTGAAAGGAGGAGAAGAGATGAGTTGTCTTTTCCTCTCTGGCATTCAACTACTGACCTAGCACTGCAGCAATGGACTTGTTCAACACCTGACTGCCCTGGGAGGGTTGTGGCCGAGACATTCTTCCACCGCTCTACCTCATTGGGCCAAAAGAACAGGAAAGGAACAAGCATCTCCCTGAAATTGTAGTGAACGGATTGGCAAATACTTCTAGCCTACCTCGGGGCACATGCTTCCCCTGTCAGAAGACCCAGCGGTGTCCCTATCATGTCTCAATGCCTTCTCTAGAAAGCCATGGCACAGAACGGCCTCCCTGTCTAGCTGGCCTCGATACTAGAAACAACAGCATCCTCAGAAAGCCCCGTATTTCTAGTCTTTAATGAGCAGGCCAGTAGCAGTGTTTCCTGAGTGGATGTGGCCACGTGTAGGCACTTGGAGTCCAGACAGCCAAGCTGATTTCAGCTTCAGCAGTGGTGGTTGTCAGCACTGAAGCGTAAACCCAAAAGGGAAGCAGAACGGCATTCCAGGCATATGCCATTAGGAGGTTAAAGCAGAAGGAGGGACAGCACGGCACACAGCATTCTCCAGGAGAACGTTGCTTCAGCCCTCGGGCACGGGAGCTTCTCCCCAGCAAGCAGCATTTCTCCCCCTCTCCTTTCCTCCCATCCCTTCTCCGTTCTCCTCCCTCTTTGTCCCCCTACCTTTAGCTGAAAGGTCTGAGTGGGATTCAGTGGTGCCAGGAAAACAAACAGTCCCAGGAGCTGCTCCTCCTGGTCTTCCGTCACCGCCTAGGGAACGATGGGGTGGAGAAAACATGAGTGCCCTGGTCCACCATGGGAAGACTGAACCTCTGGTGGTGAAGTCCTGATTTATTTCGTCTACATAACCCAAGGAAGATAATCACAGGGAAAAGACGAGAAGCTGAAGCTAGCCAGGGTGCTGCCACACTTGCCTACTTAACGAGTGTAGGCTGTCAGAAAAGGAGCAGACATTCCCAGGGTAATGATCCCTGAGGATCACCAATGCTCACTGGCATTGGGAGCCAGGAAGGTCCAAGGGGCAGACACTGTGCCAGCTCATTTTCCCTGTGGCTCCTGGAGCACGGTCTTGGCCCAGAAGCCTCCTTTTGTGTGGTATATTGGACAAAAGAGGAGTCCAATGGAAAGGGAGCAACTCCAAGGAGCCTGGTTCTTCTGCAAGGCAAGAGGGAGCCGCAGGCTTCTGGGTTCTGACCCGTATTTACCCCCTGCTTAGAAATGCTGAGCAACCCTCTGCCCCCCACTCAGAGAAATCACTTACGTAGACAGCAAAGTCCTTTGGAGCACTGGAGACACCGTTTTTGAGGAGCGGTGGCCCTGAGACATGGTCCATGGTGACTGCTCTGGGAATGATTGGCATAGAGAGCTTGATGAGGACGTGTCCCTGACTTCCATGGAAGGGCCAGCAGTTTCCTGGATGATTTTCCTTCTGAAAGGAGAAGAAGAAACTGCGTTCACGTGGAGAAGAGTGCCCCGGCTTTCGTTTCTGCCATGAGCATCACGAAGTAAGAACTGATCTGGCCCACCAGCTCTGCTCTGAACTGCATCTAGTGCCTTGGGTCAGACCCTGCCAGTACCAAACAGAGCAGCAGTTGTGAGAATCCACAGGTCACAAGACCCCTTCAGCACTGTAGAAGCACTGTGAAGGCACGCAACTGGGTGTGTTCCCATGATCAGTGCCAGGAGAGCTTGACAACACAGAGTGGGGCCCTCCAGCAGTGCAGGCCCTCAGCCATGCTGACAGTTTGCACAGGGACGAGGAAGACAAAGGCTGCAGGACCAAGGCTGCCTGCTAGCAGCTCAGATGGAGGACCTGAGGCAGTCTGGGAGAGGAAATACTCGGCAGGGAGACAGTGAGTGAGTCCATACAAGAATGTGACAGGAAAAGAAAGCTTTGAGGAGCAAAGAGAAGGGTAAAGGCAACTCTCAGCAGCATGGTTGCATTCTCCAACACCCCCCCACACACCCCCAAACCCGCCTTTCGTTTTCCTGTTTCTTGGTGCTCCTACCTCAAGAATAAGTTCAGGAGATCTCACATAATCCAGCGATAGCAGGGAAAACAACACGATTTTATATGCCGAACTCCGGTAGGATGGACTTGTGTATTCAGGAATGACAGCAGCCCCTGGAAATGAAAACATAAGCACGATCATTGAGCAGTGTCAGGAGGAATATTGCACTGTTCGCCTGAGAAATGCTGTTAAGTGCTCCTCCATCTCTTTCCTGCAGTGGGATTCCCCTCTTTCTTCCTGGCGTGATCCCTCTGGAAAGCAGAGCTGGGACTCATGAATCTATGGTAATGTCAGCTGGAATGTCAGCTAGGCTTTCTGCTCTTTAGGTGGAGTCCAGCCGCTTCCAGAGTCTGTCAGAGGGTACGTTTTTTAGGGCACGATGTGGCCCTCGGCTTCTTGCCCTTTCTCTCCTACCACTGAGCCCGTTCCAAGGCCCATCTTGTCAGTGTGCGCAGGAAGCACTCTGGAACCAGTCTGTGTACAACGGCACAGCACCTGACGATTTGAGGGCATAATCAGTCATTGGGACTTGGCTTTCTTCCAGCTTCTCCAAGACTTGATTGATGATCCCTTGAACAGCCTGGGGAAGAGAACAAAGGCAAGCGCCTGTTAACAGGAAAAGGAATGGGACAATCATCTCCCTTGCAAGGCCAGCCAAGGGGAAGGTGTATGAGGTTCAACTCAGCTGTGAGGAACGCCCAGATTGCCTGGAAACCTCCCAGGCTTGCTCTACACTGAGAAAGGTATAAGTACAGCAACTGGGACTCCCATCACGGCGCTCTCTTCCCCCATACAGAAGTGTGGAGCGAGAGGAAAGGAGGTGTGGCCATGCACAGCACTTGTTCCAGCCACACCAGCCTTTTGGCTAGCCAGGACAGGGAACTGTAGAAGGATAAAGTCTGGAGGGAGGAAAGAAACCTCTGAGTAGAGCCTTCTGCAGCATGCCCTTACCAATCCAGAAAAGCCTGGGAGCTTAGACTGCTTCAAGGCTTCATGGAGAGCACGCTCGGTGACATCCCTTGTGATGTAATGCTGGTGATAAAACTCTTGCTGGAGCATCTGGAGCTGTTCTTTGGGGATCTGGGCTCTACTCAGTGCTTCTCCTATTTCGTTTGCTGCTGGCCTAGAAAAGCGAGAAACAAGAGACTGTCACTCTTGTGGCTGGCCTCTCGAACACCATGGGGGTGTGAGCAAGGTAAGAAGCCTGGCTCTGAACGACTGGCAGGGAAATCATGTCTTAAGCAGTCGGGAGAGCTTGGTCCAAAGTGCTTAGAGTTTCAGGCTGAGAAGCAGCTTCCTGGCTGCCCGGGAACATTTGGGGAAACTGAGGAACATCTCCAGTGTGCCCAAAGCTGCCACGTTCCCTACTACATGTGCCAATGTCTTATCAAAGCCAGGCAAGAGCAGATCTGAAGGGGAGCAGGTGGTATTCCCTATAGAAAATACTAACTAGAACAACTCAGACATGAACACGGAAAGCTGCAAGACACACAGGGAGCAAGGGAGGGTGGCTGCTGCTGCCAGATGGTTCCTCTCCACAGCATCTCTCTCCCCTGCTTTGCTGTAAGCAGACCAGGCCAAGCAAAAGGGTGACGGATGGGTGGCCCCAGTCCTCTAGTGGATGTGGGGAGCTATAGGTGACCATTTGACAGACAGGATGAAAGGGCAATGGGAGAAGGTCAGGAAGCTGTGCTAGGTGAAGTCTCTGTGAGGCAGGACAGAAACGATGTCCTGCTGAGGCCCAGGGGCAGAGCTCCTCTAAATCACCCTCAAGTCGAGAGGAAATAACCTGTACCTCCACGTCTCCTCGTCGCATCCAGAGAGGACGGAAGGCGCCTGGAACAACAATGAAGGGAACAGTCATCACAAACCGCAACAGACCAGTGTTTTGCTGGAACCTAAGCAAGCCCATATCTGCATAATAATTCTTTTTATCAGCCGTGTGCAGTGCCACTGGCTGTGGAGACACTGATATTCGGTACAGCTGACCTTCACCCGAATGACCTGCCAGGATGCCAACTGTCCCCAACCCTAGCCACAGTGTTTTACTGTGTGGTACGTTACGTCCTGGTAGAACCAGTCTCGATCTGAAAAAACCTGAATGTCACCTGCTGTTCGGGGGGGGAGGAGGTGAAGGCCTGGCATCCTGCTGCAGCCTTCCAGAGGCCTTCTTCACCCAGCAGTCCCACGTGGTGAACGCCTGTTAAGACACACAGCAAAACTCTCCTTACGCTTAGAACTTGGTCTGAGGCTGGGTTATGCATCGGCTTCCCTTTCCCTGGCTCTCCCAGCTGCCACAGTTGTTTCTCCTCTTGTAGTCTTTGAGAAAGGTTGTGAAAGAGGGCTTCACAGTACACAGATATTCCTTCCCATGGAACATGCTCCTTGTCCCGCAGAAGCTTTTCAGCTCCTGGGGACAGGGGGGGTTAGCCACTGCCTCTCCATCGCCTTAAGAGAACTGGCTGAGCCCTTCCTTGCCTCCACAGCCATTCCTCTGAAGCAGGGGGAACTGGCACACCTCTCTCACTTCTTCCTACTCTTTGCTGGGCTACTCCGGTCAGAGCACATGGAGCCCTATCTCCTAAGGCACCATGCTCAGGTCCCAGTTCCACCGAGACTCACCGAACAAGAGCAGACTGATGAGCAGCACCAGGGTCACTGCCTTCAGAGCCTTCATTCTCCTACGCAGCAGCTCCAGGGTCACTGCCTTCAGAGCCTTCATTTTCCTATGGAGCAGCAAAGAGGAAAAGGATAGTGAAGCTGGTGGCACCCATGCAGTTCAGCAGCAGACCTGAGAGCAGCAGTAGGGATGGCAGGTCTTGAACCTAGCATTCCTGGTGTGAGGATTGCCTTGGTCCCGCATAAGCTCATCAGTGGTTGAGTTGTCACCAACAGCACCAACAGGGCATCTGGTTACAACAGCAACTGGCACTGTCTGGTTAGTGACGAAGGGCTCTGCATTAACTCCAGAATAGCAGAAGGAGTTGCAGCAAAAGCTGTGACCATAATTCGTGTCTGTGGGGCTAGAGAGGGCTCAGCCTATACCCTGACAGTTCAAGAGCTCACAAGGCAGGAGGGGTTTTGTATCTCCCCTTCAAGCGGCATTTCTTTAGCAGCCAGGCTATCACTGGCCCTTTTCTTTGCATAAGTGCTGGCAAATGCAGACTGGGTGAAGATGGAGGGATGGATGAATGTAAAAGCATGCTGGTAATCCATGCGTGTGCACTGGCTGCAAGGCGGTGGACATGTTGTGCCCCGTCCCGATGTTTTAGCATTAGAAGATGGTGTTTATGATGAGTGCAGGCCTCGATCCCAAGTCAGCAAGCGCCTACGTGGAGCTCGACACAAACCGAGGAGGAAAAAAGCCGCGGGTAAAGAAGCAAAAGTAACAGTGCAAACAAGATGAGAAGAAACTGGAACGTGCTAAGACACAACAGCGAACTGTGAGCAAGTTTGAGAGACTAGGCTCCCATATGCTTAATGTAACCCATTGCATACTAATTGCTGTGTACTACACTGACTATGTATCCACGAATACAGCAAGCAATTGATTACGTATCAAATCTTAATAGAGCCAGTTACTGTGTATGTATCCACGTATAATAAACCAAGCTATTGTAAGCAGATGCAGACAACAGTATAAAAAGGATAGATGCTGTGTAATAAATGGCATTGGCTTGATCACATTGATCGTTTCAGCGTTGTCCGTGACTCCCGCGTCGCGACACGCGGGGAACTCAGGAAATACCAAGGAAACATCTTGGTGGCTAGTCCAATGTGCCATGAAGCCTGATGTGCCAAGAGACAGCACACACCGATCTGGAAGATGGAAGGTCCTCCTGCTTGTTCTAACAGGCTCACGGCATGCACTTCATTAAAAATAAACAGTCCTCTTATGTTTTTCCAAGAACCAGGGAAGCTCAGGCTCATAACCCATTCTGCAGAGGCTTCAAACATACCTTTTCAGAACTTGGCCCCACCGTGAGACTCTCTTTTTCTGCACTGAGGCGCAGACAACAGGCATCCTGCTTGCTCAGGAGCAAACCAACCACTGTGGAGTCTGTTCCCTCAAGAGCTGCAGTCTCTTGACACAGGGACAACTCTGATCTTCCACCCTCCTGTGTCTGCCTCAAAGCCAACAGTGCTTTGTGACATCACTGGCACTAGGCAACGTCACAACAGAAAGGCAGCCCTGTGTTCTGAGGCCAAGTCCGACATGAGCGGGAGCAGGTTTTGCTCCTCTGCACGAGGGAAAACATCCTCCAACACCAGACCGTATCCTCCCATCAGAGGTGGCAGCTCTCTGCATTCCCACTTGCATTCCCACTTTGCACCAGGACAGCTAGGACCTCTGGCTCTGTACCCTGAGCACGCTTTGCAATACCCAAACTCTGGGTATTAATTGCTACAGAGCTGCACAATGACAACATTACCATCATTGTCACAGGGCCTCAGTTCACAGCAGCTACAAAGGCCCTTTGGAAAGGCTCCCAGGCATGTTGCTTTCTCTGAAGAGGACCTGCTGCTGACCTGTGCCCAGTGTTAGCAGCAGAGCCTTCCGGCCACCAATGTTTCTGTGCCACCACAGCACCAGGGCCCTGGCTCCATCAATAAAGCTGAAATGATCACACCAGGGGTATGTGTTTTCCTGGTGTCCCTGTGAGCTGGCTGCATGTCCCCTGGTGTCGTGCCCCATGGGTGGGTGCCTCTGTCTGTTGGGGGGGGGGGGGGGGGGGGATTTGTCCCCAGCAACCATCTCCAGGGATGAAGATGCCACAGCCTGCTTGCTCCTGTGCTGGATGTGAGCCCCAGCTCTACATCCCAGCCCACCTCCACATCCCTTCCTGTACAACCAGCTCATGCTCCAGAAGGGCTCACGTCAACTGCGGGTTATTTTCACACATGGGCACTCTGAGGTACCTTCCTGCCCATGATTTCAATGCAGAAACATCACTCGGAACAGGCCACTGTATTTTGGGGGCACATTTCCTATCCCAGCTTTGGCCCTTCCCTCTTCTTTTTGTCTTCAGAGAGCTCCCCTAGGCGTGGGGGTGCGAGGAGCTCATTCACGCTCCCCAGCTGCGCTCTGTGACAGCGGAAAGGGGAGGAATGCCGCTGGCTCGCTGGCTCCAGGGCCCGCAGTGCCACTCGCAGCATCCAGTCCACCCGGTCAGTGCCAAAAGCCGCCGCCTTAGGGCCGGAACCCGCCTCGTCCTCAGGCCGCGGCCCTGCCTGGGGGCCGCAGCTCCCCGCTGAAGGCCCGAACCCGGAAGCCCAGCTCGTTGCCTGGCAACGCCCTCCCAGGTGCCTGTCAGGGCGCCCGCTACAGACAGTCACCGTTGAGGAGGTGGGCAAGGCGGGCGCTGAGAGGAAACAGCGCCTCAGCCAAGGGCGGGCTATAGCGGAACCGGCGAGCCTCCCACACTTGTTGCCAGGAGGTAGCCCTGGGCCCGCTGTCGCTCCGGTCGCAGTCTATCCTGGAGCTGAGAGGAGCCTCCAGTGGGCAGGAGTTTGCAGGAGGCCCGATAGACCCCCGAGCTGTATTTTGGGATCTCTCTGGGCTGTTTTTGGTCTCCTGAAGGCCATTTCTGGGGTCCATGGAAAAGCTTTTTGGGCCCCAGGGGGGATTTTGATGCATCTCATGGCATTATTTGAATGTCAGAAGGATTCTGGGGGTCCCTGAGGCCCACTTTTGAGTCTCTGGAGGCCATTTGGACTTGAATAACAGAGAAATAAAGTCTGCAAAGATCATGCCTTATTCCTGTGCAAAACAAATGTCTAAAATGCATCCCTCTGATCCTATTTGGTGTAGCTCCTGTCCTGTACTGAAACAGAAGTGATTTAACTGACTTTCTGATGTATATGAACTGATAAATTGACTGCTTTTGTGTCTGTCAGTACTATCCTGTTGCATCACCCAGTTCAGAGTGTGACTGCATTTTGCTGTTAACAAGAAACACCTAATCCCAGTGTCAATAAAACGTCTGTCACAAACAGTAATACAATCACCAGTACCTTATACTGCTTCTGGTAAGTTAAACTTTTACCTTGTGATAGCAATAGGGAATCATGGAATATAGAATCATGGAATGGTTTGGGGTGGAAGGAACCTTAAAGCTCATCCAGTTCCAAGCCCCTGATCTCCTTCCAGTTTTAGACTGGCACACTTCCCAGTACAAAGTAGATCCTCTGACCTCCTCCCAGTACAAACTGGGCCCCTGAAACCCCTTTCGATTATTGTCCCAGTACATTTCCAGATTGTCCCAGTACATATGGAATCCATTATGCTCACCCACTACAGCATGGACACACTCCCAGTACAAACTGGAGCCCTTTGTAGCCTTCCAGCACAAGCTGGTTCCCCCGGTACTCTCTCAGTACAGAACAGACAAATTCCCAATACAAATTGGATCCCCTGACCCCTCCCAGTACAGAATGAGGCCTATTCCAACACCAACTAGATCCATTTAAGACCACGCAGTACAGACTTGGCCTGATGCCAGGACAGATTGAATGCCTTCTCTCCTCCCAGTACAAAATGGATACCTTTAACCCCTCCCAGTACAAACTAGGTGCTCTGTCACAACAAGCGGGATGTCCAAATTTTCTGGAGCACAGAACTGTTAGGTGGAGGAGATTCTGGTGTCCCTGGGCTGTGTTTTAGGGGTCCCTGGGGGTTATTTGGGGCTCATAATGATTTGGGAGTTCTTAAGGCTAAATTTTGGGGTCCCTGAGCTGTATTTTGTGGTCGGAAGGAGTTTGGGGGTCCCCGGGGTAAATTGGGGCCCCCAAAATGCATTTTGGAGACCCTAATGCTAATTTTTTTGTGCACCTGAGATGTATTTTTACATCTTTAAAGGCCATTTTAGGTCCTCTGAAACCCAGTTTTGGGTTCCTGGGGCCATTTTAATGTCAAGATAAGATTTGTGGGTCCTGATGTCCTGTTTGAGGGGCCCTTAGGGAGTCCCTGGGGAGGATTCAGGTTTTGGCGTCCTCTAGCTATACTGTGGGGGATGCTGAGGCTATTTTGGGTCCCCAGAGGGAATGTGGGGAATCTTGGGGTCCGTGAACTGCACCTTGGGCGTCCTCAGGGGTTAAAAGGATCTGGATCAAAAGGATCAGGGGAATCGGAAAGGGTTAATTTAGGGGTTCCTGAGGACCAGTTTCTTAAGCTGCATTCTGGAGTCAGAAGGATTTTGGGGATCCTTAGGGGTGATTTTGGGGTGTCTGAGTGCTATTTTTAATCCTCAGGCTGTTTTTTTGAGCCATTCTGTGTGCAGGACGCTCATTATGGGGTCTCACTAGAGGGAATTTGGGAGTGCTAGAGAGGTACCCTTGGGGTTTTGATGCCCCGGTGGCAACCTTAGGGTCCCCAAGCTGTATTTTGGGATCTCTCTGGGCTATTTTTGGTCTCCTGAAGGCCATTTCTGGGGTCCATGGAAAAGCTTTTTGGGCCCCAGGGGGGGATGCTGATGCATCTCATGGGATTATTTGAATGACAGAAGGATTTTGGGGTCCCTGAGGCCCACTTTTGAGTCTCTGGAGGCCATTTGGACTTCTTCTGGGGCCAGTCTGGGGTCCCGGAGGCCATTTAAGGATCTCTAGGGGGTAGTTTTGGAAGGCCCCTCTGCCCTGTTTGGGGATCTCTGGGGAGTGTGGGATTCCTGCGGAGTTTTAGGGTTGCTGGGGGCCTGTCTGGGGGCGTTGAGCTGTTCTGGGGGATCTGCAAGGGGTATTATCATAGAGTAGTTAGGGTTGGAAAGGGCCTTAAGCTCATCCAGTTCTATTCCCCTGAAAACAGGGACATCTCTCACTAGACCGTGTCACCCACAGCTCTGTCCAACCTGGTCTTGAATACGGCCAGGGATGGGGCATTTACCATTTCTCTGGGGCAACCTGAGGGTCCCTGGTGCCATTTTTGGTCCGCAGATGTCATTGTGGAGGCCCTGGGGTGATTCTGGGATCCATGGGCTGTATTTTTGGCATTCTGCAGGGGTTCTTTTGGCATCAAAAAGATTTGGGGGGATCCCTGGGTGTAAATCTGGGGGACCCTAAGGCCCATCTGGGGGGGTCCCTGGGCCATTTTGGGTCCCCAGAGGGCATTTTAGTAGAGCTTGAGCTGGCATTTGGAGGTCCCTGGACTATATTTTGGGCGCCCAGGGACTATTCTGGGGTCAGACAGATTTAGGGAGTCTTTAAGGGTAAATGTTGGGGTTCCCTCTTGCCTGTTTGGAGTCCTTGGAAGCCTTTTTTTCCTTGAACTGCACACACATTCAGTGTGTTTAACCCCCAAACTAATGTGTCTGTAGGAAATGGTTCTTAGTTGTTTTTTCCATCACCTCTCCCTCCAGGGAAATCTCCCATAAGCTTGTGGCTGGAGAGAAGGACCTGAGTTCTCTTATCCCTTAGCATGAGAGGCAAAACATTCAATGACAATCAAAGAACTTTATTATCACAGACAGAACACTCAATGACAACCAAGGAGCTTTGTTGTCGGCTCAAAGTGCCACCTTCCCCTCCTTGCTGGCAGGATCACCGTGCACCCTGAACCGATATACGCAGGTGTAGTCCGGGTGGCCCCAGTTGCTCAGCACTCGCAGCAGGATGTAATTCACAGACCCAGAGATCTCATTCTGAAAGGAGAAGAAGAGATGAGTTGTCTTTTCCTCTCTGGCATTCAACTACTGACCTAGCACTGCAGCAATGGACTTGTTCAACACCTGACTGCCCTGGGAGGGTTGTGGCCGAGACATTCTTCCACCGCTCTACCTCATTGGGCCAAAAGAACAGGAAAGGAACAAGCATCTCCCTGAAATTGTAGTGAACGGATTGGCAAATACTTCTAGCCTACCTCGGGGCACATGCTTCCCCTGTCAGAAGACCCAGCGGTGTCCCTATCATGTCTCAATGCCTTCTCTAGAAAGCCATGGCACAGAACGGCCTCCCTGTCTAGCTGGCCTCGATACTAGAAACAACAGCATCTTCAGAAAGCCCCGTATTTCTAGTCTTTAATGAGCAGGCCAGTAGCAGTGTTTCCTGAGTGGATGTGGCCACGTGTAGGCACTTGGAGTCCAGACAGCCAAGCTGATTTCAGCTTCAGCAGTGGTGGTTGTCAGCACTGAAGCGTAAACCCAAAAGGGAAGCAGAACGGCATTCCAGGCGTATGCCATTAGGAGGTTAAAGCAGAAGGAGGGACAGCACGGCACACAGCATTCTCCAGGAGAACGTTGCTTCCAGCCCTTGGGCACGGGAGCTTCTCCCCAGCAAGCAGCATTTCTCCCCCTCTCCTTTCCTCCCATCCCTTCTCCGTTCTCCTCCCTCTTTGTCCCCCTACCTTTAGCTGAAAGGTCTGAGTGGGATTCAGTGGTGCCAGGAAAACAAACAGTCCCAGGAGCTGCTCCTCCTGGTCTTCCGTCACCGCCTAGGGAACGATGGGGTGGAGAAAACATGAGTGCCCTGGTCCACCATGGCAAGACTGAACCTCTGGTGGTGAAGTCCTGATTTATTTCGTCTACATAGCCCAAGGAAGATAATCACAGGGAAAAGACGAGAAGCTGAAGCTAGCCAGGGTGCTGCCACATTTGCCTACTTATCGAGTGTAGGCTGTCAGAAAAGGAGCAGACATTCCCAGGGTAATGATCCCTGAGGATCACCAATGCTCACTGGCATTGGGAGCCAGGAAGGTCCAAGGGGCAGACACTGTGCCAGCTCATTTTCCCTGTGGCTCCTGGAGCACGGTCTTGGCCCAGAAGCCTCCTTTTGTGTGGTATATTGGACAAAAGAGGAGTCCAATGGAAAGGGAGCAACTCCAAGGAGCCTGGTTCTTCTGCAAGGCAAGAGGGAGCCGCAGGCCTCTGGGTTCTGACCCGTATTTACCCCCTGCTTAGAAATGCTGAGCAACCCTCTGCCCCCCACTCAGAGAAATCACTTACGTAGACAGCAAAGTCCTTTGGAGCACTGGAGACACCGTTTTTGAGGAGCGGTGGCCCTGAGACATGGTCCATGGTGACTGCTCTGGGAATGATTGGCACAGAGAGCTTGATGAGGACGTGTCCCTGACTTCCATGGAAGGGCCAGCAGTTTCCTGGATGATTTTCCTTCTGAAAGGAGAAGAAGAAACTGCGTTCACGTGGAGAAGAGTGCCCCGGCTTTCGTTTCTGCCATGAGCATCACGGAGTAAGAACTGATCTGGCCCACCAGCTCTGCTCTGAACTGCATCTAGTGCCTTGGGTCAGACCCTGCCAGTACCAAACAGAGCAGCAGTTGTGAGAATCCACAGGTCACAAGACCCCTTCAGCACTGTAGAAGCACTGTGAAGGCACGCAACTGGGTGTGTTCCCATGATCAGTGCCAGGAGAGCTTGCCAACACAGAGTGGGGCCCTCCAGCAGTGCAGGCCCTCAGCCATGCTGACAGTTTGCACAGGGACGAGGAAGACAAAGGCTGCAGGACCAAGGCTGCCTGCTAGCAGCTCAGATGGAGGACCTGAGGCAGTCTGGGAGAGGAAATACTCGGCAGGGAGACAGTGAGTGAGTCCATACAAGAATGTGACAGGGAAAGAAAGCTTTGAGGAGCAAAGAGAAGGGTAAAGGCAACTCTCAGCAGCATGGTTGCATTCTCCAACACCCCCCCACACACCCCCAAACCCGCCTTTCGTTTTCCTGTTTCTTGGTGCTCCTACCTCAAGAATAAGTTCAGGAGATCTCACATAATCCAGCGATAGCAGGGAAAACAACACGATTTTATATGCCGAACTCCGGTAGGATGGACTTGTGTATTCAGGAATGACAGCAGCCCCTGGAAATGAAAACAT
This sequence comes from Melopsittacus undulatus, assembly GCF_012275295.1. Classification (NCBI taxonomy): domain Eukaryota; kingdom Metazoa; phylum Chordata; class Aves; order Psittaciformes; family Psittaculidae; genus Melopsittacus; species Melopsittacus undulatus. The sequence goes on along the minus strand of NC_047529.1, from coordinate 103,281,805 downwards.
AAGCACGATCATTGAGAAGTGTCAGGAGGAATATTGCACTGTTTGCCTGAGAAATGCTGTTAAGTGCTCCTCCATCTCCTGCAGTGGGATTCCCCTCTTTCTTCCTGGCGTGATCCCTCTGGAAAGCAGAGCTGGGACTCATGAATCTGTGGTAATGTCAGCTGGAATGTCAGCTAGGCTTTCTGCTCTTTAGGTGGAGTCCAGCCGCTTCCAGAGTCTGTCAGTGGGTACGTTTTTTAGGGCACGATGTGGCCCTCGGCTTCTTGCCCTTTCTCTCCTACCACTGAGCCCGTTCCAAGGCCCATCTTGTCAGTGTGCGCAGGAAGCACTCTGGAACCAGTCTGTGTACAACGGCACAGCACCTGACGATTTGAGGGCATAATCAGTCATCGGGACTTGGCTTTCTTCCAGCTTCTCCAAGACTTGATTGATGATCCCTTGAACAGCCTGGGGAAGAGAACAAAGGCAAGCGCCTGTTAACAGGAAAAGGAATGGGACAATCATCTCCCTTGCAAGGCCAGCCAAGGGGAAGGTGTATGAGGTTCAACTCAGCTGTGAGGAAAGCCCAGATTGCCTGGAAACCTCCCAGGCTTGCTCTACACTGAGAAAGGTATAAGTACAGCAACTGGGACTCCCATCACGGTGCTCTCTTCCCCCATACAGAAGTGTGGAGCGAGAGGAAAGGAGGTGTGGCCATGCACAGCACTTGTTCCAGCCACACCAGCCTTTTGGCTAGCCAGGACAGGGAACTGTAGAAAGATAAAGTCTGGAGGGAGGAAAGAAACCTCTGAGTAGAGCCTTCTGCAGCATGCCCTTACCAATCCAGAAAAGCCTGGGAGCTTAGACTGCTTCAAGGCTTCATGGAGAGCACGCTCGGTGACATCCCTTGTGATGTAATGCTGGTGATAAAACTCTTGCTGGAGCATCTGGAGCTGTTCTTTGGGGATCTGGGCTCTACTCAGTGCTTCTCCTATTTCATTCGCTGCTGGCCTAGGAAAGCGAGAAACAAGAGACTGTCACTCTTGTGGCTGGCCTCTCGAACACCATGGGGGTGTGAGCAAGGTAAGAAGCCTGGCTCTGAACGACTGGCAGGGCAATCATGTCTTAAGCAGTCGGGAGAGCTTGGTCCAAAGTGCTTAGAGTTTCAGGCTGAGAAGCAGCTTCCTGGCTGCCCGGGAACATTTGGGGAAACTGAGGAACATCTCCAGTGTGCCCAAAGCTGCCACGTTCCCTACTACATGTGCCAATGTCTTATCAAAGCCAGGCAAGAGCAGATCTGAAGGGGAGCAGGTGGTATTCCCTATAGAAAATACTAACTAGAACAACTCAGACATGAACACGGAAAGCTGCAAGACACACAGGGAGCAAGGGAGGGTGGCTGCTGCTGCCAGATGGTTCCTCTCCACAGCATCTCTCTCCCCTGCTTTGCTGTAAGCAGACCAGGCCAAGCAAAAGGGTGACGGATGGGTGGCCCCAGTCCTCTAGTGGATGTGGGGAGCTATAGGTGACCATTTGACAGACAGGATGAAAGGGCAATGGGAGAAGGTCAGGAAGCTGTGCTAGGTGAAGTCTCTGTGAGGCAGGACAGAAACGATGTCCTGCTGAGGCCCAGGGGCAGAGCTCCTCTAAATCACCCTCAAGTCGAGAGGAAATAACCTGTACCTCCACGTCTCCTCGTCGCATCCAGAGAGGACGGAAGGCGCCTGGAACAACAATGAAGGGAACAGTCATCACAAACCGCAACAGACCAGTGTTTTGCTGGAACCTAAGCAAGCCCATATCTGCATAATAATTCTTTTTATCAGCCGTGTGCAGTGCCACTGGCTGTGGAGACACTGATATTCGGTACAGCTGACCTTCACCCGAATGACCTGCCAGGATGCCAACTGTCCCCAACCCTAGCCACAGTGTTTTACTGTGTGGTACGTTACGTCCTGGTAGAACCAGTCTCGATCTGAAAAAACCTGAATGTCACCTGCTGTTCGGGGGGGGAGGAGGTGAAGGCCTGGCATCCTGCTGCAGCCTTCCAGAGGCCTTCTTCACCCAGCAGTCCCACGTGGTGAACGCCTGTTAAGACACACAGCAAAACTCTCCTTACGCTTAGAACTTGGTCTGAGGCTGGGTTATGCATCGGCTTCCCTTTCCCTGGCTCTCCCAGCTGCCACAGTTGTTTCTCCTCTTGTAGTCTTTGAGAAAGGTTGTGAAAGAGGGCTTCACAGCACACAGATATTCCTTCCCATGGAACATGCTCCTTGTCCCGCAGAAGCTTTTCAGCTCCTGGGGACAGGGGAGGATAGCCACTGCCCCTCCATCGCCTTAAGAGAACTGGCTGAGCCCTTCCTTGCCTCCACAGCCATTCCTCTGAAGCAGGGGGAACTGGCACACCTCTCTCACTTCTTCCTACTCTTTGCTGGGCTACTCCGGTCAGAGCACATGGAGCCCTATCTCCTAAGGCACCATGCTCAGGTCCCAGTTCCACCAAGACTCACCGAACAAGAGCAGACTGATGAGCAGCACCAGGGTCACTGCCTTCAGAGCCTTCATTCTCCTACGCAGCAGCACCAGGGTCACTGCCTTCAGAGCCTTCATTTTCCTATGGAGCAGCAAAGAGGAAAAGGATAGTGAAGCTGGTGGCACCCATGCAGTTCAGCAGCAGACCTGAGAGCAGCAGTAGGGATGGCAGGTCTTGAACCTAGCTCACGGCATGCACTTCATTAAAAATAAACAGTCCTCTTATGTTTTTCCAAGAACCAGGGAAGCTCAGGCTCATAACCCATTCTGCAGAGGCTTCAAACATACCTTTTCAGAACTTGGCCCCACCGTGAGACTCTCTCTTTCTGCACTGAGGTGCAGACAACAGGCATCCTGCTTGCTCAGGAGCAAACCAACCACTGTGGAGTCTGTTCCCTCAAGAGCTGCAGTCTCTTGACACAGGAACAACTCTGATCTTCCACCCTCCTGTGTCTGCCTCAAAGCCAACAGTGCTTTGTGACATCACTGGCACTAGGCAACGTCACAACAGAAAGGCAGCCCTGTGTTCTAAGGCCAAGTCCGACATGAGCGGGAGCAGGTTTTGCTCCTCTGCATGAGGGAAAACATCCTCCAACACCAGACCGTATCCTCCCATCAGAGGTGGCAGCTCTCTGCATTCCCACTTGCATTCCCACTTTGCACCAGGACAGCTAGGACCTCTGGCTCTGTACCCTGAGCATGCTTTGCGATACCCAAACTCTGGGTATTAATTGCTACAGAGCTGCACAATGACAACATTACCATCATTGTCACAGGGCCTCAGTTCACAGCAGCTACAAAGGCCCTTTGGAAAGGCTCCCAGGCATGTTGCTTTCTCTGAAGAGGACCTGCTGCTGACCTGTGCCCAGTGTTAGCAGCAGAGCCTTCCGGCCACCAATGTTTCTGTGCCACCGCAGCACCAGGGCCCTGGCTCCATCAATAAAGCTGAAATGATCACACCAGGGGTATGTGTTTTCCTGGTGTCCCTGTGAGCTGGCTGCATGTCCCCTGGTGTCGTGCCCCATGGGTGGGTGCCTCTGTCTGTTGGGGGGGGGGGGGGGGGGGGGGGGGGATTTGTCCCCAGCAACCATCTCCAGGGATGAAGATGCCACAGCCTGCTTGCTCCTGTGCTGGATGTGAGCCCCAGCTCTACATCCCAGCCCACCTCCACGTCCCTTCCTGTACAACCAGCTCATGCTCCAGAAGGGCTCACGTCAACTGCGGGTTATTTTCACACATGGGCACTCTGAGGTACCTTCCTGCCCATGATTTCAATGCAGAAACATCACTCGGAACAGGCCACTGTATTTTGGGGGCACATTTCCTATCCCAGCTTTGGCCCTTCCCTCTTCTTTTTGTCTTCAGAGAGCTCCCCTAGGCGTGGGGGTGCGAGGAGCTCATTCACGCTCCCCAGCTGCGCTCTGTGACAGCGGAAAGGGGAGGAATGCCGCTGGCTCGCTGGCTCCAGGGCCCGCAGTGCCACTCGCAGCATCCAGTCCACCCGGTCAGTGCCAAAAGCCGCCGCCTTAGGGCCGGAACCCGCCTCGTCCTCAGGCCGCGGCCCTGCCTGGGGGCCGCAGCTCCCCGCTGAAGGCCCGAACCCGGAAGCCCAGCTCGTTGCCTGGCAACGCCCTCCCAGGTGCCTGTCAGGGCGCCCGCTACAGACAGTCACCGTTGAGGAGGTGGGCAAGGCGGGCGCTGAGAGGAAACAGCGCCTCAGCCAAGGGCGGGCTATAGCGGAACCGGCGAGCCTCCCACACTTGTTGCCAGGAGGTAGCCCTGGGCCCGCTGTCGCTCCGGTCGCAGTCTATCCTGGAGCTGAGAGGAGCCTCCAGTGGGCAGGAGTTTGCAGGAGGCCCGATGGACCCTCGAGCTGTATTTTGGGATCTCTCTGGGCTGTTTTTGGTCTCCTGAAGGCCATTTCTGGGGTCCATGGAAAAGCTTTTTGGGCCCCAGGGGGGGATGCTGATGCATCTCATGGGATTATTTGAATGTCAGAAGGATTCTGGGGTCCCTGAGGCCCACTTTTGAGTCTCTGGAGGCCATTTGGACTTCTTCTGGGGCCAGTCTGGGGTCCCGGAGGCCATTTACGGATCTCTAGGGGGGAGTTTTGGAAGGCCCCTCTGCCCTGTTTGGAGATCTCTGGGGAGTGTGGGATTCCTGGGGAGTTTTAGGGTTGCTGGGGGCCTGTCTGGGGGCGTTGAGCTGTTCTGGGGGATCTGCAAGGGGTATTATCATAGAGTAGTTAGGGTTGGAAAGGGCCTTAAGCTCATCCAGTTCTATTCCCCTGAAAACAGGGACATCTCTCACTAGACCGTGTCACCCACAGCTCTGTCCAACCTGGTCTTGAATACAGCCAGGGATGGGGCATTTACCACTTCTCTGGGGCAACCTGAGGGTCCCTGGTGCCATTTTTGGTCCGCAGATGTCATTGTGGAGGCCCTGGGGTGATTCTGGGATCCATGGGCTGTATTTTGGCATTCTGCAGGGGTTCTTTTGGCATCAAAAAGATTTGGGGGGATCCCTGGGTGTAAATCTGGGGGACCCTAAGGCCCATCTGGGGGGGTCCCTGGGCCATTTTGGGTCCCCAAAGGGCATTTTAGTAGAGCTTGAGCTGGCATTTGGAGGTCCCTGGACTATATTTTGGGCGCCCAGGGACTATTTTGGGGTCAGACAGATTTAGGGAGTCTTTAAGGGTAAATGTTGGGGTTCCCTCTTGCCTGTTTGGAGTCCTTGGAAGCCTTTTTTTCCTTGAACTGCACACACATTCAGTGTGTTTAACCCCCCCAAACTAATGTGTCTGTAGGAAATGGTTCTTAGTTGTTTTTTCCATCACCTCTCCCTCCAGGGAAATCTCCCATAAGCTTGTGGCTGGAGAGAAGGACCTGAGTTCTCTTATCCCTTAGCATGAGAGGCAAAACATTCAATGACAATCACAGAACTTTATTATCACAGGCAGAACACTCAATGACAACCAAGGAGCTTTGTTGTCGGCTCAGAGTGCCACCTTCCCCTCCTTGCTGGCAGGATCACCGTGCACCCTGAACCGATATACGCAGGTGTAGTCCGGGTGGCCCCAGTTGCTCAGCACTCGCAGCAGGATGTAATTCACAGACCCAGAGATCTCATTCTGAAAGGAGGAGAAGAGATGAGTTGTCTTTTCCTCTCTGGCATTCAACTACTGACCTAGCACTGCAGCAATGGACTTGTTCAACACCTGACTGCCCTGGGAGGGTTGTGGCCGAGACATTCTTCCACCGCTCTACCTCATTGGGCCAAAAGAACAGGAAAGGAACAAGCATCTCCCTGAAATTGTAGTGAACGGATTGGCAAATACTTCTAGCCTACCTCAGGGCACATGCTTCCCCTGTCAGAAGACCCAGCGGTGTCCCTATCATGTCTCAATGCCTTCTCTAGAAGGCCATGGCACAGAACGGCCTCCCTGTCTAGCTGGCCTGGACACTAGAAACAACAGCATCCTCAGAAAGCCCCGTATTTCTAGTCTTTAATGAGCAGGCCAGTAGCAGTGTTTCCTGAGTGGATGTGGCCACGTGTAGGCACTTGGAGTCCAGACAGCCAAGCTGATTTCAGCTTCAGCAGTGGTGGTTGTCAGCACTGAAGCGTAAACCCAAAAGGGAAGGAGAACGGCATTCCAGGCGTATGCCATTTAGGAGGTTAAAGCAGAAGGAGGGACAGCACGGCACACAGCATTCTCCAGGAGAACGTTGCTTCCAGCCCTTGGGCACGGGAGCTTCTCCCCAGCAAGCAGCATTTCTCCCCCTCTCCTTTCCTCCCATCCCTTCTCCGTTCTCCTCCCTCTTTGTCCCCCTACCTTTAGCTGAAAGGTCTGAGTGGGATTCAGTGGTGCCAGGAAAACAAACAGTCCCAGGAGCTGCTCCTCCTGGTCTTCCGTCACCGCCTAGGGAACGATGGGGTGGAGAAAACATGAGTGCCCTGGTCCACCATGGCAAGACTGAACCTCTGGTGGTGAAGTCCTGATTTATTTCATCTACATAGCCCAAGGAAGATAATCACAGGGAAAAGACGAGAAGCTGAAGCTAGCCAGGGTGCTGCCACACTTGCCTACTTAACGAGTGTAGGCTGTCAGAAAAGGAGCAGACATTCCCAGGGTAATGATCCCTGAGGATCACCAATGCTCACTGGCATTGGGAGCCAGGAAGGTCCAAGGGGCAGACACTGTGCCAGCTCATTTTCCCTGTGGCTCCTGGAGCACGGTCTTGGCCCAGAAGCCTCCTTTTGTGTGGTATATTGGACAAAAGAGGAGTCCAATGGAAAGGGAGCAACTCCAAGGAGCCTGGTTCTTCTGCAAGGCAAGAGGGAGCCGCAGGCCTCTGGGTTCTGACCCGTATTTACCCCCTGCTTAGAAATGCTGAGCAACCCTCTGCCCCCCACTCAGAGAAATCACTTACGTAGACAGCAAAGTCCTTTGGAGCACTGGAGACACCGTTTTTGAGGAGCGGTGGCCCTGAGACATGGTCCATGGTGACTGCTCTGGGAATGATTGGCACAGAGAGCTTGATGAGGACGTGTCCCTGACTTCCATGGAAGGGCCAGCAGTTTCCTGGATGATTTTCCTTCTGAAAGGAGAAGAAGAAACTGCGTTCACGTGGAGAAGAGTGCCCCGGCTTTCGTTTCTGCCATGAGCATCACGGAGTAAGAACTGATCTGGCCCACCAGCTCTGCTCTGAACTGCATCTAGTGCCTTGGGTCAGACCCTGCCAGTACCAAACAGAGCAGCAGTTGTGAGAATCCACAGGTCACAAGACCCCTTCAGCACTGTAGAAGCACTGTGAAGGCACGCAACTGGGTGTGTTCCCATGATCAGTGCCAGGAGAGCTTGCCAACACAGAGTGGGGCCCTCCAGCAGTGCAGGCCCTCAGCCATGCTGACAGTTTGCACAGGGACGAGGAAGACAAAGGCTGCAGGACCAAGGCTGCCTGCTAGCAGCTCAGATGGAGGACCTGAGGCAGTCTGGGAGAGGAAATACTCGGCAGGGAGACAGTGAGTGAGTCCATACAAGAATGTGACAGGGAAAGAAAGCTTTGAGGAGCAAAGAGAAGGGTAAAGGCAACTCTCAGCAGCATGGTTGCATTCTCCAACACCCCCCCACACACCCCCAAACCCGCCTTTCGTTTTCCTGTTTCTTGGTGCTCCTACCTCAAGAATAAGTTCAGGAGATCTCACATAATCCAGCGATAGCAGGGAAAACAACACGATTTTATATGCCGAACTCCGGTAGGATGGACTTGTGTATTCAGGAATGACAGCAGCCCCTGGAAATGAAAACATAAGCACGATCATTGAGCAGTGTCAGGAGGAATATTGCACTGTTCGCCTGAGAAATGCTGTTAAGTGCTCCTCCATCTCCTGCAGTGGGATTCCCCTCTTTCTTCCTGGCGTGATCCCTCTGGAAAGCAGAGCTGGGACTCATGAACCTATGGTAATGTCAGCTGGAATGTCAGCTAGGCTTTCTGCTCTTTAGGTGGAGTCCAGCCGCTTCCAGAGTCTGTCAGTGGGTACGTTTTTTAGGGCACAGTGTGGCCCTCGGCTTCTTGCCCTTTCTCTCCTACCACTGAGCCCGTTCCAAGGCCCATCTTGTCAGTGTGCGCAGGAAGCACTCTGGAACCAGTCTGTGTACAACGGCACAGCACCTGACGATTTGAGGGCATAATCAGTCATCGGGACTTGGCTTTCTTCCAGCTTCTCCAAGACTTGATTGATGATCCCTTGAACAGCCTGGGGAAGAGAACAAAGGCAAGCGCCTGTTAACAGGAAAAGGAATGGGACAATCATCTCCCTTGCAAGGCCAGCCAAGGGGAAGGTGTATGAGGTTCAACTCAGCTGTGAGGAAAGCCCAGATTGCCTGGAAACCTCCCAGGCTTGCTCTACACTGAGAAAGGTATAAGTACAGCAACTGGGACTCCCATCACGGTGCTCTCTTCCCCCATACAGAAGTGTGGAGCGAGAGGAAAGGAGGTGTGGCCATGCACAGCACTTGTTCCAGCCACACCAGCCTTTTGGCTAGCCAGGACAGGGAACTGTAGAAAGATAAAGTCTGGAGGGAGGAAAGAAACCTCTGAGTAGAGCCTTCTGCAGCATGCCCTTACCAATCCAGAAAAGCCTGGGAGCTTAGACTGCTTCAAGGCTTCATGGAGAGCACGCTCGGTGACATCCCTTGTGATGTAATGCTGGTGATAAAACTCTTGCTGGAGCATCTGGAGCTGTTCTTTGGGGATCTGGGCTCTACTCAGTGCTTCTCCTATTTCATTCGCTGCTGGCCTAGGAAAGCGAGAAACAAGAGACTGTCACTCTTGTGGCTGGCCTCTCGAACACCATGGGGGTGTGAGCAAGGTAAGAAGCCTGGCTCTGAACGACTGGCAGGGCAATCATGTCTTAAGCAGTCGGGAGAGCTTGGTCCAAAGTGCTTAGAGTTTCAGGCTGAGAAGCAGCTTCCTGGCTGCCCGGGAACATTTGGGGAAACTGAGGAACATCTCCAGTGTGCCCAAAGCCGCCACGTTCCCTACTACATGTGCCAATGTCTTATCAAAGCCAGGCAAGAGCAGATCTGAAGGGGAGCAGGTGGTATTCCCTATAGAAAATACTAACTAGAACAACTCAGACATGAACATGGAAAGCTGCAAGACACACAGGGAGCAAGGGAGGGTGGCTGCTGCTGCCAGATGGTTCCTCTCCACAGCATCTCTCTCCCCTGCTTTGCTGTAAGCAGACCAGGCCAAGCAAAAGGGTGACGGATGGGTGGCCCCAGTCCTCTAGTGGATGTGGGGAGCTATAGGTGACCATTTGACAGACAGGAAGAAAGGGCAATGGGAGAAGGTCAGGAAGCTATGCTAGGTGAAGTCTCTGTGAGGCAGGACAGAAACGATGTCCTGCTGAGGCCCAGGGGCAGAGCTCCTCTAAATCACCCTCAAGTCGAGAGGAAATAACCTGTACCTCCACGTCTCCTCGTCGCATCCAGAGAGGACGGAAGGCGCCTGGAACAACAATGAAGGGAACAGTCATCACAAACCGCAACAGACCAGTGTTTTGCTGGAACCTAAGCAAGCCCATATCTGCATAATAATTCTTTTTATCAGCCGTGTGCAGTGCCACTGGCTGTGGAGACACTGATATTCGGTACAGCTGACCTTCACCCGAACGACCTGCCAGGATGCCAACTGTCCCCAACCCTAGCCACAGTGTTTTACTGTGTGGTACGTTACGTCCTGGTAGAACCAGTCTCGATCTGAAGAAACCTGAATGTCACCTGCTGTTCGGGGGGGGAGGAGGTGAAGGCCTGGCATCCTGCTGCAGCCTTCCAGAGGCCTTCTTCACCCAGCAGTCCCACGTGGTGAACGCCTGTTAAGACACACAGCAAAACTCTCCTTACGCTTTGAACTTGGTCTGAGGCTGGGTTATGCATCGGCTTCCCTTTCCCTGGCTCTCCCAGCTGCCACAGTTGTTTCTCCTCTTGTAGTCTTTGAGAAAGGTTGTGAAAGAGGGCTTCACAGCACACAGATATTCCTTCCCATGGAACATGCTCCTTGTCCTGCAGAAGCTTTTCAGCTCCTGGGGACAGGGGAGGATAGCCACTGCCCCTCCATCGCCTTAAGAGAACTGGCTGAGCCCTTCCTTGCCTCCACAGCCATTCCTCTGAAGCAGGGGGAACTGGCACACCTCTCTCACTTCTTCCTACTCTTTGCTGGGCTACTCCGGTCAGAGCACATGGAGCCCTATCTCCTAAGGCACCATGCTCAGGTCCCAGTTCCACCAAGACTCACCGAACAAGAGCAGACTGATGAGCAGCACCAGGGTCACTGCCTTCAGAGCCTTCATTCTCCTACGCAGCAGCACCAGGGTCACTGCCTTCAGAGCCTTCATTTTCCTATGGAGCAGCAAAGAGGAAAAGGATAGTGAAGCTGGTGGCACCCATGCAGTTCAGCAGCAGACCTGAGAGCAGCAGTAGGGATGGCAGGTCTTGAACCTAGCTCACGGCATGCACTTCATTAAAAATAAACAGTCCTCTTATGTTTTTCCAAGAACCAGGGAAGCTCAGGCTCATAACCCATTCTGCAGAGGCTTCAAACATACCTTTTCAAAACTTGGCCCCACCGTGAGACTCTCTCTTTCTGCACTGAGGTGCAGACAACAGGCATCCTGCTTGCTCAGGAGCAAACCAACCACTGTGGAGTCTGTTCCCTCAAGAGCTGCAGTCTCTTGACACAGGGACAACTCTGATCTTCCACCCTCCTGTGTCTGCCTCAAAGCCAACAGTGCTTTGTGACATCACTGGCACTAGGCAACGTCACAACAGAAGGCAGCCCTGTGTTCTAAGGCCAAGTCCGACATGAGCGGGAGCAGGTTTTGCTCCTCTGCATGAGGGAAAACATCCTCCAACACCAGACCGTATCCTCCCATCAGAGGTGGCAGCTCTCTGCATTCCCACTTGCATTCCCACTTTGCACCAGGACAGCTAGGACCTCTGGCTCTGTACCCTGAGCATGCTTTGCGATACCCAAACTCTGGGTATTAATTGCTACAGAGCTGCACAATGACAACATTACCATCATTGTCACAGGGCCTCAGTTCACAGCAGCTACAAAGGCCCTTTGGAAAGGCTCCCAGGCATGTTGCTTTCTCTGAAGAGGACCTGCTGCTGACCTGTGCCCAGTGTTAGCAGCAGAGCCTTCCGGCCACCAATGTTTCTGTGCCACCACAGCACCAGGGCCCTGGCTCCATCAATAAAGCTGAAATGATCACACCAGGGGTATGTGTTTTCCTGGTGTCCCTGTGAGCTGGCTGCATGTCCCCTGGTGTCGTGCCCCATGGGTGGGTGCCTCTGTCTGTTGGGGGGGGGGGGGGGGGGGGATTTGTCCCCAGCAACCATCTCCAGGGATGAAGATGCCACAGCCTGCTTGCTCCTGTGCTGGATGTGAGCCCCAGCTCTACATCCCAGCCCACCTCCACATTCCTTCCTGTACAACCAGCTCATGCTCCAGAAGGGCTCACGTCAACTGCGGGTTATTTTCACACATGGGCACTCTGAGGTACCTTCCTGCCCATGATTTCAATGCAGAAACATCACTCGGAACAGGCCACTGTATTTTGGGGGCACATTTCCTATCCCAGCTTTGGCCCTTCCCTCTTCTTTTTGTCTTCAGAGAGCTCCCCTAGGCGTGGGGGTGCGAGGAGCTCATTCACGCTCCCCAGCTGCGCTCTGTGACAGCGGAAAGGGGAGGAATGCCGCTGGCTCGCTGGCTCCAGGGCCCGCAGTGCCACTCGCAGCATCCAGTCCACCCGGTCAGTGCCAAAAGCCGCCGCCTTAGGGCCGGAACCCGCCTCGTCCTCAGGCCGCGGCCCTGCCTGGGGGCCGCAGCTCCCCGCTGAAGGCCCGAACCCGGAAGCCCAGCTCGTTGCCTGGCAACGCCCTCCCAGGTGCCTGTCAGGGCGCCCGCTACAGACAGTCACCGTTGAGGAGGTGGGCAAGGCGGGCGCTGAGAGGAAACAGCGCCTCAGCCAAGGGCGGGCTATAGCGGAACCGGCGAGCCTCCCACACTTGTTGCCAGGAGGTAGCCCTGGGCCCGCTGTCGCTCCGGTCGCAGTCTATCCTGGAGCTGAGAGGAGCCTCCAGTGGGCAGGAGTTTGCAGGAGGCCCGATGGACCCTCGAGCTGTATTTTGGGATCTCTCTGGGCTGTTTTTGGTCTCCTGAAGGCCATTTCTGGGGCCCATGGAAAAGCTTTTTGGGCCCCGGGGGGATTTTGATGCATCTCATGGGATTATTTGAATGTCAGAAGGATTCTGGGGTCCCTGAGGCCCACTTTTGAGTCTCTGGAGGCCATTTGGACTTCTTCTGGGGCCAGTCTGGGGTCCCGGAGGCCATTTAAGGATCTCTAGGGGGGAGTTTTGGAAGGCCCCTCTGCCCTGTTTGGAGATCTCTGGGGAGTGTGGGATTCCTGGGGAGTTTTAGGGTTGCTGGGGGCCTGTCTGGGGGCGTTGAGCTGTTCTGGGGGATCTGCAAGGGGTATTATCATAGAGTAGTTAGGGTTGGAAAGGGCCTTAAGCTCATCCAGTTCTATTCCCCTGAAAACAGGGACATCTCTCACTAGACCGTGTCACCCACAGCTCTGTCCAACCTGGTCTTGAATACAGCCAGGGATGGGGCATTTACCACTTCTCTGGGGCAACCTGAGGGTCCCTGGTGCCATTTTTGGTCCGCAGATGTCATTGTGGAGGCCCTGGGGTGATTCTGGGATCCATGGGCTGTATTTTGGCATTCTGCAGGGGTTCTTTTGGCATCAAAAAGATTTGGGGGGATCCCTGGGTGTAAATCTGGGGGACCCTAAGGCCCATCTGGGGGGGTCCCTGGGCCATTTTGGGTCCCCAAAGGGCATTTTAGTAGAGCTTGAGCTGGCATTTGGAGGTCCCTGGACTATATTTTGGGCGCCCAGGGACTATTTTGGGGTCAGACAGATTTAGGGAGTCTTTAAGGGTAAATGTTGGGGTTCCCTCTTGCCTGTTTGGAGTCCTTGGAAGCCTTTTTTTTCCTTGAACTGCACACACATTCAGTGTGTTTAACCCCCCCAAACTAATGTGTCTGTAGGAAATGGTTCTTAGTCGTTTTTTCCATCACCTCTCCCTCCAGGGAAATCTCCCATAAGCTTGTGGCTGGAGAGAAGGACCTGAGTTCTCTTATCCCTTAGCATGAGAGGCAAAACATTCAATGACAATCACAGAACTTTATTATCACAGGCAGAACACTCAATGACAACCAAGGAGCTTTGTTGTCGGCTCAGAGTGCCACCTTCCCCTCCTTGCTGGCAGGATCACCGTGCACCCTGAACCGATATACGCAGGTGTAGTCCGGGTGGCCCCAGTTGCTCAGCACTCGCAGCAGGATGTAATTCACAGACCCAGAGATCTCATTCTGAAAGGAGGAGAAGAGATGAGTTGTCTTTTCCTCTCTGGCATTCAACTACTGACCTAGCACTGCAGCAATGGACTTGTTCAACACCTGACTGCCCTGGGAGGGTTGTGGCCGAGACATTCTTCCACCGCTCTACCTCATTGGGCCAAAAGAACAGGAAAGGAACAAGCATCTCCCTGAAATTGTAGTGAACGGATTGGCAAATACTTCTAGCCTACCTCAGGGCACATGCTTCCCCTGTCAGAAGACCCAGCGGTGTCCCTATCATGTCTCAATGCCTTCTCTAGAAGGCCATGGCACAGAACGGCCTCCCTGTCTAGCTGGCCTGGACACTAGAAACAACAGCATCCTCAGAAAGCCCCGTATTTCTAGTCTTTAATGAGCAGGCCAGTAGCAGTGTTTCCTGAGTGGATGTGGCCACGTGTAGGCACTTGGAGTCCAGACAGCCAAGCTGATTTCAGCTTCAGCAGTGGTGGTTGTCAGCACTGAAGCGTAAACCCAAAAGGGAAGGAGAACGGCATTCCAGGCGTATGCCATTTAGGAGGTTAAAGCAGAAGGAGGGACAGCACGGCACACAGCATTCTCCAGGAGAACGTTGCTTCCAGCCCTTGGGCACGGGAGCTTCTCCCCAGCAAGCAGCATTTCTCCCCCTCTCCTTTCCTCCCATCCCTTCTCCGTTCTCCTCCCTCTTTGTCCCCCTACCTTTAGCTGAAAGGTCTGAGTGGGATTCAGTGGTGCCAGGAAAACAAACAGTCCCAGGAGCTGCTCCTCCTGGTCTTCCGTCACCGCCTAGGGAACGATGGGGTGGAGAAAACATGAGTGCCCTGGTCCACCATGGCAAGACTGAACCTCTGGTGGTGAAGTCCTGATTTATTTCATCTACATAGCCCAAGGAAGATAATCACAGGGAAAAGACGAGAAGCTGAAGCTAGCCAGGGTGCTGCCACACTTGCCTACTTAACGAGTGTAGGCTGTCAGAAAAGGAGCAGACATTCCCAGGGTAATGATCCCTGAGGATCACCAATGCTCACTGGCATTGGGAGCCAGGAAGGTCCAAGGGGCAGACACTGTGCCAGCTCATTTTCCCTGTGGCTCCTGGAGCACGGTCTTGGCCCAGAAGCCTCCTTTTGTGTGGTATATTGGACAAAAGAGGAGTCCAATGGAAAGGGAGCAACTCCAAGGAGCCTGGTTCTTCTGCAAGGCAAGAGGGAGCCGCAGGCCTCTGGGTTCTGACCCGTATTTACCCCCTGCTTAGAAATGCTGAGCAACCCTCTGCCCCCCACTCAGAGAAATCACTTACGTAGACAGCAAAGTCCTTTGGAGCACTGGAGACACCGTTTTTGAGGAGCGGTGGCCCTGAGACATGGTCCATGGTGACTGCTCTGGGAATGATTGGCACAGAGAGCTTGATGAGGACGTGTCCCTGACTTCCATGGAAGGGCCAGCAGTTTCCTGGATGATTTTCCTTCTGAAAGGAGAAGAAGAAACTGCGTTCACGTGGAGAAGAGTGCCCCGGCTTTCGTTTCTGCCATGAGCATCACGGAGTAAGAACTGATCTGGCCCACCAGCTCTGCTCTGAACTGCATCTAGTGCCTTGGGTCAGACCCTGCCAGTACCAAACAGAGCAGCAGTTGTGAGAATCCACAGGTCACAAGACCCCTTCAGCACTGTAGAAGCACTGTGAAGGCACGCAACTGGGTGTGTTCCCATGATCAGTGCCAGGAGAGCTTGCCAACACAGAGTGGGGCCCTCCAGCAGTGCAGGCCCTCAGCCATGCTGACAGTTTGCACAGGGACGAGGAAGACAAAGGCTGCAGGACCAAGGCTGCCTGCTAGCAGCTCAGATGGAGGACCTGAGGCAGTCTGGGAGAGGAAATACTCGGCAGGGAGACAGTGAGTGAGTCCATACAAGAATGTGACAGGGAAAGAAAGCTTTGAGGAGCAAAGAGAAGGGTAAAGGCAACTCTCAGCAGCATGGTTGCATTCTCCAACACCCCCCCACACACCCCCAAACCCGCCTTTCGTTTTCCTGTTTCTTGGTGCTCCTACCTCAAGAATAAGTTCAGGAGATCTCACATAATCCAGCGATAGCAGGGAAAACAACACGATTTTATATGCCGAACTCCGGTAGGATGGACTTGTGTATTCAGGAATGACAGCAGCCCCTGGAAATGAAAACATAAGCACGATCATTGAGAAGTGTCAGGAGGAATATTGCACTGTTTGCCTGAGAAATGCTGTTAAGTGCTCCTCCATCTCCTGCAGTGGGATTCCCCTCTTTCTTCCTGGCGTGATCCCTCTGGAAAGCAGAGCTGGGACTCATGAATCTGTGGTAATGTCAGCTGGAATGTCAGCTAGGCTTTCTGCTCTTTAGGTGGAGTCCAGCCGCTTCCAGAGTCTGTCAGTGGGTACGTTTTTTAGGGCACAGTGTGGCCCTCGGCTTCTTGCCCTTTCTCTCCTACCACTGAGCCCGTTCCAAGGCCCATCTTGTCAGTGTGCGCAGGAAGCACTCTGGAACCAGTCTGTGTACAACGGCACAGCACCTGACGATTTGAGGGCATAATCAGTCATCGGGACTTGGCTTTCTTCCAGCTTCTCCAAGACTTGATTGATGATCCCTTGAACAGCCTGGGGAAGAGAACAAAGGCAAGCGCCTGTTAACAGGAAAAGGAATGGGACAATCATCTCCCTTGCAAGGCCAGCCAAGGGGAAGGTGTATGAGGTTCAACTCAGCTGTGAGGAAAGCCCAGATTGCCTGGAAACCTCCCAGGCTTGCTCTACACTGAGAAAGGTATAAGTACAGCAACTGGGACTCCCATCACGGTGCTCTCTTCCCCCATACAGAAGTGTGGAGCGAGAGGAAAGGAGGTGTGGCCATGCACAGCACTTGTTCCAGCCACACCAGCCTTTTGGCTAGCCAGGACAGGGAACTGTAGAAAGATAAAGTCTGGAGGGAGGAAAGAAACCTCTGAGTAGAGCCTTCTGCAGCATGCCCTTACCAATCCAGAAAAGCCTGGGAGCTTAGACTGCTTCAAGGCTTCATGGAGAGCACGCTCGGTGACATCCCTTGTGATGTAATGCTGGTGATAAAACTCTTGCTGGAGCATCTGGAGCTGTTCTTTGGGGATCTGGGCTCTACTCAGTGCTTCTCCTATTTCATTCGCTGCTGGCCTAGGAAAGCGAGAAACAAGAGACTGTCACTCTTGTGGCTGGCCTCTCGAACACCATGGGGGTGTGAGCAAGGTAAGAAGCCTGGCTCTGAACGACTGGCAGGGCAATCATGTCTTAAGCAGTCGGGAGAGCTTGGTCCAAAGTGCTTAGAGTTTCAGGCTGAGAAGCAGCTTCCTGGCTGCCCGGGAACATTTGGGGAAACGGAGGAACATCTCCAGTGTGCCCAAAGCCGCCACGTTCCCTACTACATGTGCCAATGTCTTATCAAAGCCAGGCAAGAGCAGATCTGAAGGGGAGCAGGTGGTATTCCCTATAGAAAATACTAACTAGAACAACTCAGACATGAACATGGAAAGCTGCAAGACACACAGGGAGCAAGGGAGGGTGGCTGCTGCTGCCAGATGGTTCCTCTCCACAGCATCTCTCTCCCCTGCTTTGCTGTAAGCAGACCAGGCCAAGCAAAAGGGTGACGGATGGGTGGCCCCAGTCCTCTAGTGGATGTGGGGAGCTATAGGTGACCATTTGACAGACAGGAAGAAAGGGCAATGGGAGAAGGTCAGGAAGCTATGCTAGGTGAAGTCTCTGTGAGGCAGGACAGAAACGATGTCCTGCTGAGGCCCAGGGGCAGAGCTCCTCTAAATCACCCTCAAGTCGAGAGGAAATAACCTGTACCTCCACGTCTCCTCGTCGCATCCAGAGAGGACGAAAGGCGCCTGGAACAACAATGAAGGGAACAGTCATCACAAACCGCAACAGACCAGTGTTTTGCTGGAACCTATGCAAGCCCAAATCTGCATAATAATTCTTTTTATCAGCCGTGTGCAGTGCCACTGGCTGTGGAGACACTGATATTCGGTACAGCTGACCTTCACCCGAATGACCTGCCAGGATGCCAACTGTCCCCAACCCTAGCCACAGTGTTTTACTGTGTGGTACGTTACGTCCTGGTAGAACCAGTCTCGATCTGAAGAAACCTGAATGTCACCTGCTGTTCGGGGGGGGAGGAGGTGAAGGCCTGGCATCCTGCTGCAGCCTTCCAGAGGCCTTCTTCACCCAGCAGTCCCACGTGGTGAACGCCTGTTAAGACACACAGCAAAACTCTCCTTACGCTTTGAACTTGGTCTGAGGCTGGGTTATGCATCGGCTTCCCTTTCCCTGGCTCTCCCAGCTGCCACAGTTGTTTCTCCTCTTGTAGTCTTTGAGAAAGGTTGTGAAAGAGGGCTTCACAGCACACAGATATTCCTTCCCATGGAACATGCTCCTTGTCCCGCAGAAGCTTTTCAGCTCCTGGGGACAGGGGAGGATAGCCACTGCCCCTCCATCGCCTTAAGAGAACTGGCTGAGCCCTTCCTTGCCTCCACAGCCATTCCTCTGAAGCAGGGGGAACTGGCACACCTCTCTCACTTCTTCCTACTCTTTGCTGGGCTACTCCGGTCAGAGCACATGGAGCCCTATCTCCTAAGGCACCATGCTCAGGTCCCAGTTCCACCAAGACTCACCGAACAAGAGCAGACTGATGAGCAGCACCAGGGTCACTGCCTTCAGAGCCTTCATTCTCCTACGCAGCAGCACCAGGGTCACTGCCTTCAGAGCCTTCATTTTCCTATGGAGCAGCAAAGAGGAAAAGGATAGTGAAGCTGGTGGCACCCATGCAGTTCAGCAGCAGACCTGAGAGCAGCAGTAGGGATGGCAGGTCTTGAACCTAGCTCACGGCATGCACTTCATTAAAAATAAACAGTCCTCTTATGTTTTTCCAAGAACCAGGGAAGCTCAGGCTCATAACCCATTCTGCAGAGGCTTCAAACATACCTTTTCAAAACTTGGCCCCACCGTGAGACTCTCTCTTTCTGCACTGAGGTGCAGACAACAGGCATCCTGCTTGCTCAGGAGCAAACCAACCACTGTGGAGTCTGTTCCCTCAAGAGCTGCAGTCTCTTGACACAGGGACAACTCTGATCTTCCACCCTCCTGTGTCTGCCTCAAAGCCAACAGTGCTTTGTGACATCACTGGCACTAGGCAACGTCACAACAGAAGGCAGCCCTGTGTTCTAAGGCCAAGTCCGACATGAGCGGGAGCAGGTTTTGCTCCTCTGCATGAGGGAAAACATCCTCCAACACCAGACCGTATCCTCCCATCAGAGGTGGCAGCTCTCTGCATTCCCACTTGCATTCCCACTTTGCACCAGGACAGCTAGGACCTCTGGCTCTGTACCCTGAGCATGCTTTGCGATACCCAAACTCTGGGTATTAATTGCTACAGAGCTGCACAATGACAACATTACCATCATTGTCACAGGGCCTCAGTTCACAGCAGCTACAAAGGCCCTTTGGAAAGGCTCCCAGGCATGTTGCTTTCTCTGAAGAGGACCTGCTGCTGACCTGTGCCCAGTGTTAGCAGCAGAGCCTTCCGGCCACCAATGTTTCTGTGCCACCACAGCACCAGGGCCCTGGCTCCATCAATAAAGCTGAAATGATCACACCAGGGGTATGTGTTTTCCTGGTGTCCCTGTGAGCTGGCTGCATGTCCCCTGGTGTCGTGCCCCATGGGTGGGTGCCTCTGTCTGTTGGGGGGGGGGGGGGGGGGGGGATTTGTCCCCAGCAACCATCTCCAGGGATGAAGATGCCACAGCCTGCTTGCTCCTGTGCTGGATGTGAGCCCCAGCTCTACATCCCAGCCCACCTCCACATTCCTTCCTGTACAACCAGCTCATGCTCCAGAAGGGCTCACGTCAACTGCGGGTTATTTTCACACATGGGCACTCTGAGGTACCTTCCTGCCCATGATTTCAATGCAGAAACATCACTCGGAACAGGCCACTGTATTTTGGGGGCACATTTCCTATCCCAGCTTTGGCCCTTCCCTCTTCTTTTTGTCTTCAGAGAGCTCCCCTAGGCGTGGGGGTGCGAGGAGCTCATTCACGCTCCCCAGCTGCGCTCTGTGACAGCGGAAAGGGGAGGAATGCCGCTGGCTCGCTGGCTCCAGGGCCCGCAGTGCCACTCGCAGCATCCAGTCCACCCGGTCAGTGCCAAAAGCCGCCGCCTTAGGGCCGGAACCCGCCTCGTCCTCAGGCCGCGGCCCTGCCTGGGGGCCGCAGCTCCCCGCTGAAGGCCCGAACCCGGAAGCCCAGCTCGTTGCCTGGCAACGCCCTCCCAGGTGCCTGTCAGGGCGCCCGCTACAGACAGTCACCGTTGAGGAGGTGGGCAAGGCGGGCGCTGAGAGGAAACAGCGCCTCAGCCAAGGGCGGGCTATAGCGGAACCGGCGAGCCTCCCACACTTGTTGCCAGGAGGTAGCCCTGGGCCCGCTGTCGCTCCGGTCGCAGTCTATCCTGGAGCTGAGAGGAGCCTCCAGTGGGCAGGAGTTTGCAGGAGGCCCGATGGACCCTCGAGCTGTATTTTGGGATCTCTCTGGGCTGTTTTTGGTCTCCTGAAGGCCATTTCTGGGGCCCATGGAAAAGCTTTTTGGGCCCCGGGGGGATTTTGATGCATCTCATGGGATTATTTGAATGTCAGAAGGATTCTGGGGTCCCTGAGGCCCACTTTTGAGTCTCTGGAGGCCATTTGGACTTCTTCTGGGGCCAGTCTGGGGTCCCGGAGGCCATTTAAGGATCTCTAGGGGGGAGTTTTGGAAGGCCCCTCTGCCCTGTTTGGAGATCTCTGGGGAGTGTGGGATTCCTGGGGAGTTTTAGGGTTGCTGGGGGCCTGTCTGGGGGCGTTGAGCTGTTCTGGGGGATCTGCAAGGGGTATTATCATAGAGTAGTTAGGGTTGGAAAGGGCCTTAAGCTCATCCAGTTCTATTCCCCTGAAAACAGGGACATCTCTCACTAGACCGTGTCACCCACAGCTCTGTCCAACCTGGTCTTGAATACAGCCAGGGATGGGGCATTTACCACTTCTCTGGGGCAACCTGAGGGTCCCTGGTGCCATTTTTGGTCCGCAGATGTCATTGTGGAGGCCCTGGGGTGATTCTGGGATCCATGGGCTGTATTTTGGCATTCTGCAGGGGTTCTTTTGGCATCAAAAAGATTTGGGGGGATCCCTGGGTGTAAATCTGGGGGACCCTAAGGCCCATCTGGGGGGGTCCCTGGGCCATTTTGGGTCCCCAAAGGGCATTTTAGTAGAGCTTGAGCTGGCATTTGGAGGTCCCTGGACTATATTTTGGGCGCCCAGGGACTATTTTGGGGTCAGACAGATTTAGGGAGTCTTTAAGGGTAAATGTTGGGGTTCCCTCTTGCCTGTTTGGAGTCCTTGGAAGCCTTTTTTTCCTTGAACTGCACACACATTCAGTGTGTTTAACCCCCCCAAACTAATGTGTCTGTAGGAAATGGTTCTTAGTCGTTTTTTCCATCACCTCTCCCTCCAGGGAAATCTCCCATAAGCTTGTGGCTGGAGAGAAGGACCTGAGTTCTCTTATCCCTTAGCATGAGAGGCAAAACATTCAATGACAATCACAGAACTTTATTATCACAGGCAGAACACTCAATGACAACCAAGGAGCTTTGTTGTCGGCTCAGAGTGCCACCTTCCCCTCCTTGCTGGCAGGATCACCGTGCACCCTGAACCGATATACGCAGGTGTAGTCCGGGTGGCCCCAGTTGCTCAGCACTCGCAGCAGGATGTAATTCACAGACCCAGAGATCTCATTCTGAAAGGAGGAGAAGAGATGAGTTGTCTTTTCCTCTCTGGCATTCAACTACTGACCTAGCACTGCAGCAATGGACTTGTTCAACACCTGACTGCCCTGGGAGGGTTGTGGCTGAGACATTCTTCCACCGCTCTACCTCATTGGGCCAAAAGAACAGGAAAGGAACAAGCATCTCCCTGAAATTGTAGTGAACGGATTGGCAAATACTTCTAGCCTACCTCAGGGCACATGCTTCCCCTGTCAGAAGACCCAGCGGTGTCCCTATCATGTCTCAATGCCTTCTCTAGAAGGCCATGGCACAGAACGGCCTCCCTGTCTAGCTGGCCTGGACACTAGAAACAACAGCATCCTCAGAAAGCCCCGTATTTCTAGTCTTTAATGAGCAGGCCAGTAGCAGTGTTTCCTGAGTGGATGTGGCCACGTGTAGGCACTTGGAGTCCAGACAGCCAAGCTGATTTCAGCTTCAGCAGTGGTGGTTGTCAGCACTGAAGCGTAAACCCAAAAGGGAAGGAGAATGGCATTCCAGGCGTATGCCATTTAGGAGGTTAAAGCAGAAGGAGGGACAGCACGGCACACAGCATTCTCCAGGAGAATGTTGCTTCCAGCCCTTGGGCACGGGAGCTTCTCCCCAGCAAGCAGCATTTCTCCCCCTCTCCTTTCCTCCCATCCCTTCTCCGTTCTCCTCCCTCTTTGTCCCCCTACCTTTAGCTGAAAGGTCTGAGTGGGATTCAGTGGTGCCAGGAAAACAAACAGTCCCAGGAGCTGCTCCTCCTGGTCTTCCGTCACCGCCTAGGGAACGATGGGGTGGAGAAAACATGAGTGCCCTGGTCCACCATGGCAAGACTGAACCTCTGGTGGTGAAGTCCTGATTTATTTCATCTACATAGCCCAAGGAAGATAATCACAGGGAAAAGACGAGAAGCTGAAGCTAGCCAGGGTGCTGCCACACTTGCCTACTTAACGAGTGTAGGCTGTCAGAAAAGGAGCAGACATTCCCAGGGTAATGATCCCTGAGGATCACCAATGCTCACTGGCATTGGGAGCCAGGAAGGTCCAAGGGGCAGACACTGTGCCAGCTCATTTTCCCTGTGGCTCCTGGAGCACGGTCTTGGCCCAGAAGCCTCCTTTTGTGTGGTATATTGGACAAAAGAGGAGTCCAATGGAAAGGGAGCAACTCCAAGGAGCCTGGTTCTTCTGCAAGGCAAGAGGGAGCCGCAGGCCTCTGGGTTCTGACCCGTATTTACCCCCTGCTTAGAAATGCTGAGCAACCCTCTGCCCCCCACTCAGAGAAATCACTTACGTAGACAGCAAAGTCCTTTGGAGCACTGGAGACACCGTTTTTGAGGAGCGGTGGCCCTGAGACATGGTCCATGGTGACTGCTCTGGGAATGATTGGCACAGAGAGCTTGATGAGGACGTGTCCCTGACTTCCATGGAAGGGCCAGCAGTTTCCTGGATGATTTTCCTTCTGAAAGGAGAAGAAGAAACTGCGTTCACGTGGAGAAGAGTGCCCCGGCTTTCGTTTCTGCCATGAGCATCACGGAGTAAGAACTGATCTGGCCCACCAGCTCTGCTCTGAACTGCATCTAGTGCCTTGGGTCAGACCCTGCCAGTACCAAACAGAGCAGCAGTTGTGAGAATCCACAGGTCACAAGACCCCTTCAGCACTGTAGAAGCACTGTGAAGGCACGCAACTGGGTGTGTTCCCATGATCAGTGCCAGGAGAGCTTGCCAACACAGAGTGGGGCCCTCCAGCAGTGCAGGCCCTCAGCCATGCTGACAGTTTGCACAGGGACGAGGAAGACAAAGGCTGCAGGACCAAGGCTGCCTGCTAGCAGCTCAGATGGAGGACCTGAGGCAGTCTGGGAGAGGAAATACTCGGCAGGGAGACAGTGAGTGAGTCCATACAAGAATGTGACAGGGAAAGAAAGCTTTGAGGAGCAAAGAGAAGGGTAAAGGCAACTCTCAGCAGCATGGTTGCATTCTCCAACACCCCCCCACACACCCCCAAACCCGCCTTTCGTTTTCCTGTTTCTTGGTGCTCCTACCTCAAGAATAAGTTCAGGAGATCTCACATAATCCAGCGATAGCAGGGAAAACAACACGATTTTATATGCCGAACTCCGGTAGGATGGACTTGTGTATTCAGGAATGACAGCAGCCCCTGGAAATGAAAACATAAGCACGATCATTGAGCAGTGTCAGGAGGAATATTGCACTGTTCGCCTGAGAAATGCTGTTAAGTGCTCCTCCATCTCCTGCAGTGGGATTCCCCTCTTTCTTCCTGGCGTGATCCCTCTGGAAAGCAGAGCTGGGACTCATGAACCTATGGTAATGTCAGCTGGAATGTCAGCTAGGCTTTCTGCTCTTTAGGTGGAGTCCAGCCGCTTCCAGAGTCTGTCAGTGGGTACGTTTTTTAGGGCACAGTGTGGCCCTCGGCTTCTTGCCCTTTCTCTCCTACCACTGAGCCCGTTCCAAGGCCCATCTTGTCAGTGTGCGCAGGAAGCACTCTGGAACCAGTCTGTGTACAACGGCACAGCACCTGACGATTTGAGGGCATAATCAGTCATCGGGACTTGGCTTTCTTCCAGCTTCTCCAAGACTTGATTGATGATCCCTTGAACAGCCTGGGGAAGAGAACAAAGGCAAGCGCCTGTTAACAGGAAAAGGAATGGGACAATCATCTCCCTTGCAAGGCCAGCCAAGGGGAAGGTGTATGAGGTTCAACTCAGCTGTGAGGAAAGCCCAGATTGCCTGGAAACCTCCCAGGCTTGCTCTACACTGAGAAAGGTATAAGTACAGCAACTGGGACTCCCATCACGGTGCTCTCTTCCCCCATACAGAAGTGTGGAGCGAGAGGAAAGGAGGTGTGGCCATGCACAGCACTTGTTCCAGCCACACCAGCCTTTTGGCTAGCCAGGACAGGGAACTGTAGAAAGATAAAGTCTGGAGGGAGGAAAGAAACCTCTGAGTAGAGCCTTCTGCAGCATGCCCTTACCAATCCAGAAAAGCCTGGGAGCTTAGACTGCTTCAAGGCTTCATGGAGAGCACGCTCGGTGACATCCCTTGTGATGTAATGCTGGTGATAAAACTCTTGCTGGAGCATCTGGAGCTGTTCTTTGGGGATCTGGGCTCTACTCAGTGCTTCTCCTATTTCATTCGCTGCTGGCCTAGGAAAGCGAGAAACAAGAGACTGTCACTCTTGTGGCTGGCCTCTCGAACACCATGGGGGTGTGAGCAAGGTAAGAAGCCTGGCTCTGAACGACTGGCAGGGCAATCATGTCTTAAGCAGTCGGGAGAGCTTGGTCCAAAGTGCTTAGAGTTTCAGGCTGAGAAGCAGCTTCCTGGCTGCCCGGGAACATTTGGGGAAACTGAGGAACATCTCCAGTGTGCCCAAAGCCGCCACGTTCCCTACTCCATGTGCCAATGTCTTATCAAAGCCAGGCAAGAGCAGATCTGAAGGGGAGCAGGTGGTATTCCCTATAGAAAATACTAACTAGAACAACTCAGACATGAACATGGAAAGCTGCAAGACACACAGGGAGCAAGGGAGGGTGGCTGCTGCTGCCAGATGGTTCCTCTCCACAGCATCTCTCTCCCCTGCTTTGCTGTAAGCAGACCAGGCCAAGCAAAAGGGTGACGGATGGGTGGCCCCAGTCCTCTAGTGGATGTGGGGAGCTATAGGTGACCATTTGACAGACAGGAAGAAAGGGCAATGGGAGAAGGTCAGGAAGCTGTGCTAGGTGAGGTCTCTGTGAGGCAGGACAGAAACGATGTCCTGCTGAGGCCCAGGGGCAGAGCTCCTCTAAATCACCCTCAAGTCGAGAGGAAATAACCTGTACCTCCACGTCTCCTCGTCGCATCCAGAGAGGACGGAAGGCGCCTGGAACAACAATGAAGGGAACAGTCATCACAAACCGCAACAGACCAGTGATTTGCTGGAACCTAAGCAAGCCCAAATCTGCATAATAATTCTTTTTATCAGCCGTGTGCAGTGCCACTGGCTGTGGAGACACTGATATTCGGTACAGCTGACCTTCACCCGAATGACCTGCCAGGATGCCAACTGTCCCCAACCCTAGCCACAGTGTTTTACTGTGTGGTACGTTACGTCCTGGTAGAACCAGTCTCGATCTGAAGAAACCTGAATGACACCTGCTGTTCGGGGGGGGAGGAGGTGAAGGCCTGGCATCCTGCTGCAGCCTTCCAGAGGCCTTCTTCACCCAGCAGTCCCACGTGGTGAACGCCTGTTAAGACACACAGCAAAACTCTCCTTACGCTTTGAACTTGGTCTGAGGCTGGGTTATGCATCGGCTTCCCTTTCCCTGGCTCTCCCAGCTGCCACAGTTGTTTCTCCTCTTGTAGTCTTTGAGAAAGGTTGTGAAAGAGGGCTTCACAGCACACAGATATTCCTTCCCATGGAACATGCTCCTTGTCCCGCAGAAGCTTTTCAGCTCCTGGGGACAGGGGAGGATAGCCACTGCCCCTCCATCGCCTTAAGAGAACTGGCTGAGCCCTTCCTTGCCTCCACAGCCATTCCTCTGAAGCAGGGGGAACTGGCACACCTCTCTCACTTCTTCCTACTCTTTGCTGGGCTACTCCGGTCAGAGCACATGGAGCCCTATCTCCTAAGGCACCATGCTCAGGTCCCAGTTCCACCAAGACTCACCGAACAAGAGCAGACTGATGAGCAGCACCAGGGTCACTGCCTTCAGAGCCTTCATTCTCCTACGCAGCAGCACCAGGGTCACTGCCTTCAGAGCCTTCATTTTCCTATGGAGCAGCAAAGAGGAAAAGGATAGTGAAGCTGGTGGCACCCATGCAGTTCAGCAGCAGACCTGAGAGCAGCAGTAGGGATGGCAGGTCTTGAACCTAGCTCACGGCATGCACTTCATTAAAAATAAACAGTCCTCTTATGTTTTTCCAAGAACCAGGGAAGCTCAGGCTCATAACCCATTCTGCAGAGGCTTCAAACATACCTTTTCAAAACTTGGCCCCACCGTGAGACTCTCTCTTTCTGCACTGAGGTGCAGACAACAGGCATCCTGCTTGCTCAGGAGCAAACCAACCACTGTGGAGTCTGTTCCCTCAAGAGCTGCAGTCTCTTGACACAGGGACAACTCTGATCTTCCACCCTCCTGTGTCTGCCTCAAAGCCAACAGTGCTTTGTGACATCACTGGCACTAGGCAACGTCACAACAGAAGGCAGCCCTGTGTTCTAAGGCCAAGTCCGACATGAGCGGGAGCAGGTTTTGCTCCTCTGCATGAGGGAAAACATCCTCCAACACCAGACCGTATCCTCCCATCAGAGGTGGCAGCTCTCTGCATTCCCACTTGCATTCCCACTTTGCACCAGGACAGCTAGGACCTCTGGCTCTGTACCCTGAGCATGCTTTGCGATACCCAAACTCTGGGTATTAATTGCTACAGAGCTGCACAATGACAACATTACCATCATTGTCACAGGGCCTCAGTTCACAGCAGCTACAAAGGCCCTTTGGAAAGGCTCCCAGGCATGTTGCTTTCTCTGAAGAGGACCTGCTGCTGACCTGTGCCCAGTGTTAGCAGCAGAGCCTTCCGGCCACCAATGTTTCTGTGCCACCACAGCACCAGGGCCCTGGCTCCATCAATAAAGCTGAAATGATCACACCAGGGGTATGTGTTTTCCTGGTGTCCCTGTGAGCTGGCTGCATGTCCCCTGGTGTCGTGCCCCATGGGTGGGTGCCTCTGTCTGTTGGGGGGGGGGGGGGGGGGGGGGATTTGTCCCCAGCAACCATCTCCAGGGATGAAGATGCCACAGCCTGCTTGCTCCTGTGCTGGATGTGAGCCCCAGCTCTACATCCCAGCCCACCTCCACATTCCTTCCTGTACAACCAGCTCATGCTCCAGAAGGGCTCACGTCAACTGCGGGTTATTTTCACACATGGGCACTCTGAGGTACCTTCCTGCCCATGATTTCAATGCAGAAACATCACTCGGAACAGGCCACTGTATTTTGGGGGCACATTTCCTATCCCAGCTTTGGCCCTTCCCTCTTCTTTTTGTCTTCAGAGAGCTCCCCTAGGCGTGGGGGTGCGAGGAGCTCATTCACGCTCCCCAGCTGCGCTCTGTGACAGCGGAAAGGGGAGGAATGCCGCTGGCTCGCTGGCTCCAGGGCCCGCAGTGCCACTCGCAGCATCCAGTCCACCCGGTCAGTGCCAAAAGCCGCCGCCTTAGGGCCGGAACCCGCCTCGTCCTCAGGCCGCGGCCCTGCCTGGGGGCCGCAGCTCCCCGCTGAAGGCCCGAACCCGGAAGCCCAGCTCGTTGCCTGGCAACGCCCTCCCAGGTGCCTGTCAGGGCGCCCGCTACAGACAGTCACCGTTGAGGAGGTGGGCAAGGCGGGCGCTGAGAGGAAACAGCGCCTCAGCCAAGGGCGGGCTATAGCGGAACCGGCGAGCCTCCCACACTTGTTGCCAGGAGGTAGCCCTGGGCCCGCTGTCGCTCCGGTCGCAGTCTATCCTGGAGCTGAGAGGAGCCTCCAGTGGGCAGGAGTTTGCAGGAGGCCCGATGGACCCTCGAGCTGTATTTTGGGATCTCTCTGGGCTGTTTTTGGTCTCCTGAAGGCCATTTCTGGGGCCCATGGAAAAGCTTTTTGGGCCCCGGGGGGGATTTTGATGCATCTCATGGGATTATTTGAATGTCAGAAGGATTCTGGGGTCCCTGAGGCCCACTTTTGAGTCTCTGGAGGCCATTTGGACTTCTTCTGGGGCCAGTCTGGGGTCCCGGAGGCCATTTAAGGATCTCTAGGGGGGAGTTTTGGAAGGCCCCTCTGCCCTGTTTGGAGATCTCTGGGGAGTGTGGGATTCCTGGGGAGTTTTAGGGTTGCTGGGGGCCTGTCTGGGGGCGTTGAGCTGTTCTGGGGGATCTGCAAGGGGTATTATCATAGAGTAGTTAGGGTTGGAAAGGGCCTTAAGCTCATCCAGTTCTATTCCCCTGAAAACAGGGACATCTCTCACTAGACCGTGTCACCCACAGCTCTGTCCAACCTGGTCTTGAATACAGCCAGGGATGGGGCATTTACCACTTCTCTGGGGCAACCTGAGGGTCCCTGGTGCCATTTTTGGTCCGCAGATGTCATTGTGGAGGCCCTGGGGTGATTCTGGGATCCATGGGCTGTATTTTGGCATTCTGCAGGGGTTCTTTTGGCATCAAAAAGATTTGGGGGGATCCCTGGGTGTAAATCTGGGGGACCCTAAGGCCCATCTGGGGGGGTCCCTGGGCCATTTTGGGTCCCCAAAGGGCATTTTAGTAGAGCTTGAGCTGGCATTTGGAGGTCCCTGGACTATATTTTGGGCGCCCAGGGACTATTTTGGGGTCAGACAGATTTAGGGAGTCTTTAAGGGTAAATGTTGGGGTTCCCTCTTGCCTGTTTGGAGTCCTTGGAAGCCTTTTTTTTCCTTGAACTGCACACACATTCAGTGTGTTTAACCCCCCCAAACTAATGTGTCTGTAGGAAATGGTTCTTAGTCGTTTTTTCCATCACCTCTCCCTCCAGGGAAATCTCCCATAAGCTTGTGGCTGGAGAGAAGGACCTGAGTTCTCTTATCCCTTAGCATGAGAGGCAAAACATTCAATGACAATCACAGAACTTTATTATCACAGGCAGAACACTCAATGACAACCAAGGAGCTTTGTTGTCGGCTCAGAGTGCCACCTTCCCCTCCTTGCTGGCAGGATCACCGTGCACCCTGAACCGATATACGCAGGTGTAGTCCGGGTGGCCCCAGTTGCTCAGCACTCGCAGCAGGATGTAATTCACAGACCCAGAGATCTCATTCTGAAAGGAGGAGAAGAGATGAGTTGTCTTTTCCTCTCTGGCATTCAACTACTGACCTAGCACTGCAGCAATGGACTTGTTCAACACCTGACTGCCCTGGGAGGGTTGTGGCCGAGACATTCTTCCACCGCTCTACCTCATTGGGCCAAAAGAACAGGAAAGGAACAAGCATCTCCCTGAAATTGTAGTGAACGGATTGGCAAATACTTCTAGCCTACCTCAGGGCACATGCTTCCCCTGTCAGAAGACCCAGCGGTGTCCCTATCATGTCTCAATGCCTTCTCTAGAAGGCCATGGCACAGAACGGCCTCCCTGTCTAGCTGGCCTGGACACTAGAAACAACAGCATCCTCAGAAAGCCCCGTATTTCTAGTCTTTAATGAGCAGGCCAGTAGCAGTGTTTCCTGAGTGGATGTGGCCACGTGTAGGCACTTGGAGTCCAGACAGCCAAGCTGATTTCAGCTTCAGCAGTGGTGGTTGTCAGCACTGAAGCGTAAACCCAAAAGGGAAGGAGAATGGCATTCCAGGCGTATGCCATTTAGGAGGTTAAAGCAGAAGGAGGGACAGCACGGCACACAGCATTCTCCAGGAGAATGTTGCTTCCAGCCCTTGGGCACGGGAGCTTCTCCCCAGCAAGCAGCATTTCTCCCCCTCTCCTTTCCTCCCATCCCTTCTCCGTTCTCCTCCCTCTTTGTCCCCCTACCTTTAGCTGAAAGGTCTGAGTGGGATTCAGTGGTGCCAGGAAAACAAACAGTCCCAGGAGCTGCTCCTCCTGGTCTTCCGTCACCGCCTAGGGAACGATGGGGTGGAGAAAACATGAGTGCCCTGGTCCACCATGGCAAGACTGAACCTCTGGTGGTGAAGTCCTGATTTATTTCATCTACATAGCCCAAGGAAGATAATCACAGGGAAAAGACGAGAAGCTGAAGCTAGCCAGGGTGCTGCCACACTTGCCTACTTAACGAGTGTAGGCTGTCAGAAAAGGAGCAGACATTCCCAGGGTAATGATCCCTGAGGATCACCAATGCTCACTGGCATTGGGAGCCAGGAAGGTCCAAGGGGCAGACACTGTGCCAGCTCATTTTCCCTGTGGCTCCTGGAGCACGGTCTTGGCCCAGAAGCCTCCTTTTGTGTGGTATATTGGACAAAAGAGGAGTCCAATGGAAAGGGAGCAACTCCAAGGAGCCTGGTTCTTCTGCAAGGCAAGAGGGAGCCGCAGGCCTCTGGGTTCTGACCCGTATTTACCCCCTGCTTAGAAATGCTGAGCAACCCTCTGCCCCCCACTCAGAGAAATCACTTACGTAGACAGCAAAGTCCTTTGGAGCACTGGAGACACCGTTTTTGAGGAGCGGTGGCCCTGAGACATGGTCCATGGTGACTGCTCTGGGAATGATTGGCACAGAGAGCTTGATGAGGACGTGTCCCTGACTTCCATGGAAGGGCCAGCAGTTTCCTGGATGATTTTCCTTCTGAAAGGAGAAGAAGAAACTGCGTTCACGTGGAGAAGAGTGCCCCGGCTTTCGTTTCTGCCATGAGCATCACGGAGTAAGAACTGATCTGGCCCACCAGCTCTGCTCTGAACTGCATCTAGTGCCTTGGGTCAGACCCTGCCAGTACCAAACAGAGCAGCAGTTGTGAGAATCCACAGGTCACAAGACCCCTTCAGCACTGTAGAAGCACTGTGAAGGCACGCAACTGGGTGTGTTCCCATGATCAGTGCCAGGAGAGCTTGACAACACAGAGTGGGGCCCTCCAGCAGTGCAGGCCCTCAGCCATGCTGACAGTTTGCACAGGGACGAGGAAGACAAAGGCTGCAGGACCAAGGCTGCCTGCTAGCAGCTCAGATGGAGGACCTGAGGCAGTCTGGGAGAGGAAATACTCGGCAGGGAGACAGTGAGTGAGTCCATACAAGAATGTGACAGGGAAAGAAAGCTTTGAGGAGCAAAGAGAAGGGTAAAGGCAACTCTCAGCAGCATGGTTGCATTCTCCAACACCCCCCCACACACCCCCAAACCCGCCTTTCGTTTTCCTGTTTCTTGGTGCTCCTACCTCAAGAATAAGTTCAGGAGATCTCACATAATCCAGCGATAGCAGGGAAAACAACACGATTTTATATGCCGAACTCCGGTAGGATGGACTTGTGTATTCAGGAATGACAGCAGCCCCTGGAAATGAAAACATAAGCACGATCATTGAGCAGTGTCAGGAGGAATATTGCACTGTTCGCCTGAGAAATGCTGTTAAGTGCTCCTCCATCTCCTGCAGTGGGATTCCCCTCTTTCTTCCTGGCGTGATCCCTCTGGAAAGCAGAGCTGGGACTCATGAACCTATGGTAATGTCAGCTGGAATGTCAGCTAGGCTTTCTGCTCTTTAGGTGGAGTCCAGCCGCTTCCAGAGTCTGTCAGTGGGTACGTTTTTTAGGGCACAGTGTGGCCCTCGGCTTCTTGCCCTTTCTCTCCTACCACTGAGCCCGTTCCAAGGCCCATCTTGTCAGTGTGCGCAGGAAGCACTCTGGAACCAGTCTGTGTACAACGGCACAGCACCTGACGATTTGAGGGCATAATCAGTCATCGGGACTTGGCTTTCTTCCAGCTTCTCCAAGACTTGATTGATGATCCCTTGAACAGCCTGGGGAAGAGAACAAAGGCAAGCGCCTGTTAACAGGAAAAGGAATGGGACAATCATCTCCCTTGCAAGGCCAGCCAAGGGGAAGGTGTATGAGGTTCAACTCAGCTGTGAGGAAAGCCCAGATTGCCTGGAAACCTCCCAGGCTTGCTCTACACTGAGAAAGGTATAAGTACAGCAACTGGGACTCCCATCACGGTGCTCTCTTCCCCCATACAGAAGTGTGGAGCGAGAGGAAAGGAGGTGTGGCCATGCACAGCACTTGTTCCAGCCACACCAGCCTTTTGGCTAGCCAGGACAGGGAACTGTAGAAAGATAAAGTCTGGAGGGAGGAAAGAAACCTCTGAGTAGAGCCTTCTGCAGCATGCCCTTACCAATCCAGAAAAGCCTGGGAGCTTAGACTGCTTCAAGGCTTCATGGAGAGCACGCTCGGTGACATCCCTTGTGATGTAATGCTGGTGATAAAACTCTTGCTGGAGCATCTGGAGCTGTTCTTTGGGGATCTGGGCTCTACTCAGTGCTTCTCCTATTTCATTCGCTGCTGGCCTAGGAAAGCGAGAAACAAGAGACTGTCACTCTTGTGGCTGGCCTCTCGAACACCATGGGGGTGTGAGCAAGGTAAGAAGCCTGGCTCTGAACGACTGGCAGGGCAATCATGTCTTAAGCAGTCGGGAGAGCTTGGTCCAAAGTGCTTAGAGTTTCAGGCTGAGAAGCAGCTTCCTGGCTGCCCGGGAACATTTGGGGAAACTGAGGAACATCTCCAGTGTGCCCAAAGCCGCCACGTTCCCTACTACATGTGCCAATGTCTTATCAAAGCCAGGCAAGAGCAGATCTGAAGGGGAGCAGGTGGTATTCCCTATAGAAAATACTAACTAGAACAACTCAGACATGAACATGGAAAGCTGCAAGACACACAGGGAGCAAGGGAGGGTGGCTGCTGCTGCCAGATGGTTCCTCTCCACAGCATCTCTCTCCCCTGCTTTGCTGTAAGCAGACCAGGCCAAGCAAAAGGGTGACGGATGGGTGGCCCCAGTCCTCTAGTGGATGTGGGGAGCTATAGGTGACCATTTGACAGACAGGAAGAAAGGGCAATGGGAGAAGGTCAGGAAGCTATGCTAGGTGAAGTCTCTGTGAGGCAGGACAGAAACGATGTCCTGCTGAGGCCCAGGGGCAGAGCTCCTCTAAATCACCCTCAAGTCGAGAGGAAATAACCTGTACCTCCACGTCTCCTCGTCGCATCCAGAGAGGACGAAAGGCGCCTGGAACAACAATGAAGGGAACAGTCATCACAAACCGCAACAGACCAGTGTTTTGCTGGAACCTATGCAAGCCCAAATCTGCATAATAATTCTTTTTATCAGCCGTGTGCAGTGCCACTGGCTGTGGAGACACTGATATTCGGTACAGCTGACCTTCACCCGAATGACCTGCCAGGATGCCAACTGTCCCCAACCCTAGCCACAGTGTTTTACTGTGTGGTACGTTACGTCCTGGTAGAACCAGTCTCGATCTGAAGAAACCTGAATGTCACCTGCTGTTCGGGGGGGGAGGAGGTGAAGGCCTGGCATCCTGCTGCAGCCTTCCAGAGGCCTTCTTCACCCAGCAGTCCCACGTGGTGAACGCCTGTTAAGACACACAGCAAAACTCTCCTTACGCTTTGAACTTGGTCTGAGGCTGGGTTATGCATCGGCTTCCCTTTCCCTGGCTCTCCCAGCTGCCACAGTTGTTTCTCCTCTTGTAGTCTTTGAGAAAGGTTGTGAAAGAGGGCTTCACAGCACACAGATATTCCTTCCCATGGAACATGCTCCTTGTCCCGCAGAAGCTTTTCAGCTCCTGGGGACAGGGGAGGATAGCCACTGCCCCTCCATCGCCTTAAGAGAACTGGCTGAGCCCTTCCTTGCCTCCACAGCCATTCCTCTGAAGCAGGGGGAACTGGCACACCTCTCTCACTTCTTCCTACTCTTTGCTGGGCTACTCCGGTCAGAGCACATGGAGCCCTATCTCCTAAGGCACCATGCTCAGGTCCCAGTTCCACCGAGACTCACCGAACAAGAGCAGACTGATGAGCAGCACCAGGGTCACTGCCTTCAGAGCCTTCATTCTCCTACGCAGCAGCACCAGGGTCACTGCCTTCAGAGCCTTCATTTTCCTATGGAGCAGCAAAGAGGAAAAGGATAGTGAAGCTGGTGGCACCCATGCAGTTCAGCAGCAGACCTGAGAGCAGCAGTAGGGATGGCAGGTCTTGAACCTAGCTCACGGCATGCACTTCATTAAAAATAAACAGTCCTCTTATGTTTTTCCAAGAACCAGGGAAGCTCAGGCTCATAACCCATTCTGCAGAGGCTTCAAACATACCTTTTCAAAACTTGGCCCCACCGTGAGACTCTCTCTTTCTGCACTGAGGTGCAGACAACAGGCATCCTGCTTGCTCAGGAGCAAACCAACCACTGTGGAGTCTGTTCCCTCAAGAGCTGCAGTCTCTTGACACAGGGACAACTCTGATCTTCCACCCTCCTGTGTCTGCCTCAAAGCCAACAGTGCTTTGTGACATCACTGGCACTAGGCAACGTCACAACAGAAAGGCAGCCCTGTGTTCTAAGGCCAAGTCCGACATGAGCGGGAGCAGGTTTTGCTCCTCTGCATGAGGGAAAACATCCTCCAACACCAGACCGTATCCTCCCATCAGAGGTGGCAGCTCTCTGCATTCCCACTTGCATTCCCACTTTGCACCAGGACAGCTAGGACCTCTGGCTCTGTACCCTGAGCATGCTTTGCGATACCCAAACTCTGGGTATTAATTGCTACAGAGCTGCACAATGACAACATTACCATCATTGTCACAGGGCCTCAGTTCACAGCAGCTACAAAGGCCCTTTGGAAAGGCTCCCAGGCATGTTGCTTTCTCTGAAGAGGACCTGCTGCTGACCTGTGCCCAGTGTTAGCAGCAGAGCCTTCCGGCCACCAATGTTTCTGTGCCACCACAGCACCAGGGCCCTGGCTCCATCAATAAAGCTGAAATGATCACACCCGGGGTATGTGTTTTCCTGGTGTCCCTGTGAGCTGGCTGCATGGCCCCCGGTGTCGGGCCCCATGGGTGGGTGCCTCTGTCTGTTGGGGGGGGGGGGATTTGTCCCCAGCAACCATCTCCAGGGATGAAGATGCCACAGCCTGCTTGCTCCTGTGCTGGATGTGAGCCCCAGCTCTACATCCCAGCCCACCTCCACATTCCTTCCTGTACAACCAGCTCATGCTCCAGAAGGGTTCACGTCAACTGCGGGTTATTTTCACACATGGGCACTCTGAGGTACCTTCCTGCCCATGATTTCAATGCAGAAACATCACTCGGAACAGGCCACTGTATTTTGGGGGCACATTTCCTATCCCAGCTTTGGCCCTTCCCTCTTCTTTTTGTCTTCAGAGAGCTCCCCTAGGCGTGGGGGTGCGAGGAGCTCATTCACGCTCCCCAGCTGCGCTCTGTGACAGCGGAAAGGGGAGGAATGCCGCTGGCTCGCTGGCTCCAGGGCCCGCAGTGCCACTCGCAGCATCCAGTCCACCCGGTCAGTGCCAAAAGCCGCCGCCTTAGGGCCGGAACCCGCCTCGTCCTCAGGCCGCGGCCCTGCCTGGGGGCCGCAGCTCCCCGCTGAAGGCCCGAACCCGGAAGCCCAGCTCGTTGCCTGGCAACGCCCTCCCAGGTGCCTGTCAGGGCGCCCGCTACAGACAGTCACCGTTGAGGAGGTGGGCAAGGCGGGTGCTGAGAGGAAACAGCGCCTCAGCCAAGGGCGGGCTATAGCGGAACCGGCGAGCCTCCCACACTTGTTGCCAGGAGGTAGCCCTGGGCCCGCTGTCGCTCCGGTCGCAGTCTATCCTGGAGCTGAGAGGAGCCTCCAGTGGGCAGGAGTTTGCAGGAGGCCCGATGGACCCTCGAGCTGTATTTTGGGATCTCTCTGGGCTGTTTTTGGTCTCCTGAAGGCCATTTCTGGGGCCCATGGAAAAGCTTTTTGGGCCCCGGGGGGATTTTGATGCATCTCATGGGATTATTTGAATGTCAGAAGGATTCTGGGGTCCCTGAGGCCCACTTTTGAGTCTCTGGAGGCCATTTGGACTTCTTCTGGGGCCAGTCTGGGGTCCCGGAGGCCATTTAAGGATCTCTAGGGGGGAGTTTTGGAAGGCCCCTCTGCCCTGTTTGGAGATCTCTGGGGAGTGTGGGATTCCTGGGGAGTTTTAGGGTTGCTGGGGGCCTGTCTGGGGGCGTTGAGCTGTTCTGGGGGATCTGCAAGGGGTATTATCATAGAGTAGTTAGGGTTGGAAAGGGCCTTAAGCTCATCCAGTTCTATTCCCCTGAAAACAGGGACATCTCTCACTAGACCGTGTCACCCACAGCTCTGTCCAACCTGGTCTTGAATACAGCCAGGGATGGGGCATTTACCACTTCTCTGGGGCAACCTGAGGGTCCCTGGTGCCATTTTTGGTCCGCAGATGTCATTGTGGAGGCCCTGGGGTGATTCTGGATCCATGGGCTGTATTTTGGCATTTCTGCAGGGGTTCTTTTGGCATCAAAAAGATTTGGGGGGATCCCTGGGTGTAAATCTGGGGGACCCTAAGGCCCATCTGGGGGGGTCCTGGCCATTTTGGGTCCCCAAAGGGCATTTTAGTAGAGCTTGAGCTGGCATTTGGAGGTCCCTGGACTATATTTTGGCGCGCCCAGGGACTATTGTTGGGTCAGACAGATTTAGGGAGTCTTTAAGGGTAAATGTTGGGGTTCCCTCTTGCCTGTTTTGGAGTCCTTGGAAGCCTTTTTTTCCTTGAACTTGCACACACATTCAGTGTGTTTAACCCCCCAAACTAATGTGTCTGTAGGAAATGGTTCTTAGTCGTTTTTTCCATCACCTCTCCCTCCAGGGAAATCTCCCATAAGCTTGTGGCTGGAGAGAAGGACCTGAGTTCTCTTATCCCTTAGCATGAGAGGCAAAACATTCAATGACAATCACAGAACTTTATTATCACAGGCAGAAACACTCAATGACAAACCAAGGAGCTTTGTTGTCGGCTCAGAGTGCCCACCTTCCCCTCCTTGCTGGCAGGATCACCGTGCACCCTGAAACCGATATACGCAGGTGTAGTCCGGGTGGCCCCAGTTGCTCAGCACTCGCAGCAGGATGTAATTCACAGACCCAGAGATCTCATTCTGAAAGGAGGAGAAGAGATGAGTTGTCTTTTCCTCTCTGGCATTCAACTACTGACCTAGCACTGCAGCCATGGACTTGTTCAACACCCTGACTGCCCTGGGAGGGTTGAGGCCGAGACATTCTTCCACCGCTCTACCTCATTGGGCCAAAAGAACAGGAAAGGAACAAGCATCTCCCTGAAATTGTAGTGAACGGATTGGCAAATACTTCTAGCCTACCTCAGGGCACATGCTTCCCCTGTCAGAAGACCCAGCGGTGTCCCTATCATGTCTCAATGCCTTCTCTAGAAGGCCATGGCACAGAACGGCCTCCCTGTCTAGCTGGCCTGGACACTAGAAAACAACAGCATCCTCAGAAAGCCACGTATTTCTAGTCTTTAATGAGCAGGCCAGTAGCAGTGTTTCCTGAGTGGATGTGGCCACGTGTAGGCACTTGGAGTCCAGACAGCCAAGCTGATTTCAGCTCAGCAGTGGTGGTCTGTCAGCACTGAAGCGTAAACCCAAAAGGGAAGGAGAATGGCTATTCCAGGCGTATGCCATTTAGGAGGTTAAAGCAGAAGGAGGACAGCACGGCACACAGCATTCTCCAGGAGAATGTTGCTTCCAGCCCTTGGGCACGGGAGCTTCTCCCAGCAAGCAGCATTTCTCCCCCTCTCCTTTCCTCCCATCCCTTCTCCGTTCTCCTCCCTCCTTTGTCCCCCTACCTTTAGCTGAAAGGTCTGAGTGGGATTCAGTGGTGCCAGGAAAACAAAACAGTCCCAGGAGCTGCTCCTCCTGGTCTTCCGTCACCGCCTAGGGAACGATGGGGTGGACCCATGATGGTCTTCCACCATGGCAAGAATTGACCTCTGGTGGTGAAGTCCTGATTTCTTTCTACCCAAGGAAGAGTTCACAGGGAAAAGACGAGAAGCTGGCTAGCCAGGGTGCTGCCACACTTGCCTACTTAACGAGTGTGGCTGTCAGAAAAGGAGCAGACATTCCCAGGGTAATGATCCCTGAGGATCACTGCTCACTGCATTGGGACCAGGAAGGTCCAAGGGGCAGACACTGTCCAGCTCTTTTTCCCTGTGGCTCCTGGAGCACTATTTTGGCCCAGAAGTCCGTGCCTATATTGGAAAAGAGGAGTCCAATGGTACTCTAAAACAAGGTATATCATATAACGATGTTCCAATTACTTGTCTTACATTCTTTATTCTACAAGGGAATGCTTCTGACCACCCTGAAAAGTATCCATTAACACCAACAAATATTGGTAACCTGTTTTCGGTAACTCAGGAAAATTTATTTGCCAGTACTGTCCTGGGTAGCTTCCTCCCCAGTTGTACCAATTTGATTTCTATTTTCTCCTTCCTACAATTTGCTTGTCTAAGTATTTATACAAAGAGTTGCGACCCCAATGAGTTTTATTAGGTTCCTCCTGAAGTATCTTCCAGAATTGATTACAGGGAATTAAAATTCGCCCATCATGTATCTGAACCCAACCCCCCTTTTTTTTTTTCCTGTCCTTTGAGATCTTCAATCAATTTTCCATCCTCCTTTGAATATCTAGGTTTAGATTTCTCAATTGTTAGTTTGCCATCAGGGATTAAAAGAATGATTTTCTTGTTTGGCTTCAATATTGGCCAAATTATTTCCAGTTTCCTGATCAGAGTCACCAGCTTAAATTTAAAAACCAAAAAAAAACCATGAAGGAGATAACCAGTGGGCTTCTTTCTGTTCCAGAACTGCTAATACAACATGAGACACTAGTACAGTAATCTTTTGTCCCAAGGTAAATTTGCAAGCCTCTTCAATGTTCATGACAACTGCAGCCACAGCTCTTAGGCATCTGGGCTATCCTTTGCTTGCTTCATCCAGTTGTTTTGAAAAATGTACCACTGTCTTCTTATAGGGTCCTAGCTTCTGAGCAAGGACCAAAGCTATTCCCTCTTCATAGGAATATAGCCAAAATGATTTAGTCACATCCGGAAGTCACAGAGCTGCAGTTCTCATAAGCTCTGTTTTAAAGCCCTCCTCTACAGAATCAGTCTATTCCAAAGAGAGGTTTCTTTTATCAGTTCACATAGTGGTCTTACCAGAACACCATAATCATGTATCCATGTCTGCATCATCCAGTCATTCCCAGGTAGGTACTCCTTGATGGCTGATGGTCGTGGTGTTTGATAAATGGCTTCTTTTCTAGCAGTTCCAACTTCTATGTTCTCCTGTTGTTTCATATCCTAGGTAGGAAACTCAGGTTTGAATTAGTTTGGCCTTTTGTCTGGATACCTGATAATCATTCAGTCCCAGAAAATTCAACAATCCCACCATTAACGAGACATATTCTTCCTTTGTTCCTGTAGCAATTAATAGGTCATTCACATATTGTAAGAGTCCCTCTGAGTGGGTGGATCAAAACTTGTTGGACTGGTTTTAAACCCTTCAGGTAATACTGTCCAAATTAGTTGAGTTTTCCTTACTGTGTCAGGATTTTCCTTATTCAAAAGCCAATAAATTCTGGTTTTCTTTGGCCAATATTAAGCAAAGAAAGAGTCCTTTAAATCCAAGACAGCAAACCATTTGATTATTATTCAATTTAGTAACACATGCCTATACCCCCCTTCCTTGGCAGTTCTGTAAAGTCAATCTGCCATTGTTGGCCTGGTCCATTTGTTCCCTTTTAGATTTTTCCAGATTGCAGGGTCACTTATATTACTCTCCATTGCCTCTCAGGGCCATCTCTCTCCCCGGTTATTTCCCCCACAAACACAGCAGTTAGTTACATTCAATGCTTTACAAAGAGATTTTTTTTTTTTTTTTTTTTTTTTTTTTTTTTTTTAGCAACTGTGGGAATTTCATATTGGACTCCAATTTCCATTTCATGATAATACATGATGTTGTATTGACTCTTTATATTTTTCTTTGATCTTAAAACTAATAATCACATTTGGATCTTCTCCAGTTTAAGCCCAATTTTAGTTACTTTTTTTTTTTTCTGTTTCCAATTTTTCAGTTAAATTTCAGTTAAATTTACTGGCTTGCAGGCACGGGTTGTACAGCTCTTACATTGATAGTCATATCTCCAGCCTGCAGTATTCCAGCATACACAAGACCATCTTTTTCTTCCACAGAGGTGTGATGACTGATATCTAGCCGTTTGACTAGGTACATCATCAGGATTTATGTGACATTGGTATCCACCTGGGCAAATATATTTTGGTTGGCTACTATAGTACCACCTCCACTCTAAACTTCCACAATTAGTATCTAAATTATCATCTATAATATCACATGCATCAAAAATTATTGACAGTGAGGTACTCGAATTGGTTATAACTTCATTATAACTTATTCCAATTAATCTTCCTTCTGAATTTGTTCTCACTGAGTTTGATTATATATGCAACTGCCTGTCTTTGTTCCTTTGCATTCATAAAAGGTGTGGTAGATCAGCATTTGAGAGGTTACTCTCCCTTGTCTAGTTGTGGTAATGCATTCACTACAGTTGTTGTGAATGATTTTAGAAGCCACGGCATTTTCCCATATGGTTCCTATCAGAACCGACACCAAAAGAGGTCCGGTCAGGATCATAGTGCTCAGCGGTCACAGCCCCAGGGGTTGCAGCCCTTGGCAGACCTTTTCAGCTGCAGCACCAACTCCCTCCGGTCTTGCCCTCTCTGGTAGGTTAAAGGTATACCCCACAACAACTATTCCAACGAGGTGGTAATTTCACACCGAATGCAAAAAGAACTGTAATTGATTTCTCAAAAACTATTCGTGGTCTCCCTTACCAGTAATAACATACTTCAAACAATTGGGACACTTGGCTCTTAAAATAATTTCAGCTATATCTGCATTTCCCATATCAAATTTACAGGAGTCAATATGAATTATCTCAGTTACTTATCCAAGTCCTTTTGAGGGTCAGCTTGGTGTCTCCGGGTTCAGTCACAACTTTCCATTCTTTCCTTTTATTCATGACGCATGTGTCCACCTTTTTCAGCAGTTCTTATCGCCGTTTCTGTAGTTAAAAGAACAAGAAATGGTCCCTCCCAACGAGGGGATAAACTCTCTTCTTTTTCAGCTTTTATGCCATTTTAGTTCTAATTCATTCACTGCAGCCGCCCCATGGCACTCCCCTCCAGGCAGTCTCACTTCCAGGGTCCAGACTCCCCATAGCACACACACCGATCTGGTTCCACAGAAGAGCCTACTCCCCCACCTCTGCTCAACATTCCTTCTCCACCAGTTTCAAAGCAACCGCTTTCTTTTTTATCCACTTTCCATGTTTCCTCCTTTACTCCCAGTCCGCATTTATCAACATGTCTGTTTCCACTTGTTTGTCAATCCCGGCACCCATCCCATACTCAAACACAGGAGCTGCTCGAGCTCCCTCCTTAACTTTAAACATCTTTCCCCAGTATCACAATCTGAACAACATTTCATTAGCTTTTAGTTTTTCCTGTTCTTTTCCAAAGCAAAAATTAAGGGATCAGGAAGAGGTATATTAATTTTGCACTGTCACATCTGCATACATTCCATTTTCCTTGTCACCTCAAAACAACATTAATTATAACAATGTATCATAATTCAAAGTTCCATTTTTGGGCCATTTTCCTTCATCTTCCAAAGTATATGAAGGTCAGCATTGGTTACAATATTTTACCAACGTTTTCTTGTTTACAGAGGCCCCAGAAGATCCTCTCAGTTCTTTCTAATGAGCCAAAATGTAACCCAATGGGCTTTTCCTCAGAATTTCCTTGTTTTGACCGGCTCCCATTTCAGTCAATCTTTTACAGATCTCTATAGCTTCTCAGTGCTCTGCAAATGCACTTATGAAAATATGAGAGCACCTACACAAGTTTCAGTTACAGAAAACCTTTGCAATCATGCCTCTTAAATTTTTTTTTTTACATTTTTTACAATTTTTTTTTTTCCAGTTTGTGTTTTTTTCTCTCTTTTTTTTTTTTCTTTTAATCTTATACACAGGACAGAGACAGGACCACAAAACATAGACACTTCGTCCGTCTCCGGCCGCTCTCCTCGCGGAGACACGGAACCGCGGATTGGGACTCCACACTCGCTTCGTAGCTATGCTACGTCTCAGTCACACAGAAACACAAGTTACACATGGGATCCCCCACTCATACTATGGTTCCGCTTACCATCCTCACGGTTCTCAGAATTTGAGATACAGCAGAAACCTGGTGGGTTCGCTTACCCTTCACCTGCCCCCCTAGCAGGTCCGTCCTGGCTCCCAAAACTTGGGATACAGCGAAAACCCGGGCTCACCCGATCCGCTCCCAGGATCGCTAGCAGCCGCTCTATCGGTCGGCGAGCCCCCCGCTTGCAAGCCATACCAACCAAGGGGAACTTCGCTGTGCGCCAGACGTCTCTGCGCGCCTTACCAGCAGCCCCGGGCCACGCGTACGCCTTACAGGCCACCTAAATTACCAAAACCTAAATTACCAAAACCCAAATTACCAAAACCCAAGCATACCGTTTCTCCGCAGCCGGCACA
Organism: Melopsittacus undulatus; assembly: GCF_012275295.1. Lineage (NCBI taxonomy): Eukaryota > Metazoa > Chordata > Aves > Psittaciformes > Psittaculidae > Melopsittacus > Melopsittacus undulatus. Next base: position 103,239,413 of record NC_047529.1, on the reverse strand, counting down.
GGTTGTTGTCTGTCCCCGCAGTGAGCAGACGAGAAGTGGAGGTCCTCCAGGCAAACAGCCTGTGGCGCCGAGGATGTCCACCCCTTGGCCGATCCTGCAGCCGGACAGAGGTCTCCTGGCTGGCTCGCCAAATTGATACGCGGATAGACTCCACAACTAGTTAAAGTTGTAAAGTAGGTATGCTTTTATTCAGCGCTGAGGTGCATGGGGATAGCTCCTGCAAAGCATGCACACCTCAGGGTGGTTGTCCCTTTACACTTATTCTCTTAAGGTATACATAGACATGAGATTGCTCAATCCGCCTATACATATTTATTACCTATCCCCGCTTCGTATTATAATGAGCCGGAAGGTCCTTTGCACTTGCGCAGTGCCCCTTCTGATCATGGGCAGGGGTCTCAGGATGAAGTAAATGAGTCTTCCTCCTGTGGGCAGGGGTCTTCAAGATGAAGTAAATGAGTCTTCCTCTTCTTAACCTTTTTACCTTTTAATCTTCAGACATGGATTTAGGGTTAGTTGGCGCCCAGTCTGCTTCTCCTACTGCTTATCAGTAGGAATAAACATCCGTGTTTTTGTCATGGTCTTAAGGCCTGATCGCCCAGTCTGCTTCTCCCCGGCTTATCAGCAGGACCTTTCATCTGCTTTTGTCAGCAGAACTAGCATCTGCTTCTTCCCCTCCAGCAATAATCAATGCCTTGGCAAGGTGGCAGTGGCAGATACTTAGGACAGACAATACTTTTGTTTAAGTAAAGGAATTCCTTTAACCCCCTTGTACAATTTCTCTATATTACCCCCCTGTACATTGGTTACCAGTGCATCATTATCATAGAGTAGTTAGGGTTGGAAAGGGCCTTAAGCTCATCCAGTTCTATTCCCCTGAAAACAGGGACATCTCTCACTAGACCGTGTCACCCACAGCTCTGTCCAACCTGGTCTTGAATACAGCCAGGGATGGGGCATTTACCACTTCTCTGGGGCAACCTGAGGGTCCCTGGTGCCATTTTTGGTCCGCAGATGTCATTGTGGAGGCCCTGGGGTGATTCTGGGATCCATGGGCTGTATTTTGGCATTCTGCAGGGGTTCTTTTGGCATCAAAAAGATTTGGGGGGATCCCTGGGTGTAAATCTGGGGGACCCTAAGGCCCATCTGGGGGGGTCCCTGGGCCATTTTGGGTCCCCAAAGGGCATTTTAGTAGAGCTTGAGCTGGCATTTGGAGGTCCCTGGACTATATTTTGGGCGCCCAGGGACTATTTTGGGGTCAGACAGATTTAGGGAGTCTTTAAGGGTAAATGTTGGGGTTCCCTCTTGCCTGTTTGGAGTCCTTGGAAGCCTTTTTTTCCTTGAACTGCACACACATTCAGTGTGTTTAACCCCCCCAAACTAATGTGTCTGTAGGAAATGGTTCTTAGTCGTTTTTTCCATCACCTCTCCCTCCAGGGAAATCTCCCATAAGCTTGTGGCTGGAGAGAAGGACCTGAGTTCTCTTATCCCTTAGCATGAGAGGCAAAACATTCAATGACAATCACAGAACTTTATTATCACAGGCAGAACACTCAATGACAACCAAGGAGCTTTGTTGTCGGCTCAGAGTGCCACCTTCCCCTCCTTGCTGGCAGGATCACCGTGCACCCTGAACCGATATACGCAGGTGTAGTCCGGGTGGCCCCAGTTGCTCAGCACTCGCAGCAGGATGTAATTCACAGACCCAGAGATCTCATTCTGAAAGGAGGAGAAGAGATGAGTTGTCTTTTCCTCTCTGGCATTCAACTACTGACCTAGCACTGCAGCAATGGACTTGTTCAACACCTGACTGCCCTGGGAGGGTTGTGGCCGAGACATTCTTCCACCGCTCTACCTCATTGGGCCAAAAGAACAGGAAAGGAACAAGCATCTCCCTGAAATTGTAGTGAACGGATTGGCAAATACTTCTAGCCTACCTCAGGGCACATGCTTCCCCTGTCAGAAGACCCAGCGGTGTCCCTATCATGTCTCAATGCCTTCTCTAGAAGGCCATGGCACAGAACGGCCTCCCTGTCCTAGCTGGCCTGGACACTAGAAACAACAGCATCCTCAGAAAGCCCCGTATTTCTAGTCTTTAATGAGCAGGCCAGTAGCAGTGTTTCCTGAGTGGATGTGGCCACGTGTAGGCACTTGGAGTCCAGACAGCCAAGCTGATTTCAGCTTCAGCAGTGGTGGTTGTCAGCACTGAAGCGTAAACCCAAAAGGGAAGGAGAATGGCATTCCAGGCGTATGCCATTTAGGAGGTTAAAGCAGAAGGAGGGACAGCACGGCACACAGCATTCTCCAGGAGAATGTTGCTTCCAGCCCTTGGGCACGGGAGCTTCTCCCCAGCAAGCAGCATTTCTCCCCCTCTCCTTTCCTCCCATCCCTTCTCCGTTCTCCTCCCTCTTTGTCCCCCTACCTTTAGCTGAAAGGTCTGAGTGGGATTCAGTGGTGCCAGGAAAACAAACAGTCCCAGGAGCTGCTCCTCCTGGTCTTCCGTCACCGCCTAGGGAACGATGGGGTGGAGAAAACATGAGTGCCCTGGTCCACCATGGCAAGACTGAACCTCTGGTGGTGAAGTCCTGATTTATTTCATCTACATAGCCCAAGGAAGATAATCACAGGGAAAAGACGAGAAGCTGAAGCTAGCCAGGGTGCTGCCACACTTGCCTACTTAACGAGTGTAGGCTGTCAGAAAAGGAGCAGACATTCCCAGGGTAATGATCCCTGAGGATCACCAATGCTCACTGGCATTGGGAGCCAGGAAGGTCCAAGGGGCAGACACTGTGCCAGCTCATTTTCCCTGTGGCTCCTGGAGCACGGTCTTGGCCCAGAAGCCTCCTTTTGTGTGGTATATTGGACAAAAGAGGAGTCCAATGGAAAGGGAGCAACTCCAAGGAGCCTGGTTCTTCTGCAAGGCAAGAGGGAGCCGCAGGCCTCTGGGTTCTGACCCGTATTTACCCCCTGCTTAGAAATGCTGAGCAACCCTCTGCCCCCCACTCAGAGAAATCACTTACGTAGACAGCAAAGTCCTTTGGAGCACTGGAGACACCGTTTTTGAGGAGCGGTGGCCCTGAGACATGGTCCATGGTGACTGCTCTGGGAATGATTGGCACAGAGAGCTTGATGAGGACGTGTCCCTGACTTCCATGGAAGGGCCAGCAGTTTCCTGGATGATTTTCCTTCTGAAAGGAGAAGAAGAAACTGCGTTCACGTGGAGAAGAGTGCCCCGGCTTTCGTTTCTGCCATGAGCATCACGGAGTAAGAACTGATCTGGCCCACCAGCTCTGCTCTGAACTGCATCTAGTGCCTTGGGTCAGACCCTGCCAGTACCAAACAGAGCAGCAGTTGTGAGAATCCACAGGTCACAAGACCCCTTCAGCACTGTAGAAGCACTGTGAAGGCACGCAACTGGGTGTGTTCCCATGATCAGTGCCAGGAGAGCTTGCCAACACAGAGTGGGGCCCTCCAGCAGTGCAGGCCCTCAGCCATGCTGACAGTTTGCACAGGGACGAGGAAGACAAAGGCTGCAGGACCAAGGCTGCCTGCTAGCAGCTCAGATGGAGGACCTGAGGCAGTCTGGGAGAGGAAATACTCGGCAGGGAGACAGTGAGTGAGTCCATACAAGAATGTGACAGGGAAAGAAAGCTTTGAGGAGCAAAGAGAAGGGTAAAGGCAACTCTCAGCAGCATGGTTGCATTCTCCAACACCCCCCCACACACCCCCAAACCCGCCTTTCGTTTTCCTGTTTCTTGGTGCTCCTACCTCAAGAATAAGTTCAGGAGATCTCACATAATCCAGCGATAGCGGGGAAAACAACACGATTTTATATGCCGAACTCCGGTAGGATGGACTTGTGTATTCAGGAATGACAGCAGCCCCTGGAAATGAAAACATAAGCACGATCATTGAGCAGTGTCAGGAGGAATATTGCACTGTTCGCCTGAGAAATGCTGTTAAGTGCTCCTCCATCTCCTGCAGTGGGATTCCCCTCTTTCTTCCTGGCGTGATCCCTCTGGAAAGCAGAGCTGGGACTCATGAACCTATGGTAATGTCAGCTGGAATGTCAGCTAGGCTTTCTGCTCTTTAGGTGGAGTCCAGCCGCTTCCAGAGTCTGTCAGTGGGTACGTTTTTTAGGGCACAGTGTGGCCCTCGGCTTCTTGCCCTTTCTCTCCTACCACTGAGCCCGTTCCAAGGCCCATCTTGTCAGTGTGCGCAGGAAGCACTCTGGAACCAGTCTGTGTACAACGGCACAGCACCTGACGATTTGAGGGCATAATCAGTCATCGGGACTTGGCTTTCTTCCAGCTTCTCCAAGACTTGATTGATGATCCCTTGAACAGCCTGGGGAAGAGAACAAAGGCAAGCGCCTGTTAACAGGAAAGGAATGGGACAATCATCTCCCTTGCAAGGCCAGCCAAGGGGAAGGTGTATGAGGTTCAACTCAGCTGTGAGGAAAGCCCAGATTGCCTGGAAACCTCCCAGGCTTGCTCTACACTGAGAAAGGTATAAGTACAGCAACTGGGACTCCCATCACGGTGCTCTCTTCCCCCATACAGAAGTGTGGAGCGAGAGGAAAGGAGGTGTGGCCATGCACAGCACTTGTTCCAGCCACACCAGCCTTTTGGCTAGCCAGGACAGGGAACTGTAGAAAGATAAAGTCTGGAGGGAGGAAAGAAACCTCTGAGTAGAGCCTTCTGCAGCATGCCCTTACCAATCCAGAAAAGCCTGGGAGCTTAGACTGCTTCAAGGCTTCATGGAGAGCACGCTCGGTGACATCCCTTGTGATGTAATGCTGGTGATAAAACTCTTGCTGGAGCATCTGGAGCTGTTCTTTGGGGATCTGGGCTCTACTCAGTGCTTCTCCTATTTCATTCGCTGCTGGCCTAGGAAAGCGAGAAACAAGAGACTGTCACTCTTGTGGCTGGCCTCTCGAACACCATGGGGGTGTGAGCAAGGTAAGAAGCCTGGCTCTGAACGACTGGCAGGGCAATCATGTCTTAAGCAGTCGGGAGAGCTTGGTCCAAAGTGCTTAGAGTTTCAGGCTGAGAAGCAGCTTCCTGGCTGCCCGGGAACATTTGGGGAAACTGAGGAACATCTCCAGTGTGCCCAAAGCCGCCACGTTCCCTACTCCATGTGCCAATGTCTTATCAAAGCCAGGCAAGAGCAGATCTGAAGGGGAGCAGGTGGTATTCCCTATAGAAAATACTAACTAGAACAACTCAGACATGAACATGGAAAGCTGCAAGACACACAGGGAGCAAGGGAGGGTGGCTGCTGCTGCCAGATGGTTCCTCTCCACAGCATCTCTCTCCCCTGCTTTGCTGTAAGCAGACCAGGCCAAGCAAAAGGGTGACGGATGGGTGGCCCCAGTCCTCTAGTGGATGTGGGGAGCTATAGGTGACCATTTGACAGACAGAAGAAAGGGCAATGGGAGAAGGTCAGGAAGCTGTGCTAGGTGAGGTCTCTGTGAGGCAGGACAGAAACGATGTCCTGCTGAGGCCCAGGGGCAGAGCTCCTCTAAATCACCCTCAAGTCGAGAGGAAATAACCTGTACCTCCACGTCTCCTCGTCGCATCCAGAGGGGACGGAAGGCGCCTGGAACAACAATGAAGGGAACAGTCATCACAAACCGCAACAGACCAGTGATTTGCTGGAACCTAAGCAAGCCCAAATCTGCATAATAATTCTTTTTATCAGCCGTGTGCAGTGCCACTGGCTGTGGAGACACTGATATTCGGTACAGCTGACCTTCACCCGAATGACCTGCCAGGATGCCAACTGTCCCCAACCCTAGCCACAGTGTTTTACTGTGTGGTACGTTACGTCCTGGTAGAACCAGTCTCGATCTGAAGAAACCTGAATGACACCTGCTGTTCGGGGGGGAGGAGGTGAAGGCCTGGCATCCTGCTGCAGCCTTCCAGAGGCCTTCTTCACCCAGCAGTCCCACGTGGTGAACGCCTGTTAAGACACACAGCAAAACTCTCCTTACGCTTTGAACTTGGTCTGAGGCTGGGTTATGCATCGGCTTCCCTTTCCCTGGCTCTCCCAGCTGCCACAGTTGTTTCTCCTCTTGTAGTCTTTGAGAAAGGTTGTGAAAGAGGGCTTCACAGCACACAGATATTCCTTCCCATGGAACATGCTCCTTGTCCCGCAGAAGCTTTTCAGCTCCTGGGGACAGGGGAGGATAGCCACTGCCCCTCCATCGCCTTAAGAGAACTGGCTGAGCCCTTCCTTGCCTCCACAGCCATTCCTCTGAAGCAGGGGGAACTGGCACACCTCTCTCACTTCTTCCTACTCTTTGCTGGGCTACTCCGGTCAGAGCACATGGAGCCCTATCTCCTAAGGCACCATGCTCAGGTCCCAGTTCCACCAAGACTCACCGAACAAGAGCAGACTGATGAGCAGCACCAGAGTCACTGCCTTCAGAGCCTTCATTCTCCTACGCAGCAGCACCAGGGTCACTGCCTTCAGAGCCTTCATTTTCCTATGGAGCAGCAAAGAGGAAAAGGATAGTGAAGCTGGTGGCACCCATGCAGTTCAGCAGCAGACCTGAGAGCAGCAGTAGGGATGGCAGGTCTTGAACCTAGCTCACGGCATGCACTTCATTAAAAATAAACAGTCCTCTTATGTTTTTCCAAGAACCAGGAAGCTCAGGCTCATAACCCATTCTGCAGAGGCTTCAAACATACCTTTTCAAAACTTGGCCCCACCGTGAGACTCTCTCTTTCTGCACTGAGGTGCAGACAACAGGCATCCTGCTTGCTCAGGAGCAAACCAACCACTGTGGAGTCTGTTCCCTCAAGAGCTGCAGTCTCTTGACACAGGGACAACTCTGATCTTCCACCCTCCTGTGTCTGCCTCAAAGCCAACAGTGCTTTGTGACATCACTGGCACTAGGCAACGTCACAACAGAAGGCAGCCCTGTGTTCTAAGGCCAAGTCCGACATGAGCGGGAGCAGGTTTTGCTCCTCTGCATGAGGGAAAACATCCTCCAACACCAGACCGTATCCTCCCATCAGAGGTGGCAGCTCTCTGCATTCCCACTTGCATTCCCACTTTGCACCAGGACAGCTAGGACCTCTGGCTCTGTACCCTGAGCATGCTTTGCGATACCCAAACTCTGGGTATTAATTGCTACAGAGCTGCACAATGACAACATTACCATCATTGTCACAGGGCCTCAGTTCACAGCAGCTACAAAGGCCCTTTGGAAAGGCTCCCAGGCATGTTGCTTTCTCTGAAGAGGACCTGCTGCTGACCTGTGCCCAGTGTTAGCAGCAGAGCCTTCCGGCCACCAATGTTTCTGTGCCACCACAGCACCAGGGCCCTGGCTCCATCAATAAAGCTGAAATGATCACACCAGGGGTATGTGTTTTCCTGGTGTCCCTGTGAGCTGGCTGCATGTCCCCTGGTGTTGTGCCCCATGGGTGGGTGCCTCTGTCTGTTGGGGGGGGGGGGGGGGGGATTTGTCCCCAGCAACCATCTCCAGGGATGAAGATGCCACAGCCTGCTTGCTCCTGTGCTGGATGTGAGCCCCAGCTCTACATCCCAGCCCACCTCCACATTCCTTCCTGTACAACCAGCTCATGCTCCAGAAGGGTTCACGTCAACTGCGGTTATTTTCACACATGGGCACTCTGAGGTACCTTCCTGCCCATGATTCAATGCAGAAACATCACTCGGAACAGGCCACTGTATTTTGGGGGCACATTTCCTATCCCAGCTTTGGCCCTTCCCTCTTCTTTTTGTCTTCAGAGAGCTCCCCTAGGCGTGGGGGTGCGAGGAGCTCATTCACGCTCCCCAGCTGCGCTCTGTGACAGCGGAAAGGGGAGGAATGCCGCTGGCTCGCTGGCTCCAGGGCCCGCAGTGCCACTCGCAGCATCCAGTCCACCCGGTCAGTGCCAAAAGCCGCCGCCTTAGGGCCGGAACCCGCCTCGTCCTCAGGCCGCGGCCCTGCCTGGGGGCCGCAGCTCCCCGCTGAAGGCCCGAACCCGGAAGCCCAGCTCGTTGCCTGGCAACGCCCTCCCAGGTGCCTGTCAGGGCGCCCGCTACAGACAGTCACCGTTGAGGAGGTGGGCAAGGCGGGCGCTGAGAGGAAACAGCGCCTCAGCCAAGGGCGGGCTATAGCGGAACCGGCGAGCCTCCCACACTTGTTGCCAGGAGGTAGCCCTGGGCCCGCTGTCGCTCCGGTCGCAGTCTATCCTGGAGCTGAGAGGAGCCTCCAGTGGGCAGGAGTTTGCAGGAGGCCCGATGGACCCTCGAGCTGTATTTTGGGATCTCTCTGGGCTGTTTTTGGTCTCCTGAAGGCCATTTCTGGGGCCCATGGAAAAGCTTTTTGGGCCCCGGGGGATTTTGATGCATCTCATGGGATTATTTGAATGTCAGAAGGATTCTGGGGTCCCTGAGGCCCACTTTTGAGTCTCTGGAGGCCATTTGGACTTCTTCTGGGGCCAGTCTGGGGTCCCGGAGGCCATTTAAAGGATCTCTAGGGGGGAGTTTTGGAAGGCCCCTCTGCCCTGTTTGGAGATCTCTGGGGAGTGTGGGATTCCTGGGGAGTTTTAGGGTTGCTGGGGGCCTGTCTGGGGGCGTTGAGCTGTTCTGGGGGATCTGCAAGGGGTATTATCATAGAGTAGTTAGGGTTGGAAAGGGCCTTAAGCTCATCCAGTTCTATTCCCCTGAAAACAGGGACATCTCTCACTAGACCGTGTCACCCACAGCTCTGTCCAACCTGGTCTTGAATACAGCCAGGGATGGGGCATTTACCACTTCTCTGGGGCAACCTGAGGGTCCCTGGTGCCATTTTTGGTCCCGCAGATGTCATTGTGGAGGCCCTGGGGTGATTCTGGGATCCATGGGCTGTATTTTGGCATTCTGCAGGGGTTCTTTTGGCATCAAAAAGATTTGGGGGGATCCCTGGGTGTAAATCTGGGGGACCCTAAGGCCCATCTGGGGGGGTCCCTGGGCCATTTTGGGTCCCCAAAGGGCATTTTAGTAGAGCTTGAGCTGGCATTTGGAGGTCCCTGGACTATATTTTGGGCGCCCAGGGACTATTTTGGGGTCAGACAGATTTAGGGAGTCTTTAAGGGTAAATGTTGGGGTTCCCTCTTGCCTGTTTGGAGTCCTTGGAAGCCTTTTTTTCCTTGAACTGCACACACATTCAGTGTGTTTAACCCCCCCAAACTAATGTGTCTGTAGGAAATGGTTCTTAGTCGTTTTTTCCATCACCTCTCCCTCCAGGGAAATCTCCCATAAGCTTGTGGCTGGAGAGAAGGACCTGAGTTCTCTTATCCCTTAGCATGAGAGGCAAAACATTCAATGACAATCACAGAACTTTATTATCACAGGCAGAACACTCAATGACAACCAAGGAGCTTTGTTGTCGGCTCAGAGTGCCACCTTCCCCTCCTTGCTGGCAGGATCACCGTGCACCCTGAACCGATATACGCAGGTGTAGTCCGGGTGGCCCCAGTTGCTCAGCACTCGCAGCAGGATGTAATTCACAGACCCAGAGATCTCATTCTGAAAGGAGGAGAAGAGATGAGTTGTCTTTTCCTCTCTGGCATTCAACTACTGACCTAGCACTGCAGCAATGGACTTGTTCAACACCTGACTGCCCTGGGAGGGTTGTGGCTGAGACATTCTTCCACCGCTCTACCTCATTGGGCCAAAAGAACAGGAAAGGAACAAGCATCTCCCTGAAATTGTAGTGAACGGATTGGCAAATACTTCTAGCCTACCTCAGGGCACATGCTTCCCCTGTCAGAAGACCCAGCGGTGTCCCTATCATGTCTCAATGCCTTCTCTAGAAGGCCATGGCACAGAACGGCCTCCCTGTCTAGCTGGCCTGGACACTAGAAACAACAGCATCCTCAGAAAGCCCCGTATTTCTAGTCTTTAATGAGCAGGCCAGTAGCAGTGTTTCCTGAGTGGATGTGGCCACGTGTAGGCACTTGGAGTCCAGACAGCCAAGCTGATTTCAGCTTCAGCAGTGGTGGTTGTCAGCACTGAAGCGTAAACCCAAAAGGGAAGGAGAATGGCATTCCAGGCGTATGCCATTTAGGAGGTTAAAGCAGAAGGAGGGACAGCACGGCACACAGCATTCTCCAGGAGAATGTTGCTTCCAGCCCTTGGGCACGGGAGCTTCTCCCCAGCAAGCAGCATTTCTCCCCCTCTCCTTTCCTCCCATCCCTTCTCCGTTCTCCTCCCTCTTTGTCCCCCTACCTTTAGCTGAAAGGTCTGAGTGGGATTCAGTGGTGCCAGGAAAACAAACAGTCCCAGGAGCTGCTCCTCCTGGTCTTCCGTCACCGCCTAGGGAACGATGGGGTGGAGAAAACATGAGTGCCCTGGTCCACCATGGCAAGACTGAACCTCTGGTGGTGAAGTCCTGATTTATTTCATCTACATAGCCCAAGGAAGATAATCACAGGGAAAAGACGAGAAGCTGAAGCTAGCCAGGGTGCTGCCACACTTGCCTACTTAACGAGTGTAGGCTGTCAGAAAAGGAGCAGACATTCCCAGGGTAATGATCCCTGAGGATCACCAATGCTCACTGGCATTGGGAGCCAGGAAGGTCCAAGGGGCAGACACTGTGCCAGCTCATTTTCCCTGTGGCTCCTGGAGCACGGTCTTGGCCCAGAAGCCTCCTTTTGTGTGGTATATTGGACAAAAGAGGAGTCCAATGGAAAGGGAGCAACTCCAAGGAGCCTGGTTCTTCTGCAAGGCAAGAGGGAGCCGCAGGCCTCTGGGTTCTGACCCGTATTTACCCCCTGCTTAGAAATGCTGAGCAACCCTCTGCCCCCCACTCAGAGAAATCACTTACGTAGACAGCAAAGTCCTTTGGAGCACTGGAGACACCGTTTTTGAGGAGCGGTGGCCCTGAGACATGGTCCATGGTGACTGCTCTGGGAATGATTGGCACAGAGAGCTTGATGAGGACGTGTCCCTGACTTCCATGGAAGGGCCAGCAGTTTCCTGGATGATTTTCCTTCTGAAAGGAGAAGAAGAAACTGCGTTCACGTGGAGAAGAGTGCCCCGGCTTTCGTTTCTGCCATGAGCATCACGGAGTAAGAACTGATCTGGCCCACCAGCTCTGCTCTGAACTGCATCTAGTGCCTTGGGTCAGACCCTGCCAGTACCAAACAGAGCAGCAGTTGTGAGAATCCACAGGTCACAAGACCCCTTCAGCACTGTAGAAGCACTGTGAAGGCACGCAACTGGGTGTGTTCCCATGATCAGTGCCAGGAGAGCTTGCCAACACAGAGTGGGGCCCTCCAGCAGTGCAGGCCCTCAGCCATGCTGACAGTTTGCACAGGGACGAGGAAGACAAAGGCTGCAGGACCAAGGCTGCCTGCTAGCAGCTCAGATGGAGGACCTGAGGCAGTCTGGGAGAGGAAATACTCGGCAGGGAGACAGTGAGTGAGTCCATACAAGAATGTGACAGGGAAAGAAAGCTTTGAGGAGCAAAGAGAAGGGTAAAGGCAACTCTCAGCAGCATGGTTGCATTCTCCAACACCCCCCACACACCCCCAAACCCGCCTTTCGTTTTCCTGTTTCTTGGTGCTCCTACCTCAAGAATAAGTTCAGGAGATCTCACATAATCCAGCGATAGCAGGGAAAACAACACGATTTTATATGCCGAACTCCGGTAGGATGGACTTGTGTATTCAGGAATGACAGCAGCCCCTGGAAATGAAAACATAAGCACGATCATTGAGCAGTGTCAGGAGGAATATTGCACTGTTCGCCTGAGAAATGCTGTTAAGTGCTCCTCCATCTCCTGCAGTGGGATTCCCCTCTTTCTTCCTGGCGTGATCCCTCTGGAAAGCAGAGCTGGGACTCATGAACCTATGGTAATGTCAGCTGGAATGTCAGCTAGGCTTTCTGCTCTTTAGGTGGAGTCCAGCCGCTTCCAGAGTCTGTCAGTGGGTACGTTTTTTAGGGCACAGTGTGGCCCTCGGCTTCTTGCCCTTTCTCTCCTACCACTGAGCCCGTTCCAAGGCCCATCTTGTCAGTGTGCGCAGGAAGCACTCTGGAACCAGTCTGTGTACAACGGCACAGCACCTGACGATTTGAGGGCATAATCAGTCATCGGGACTTGGCTTTCTTCCAGCTTCTCCAAGACTTGATTGATGATCCCTTGAACAGCCTGGGGAAGAGAACAAAGGCAAGCGCCTGTTAACAGGAAAAGGAATGGGACAATCATCTCCCTTGCAAGGCCAGCCAAGGGGAAGGTGTATGAGGTTCAACTCAGCTGTGAGGAAAGCCCAGATTGCCTGGAAACCTCCCAGGCTTGCTCTACACTGAGAAAGGTATAAGTACAGCAACTGGGACTCCCATCACGGTGCTCTCTTCCCCCATACAGAAGTGTGGAGCGAGAGGAAAGGAGGTGTGGCCATGCACAGCACTTGTTCCAGCCACACCAGCCTTTTGGCTAGCCAGGACAGGGAACTGTAGAAAGATAAAGTCTGGAGGGAGGAAAGAAACCTCTGAGTAGAGCCTTCTGCAGCATGCCCTTACCAATCCAGAAAAGCCTGGGAGCTTAGACTGCTTCAAGGCTTCATGGAGAGCACGCTCGGTGACATCCCTTGTGATGTAATGCTGGTGATAAAACTCTTGCTGGAGCATCTGGAGCTGTTCTTTGGGGATCTGGGCTCTACTCAGTGCTTCTCCTATTTCATTCGCTGCTGGCCTAGGAAAGCGAGAAACAAGAGACTGTCACTCTTGTGGCTGGCCTCTCGAACACCATGGGGGTGTGAGCAAGGTAAGAAGCCTGGCTCTGAACGACTGGCAGGGCAATCATGTCTTAAGCAGTCGGGAGAGCTTGGTCCAAAGTGCTTAGAGTTTCAGGCTGAGAAGCAGCTTCCTGGCTGCCCGGGAACATTTGGGGAAACTGAGGAACATCTCCAGTGTGCCCAAAGCCGCCACGTTCCCTACTCCATGTGCCAATGTCTTATCAAAGCCAGGCAAGAGCAGATCTGAAGGGGAGCAGGTGGTATTCCCTATAGAAAATACTAACTAGAACAACTCAGACATGAACATGGAAAGCTGCAAGACACACAGGGAGCAAGGGAGGGTGGCTGCTGCTGCCAGATGGTTCCTCTCCACAGCATCTCTCTCCCCTGCTTTGCTGTAAGCAGACCAGGCCAAGCAAAAGGGTGACGGATGGGTGGCCCCAGTCCTCTAGTGGATGTGGGGAGCTATAGGTGACCATTTGACAGACAGGAAGAAAGGGCAATGGGAGAAGGTCAGGAAGCTGTGCTAGGTGAGGTCTCTGTGAGGCAGGACAGAAACGATGTCCTGCTGAGGCCCAGGGGCAGAGCTCCTCTAAATCACCCTCAAGTCGAGAGGAAATAACCTGTACCTCCACGTCTCCTCGTCGCATCCAGAGAGGACGGAAGGCGCCTGGAACAACAATGAAGGGAACAGTCATCACAAACCGCAACAGACCAGTGATTTGCTGGAACCTAAGCAAGCCCAAATCTGCATAATAATTCTTTTTATCAGCCGTGTGCAGTGCCACTGGCTGTGGAGACACTGATATTCGGTACAGCTGACCTTCACCCGAATGACCTGCCAGGATGCCAACTGTCCCCAACCCTAGCCACAGTGTTTTACTGTGTGGTACGTTACGTCCTGGTAGAACCAGTCTCGATCTGAAGAAACCTGAATGACACCTGCTGTTCGGGGGGGGAGGAGGTGAAGGCCTGGCATCCTGCTGCAGCCTTCCAGAGGCCTTCTTCACCCAGCAGTCCCACGTGGTGAACGCCTGTTAAGACACACAGCAAAACTCTCCTTACGCTTTGAACTTGGTCTGAGGCTGGGTTATGCATCGGCTTCCCTTTCCCTGGCTCTCCCAGCTGCCACAGTTGTTTCTCCTCTTGTAGTCTTTGAGAAAGGTTGTGAAAGAGGGCTTCACAGCACACAGATATTCCTTCCCATGGAACATGCTCCTTGTCCCGCAGAAGCTTTTCAGCTCCTGGGGACAGGGGAGGATAGCCACTGCCCCTCCATCGCCTTAAGAGAACTGGCTGAGCCCTTCCTTGCCTCCACAGCCATTCCTCTGAAGCAGGGGGAACTGGCACACCTCTCTCACTTCTTCCTACTCTTTGCTGGGCTACTCCGGTCAGAGCACATGGAGCCCTATCTCCTAAGGCACCATGCTCAGGTCCCAGTTCCACCAAGACTCACCGAACAAGAGCAGACTGATGAGCAGCACCAGGGTCACTGCCTTCAGAGCCTTCATTCTCCTACGCAGCAGCACCAGGGTCACTGCCTTCAGAGCCTTCATTTTCCTATGGAGCAGCAAAGAGGAAAAGGATAGTGAAGCTGGTGGCACCCATGCAGTTCAGCAGCAGACCTGAGAGCAGCAGTAGGGATGGCAGGTCTTGAACCTAGCTCACGGCATGCACTTCATTAAAAATAAACAGTCCTCTTATGTTTTTCCAAGAACCAGGGAAGCTCAGGCTCATAACCCATTCTGCAGAGGCTTCAAACATACCTTTTCAAAACTTGGCCCCACCGTGAGACTCTCTCTTTCTGCACTGAGGTGCAGACAACAGGCATCCTGCTTGCTCAGGAGCAAACCAACCACTGTGGAGTCTGTTCCCTCAAGAGCTGCAGTCTCTTGACACAGGGACAACTCTGATCTTCCACCCTCCTGTGTCTGCCTCAAAGCCAACAGTGCTTTGTGACATCACTGGCACTAGGCAACGTCACAACAGAAGGCAGCCCTGTGTTCTAAGGCCAAGTCCGACATGAGCGGGAGCAGGTTTTGCTCCTCTGCATGAGGGAAAACATCCTCCAACACCAGACCGTATCCTCCCATCAGAGGTGGCAGCTCTCTGCATTCCCACTTGCATTCCCACTTTGCACCAGGACAGCTAGGACCTCTGGCTCTGTACCCTGAGCATGCTTTGCGATACCCAAACTCTGGGTATTAATTGCTACAGAGCTGCACAATGACAACATTACCATCATTGTCACAGGGCCTCAGTTCACAGCAGCTACAAAGGCCCTTTGGAAAGGCTCCCAGGCATGTTGCTTTCTCTGAAGAGGACCTGCTGCTGACCTGTGCCCAGTGTTAGCAGCAGAGCCTTCCGGCCACCAATGTTTCTGTGCCACCACAGCACCAGGGCCCTGGCTCCATCAATAAAGCTGAAATGATCACACCAGGGGTATGTGTTTTCCTGGTGTCCCTGTGAGCTGGCTGCATGTCCCCTGGTGTCGTGCCCCATGGGTGGGTGCCTCTGTCTGTTGGGGGGGGGGGGGGGGGGGGATTTGTCCCCAGCAACCATCTCCAGGGATGAAGATGCCACAGCCTGCTTGCTCCTGTGCTGGATGTGAGCCCCAGCTCTACATCCCAGCCCACCTCCACATTCCTTCCTGTACAACCAGCTCATGCTCCAGAAGGGTTCACGTCAACTGCGGGTTATTTTCACACATGGGCACTCTGAGGTACCTTCCTGCCCATGATTTCAATGCAGAAACATCACTCGGAACAGGCCACTGTATTTTGGGGGCACATTTCCTATCCCAGCTTTGGCCCTTCCCTCTTCTTTTTGTCTTCAGAGAGCTCCCCTAGGCGTGGGGGTGCGAGGAGCTCATTCACGCTCCCCAGCTGCGCTCTGTGACAGCGGAAAGGGGAGGAATGCCGCTGGCTCGCTGGCTCCAGGGCCCGCAGTGCCACTCGCAGCATCCAGTCCACCCGGTCAGTGCCAAAAGCCGCCGCCTTAGGGCCGGAACCCGCCTCGTCCTCAGGCCGCGGCCCTGCCTGGGGGCCGCAGCTCCCCGCTGAAGGCCCGAACCCGGAAGCCCAGCTCGTTGCCTGGCAACGCCCTCCCAGGTGCCTGTCAGGGCGCCCGCTACAGACAGTCACCGTTGAGGAGGTG
The DNA here is from genome assembly GCF_012275295.1 of Melopsittacus undulatus. Classification (NCBI taxonomy): domain Eukaryota; kingdom Metazoa; phylum Chordata; class Aves; order Psittaciformes; family Psittaculidae; genus Melopsittacus; species Melopsittacus undulatus. Next base: position 103,223,520 of record NC_047529.1, on the reverse strand, counting down.
GGCAAGGCGGGCGCTGAGAGGAAACAGCGCCTCAGCCAAGGGCGGGCTATAGCGGAACCGGCGAGCCTCCCACACTTGTTGCCAGGAGGTAGCCCTGGGCCCGCTGTCGCTCCGGTCGCAGTCTATCCTGGAGCTGAGAGGAGCCTCCAGTGGGCAGGAGTTTGCAGGAGGCCCGATGGACCCTCGAGCTGTATTTTGGGATCTCTCTGGGCTGTTTTTGGTCTCCTGAAGGCCATTTCTGGGGCCCATGGAAAAGCTTTTTGGGCCCCGGGGGGATTTTGATGCATCTCATGGGATTATTTGAATGTCAGAAGGATTCTGGGGTCCCTGAGGCCCACTTTTGAGTCTCTGGAGGCCATTTGGACTTCTTCTGGGGCCAGTCTGGGGTCCCGGAGGCCATTTAAGGATCTCTAGGGGGGAGTTTTGGAAGGCCCCTCTGCCCTGTTTGGAGATCTCTGGGGAGTGTGGGATTCCTGGGGAGTTTTAGGGTTGCTGGGGGCCTGTCTGGGGGCGTTGAGCTGTTCTGGGGGATCTGCAAGGGGTATTATCATAGAGTAGTTAGGGTTGGAAAGGGCCTTAAGCTCATCCAGTTCTATTCCCCTGAAAACAGGGACATCTCTCACTAGACCGTGTCACCCACAGCTCTGTCCAACCTGGTCTTGAATACAGCCAGGGATGGGGCATTTACCACTTCTCTGGGGCAACCTGAGGGTCCCTGGTGCCATTTTTGGTCCGCAGATGTCATTGTGGAGGCCCTGGGGTGATTCTGGGATCCATGGGCTGTATTTTGGCATTCTGCAGGGGTTCTTTTGGCATCAAAAAGATTTGGGGGGATCCCTGGGTGTAAATCTGGGGGACCCTAAGGCCCATCTGGGGGGGTCCCTGGGCCATTTTGGGTCCCCAAAGGGCATTTTAGTAGAGCTTGAGCTGGCATTTGGAGGTCCCTGGACTATATTTTGGGCGCCCAGGGACTATTTTGGGGTCAGACAGATTTAGGGAGTCTTTAAGGGTAAATGTTGGGGTTCCCTCTTGCCTGTTTGGAGTCCTTGGAAGCCTTTTTTTCCTTGAACTGCACACACATTCAGTGTGTTTAACCCCCCCAAACTAATGTGTCTGTAGGAAATGGTTCTTAGTCGTTTTTTCCATCACCTCTCCCTCCAGGGAAATCTCCCATAAGCTTGTGGCTGGAGAGAAGGACCTGAGTTCTCTTATCCCTTAGCATGAGAGGCAAAACATTCAATGACAATCACAGAACTTTATTATCACAGGCAGAACACTCAATGACAACCAAGGAGCTTTGTTGTCGGCTCAGAGTGCCACCTTCCCCTCCTTGCTGGCAGGATCACCGTGCACCCTGAACCGATATACGCAGGTGTAGTCCGGGTGGCCCCAGTTGCTCAGCACTCGCAGCAGGATGTAATTCACAGACCCAGAGATCTCATTCTGAAAGGAGGAGAAGAGATGAGTTGTCTTTTCCTCTCTGGCATTCAACTACTGACCTAGCACTGCAGCAATGGACTTGTTCAACACCTGACTGCCCTGGGAGGGTTGTGGCCGAGACATTCTTCCACCGCTCTACCTCATTGGGCCAAAAGAACAGGAAAGGAACAAGCATCTCCCTGAAATTGTAGTGAACGGATTGGCAAATACTTCTAGCCTACCTCAGGGCACATGCTTCCCCTGTCAGAAGACCCAGCGGTGTCCCTATCATGTCTCAATGCCTTCTCTAGAAGGCCATGGCACAGAACGGCCTCCCTGTCTAGCTGGCCTGGACACTAGAAACAACAGCATCCTCAGAAAGCCCCGTATTTCTAGTCTTTAATGAGCAGGCCAGTAGCAGTGTTTCCTGAGTGGATGTGGCCACGTGTAGGCACTTGGAGTCCAGACAGCCAAGCTGATTTCAGCTTCAGCAGTGGTGGTTGTCAGCACTGAAGCGTAAACCCAAAAGGGAAGGAGAATGGCATTCCAGGCGTATGCCATTTAGGAGGTTAAAGCAGAAGGAGGGACAGCACGGCACACAGCATTCTCCAGGAGAATGTTGCTTCCAGCCCTTGGGCACGGGAGCTTCTCCCCAGCAAGCAGCATTTCTCCCCCTCTCCTTTCCTCCCATCCCTTCTCCGTTCTCCTCCCTCTTTGTCCCCCTACCTTTAGCTGAAAGGTCTGAGTGGGATTCAGTGGTGCCAGGAAAACAAACAGTCCCAGGAGCTGCTCCTCCTGGTCTTCCGTCACCGCCTAGGGAACGATGGGGTGGAGAAAACATGAGTGCCCTGGTCCACCATGGCAAGACTGAACCTCTGGTGGTGAAGTCCTGATTTATTTCATCTACATAGCCCAAGGAAGATAATCACAGGGAAAAGACGAGAAGCTGAAGCTAGCCAGGGTGCTGCCACACTTGCCTACTTAACGAGTGTAGGCTGTCAGAAAAGGAGCAGACATTCCCAGGGTAATGATCCCTGAGGATCACCAATGCTCACTGGCATTGGGAGCCAGGAAGGTCCAAGGGGCAGACACTGTGCCAGCTCATTTTCCCTGTGGCTCCTGGAGCACGGTCTTGGCCCAGAAGCCTCCTTTTGTGTGGTATATTGGACAAAAGAGGAGTCCAATGGAAAGGGAGCAACTCCAAGGAGCCTGGTTCTTCCGCAAGGCAAGAGGGAGCCGCAGGCCTCTGGGTTCTGACCCGTATTTACCCCCTGCTTAGAAATGCTGAGCAACCCTCTGCCCCCCACTCAGAGAAATCACTTACGTAGACAGCAAAGTCCTTTGGAGCACTGGAGACACCGTTTTTGAGGAGCGGTGGCCCTGAGACATGGTCCATGGTGACTGCTCTGGGAATGATTGGCACAGAGAGCTTGATGAGGACGTGTCCCTGACTTCCATGGAAGGGCCAGCAGTTTCCTGGATGATTTTCCTTCTGAAAGGAGAAGAAGAAACTGCGTTCACGTGGAGAAGAGTGCCCCGGCTTTCGTTTCTGCCATGAGCATCACGGAGTAAGAACTGATCTGGCCCACCAGCTCTGCTCTGAACTGCATCTAGTGCCTTGGGTCAGACCCTGCCAGTACCAAACAGAGCAGCAGTTGTGAGAATCCACAGGTCACAAGACCCCTTCAGCACTGTAGAAGCACTGTGAAGGCACGCAACTGGGTGTGTTCCCATGATCAGTGCCAGGAGAGCTTGCCAACACAGAGTGGGGCCCTCCAGCAGTGCAGGCCCTCAGCCATGCTGACAGTTTGCACAGGGACGAGGAAGACAAAGGCTGCAGGACCAAGGCTGCCTGCTAGCAGCTCAGATGGAGGACCTGAGGCAGTCTGGGAGAGGAAATACTCGGCAGGGAGACAGTGAGTGAGTCCATACAAGAATGTGACAGGGAAAGAAAGCTTTGAGGAGCAAAGAGAAGGGTAAAGGCAACTCTCAGCAGCATGGTTGCATTCTCCAACACCCCCCCACACACCCCCAAACCCGCCTTTCGTTTTCCTGTTTCTTGGTGCTCCTACCTCAAGAATAAGTTCAGGAGATCTCACATAATCCAGCGATAGCAGGGAAAACAACACGATTTTATATGCCGAACTCCGGTAGGATGGACTTGTGTATTCAGGAATGACAGCAGCCCCTGGAAATGAAAACATAAGCACGATCATTGAGCAGTGTCAGGAGGAATATTGCACTGTTCGCCTGAGAAATGCTGTTAAGTGCTCCTCCATCTCCTGCAGTGGGATTCCCCTCTTTCTTCCTGGCGTGATCCCTCTGGAAAGCAGAGCTGGGACTCATGAACCTATGGTAATGTCAGCTGGAATGTCAGCTAGGCTTTCTGCTCTTTAGGTGGAGTCCAGCCGCTTCCAGAGTCTGTCAGTGGGTACGTTTTTTAGGGCACAGTGTGGCCCTCGGCTTCTTGCCCTTTCTCTCCTACCACTGAGCCCGTTCCAAGGCCCATCTTGTCAGTGTGCGCAGGAAGCACTCTGGAACCAGTCTGTGTACAACGGCACAGCACCTGACGATTTGAGGGCATAATCAGTCATCGGGACTTGGCTTTCTTCCAGCTTCTCCAAGACTTGATTGATGATCCCTTGAACAGCCTGGGGAAGAGAACAAAGGCAAGCGCCTGTTAACAGGAAAAGGAATGGGACAATCATCTCCCTTGCAAGGCCAGCCAAGGGGAAGGTGTATGAGGTTCAACTCAGCTGTGAGGAAAGCCCAGATTGCCTGGAAACCTCCCAGGCTTGCTCTACACTGAGAAAGGTATAAGTACAGCAACTGGGACTCCCATCACGGTGCTCTCTTCCCCCATACAGAAGTGTGGAGCGAGAGGAAAGGAGGTGTGGCCATGCACAGCACTTGTTCCAGCCACACCAGCCTTTTGGCTAGCCAGGACAGGGAACTGTAGAAAGATAAAGTCTGGAGGGAGGAAAGAAACCTCTGAGTAGAGCCTTCTGCAGCATGCCCTTACCAATCCAGAAAAGCCTGGGAGCTTAGACTGCTTCAAGGCTTCATGGAGAGCACGCTCGGTGACATCCCTTGTGATGTAATGCTGGTGATAAAACTCTTGCTGGAGCATCTGGAGCTGTTCTTTGGGGATCTGGGCTCTACTCAGTGCTTCTCCTATTTCATTCGCTGCTGGCCTAGGAAAGCGAGAAACAAGAGACTGTCACTCTTGTGGCTGGCCTCTCGAACACCATGGGGGTGTGAGCAAGGTAAGAAGCCTGGCTCTGAACGACTGGCAGGGCAATCATGTCTTAAGCAGTCGGGAGAGCTTGGTCCAAAGTGCTTAGAGTTTCAGGCTGAGAAGCAGCTTCCTGGCTGCCCGGGAACATTTGGGGAAACTGAGGAACATCTCCAGTGTGCCCAAAGCCGCCACGTTCCCTACTCCATGTGCCAATGTCTTATCAAAGCCAGGCAAGAGCAGATCTGAAGGGGAGCAGGTGGTATTCCCTATAGAAAATACTAACTAGAACAACTCAGACATGAACATGGAAAGCTGCAAGACACACAGGGAGCAAGGGAGGGTGGCTGCTGCTGCCAGATGGTTCCTCTCCACAGCATCTCTCTCCCCTGCTTTGCTGTAAGCAGACCAGGCCAAGCAAAAGGGTGACGGATGGGTGGCCCCAGTCCTCTAGTGGATGTGGGGAGCTATAGGTGACCATTTGACAGACAGGAAGAAAGGGCAATGGGAGAAGGTCAGGAAGCTGTGCTAGGTGAGGTCTCTGTGAGGCAGGACAGAAACGATGTCCTGCTGAGGCCCAGGGGCAGAGCTCCTCTAAATCACCCTCAAGTCGAGAGGAAATAACCTGTACCTCCACGTCTCCTCGTCGCATCCAGAGAGGACGGAAGGCGCCTGGAACAACAATGAAGGGAACAGTCATCACAAACCGCAACAGACCAGTGATTTGCTGGAACCTAAGCAAGCCCAAATCTGCATAATAATTCTTTTTATCAGCCGTGTGCAGTGCCACTGGCTGTGGAGACACTGATATTCGGTACAGCTGACCTTCACCCGAATGACCTGCCAGGATGCCAACTGTCCCCAACCCTAGCCACAGTGTTTTACTGTGTGGTACGTTACGTCCTGGTAGAACCAGTCTCGATCTGAAGAAACCTGAATGACACCTGCTGTTCGGGGGGGGAGGAGGTGAAGGCCTGGCATCCTGCTGCAGCCTTCCAGAGGCCTTCTTCACCCAGCAGTCCCACGTGGTGAACGCCTGTTAAGACACACAGCAAAACTCTCCTTACGCTTTGAACTTGGTCTGAGGCTGGGTTATGCATCGGCTTCCCTTTCCCTGGCTCTCCCAGCTGCCACAGTTGTTTCTCCTCTTGTAGTCTTTGAGAAAGGTTGTGAAAGAGGGCTTCACAGTACACAGATATTCCTTCCCATGGAACATGCTCCTTGTCCTGCAGAAGCTTTTCAGCTCCTGGGGACAGGGAAGGTTAGCCACTGCCCCTCCATCGCCTTAAGAGAACTGGCTGAGCCCTTCCTTGCCTCCACAGCCATTCCTCTGAAGCAGGGGGAACTGGCACACCTCTCTCACTTCTTCCTACTCTTTGCTGGGCTACTCCAGTCAGAGCACATGGAGCCCTATCTCCTAAGGCACCATGCTCAGGTCCCAGTTCCACCGAGACTCACCGAACAAGAGCAGACTGATGAGCAGCACCAGGGTCACTGCCTTCAGAGCCTTCATTCTCCTACGCAGCAGCACCAGGGTCACTGCCTTCAGAGCCTTCATTTTCCTACGCAGCAGTAAAGAGGAAAAGGATAGTGAAGCTGGTGGCACCCATGCAGTTCAGCAGCAGACCTGAGAGCAGCAGTAGGGATGGCAGGTCTTGAACCTAGCTCACGGCATGCACTTCATTAAAAATAAACAGTCCTCTTATGTTTTTCCAAGAACCAGGGAAGCTCAGGCTCATAACCCATTCTGCAGAGGCTTCAAACATACCTTTTCAGAACTTTGCTCCACCGTGAGACTCTGTCTTTCTGCACTGAGGCGCAGACATCAGGCATCCTGCTTGCTCAGGAGCAAACCAACCACTGTGGAGTCTGTTCCCTCAAGACCTGCAGTCTCTTGACACAGGGACAACTCTGATCTTCCACCCTCCTGTGTCTGCCTCAAAGCCAACAGTGCTTTGTGACATCACTGGCACTAGGCAACGTCACAACAGAAAGGCAGCCCTGTGTTCTGAGGCCAAGTCCGACATGAGCGGGAGCAGGTTTTGCTCCTCTGCATGAGGGAAAACATCCTCCAACACCAGACCGTATCCTCCCATCAGAGGTGGCAGCTCTCTGCATTCCCACTTGCATTCCCACTTTGCACCAGGACAGCTAGGACCTCTGGCTCTGTACCCTGAGCATGCTTTGCGATACCCAAACTCTGGGTATTAATTGCTACAGAGCTGCACAATGACAACATTACCATCATTGTCACAGGGCCTCAGTTCACAGCAGCTACAAAGGCCCTTTGGAAAGGCTCCCAGGCATGTTGCTTTCTCTGAAGAGGACCTGCTGCTGACCTGTGCCCAGTGTTAGCAGCAGAGCCCTCCGGCCACCAATGTTTCTGTGCCACCGCAGCACCAGGGCCCTGGCTCCATCAATAAAGCTGAAATGATCACACCAGGGGTATGTGTTTTCCTGGTGTCCCTGTGAGCTGGCTGCATGTCCCCTGGTGTTGTGCCCCATGGGTGGGTGCCTCTGTCTGTTGGGGGGGGGGGGGGATTTGTCCCCAGCAACCATCTCCAGGGATGAAGATGCCACAGCCTGCTTGCTCCTGTGCTGGATGTGAGCCCCAGCTCTACATCCCAGGCCACCTCCACATCCCTTCCTGTACAACCAGCTCGTGCTCCAGAAGGGTTCACGTCAACTGCGGGTTATTTTCACACATGGGCACTCTGAGGTACCTTCCTGCCCATGATTTCAATGCAGAAACATCACTCGGAACAGGCCACTGTATTTTGGGGGCACATTTCCTATCCCAGCTTTGGCCCTTCCCTCTTCTTTTTGTCTTCAGAGAGCTCCCCTAGGCGTGGGGGTGCGAGGAGCTCATGCACGCTCCCCAGCTGCGCTCTGTGACAGCGGAAAGGGGAGGAATGCCGCTGGCTCGCTGGCTCGCTGGCTCCAGGGCCCGCAGTGCCACTCGCAGCATCCAGTCCACCCGGTCAGTGCCAAAAGCCGCCGCCTTAGGGCCGGAACCCGCCTCGTCCTCAGGCCGCGGCCCTGCCTGGGGGCCGCAGCTCCCCGCTGAAGGCCCGAACCCGGAAGCCCAGCTCGTTGCCTGGCAACGCCCTCCCAGGTGCCTGTCAGGGCGCCCGCTACAGACAGTCACCGTTGAGGAGGTGGGCAAGGCGGGTGCTGAGAGGAAACAGCGCCTCAGCCAAGGGCGGGCTATAGCGGAACCGGCGAGCCTCCCACACTTGTTGCCAGGAGGTAGCCCTGGGCCCGCTGTCGCTCCGGTCGCAGTCTATCCTGGAGCTGAGAGGAGCCTCCAGTGGGCAGGAGTTTGCAGGAGGCCCGATGGACCCCCGAGTTGTATTTTGGGATCTCTCTGGGCTGTTTTTGGTCTCCTGAAGGCCATTTCTGGGGCCCATGGAAAAGCTTTTTGGGCCCCGGGGGGATTTTGATGCATCTCATGGGATTATTTGAATGTCAGAAGGATTCTGGGGTCCCTGAGGCCCACTTTTGAGTCTCTGGAGGCCATTTGGACTTCTTCTGGGGCCAGTCTGGGGTCCCAGAGGCCATTTAAGGATCTCTAGGGGGGAGTTTTGGAAGGCCCCTCTGCCCTGTTTGGGGATCTCTGGGGAGTGTGGGATTCCTGGGGAGTTTTAGGGTTGCTGGGGGCCTGTCTGGGGGCGTTGAGCTGTTCTGGGGGATCTGCAAGGGGTATTATCATAGAGTAGTTAGGGTTGGAAAGGGCCTTAAGCTCATCCAGTTCTATTCCCCTGAAAACAGGGACATCTCTCACTAGACCGTGTCACCCACAGCTCTGTCCAACCTGGTCTTGAATACAGCCAGGGATGGGGCATTTACCACTTCTCTGGGGCAACCTGAGGGTCCCTGGTGCCATTTTTGGTCCGCAGATGTCATTGTGGAGGCCCTGGGGTGATTCTGGGATCCATGGGCTGTATTTTGGCATTCTGCAGGGGTTCTTTTGGCATCAAAAAGATTTGGGGGGATCCCTGGGTGTAAATCTGGGGGACCCTAAGGCCCATCTGGGGGGGTCCCTGGGCCATTTTGGGTCCCCAAAGGGCATTTTAGTAGAGCTTGAGCTGGCATTTGGAGGTCCCTGGACTATATTTTGGGCGCCCAGGGACTATTTTGGGGTCAGACAGATTTAGGGAGTCTTTAAGGGTAAATGTTGGGGTTCCCTCTTGCCTGTTTGGAGTCCTTGGAAGCCTTTTTTTCCTTGAACTGCACACACATTCAGTGTGTTTAACCCCCCCAAACTAATGTGTCTGTAGGAAATGGTTCTTAGTCGTTTTTTCCATCACCTCTCCCTCCAGGGAAATCTCCCATAAGCTTGTGGCTGGAGAGAAGGACCTGAGTTCTCTTATCCCTTAGCATGAGAGGCAAAACATTCAATGACAATCACAGAACTTTATTATCACAGGCAGAACACTCAATGACAACCAAGGAGCTTTGTTGTCGGCTCAGAGTGCCACCTTCCCCTCCTTGCTGGCAGGATCACCGTGCACCCTGAACCGATATACGCAGGTGTAGTCCGGGTGGCCCCAGTTGCTCAGCACTCGCAGCAGGATGTAATTCACAGACCCAGAGATCTCATTCTGAAAGGAGGAGAAGAGATGAGTTGTCTTTTCCTCTCTGGCATTCAACTACTGACCTAGCACTGCAGCAATGGACTTGTTCAACACCTGACTGCCCTGGGAGGGTTGTGGCCGAGACATTCTTCCACCGCTCTACCTCATTGGGCCAAAAGAACAGGAAAGGAACAAGCATCTCCCTGAAATTGTAGTGAACGGATTGGCAAATACTTCTAGCCTACCTCAGGGCACATGCTTCCCCTGTCAGAAGACCCAGCGGTGTCCCTATCATGTCTCAATGCCTTCTCTAGAAGGCCATGGCACAGAACGGCCTCCCTGTCTAGCTGGCCTGGACACTAGAAACAACAGCATCCTCAGAAAGCCCCGTATTTCTAGTCTTTAATGAGCAGGCCAGTAGCAGTGTTTCCTGAGTGGATGTGGCCACGTGTAGGCACTTGGAGTCCAGACAGCCAAGCTGATTTCAGCTTCAGCAGTGGTGGTTGTCAGCACTGAAGCGTAAACCCAAAAGGGAAGGAGAATGGCATTCCAGGCGTATGCCATTTAGGAGGTTAAAGCAGAAGGAGGGACAGCACGGCACACAGCATTCTCCAGGAGAATGTTGCTTCCAGCCCTTGGGCACGGGAGCTTCTCCCCAGCAAGCAGCATTTCTCCCCCTCTCCTTTCCTCCCATCCCTTCTCCGTTCTCCTCCCTCTTTGTCCCCCTACCTTTAGCTGAAAGGTCTGAGTGGGATTCAGTGGTGCCAGGAAAACAAACAGTCCCAGGAGCTGCTCCTCCTGGTCTTCCGTCACCGCCTAGGGAACGATGGGGTGGAGAAAACATGAGTGCCCTGGTCCACCATGGCAAGACTGAACCTCTGGTGGTGAAGTCCTGATTTATTTCATCTACATAGCCCAAGGAAGATAATCACAGGGAAAAGACGAGAAGCTGAAGCTAGCCAGGGTGCTGCCACACTTGCCTACTTAACGAGTGTAGGCTGTCAGAAAAGGAGCAGACATTCCCAGGGTAATGATCCCTGAGGATCACCAATGCTCACTGGCATTGGGAGCCAGGAAGGTCCAAGGGGCAGACACTGTGCCAGCTCATTTTCCCTGTGGCTCCTGGAGCACGGTCTTGGCCCAGAAGCCTCCTTTTGTGTGGTATATTGGACAAAAGAGGAGTCCAATGGAAAGGGAGCAACTCCAAGGAGCCTGGTTCTTCTGCAAGGCAAGAGGGAGCCGCAGGCCTCTGGGTTCTGACCCGTATTTACCCCCTGCTTAGAAATGCTGAGCAACCCTCTGCCCCCCACTCAGAGAAATCACTTACGTAGACAGCAAAGTCCTTTGGAGCACTGGAGACACCGTTTTTGAGGAGCGGTGGCCCTGAGACATGGTCCATGGTGACTGCTCTGGGAATGATTGGCACAGAGAGCTTGATGAGGACGTGTCCCTGACTTCCATGGAAGGGCCAGCAGTTTCCTGGATGATTTTCCTTCTGAAAGGAGAAGAAGAAACTGCGTTCACGTGGAGAAGAGTGCCCCGGCTTTCGTTTCTGCCATGAGCATCACGGAGTAAGAACTGATCTGGCCCACCAGCTCTGCTCTGAACTGCATCTAGTGCCTTGGGTCAGACCCTGCCAGTACCAAACAGAGCAGCAGTTGTGAGAATCCACAGGTCACAAGACCCCTTCAGCACTGTAGAAGCACTGTGAAGGCACGCAACTGGGTGTGTTCCCATGATCAGTGCCAGGAGAGCTTGCCAACACAGAGTGGGGCCCTCCAGCAGTGCAGGCCCTCAGCCATGCTGACAGTTTGCACAGGGACGAGGAAGACAAAGGCTGCAGGACCAAGACTGCCTGCTAGCAGCTCAGATGGAGGACCTGAGGCAGTCTGGGAGAGGAAATACTCGGCAGGGAGACAGTGAGTGAGTCCATACAAGAATGTGACAGGGAAAGAAAGCTTTGAGGAGCAAAGAGAAGGGTAAAGGCAACTCTCAGCAGCATGGTTGCATTCTCCAACACCCCCCCACACACCCCCAAACCCGCCTTTCGTTTTCCTGTTTCTTGGTGCTCCTACCTCAAGAATAAGTTCAGGAGATCTCACATAATCCAGCGATAGCAGGGAAAACAACACGATTTTATATGCCGAACTCCGGTAGGATGGACTTGTGTATTCAGGAATGACAGCAGCCCCTGGAAATGAAAACATAAGCACGATCATTGAGCAGTGTCAGGAGGAATATTGCACTGTTCGCCTGAGAAATGCTGTTAAGTGCTCCTCCATCTCCTGCAGTGGGATTCCCCTCTTTCTTCCTGGCGTGATCCCTCTGGAAAGCAGAGCTGGGACTCATGAACCTATGGTAATGTCAGCTGGAATGTCAGCTAGGCTTTCTGCTCTTTAGGTGGAGTCCAGCCGCTTCCAGAGTCTGTCAGTGGGTACGTTTTTTAGGGCACAGTGTGGCCCTCGGCTTCTTGCCCTTTCTCTCCTACCACTGAGCCCGTTCCAAGGCCCATCTTGTCAGTGTGCGCAGGAAGCACTCTGGAACCAGTCTGTGTACAACGGCACAGCACCTGACGATTTGAGGGCATAATCAGTCATCGGGACTTGGCTTTCTTCCAGCTTCTCCAAGACTTGATTGATGATCCCTTGAACAGCCTGGGGAAGAGAACAAAGGCAAGCGCCTGTTAACAGGAAAAGGAATGGGACAATCATCTCCCTTGCAAGGCCAGCCAAGGGGAAGGTGTATGAGGTTCAACTCAGCTGTGAGGAAAGCCCAGATTGCCTGGAAACCTCCCAGGCTTGCTCTACACTGAGAAAGGTATAAGTACAGCAACTGGGACTCCCATCACGGTGCTCTCTTCCCCCATACAGAAGTGTGGAGCGAGAGGAAAGGAGGTGTGGCCATGCACAGCACTTGTTCCAGCCACACCAGCCTTTTGGCTAGCCAGGACAGGGAACTGTAGAAAGATAAAGTCTGGAGGGAGGAAAGAAACCTCTGAGTAGAGCCTTCTGCAGCATGCCCTTACCAATCCAGAAAAGCCTGGGAGCTTAGACTGCTTCAAGGCTTCATGGAGAGCACGCTCGGTGACATCCCTTGTGATGTAATGCTGGTGATAAAACTCTTGCTGGAGCATCTGGAGCTGTTCTTTGGGGATCTGGGCTCTACTCAGTGCTTCTCCTATTTCATTCGCTGCTGGCCTAGGAAAGCGAGAAACAAGAGACTGTCACTCTTGTGGCTGGCCTCTCGAACACCATGGGGGTGTGAGCAAGGTAAGAAGCCTGGCTCTGAACGACTGGCAGGGCAATCATGTCTTAAGCAGTCGGGAGAGCTTGGTCCAAAGTGCTTAGAGTTTCAGGCTGAGAAGCAGCTTCCTGGCTGCCCGGGAACATTTGGGGAAACTGAGGAACATCTCCAGTGTGCCCAAAGCCGCCACGTTCCCTACTCCATGTGCCAATGTCTTATCAAAGCCAGGCAAGAGCAGATCTGAAGGGGAGCAGGTGGTATTCCCTATAGAAAATACTAACTAGAACAACTCAGACATGAACATGGAAAGCTGCAAGACACACAGGGAGCAAGGGAGGGTGGCTGCTGCTGCCAGATGGTTCCTCTCCACAGCATCTCTCTCCCCTGCTTTGCTGTAAGCAGACCAGGCCAAGCAAAAGGGTGACGGATGGGTGGCCCCAGTCCTCTAGTGGATGTGGGGAGCTATAGGTGACCATTTGACAGACAGGAAGAAAGGGCAATGGGAGAAGGTCAGGAAGCTGTGCTAGGTGAGGTCTCTGTGAGGCAGGACAGAAACGATGTCCTGCTGAGGCCCAGGGGCAGAGCTCCTCTAAATCACCCTCAAGTCGAGAGGAAATAACCTGTACCTCCACGTCTCCTCGTCGCATCCAGAGAGGACGGAAGGCGCCTGGAACAACAATGAAGGGAACAGTCATCACAAACCGCAACAGACCAGTGATTTGCTGGAACCTAAGCAAGCCCAAATCTGCATAATAATTCTTTTTATCAGCCGTGTGCAGTGCCACTGGCTGTGGAGACACTGATATTCGGTACAGCTGACCTTCACCCGAATGACCTGCCAGGATGCCAACTGTCCCCAACCCTAGCCACAGTGTTTTACTGTGTGGTACGTTACGTCCTGGTAGAACCAGTCTCGATCTGAAGAAACCTGAATGACACCTGCTGTTCGGGGGGGGAGGAGGTGAAGGCCTGGCATCCTGCTGCAGCCTTCCAGAGGCCTTCTTCACCCAGCAGTCCCACGTGGTGAACGCCTGTTAAGACACACAGCAAAACTCTCCTTACGCTTTGAACTTGGTCTGAGGCTGGGTTATGCATCGGCTTCCCTTTCCCTGGCTCTCCCAGCTGCCACAGTTGTTTCTCCTCTTGTAGTCTTTGAGAAAGGTTGTGAAAGAGGGCTTCACAGTACACAGATATTCCTTCCCATGGAACATGCTCCTTGTCCCGCAGAAGCTTTTCAGCTCCTGGGGACAGGGAAGGTTAGCCACTGCCCCTCCATCGCCTTAAGAGAACTGGCTGAGCCCTTCCTTGCCTCCACAGCCATTCCTCTGAAGCAGGGGGAACTGGCACACCTCTCTCACTTCTTCCTACTCTTTGCTGGGCTACTCCAGTCAGAGCACATGGAGCCCTATCTCCTAAGGCACCATGCTCAGGTCCCAGTTCCACCGAGACTCACCGAACAAGAGCAGACTGATGAGCAGCACCAGGGTCACTGCCTTCAGAGCCTTCATTCTCCTACGCAGCAGCACCAGGGTCACTGCCTTCAGAGCCTTCATTTTCCTACGCAGCAGTAAAGAGGAAAAGGATAGTGAAGCTGGTGGCACCCATGCAGTTCAGCAGCAGACCTGAGAGCAGCAGTAGGGATGGCAGGTCTTGAACCTAGCTCACGGCATGCACTTCATTAAAAATAAACAGTCCTCTTATGTTTTTCCAAGAACCAGGGAAGCTCAGGCTCATAACCCATTCTGCAGAGGCTTCAAACATACCTTTTCAGAACTTTGCTCCACCGTGAGACTCTGTCTTTCTGCACTGAGGCGCAGACATCAGGCATCCTGCTTGCTCAGGAGCAAACCAACCACTGTGGAGTCTGTTCCCTCAAGACCTGCAGTCTCTTGACACAGGGACAACTCTGATCTTCCACCCTCCTGTGTCTGCCTCAAAGCCAACAGTGCTTTGTGACATCACTGGCACTAGGCAACGTCACAACAGAAAGGCAGCCCTGTGTTCTGAGGCCAAGTCCGACATGAGCGGGAGCAGGTTTTGCTCCTCTGCATGAGGGAAAACATCCTCCAACACCAGACCGTATCCTCCCATCAGAGGTGGCAGCTCTCTGCATTCCCACTTGCATTCCCACTTTGCACCAGGACAGCTAGGACCTCTGGCTCTGTACCCTGAGCATGCTTTGCGATACCCAAACTCTGGGTATTAATTGCTACAGAGCTGCACAATGACAACATTACCATCATTGTCACAGGGCCTCAGTTCACAGCAGCTACAAAGGCCCTTTGGAAAGGCTCCCAGGCATGTTGCTTTCTCTGAAGAGGACCTGCTGCTGACCTGTGCCCAGTGTTAGCAGCAGAGCCCTCCGGCCACCAATGTTTCTGTGCCACCGCAGCACCAGGGCCCTGGCTCCATCAATAAAGCTGAAATGATCACACCAGGGGTATGTGTTTTCCTGGTGTCCCTGTGAGCTGGCTGCATGTCCCCTGGTGTTGTGCCCCATGGGTGGGTGCCTCTGTCTGTTGGGGGGGGGGGGGATTTGTCCCCAGCAACCATCTCCAGGGATGAAGATGCCACAGCCTGCTTGCTCCTGTGCTGGATGTGAGCCCCAGCTCTACATCCCAGGCCACCTCCACATCCCTTCCTGTACAACCAGCTCGTGCTCCAGAAGGGTTCACGTCAACTGCGGGTTATTTTCACACATGGGCACTCTGAGGTACCTTCCTGCCCATGATTTCAATGCAGAAACATCACTCGGAACAGGCCACTGTATTTTGGGGGCACATTTCCTATCCCAGCTTTGGCCCTTCCCTCTTCTTTTTGTCTTCAGAGAGCTCCCCTAGGCGTGGGGGTGCGAGGAGCTCATGCACGCTCCCCAGCTGCGCTCTGTGACAGCGGAAAGGGGAGGAATGCCGCTGGCTCGCTGGCTCGCTGGCTCCAGGGCCCGCAGTGCCACTCGCAGCATCCAGTCCACCCGGTCAGTGCCAAAAGCCGCCGCCTTAGGGCCGGAACCCGCCTCGTCCTCAGGCCGCGGCCCTGCCTGGGGGCCGCAGCTCCCCGCTGAAGGCCCGAACCCGGAAGCCCAGCTCGTTGCCTGGCAACGCCCTCCCAGGTGCCTGTCAGGGCGCCCGCTACAGACAGTCACCGTTGAGGAGGTGGGCAAGGCGGGTGCTGAGAGGAAACAGCGCCTCAGCCAAGGGCGGGCTATAGCGGAACCGGCGAGCCTCCCACACTTGTTGCCAGGAGGTAGCCCTGGGCCCGCTGTCGCTCCGGTCGCAGTCTATCCTGGAGCTGAGAGGAGCCTCCAGTGGGCAGGAGTTTGCAGGAGGCCCGATGGACCCCCGAGTTGTATTTTGGGATCTCTCTGGGCTGTTTTTGGTCTCCTGAAGGCCATTTCTGGGGCCCATGGAAAAGCTTTTTGGGCCCCGGGGGGATTTTGATGCATCTCATGGGATTATTTGAATGTCAGAAGGATTCTGGGGTCCCTGAGGCCCACTTTTGAGTCTCTGGAGGCCATTTGGACTTCTTCTGGGGCCAGTCTGGGGTCCCGGAGGCCATTTAAGGATCTCTAGGGGGGAGTTTTGGAAGGCCCCTCTGCCCTGTTTGGGGATCTCTGGGGAGTGTGGGATTCCTGGGGAGTTTTAGGGTTGCTGGGGGCCTGTCTGGGGGCGTTGAGCTGTTCTGGGGGATCTGCAAGGGGTATTATCATAGAGTAGTTAGGGTTGGAAAGGGCCTTAAGCTCATCCAGTTCTATTCCCCTGAAAACAGGGACATCTCTCACTAGACCGTGTCACCCACAGCTCTGTCCAACCTGGTCTTGAATACGGCCAGGGATGGGGCATTTACCACTTCTCTGGGGCAACCTGAGGGTCCCTGGTGCCATTTTTGGTCCGCAGATGTCATTGTGGAGGCCCTGGGGTGATTCTGGGATCCATGGGCTGTATTTTGGCATTCTGCAGGGGTTCTTTTGGCATCAAAAAGATTTGGGGGATCCCTGGGTGTAAATCTGGGGGACCCTAAGGCCCATCTGGGGGGGTCCCTGGGCCATTTTGGGTCCCCAAAGGGCATTTTAGTAGAGCTTGAGCTGGCATTTGGAGGTCCCTGGACTATATTTTGGGCGCCCAGGGACTATTTTGGGGTCAGACAGATTTAGGGAGTCTTTAAGGGTAAATGTTGGGGTTCCCTCTTGCCTGTTTGGAGTCCTTGGAAGCCTTTTTTTCCTTGAACTGCACACACATTCAGTGTGTTTAACCCCCCCAAACTAATGTGTCTGTAGGAAATGGTTCTTAGTCGTTTTTTCCATCACCTCTCCCTCCAGGGAAATCTCCCATAAGCTTGTGGCTGGAGAGAAGGACCTGAGTTCTCTTATCCCTTAGCATGAGAGGCAAAACATTCAATGACAATCACAGAACTTTATTATCACAGGCAGAACACTCAATGACAACCAAGGAGCTTTGTTGTCGGCTCAAAGTGCCACCTTCCCCTCCTTGCTGGCAGGATCACTGTGCACCCAGAACCGATATACGCAGGTGTAGTCCGGGTGGCCCCAGTTGCTCAGCACTCGCAGCAGGATGTAATTCTTAATGGCTAATGGACCTCTGTGATGGGATCTAGTAAAGCATGAATGCCTTTTATCCTTGGTGAGATGCAGCATTCGTTTAGCTCCTGACCATTCATATGAAGGCTGCGTCTGTCTGTGCTCCTCACTTGTTTTCCCAGAAAGGTTAAAACCAGGAATGTGAAATAAGAGTTCCCTCCTCTGAACTAGATAGGAAAGTTTTATTGAGGGAGAAAGTCAATAAAGCAAACTTAAACAGGGCTGGGCCCATGACAATTGCCAGAGGCGCAAGTGATTAGCATTTGTTACAGGTTTATATACTTCCACTATTGCATTAGTCACATACATATTCATAATTCCTGCGTTTATGCAGGAAACATTATAACTATGTCCAGGAACCTTTTATCATAAGTCTCCTCTTGGAGTCTGCGCACTGCTCTCCAGTGATTGTGGGCAGGGGTCTTGAGGATGAAGTAAGCAGTCTTCCTCATGTGAGCATGGATCTTCAAGATGAAGTAAGCAGTCTTCCTCACAGTGTACTTTTCACCTTTGGCACAGTTGGATGCTTCAGTAATCACACAACTAGCTAAAACCAGCCATATCTGTAATTATTCTGATAACTAGCAAAGATTTAAAACAGTGTGACCTTCCTGCAAAATTTATAGCAGGATGGGCAGACAAGGAGTATCCCAAGCTAGCAGATGTTTGGGAGGCTCTGTCTCTACAATTACTGATAAGTAGAAGGATGGTGTGAAATAACTCATTCATGTTTGGTGGAGTCACTAAATCTTATTATCTCACCACAGACTTACAATACAAACATTGTTCTTTAAAGCTAAAGATGCTTCAGAAGACTAGTGTGAAACAACTCACGTTTAGTGGGGCCACTAAATTCCACAGACTAACAACATAAACATTGTTCTCTTTCTACAGCCTAAGTTAAGCTAAAAAGTACTTTATATTTTCCAGGCACTAGCTTTTCTTATATCAAGCACACAACCCCCTCCACCCCCCTTTCTCTTTACCTTTACAGATTCTTCTGCTATATGACTCTAATTTGCTCATCTTGTGTCTTTATCGAGCTTTGTTTTTGTTACTATAAACTTGTAAAGTTATAGCCACATAACCACACCTGTGATTTGCAAAAGCCAATACATTTAGGTGTTTATCACAGCAAGAATCTAAGTCTTAGGAGATGGGATAACCATTTTAGCTCACATTCCCTAAAGCAGAGTGAGTGCATCGCAGCCACTGCACATCACTGACACAGCTGCCACCGCATCATCCTCATCAGAGGATAACACTCAGCATCATCAGAGCAGAGGAAGTAATTCATATTGTATTGTCTGTCTCTTGTCCCCAGCTCCCCAGGGACTCGCTCACCACTGTGGTATAAGCATCTACTGCCCGTTCTTCAAAGGCTGCCAGAAGTGATGAAGATTGTTGGAAGAAGTAAACGACCCTCAGAGACCACCACCACAATTCTGTACGCAGACGGGGACCTTTCTGGAAAATGATGTAATCCATACGTAGTCTCATGATTATGTATGTATGCCCAGTGGCTATATAAGGCAGGCTTGCTTAACAATACGGGGACACACGCTAGGTGGAGCTATCGCTCTTGTCTCCCGGCGCCGCAATAAAGAATACCTGCTTGTCGGCTTGAAAACTTTGCTGGCGAGTTTGTTCCTGGAGTTTCCTCCGAGTCAATTTGGCGACCCAGATGGGACCTACTCTGCTCGGCTGCAGGATCCGCTCAGGACAGGGCTCCCTAGGGCCCTCGGGAATTTTTCACGGATGGACCTCTCGACTCATTCGGATCACTGCGGAGGCAGTCAACTACCATCTTCTTAAACGGTATTCTTTTCTTTTTGTATAGTCTGTAAGGTGCAGAGGACATCTTACATAAAGACTAAATTGAGTTGGTTTGGTAAGCGTATGAAACGTTAGGAAGCCTTCCTTAAATAGAGATAGGAAATCTCGTCTGTAAAGGTGTATACCCTGCTGCTAATGTCCGTTTGCTATACACCCACAGGAAGCAGGGGGCATCTTGTGGTTTGGGTCCTACAAGACGCAGGGGGTGTCTTGTGGAAATGGTTTTGGGTCCAGTGTGCTGTGAACAGCACATAAGGGATTTGATGCAGTGATGCTGTCAGCGTGGGTTAGTTGAATCACCCTCTGATACAGTGTGCTGTTCAGTACAGTTCCCACAGTGGGATGCAGACAGGCTGGTCGGACACAAACAAGGGTCTTGTCCTTCTTGGGACACTGACAGGCTGGTCAAATATAAAGGGTTCAAGGAAACCCCCCTTATAATGTTACAATATGGTCTGAGTCATACAGGTTAGGAAGTATTGCTTTTTCTTCTATTGGTATTCAACTTACTTTGTGGCTTGTTACAGTAATGATTTTGGTCTTGTGATTTTGGTATTGGTGGCAGGATGTGATAACCGTGTTATTAACTGTTGTTTGTTTGATTGAATTTTAGTCTCTGTCTCAAGTGTTGTAACTATGTGGAGTGTGTCTGTGGGATCCTCTGTGTGTGTGTGTATGTGCATGTGCATGTGTAAATGTGAGACAGATAATGGAAAATCAGCAGAGTGGAGAGATCTTGAAAAAGAGTCCTTTAGAATGCATTTTGGCACATTGGAAAGAACCGGGAGGATCTTCTAGGGGCTTGGTAAAGGAGAAAACGTTGGTAAAATATTGTAACCGATGGTGGCCTTTGTATACTTTGGAAGATCAGGAAAAATGGCCTAAAAATGGAACTCTGAACTGTAATACCTTGTTACAATTAACATTGTTTTGAGGTGGCAAGGAAAATGGGATGAAGTAATGTATGCAGATATGTTTTTCACTTTAAGAAAGCACCCAGAGTGACAGACTGAATGCAAAATTAATATAGCTCCACCACATCACTTAATTTTGGCTTTGGAAAAGGACAGGGGAAAACTGAAAGTTAAGATGGAGGGATGCTGTTCTGCCTGTGATATTGGGGAAAGATGTTTAAAGTTAAAAAACAGTCATCAGGAAGATAGGATATAAATTTATGTATCAGAGGTACCCCCGAGAGGAGCACCCTCTGCATCTGTCCTATCTGATACTGATAAGGAGGAAGAGCTTGCTGTCACTGGCAACAAGCAGCAGATTCAGGTTCAGAGTTAAGAAAGGGTTAAAACAGACGTGCTGCAGAGCAGGGTGGGCAACTGTGAGAGGAAAAAAAAAAGAAAAAAAGAGAAAATCAAGGGGGAAAGGAGGGGAGCTGGCGCAGCTCCTGTGTTTGAGCGTGGGATGAGGCTGGGGAGGCAGAGGTGGAGGAGGGATGTCGTGGAGGTGGGTGCGTGGGCTCTTCTGTGGAACCTGATCGGTGTGCATGCTATGGGGAGTTTGGATGTTGGAAGCCAGACTGCTCTGGGCGGGGAGTGCCATGGGGTGGCTCCGGTAACTGAACTGGAACTAGACTAACAGGGACCTGGGGAATCTACCCTAGCAGATCCAGTGGTTAAATTAAAACTAGGGACTAGAGGAAATAAAGTGGAATTTTAGTAGGTACAGCAGCAACTTATTTGGCGTTAAATCAGAGAGAAAAGAGTTTGTTACAGATGTGGGAGCTACTGGCCACAAAGAAGCGGGGGGGAGGGGGGGGTCAGGGGGAAGAGGCATACTTTCTGAAACCCTTGAAGTACAAGTTGGGAAAACAAATAGGAATGCATAAATTTTGATACATGTCAAATTCTCTAAAATCTATATTAAGGCAAGAAGCAACATTTAAAGAAGGCAAAATGGAATTAAGAGTTAAAATCAGTCAACTAATTGCAGTTTTGAGTTTATTTTTAATTCAACAGACAAGCGAAGAGGAGGACCTCCCTGAAATAGAAGAAAACCTTAATCGGGTATATCTGGGAGTATGGGCATCTGAAGTTCCAGGTAAGGCAAAAAATGCTTTGCCTGTTACAGTGGAAATAAAAAGGGGAGGGGGGGGGGGCTGCCCAATTAGAATAAAACAATATCCCTTCAAATTAGAAGATCAAAGGGAATCAAAAAATCATTGATAAATTTTAAAATATTGGTTAGTAATTGCATGTGAATTGGAATATAATACTCCTATCTAGACAGTAAAGAAATATGATGGGAAAAGTTGCAGATTGGTTCAAGATCTTAGAGCAGTCGACAAAATTGCAGAGGGTATTTGTCCAGGAGTAACTAATACATATGACTTATTGACTAAATTGAATAAATTGAATAATAATCAGAAATGGCTTGCCGTCCTGGATTTAAAGGACGCTTTCTTTTGCTTACCATTGGCCAAAGAAAGCCAAAATTATTTGCTTCTGAATGGGAAAATCCTGACACAGGAAGGGAAACTCAGTTAACGTGGACGGTATTACCTAAAGGGTTTAAAAACAGTCCAGCAATTTTTGGAAATCAGTTAGCACTGGAACAAGAATCATGGAAGCCACCTACTCAGATGAGGACTCTGTTGCAGTATGTGCATGACTTATTAATTGCTACAGAAACAAGGGAAGAATGTATCCAGTCAATGGTGAAATTATTAAATTTTCTGGGATGGAATGCTTATTGGGTATCCAAACAAAAGGCCCAACTAATCCAAACCCAAGTTTCCTACCTAGGATATGAAATAACAGGAGGACAGAGAGAACTTGGAGCTGCTAGAAAAGAAGCCATTTGTCAGACTCCACAACTGTTAACTATCAAGGAGCTCTGGACATTCCTGGGAATGACTGGATGGTGCAGACTTTGAATTCATGATTATGGTGTTATGGTAAGATCACTATATGAACTGTTGAAAGGAAACTCTCCTTCTTTAGAATGGACTGATACAGCAGAGGGGGCTTTGAGACATTTAATAAAACAGAGCTGATGAGAGCTGCAGCTCTGTGACTTCTGGATGTGATTAGCTCCTTTTGGCTATATTCCTATGAAGGACAGGGAATAGCTTTGGGGTTCCTTGCTCAGAACCTAGGACCCTGCAGAAGGGCAGTGGCATATTTTTCGAAACAGCTGGATGAAGCGAGCAAAGGATGGCCCAGATGCCTAAGAGCTGTGGCAGCAGTTGTCATGAATATTGAAGAGGCTCGCAAATTCACCTTGGGACAAAAAATTACTGTGCTAATGTCCCATGTTGTATCAGCCGTCTTGGAGCAGAAAGGAGCTTACTGGTTATCTCCTTCACGTTTTTTAAAATACCAGGCCACCCTTGTGGAATAAGATGATATAGAAATTGTGATCACTAATGTTGTGAATCCAGCATCCTTTTTGCAGGAACAATCAACAGAACCACTAACACACGACTGCTTGGACACTATAGAGACTGTATATTCGAGTCGATCAGACTTGAAAGAAAAACCTCTGGAAGATGCTGATTCTTGGTAGTAGCTTCATGAAAAATGGTGAACAGAAGGCAGGATATGGCATTACCACCACTTAACACGTAATAGAAGCTAAACCTTTACCCATGAACACCTCTGCCCAGAAGGCAGAAATAATAGCATTAATGAGAGCCCTGGAATTAGCTAAAGATAAAAGGATAAATATTTGGACTGATTCTAAATAGTCACTGGTGTGGTACACACACATGGTGCTATCTGGAAAGAACAAGGGCTTTTGAACACAAGGGAAACAGATTAAACACGCTACAGAAATTCTACGGCTACTGGAAGCTGTTCAGCTACTTGAAGAAGTAGCTATTATGTACTGTAGGGCATCAGCAAGGTGACTCTGATCAGGAAACTGGAAATAATTTGGCTGAGTTTGAAGCCGAACAAGCAGCTGAACAATCTAAAATCATGTCCTTAATCTCTGATGGCAAACTAACAATTGAGAAATCTAAACCTAGGTATTCAAAAGAGGATAGAAAATTAATTGAAGATCTGAAAGGACAGGAAAACAAAGAGGGTGGGGTTCAGATACCTGATGGGCGAATTATAATCCTCTATAACCAACTGTGGTAGTTAGTTCAGGAGGAACATAATAGAACTCACTGGGGCAGTAACTCTTTGTATAAATACTTAAACAAATTGTAGGAAGAAATCTATATACTATTGTTCAGTTAGTTACAAAACAATGTCAGCTACATCTTAATCCTAAAACTGAAAATAGAAATCAAACTGGGACAACTGGGAGAGGAAGTTATCCAGGACAGCAGAGGCAAATAAGATTTTTCTGAATTACTGAGAAAAGGAAGTTACTGATATTTGTTGGTGTTAACAGATACTTTTTCAGGCTGTCCAGAAGCATTCCCTTGTAGGATAAATAATGCAAAGCAAGTGATTTAAACATTATTTAATGAGATAATACCTTGTTTTTGGGTACCAGCAGCAGTTTCTTCTGACTGAGGCTCACACTTTAGTGCAAAATTGTTACCAGAAATTAGCAAAAAATTAGAAATTGATTGGCAGCTACATGTTCCATACAGGCCTCAGGCCAGTGGGCAAGTAGAAAAGATGAACCATCTGGTCAAACAGCAGACTAGTAAAACATGTCAGGAAACGAATTTATATTGGTACCAAGCTTTACCACTGGCTCTATTAAGAATTTAAACTAAACCTTGGTTGAAAGAAGAGGTTAACCCATTTGAAATTTTATATGGAAGACTGTATCAGGCCCAGTTTAAAGGAGAAAGTCTTCAGAAAGTGGGAGAAGGCTATCTCCAACAGTTTCTGATCAATCTGGGAAAACAATCAGGGGAGGTAAATAAGAGAATATTAGGGACAAGAGCAAGAGGTTTGGATTATCTGATTTACCCTTTCAGATCTGGAGACTGGGTTTATGTTAAGAATTTTTCAGGAGATCCTCTACAGGAGAAGTGGAGCGCACCGTATCAGATATTATTGACCACCTTTACAGCACTGAAGATAAAGGAACAACCTGCTTGGATACATTGTTCAAGAATAAAGAAAGCACCAGAGCCAGAGAAGACATGGCGGATCAAACCTTCAGTACTCTTACGTATGAAATTGCGTCGGTCATAATTTGGATTTATATGATAACTGGCACACAAGCTTGGGACCAAAACTTACACCTGAAATTAGTGCAGAATGTTACTAAGGTTTTTAATCATAGTAACTGCTGGGTTTGCGCATAGTTGCCTAAATCAGGAGAAAATCCAGACCTTCCGTTAATTGGAGTTCCAATTCCTAACACTATCTCACGAACAAATTTAAGGGTGAACAGCAGCAATCTGCGTCTAAGAGAAAGGTTAAAATTTGGGCTAGTTAATCATAATCCAGGTAATAAATATTATACCTGCACACAAAGGTGTATTACACCAGGAACCAGAGTAGGAGATTATGCTTCACAAGGAGGGGTTTGTTCTATAATCAATGAAAGTTGCTGTTCCTATATAGATCAAAGTGGCAGAGTTGAAATAGATCTAGAGGGAATTTGGAAACAAACTAAAGTATTTCATGAAATGGCCATGGATGACACCTCCTAGGGTTTTGAAGAAATATGGAAAAAGTTAACTTCATGGTTACCTGATCTCTCCTGGTTGAGGCAACTGGTTGCAGGAATATAGATGTTAATTGTTTTAATATTGATTACTTGTGGTATGATACAGTGCTCCTTCTGGTATCGTAAACAATATATGATAAATTATGAAAACTGTAAAAGGAATGAAATTAAGCACCAATTAGAAATGGGAAATTATTTCAAAGAGACTTTAGACAGTAATGGTAATATATAAAACGTTGCAAAAGAATTTGCAAAAGGACAGGAAAGGGAGGGGGATTTGAGACAAGGGGGAACACAAAATTACAAAATGGAATATATAAAAGTTTAGAATCAGTTTTAAGTCATGTTAAGTTTGATGGCTTTGTAACAGTAGCAATGGAAAATTACTGAGGTGCATGATGCACAGGAAAAAAGACAAAGTAGAGTACAGCTAGAGAACATACTGAGAATTCTCGTACAAGATAAACCACTGTAGTATTAGGCCCTAGGGCCTCAGTACAAAATGAGTGTAAGAAAAACAGGCTAGAAGAACAGGATGCAAGGATAAGGAGTATTTGGGAATGGCAGGTGTCCAGGTTGGGCTGCAGCTAAGCTAACTGATAAGTAGGACAGGAGGATTGTTACATCTGTGGTGTTAACAAACGAATTAAGCTGGTATAAGCCTCTACTGCGCGTGCTTCAAAGGCTGCCAGCAGTGATGAAGATTGTTGGAAGAAGTAAACGACCCTCAGAGACCACCACCACATTTTTGTACACAGGTGGGGATCTTTCTGGAAAATGATGTAATCCATATGTAGCCTCATGAAGATGTATGTATGCCCATTGGCTATATAAGGACAGCTTGCTTAGCAATACGGGGCCCCACGTTAGGAGGAAATATCCCCCTTGTCTCCCGGTGCCGCAATAAAGAATACCTGCTTGTCACCTTGAAACTCTGTTGGTGAGTTTGTTCTTGGAGTTTTCTCCGAATCAGTTTAAACCCATTACACCTTGTCCTGTTGCTACACATTTATGGTCACATTTATAAGTGACAATACCACAACTTCTGAATGTTATGGTAGTGTTTTAAGCTACAATAAAGTATAACATAGATCTGCAGTCATAGGTTTGGTCACATTTGGGTTTTTTTTTTCATGCTTCTGTAATGCGAAGCATTGATATTGACACAAAGCAGGAATGAAGATTACCTTATAGATAAGAATATAGCTGCACCTAGCTAGCAAGGAGTACATTTACGTACATTCTTACTGTTTGCTTTTCAAAGAAAGAAGGTATTCCATATGGCATATTAATTTATGATCTGCCATGAATAAGGGTGAATGCTTTAGACTAGAAGTCTGGATGTATCCGTTCTAGTAAAGATGAACATCTCCACAAAGTCTGAACTTTCTATTGGTTCCATCTTGATTAAGAGGAAAGATGTTCTGAGTTAATTCTATGATTCTGAATTAATGCTATGATTCTATGGAATGTTTTCATGCTCTGCCCTCCGAGCAGTGGGTGTGCTCTGTCCTTCACTCAGCTGCTCTTCTTTTTGACTGTGCATTAGTGGCTGTATTTAAAACAGTATTAGTACATTTCAGATGGGGTTTTAAAATGTCATTCTTTTCTTTTGCCTTTAGGTAAGAAATTATTTTTTGTAGGGCTCTGATTACAAGGGTGTTTGGGGCTAAAAGAGGAAAAGATGAAAACTAAAACAAAAAAAAGCTCATGTTTGACTTGGTACCAATTGTAAGTTTGCAAAACATGGCTTTAGCCAGCAACAGTTTGAAAACATTGCTTGCTTTATGGATCTGTTTGAATCACAGTGTTACATAAACATCTAGCTTTGCTTAAACTGCTGCCAGGAAATAAGTGGTAGGGCCAGAAATATCTGCTGTGGAGCACTGAGAGTTGATTTGTACTCTGGTGCAGTTTCATTGAAGGTAGAATGTTGCTGAGAGGTTTTGGTACCAGCAGCTCTTCAGAATGCCCACTCATCTCTCTTGCGGTTGCAAACTAGCCCTATTGCTCTTAACAGCAAACAAGCTGGGATGAAGGAAAAGAGGAGCAATGGTCACATGGGTGTTCACTTACCTCTAGAGTAAGTCTGAAGGTAATTTCACCCCTTCTAATTTGAGACTTTTCCCTTTAGTCTTCTTACTCTAGAACACCCTGTCCCTCTTTTATGCCTCTTTCCTCTAAGCTCCAAAATGTGCAACTTGTGAAGCCTCCTCTCTGCTGAGGGGTTCTGCCCTTGAACTCTGTAGTCCTGCTCCAGATCCTCTACAATTTCACTTTCTTATGTAAAAACAATTCTCCTCTCACTCTCAAAACTCCCCAAGCCTGAACATTCCCATCTCTTTGTGCCCCTCCAGCTAGCTCACAAGCACCCTCGTGTTGTTTTTGGCCTTCAGCCCCTTCCCTTTAGCTCCTGCAGCAAATGAAGTATGCTCATGCTCTATGCACTATAGCTGAGGTTGCTGCTCTAGCAGGGATGTGAAAATAACCCCAAACACAGAATTAAAAAATACTCATTAAAAAATACTCCTGGGTGAGTATTTTGAATTTCCAAAATTCCACACTTTTTAACTCATTATGTATGTAGTACAATTTTCATGAGGATTCTGAGAAACTAGGTGTCCTGGAATTAACCTAGTCTTTCATCTTTTAAATGATGTGCCATTTAGCCATTTTACTTCTTTTTTTTTGCCTCTTCTATTAGCAGTTTAGCATTGAACATTGCATGTAGTCAGTTTTATGTTTCTAACATAAAGTTGTCAATACCATGAAATGGGGAATGGGAAAGAGTTCTAAAGAGAAAAAGAGGTCAGTCAGGTACAGGAGGTATGAAAACAGCAGCAGAGATTTGATTTCAGGTTTCATAGAATCACAGAATGGTTTGGGTCGGAAAAGACCTTAAGATCATCCAGTTCCAACCCCTGACATGGGCAGGGACACCTCGCACTAAACCATGTCACCCAAGACTGTCCAACCTGGCCTTGAACACTGCTAGGGATGGAGCATTCACAGCTTCCTTGGGCAACCTATTCCCAGTACCTCACCACCCTCACAGTAAAGAACATCTTCCGTATATCTAACCTGAGCTTCCCCTGTTTCAGTTTGTACCCATTACCGCTTGTCCTATCACTACAGTCCCTCATGAAGAGTCCTTCCCCAGAACCTAGCAGCCCCCTTCGGTTTCTGACTCCTATCTCTGCAGGAGATACTGGTTTAGAAGGAGAATGGTATAGAGGTTGTTTGGCTATTTTGCGTGTAAAGCTTCTTCCTCTGGACCCTGTCCAGATGGGTCGTGTTTGGGAAGAAGTCTGTGTTTCCGTGGTCTGGCGCCACGAGGTGTCACCATTGCTGCACAGCTCCCTGTAGTCACGCTCGAGCACTTTTCCGCTTGGATCTATAGGAGCTTGCGTGACAGTCATCTGGGTTTGAGCTGCCGTTGCATGCAGGATGTTCTGTTTGCATTAAGGGGCAGTCTATCTGTGGACAGAGTCAGAGACCTGCTCTCTGATGACACCATTAGGACCTTGCATAGGTTTCCGATTAGCCTGATTTTATGTTAGAGGTTTAAATATGTCTCCTCTGGGGCAGAGAGGAGTTACCTTATTGTTAGTCTGTCTGGGCATCTGTCTAAAAAAGGGTGGACCTTCTGTTTGTTTTCCCTAGAATCACAGAATTATAGAATGGTTTGGGTTGGAAAGGACCTTAAGATCCCCCAGTTCCAACCCCCCTCGCTACACCCTAGATCATGGTCCCTCACCCTAGACCGTGTCTCCCAAGCCCTGTCCAGCCCTGTCTTGAGCACTGCCAGGGATGGGGCATTTACCACCTCTCTGGGCACCTTGTGTCAGCGCTTCACCACCCTCACAGGGAAGAACTTCTTCCTTATATCTAACCTGAACTTCCCGTTTCAGTTTAGACCCATTACCCCTTGTCCTGTCGCTACAGTCTCTGATGAAGAGTCCCTCCCTAGCATCCTTGTAGCCCCCTTAAGACACTGGAAGCTGATGTGTGGTCTCCACGCAGCCTTCTCCGGGCTGAACAGCCCCAATGTTTTCCTAAGAAACTAATACAGTTGGGGTGGTGAAGAGTTTGCCTAGACTTCCAGAACAAAGCTTTGTTTATTTTATTTTGGAATAAACTGAAAGTAGCTTTGGTGGCACTAAAGTAGTTGAGCTGTAATGGCACAACAGAGTCATATAAACAGATAGCCCTTAGGAGAGTTCCACTAGAGGTGACTCTAGCTCATTAACACTTGCTGCTGACTTGGAGACACACCACTGTCAGGAGTCCTGTGTGCCAGCTGAGGTACAGCTACATGTGAGAAGATGCTTACAGAGAGGCAGCAGAGTGCTGAGCCTCTTGTGCCATCTCCAGCAGGGAAATGCAACTATAGCTTGATTCACAAAACTGGACTCTGAGCTCTCCACCTCTTGGACAGCATGCTGTGGAGGGAAGGGTTGGGTTGCTTTAACTTGGATCTCATTAGGGATTCCCTGGTGGATTTTCTCTGGCAGCCTTAGTCTGTTGCATCTTTTGAGTTGAAACACTGGGTCAGTGACAGTTTCATGAGAAGGCAGAGCTATCTAAATGCCTCTGATCCTTTACCTCCTGTGCCACGATTTGCAGCCAGTTCGCTCCATGCCACCTTAGTGAAGCTTCCAGTGAATGCTTGTGAAGTAGTTATTAAGGATTTGGTGCAGTACATTGTGTTGTGAGGGGTTGTTTTTGTTAAATTCTTCCTACTTCTGTCTGCCCAAAATAGGACACAGTAGTTTTGCTCAACATTTTGGTTTTAAATGATCTGACTCCTTAATTGACAGATTTAGCAGTCTTAATCTCAGCACCATCTCAGGAAAACATGCAAAAGTTCAGACTGACACAGATAACTTTTATGGCTTTTACTGATTAACAGCTCAATAACAGTATACTTGTTTAAACATCATTTTGAACAGGCTTCCTGTTTTTAAGTACCTTTATAACAAGAGTAATGATGATCAGGTGATATTAACTTGCAAATTGAAGGTAAATTTGTGACAGTTTTGGGCAGAAACCGATGCAAATTGAAAAGAAGCTCCTAAAGAAATCTGGTTCTGTGTTACTAGTTCAATTACTGTTTGTTTTACAAGCCTAATCTCAAACTATCTAAAATCCTGTTGCAGAAAATAGGAACTGTTCTCCTTGCAGTTGAAGGTGCGCTATATGTGTCTATATGATTTCTACTGATTTTAGAAACACAGTTTGTATCCACCTAAAATGCCTAAAATCTACAGAACGATTTTTACTTCAAGATTTTATCTTGCATATAGAGTCAGAAGAATATCAACCCATATAAATCCCAGTCTAGTCTTTGGGAACTAAACATACATTTAAATAATTTGTGTGCAAATGTGTATCTGTGCTCACTTGAACGGGGAGGATCTTCGTAACATGCTGTTATGACAGAGCCAGAAAATAGAAATATGAACATAATAAAATGATCTGAATGAAAGTTTACCCAAAGTGAAAAATATATAATATAAAAATATATGTGCTGGGCTGAGGTAATTTCATTTGGTTTAAATAAATTAGAGGCCTCATGTTGATATTTGTTTCTGCTGAGTAAAATATGTTTCAATGAAACAAAAATCACTGTAAACCCAACCACAGTGACTGGATAATTTAGTTTCTGACTTAGTGATAAAAGCTTTCATGAATATGAATTGATGTAATTTCTGTGTTTTGTTCCAAGCATAATGTGCACATCCCTTAGTCAGTAGCTACACTATTTTAAGTAAAAGTAGTTACTATTCACAGACTGCTGCTAGACAGAGAGAAAGTTGTGTGGGTTGTAAAGTTCACAATGCTAAATTTGTGACAAGAGATTAAAGTTAATAGCTGTTAGGCAATATTTTAACAGGATTCTTGGAGCCTTTTAATTTTCTCTATTTGTGTGTGTAGACACATCTGTATGTACATACACACATGTGCATACTCATGCTTCCCCACAGTTCAACTTTTTAAAAATCTTTGTTAAAAATATTGTATATATTATATCTAAAATAGATACTCTATTTTAAACTATGTTTTATATATGGTTTTATATACATGCATATACACAGACACATTTGTGTATGTATATCAAATTTGATTATTAACATGTTGGTATAGGTAACTATAGGTAAGCCCTATTATTTATGTGTAATTATTATTTATTATTATACCTAATGTTACCTCTACAGGTAATACAGGTTGTATCTGTGATGTTTGGTTTAAGTGATTTCCCCTGTTTTTATTCTAAGCCCATTGCACGCTTGCTTCTCTTGCTTGCATAGAAAGAAAAAGGGCTCTTGGAAAAGGACTTCACAAGTTATTTCAGTGAATTGTGTGTTGCATAATTATTCCTCTAAGTCACACTTTTCCTGAAGTGTTTGTTCTATGCAGGTGTGTTTTCCATACCTGATTACACAAAGGGTATAATAAATAGCAAAACAAGAGACATAAAGAAACTTACACTTAAAAGAGATCAAAGCCAACCAGACCATGCAGTCCTTTGGAAATCTTGGCTAGCTCTCTTGTAAATAGAAGTGCTTCTAAAGCACAAGGTATTTAACTACTGTATTTATACAAGCCTTGATTGGCCGTTCAGTTATTATCCTCATAAGAGCACAGCAACGTAAACTAGTAAGAATGTTTATTCTAACACTTCTATCTGAAAGAAAATGAAAAGCAAGATATAGTGGCATATTGTTAGTTCTTTTGAAGTATTTATTTTAGGTCTGTGTAGCATAAAGGAATGTTTTTTCAAGTCAGTGAACTTAAGCTATTTTGCTTACTGTTCTGGGATTTAGGTATTTTCTAGCTCCTAACAAAACAAATGTTAGATTTATTGAAGGTGCAAAGTCACCACATTTATGATTTTTCTTACCCTGTCAAAGCGTTTTTCATTTCATGCAGGGTAAAAAAAATGAAATCTGACTTTTTTTTTGTAATTAGCTTGATGTGGTTATAGAAAAGTTGTCTCTTCTTGTCACTCACTAGCTGTCCTGTATGACCATGTAACAACCAAGATTCCCTGGTTGTTATCCAGTCAAACTGCTAATCAAGAGCTTTCACAAATCTGTACTATTTCTGAAATAAGCAAAGTTTTAAGTAGTTATTTCATCAAGCCAGTACTTTTAATACTTGTGTGCATTGTGGCAAAAATAACACTTTGTGCTGAACTGAAAACTAAGTTACTAACTTACTAAACACTGAGTAAATCTCAAGAATCTGTTGTTCTTAGCAGGAGCTATTGTTTAACTGAAATAGACCTTGATGGCCAGCAAATACAGGAAGACAAGAAAAACATTGATCTGTTAAGAAGACAAGGTTAAAACTATGGAGTGGAATCATAGAAACTGTAAAGGGATCTCTTGTTTCCTTGATCTTGTTTCCTTTATTCACATTCAAAGCATGACCCTTAGAAACACTGGATCAGGTCAGCAGTGGCTCTGGATGAGTTCAAAACCTTCAAAGATGGAGATTTCATAAGCACCCTGAATAACATGTTCCAATGCTTCATTCTCCTTTTTTCCTCTTGCCTGAATTTAAAACTCCCAAATCTGTATTTGTCATAAATTTTGATTTGTGACCATAAGTCCTTTCTATAGCATCTGCAACTGCTGCAAAAAGTTTAGCTCTCTAATCTTTGATTTCTTCCAGTGATTATAAGCTGCTATTGGATCTTCCCTGGACTTCCTGTCAAACAGAACAAGCCTGGCTCTCACAGGACATGTACACTAGGCTTTTTCCTACAGCTGTTTCTTGGTCCCTCTCCTGTTTCTTCTAACCTCTTCTGAAACGAAAATGCATGGAGGATTTCATGAACAGCTTCACTGTGCCCAGCAGATTCCCAGATCAAGGAACTTGGTTTGATCCACATTCATCCTAACAAACATAGTCCAGTACATAATTTGCCCTGTTTGCAGTGAAGATGTGCCATTAGCTCACACTGAGCTTGGCATCCACTGTAGCCCACAGGTTCTTTTCCCTGGGGATGTAACTGAGCTGTGGGTCTGCAGCCTGTGTTGATGATGCTCAGAGCTATGCAGCCCAGATGCAAAATTTTCTGTTCTTTTTGTTGATCTGCATGAGGTTTCTGTTGGGCCAAGCCTCAAGTTTCTCAAGGTCTGTCTAGACTGAACTTCTGCTGTTTGATGTTTCATCTACTCTTCCTAATTCAGTGTTGTTGATAAGTCTGCAGAGGGTGCTTTCTGAATCACCAAGTTGTTGATAAAACTATTGAGGAATGAAGGGTCCCCAGAACTGACCTTGAAGTATTCCACTGGTTACCAGCCAACAACCAAACACTGAACCACTGATACCCTTTGGGCCTGCTGGTCCAGCCTGAATACTTTATTCATCTAAGCTCAGCTTCCGAATGAGAAAGCTGAGTGAAGCTGAGCCTGCTTGAGTACAGCATTTTCTAATACATTTTTAAGTTTGGTTTTCTTTCCTTAATAAAAATGTAGCTTAACTTTTTAGTTATTTTCCCCTAAGAAATAAGAAAGAACAGATTCATGAATGATTTTAAAATGTTTTATCTATTAGAATCATAGAAAGGAAAAGGACCATAATATCACCTAGTTCCAACCCCCCTGCCATGGGCAGGGACACCTCACATTAAAGCATGCCACGTAAGGCTTTGTCCAACGTGGCCTTGAACACCGCCAGCAATGGAGCATTCACAACTTCCCTGGGAAACCCATTCCAGTGCCTCACCACCCTAACAGGAAAGAATTTCTTCCTTATATACAATCTAAACCACCCCTGTTTAAGTTTTAGCCCATTGCCCCTTGTCCTATCACTACAATCCCTAAAGAATAGTCCCTCCCCAGCATCCCTGTAGGCCCCCTTCAGATACTGGAAGGCTGCTATGAGGTCTCCATGGTCTAGGTCTCTCTTCTCCAGGCTAAACAACCCCAGCTTTCTCAGCCTGTCTTCATCTGGGAGGTGCTCCAGTCCCCTGATCATCCTCGTGGCCCTCCTCTGGACTTGTTCCAACAGTTCCATGTCCTTTTTATGTTGGGGACACCAGAACTGCACACAGCACTCCAGGTGAGGTCTCACAAGAGCAGAGTAGAGGAGCAGGATCACCTCCTTTGACCTGCTGGTCATGCTCCATTTGATGCAGCCCAGGATAGGGTTGGCTTTCTGGGCTGTGAGTGCACAGTGAAGCCGGCTCATGTTCATTTTCTCACTGAGCAACACCCACAAGTCCTTCTCCGCAGGGTTGCACTGAATCTCTTCTCTGCCCAACCTGTAGCTGTGCCTGGGATTGCTCCCATCCAGGTATAGGACCTTGCACTTGTAATGGTTAAACTTCATAAGGTTGGCATCAGCCCACCTCACAAGTGTGTCAAGGTCCCTCTCAATGGTATTCCTTCCCTCCAGCATATCAACCAAACCACACAGCTTGGTGTCATTGCCAAACTTGCTGAGGGCGCACTCAATCCCACTGTCCATGTCAGTGACAAAGATATTGAACAAGACCAGTCCCCACACTGATCCCTGAGGGGCACCACTTGTCTCCAGATAGACAGAGTCATTGACCACAACTCTTTGAGTGTGGCCATCCAGCCAGTTCTTTATCCACTGAGTGGTCCACCTATCAAATTGATGTCTCTCCAATTTAGAGACAAGGATGTTGTGTGGGACAGTGTCAAATGCTTTGCACAAGTCCAGGTAGATGACATCAACTGCTCTACTCCTGTCCATCAGTTTCGTAGCCCCATCATAGAAGGCCACCAAATTGGTCAGGCAGGATTTCCCCCTAGTAAAGCTCCAAGATTTTGCCAGGCACAGAAGTGAGACTGACTGGTCTGTAGTTCCCTGGGGTATCCATTTTCCCCTCCTTGAAAATGGGGTTATATTTTCCTTTTTCCAGTTGTTGGGAACTTCACCTGACTGCCATGATTTTTCAAATATTATGGACAGTGGCTTTAGAACTTCATTTGCCAGCTCCTTCAGGACCTATGGATGGATTTCATCAGGTCTCATGGACTTGTGTACATTCAGGTTTTTTATTGTCACAAATATGTTTGAGTTCCACCTATTGAATGCTCACATGACTTTTACATTCTCTATTTCCTCAGACTGCACTGTGGGATGTTGTTTTCTGCTTTCTACTGGTTTCTGTGCCTCACAACAAGCCCGTGGGTTTTGTGGCTGTGAAGGAAGCATATGAGAATTATATCTCTGCGCCCAGCTGGAGCTGCATGACTTTTCACTTTGAGGAAAATTTTGAGTAAAAATATTGCAGATTTCAAACATTTCATTTGATGAGAAAACATTCAGGAGGCAGAACTGTCTTTGTCTAGAAATATTTTCACCCTTCTTGGGTAAGGTCTGAGCTACATTGGCATGATGTCATTACTAACAGTTTTGCGCATTGCACCTCATTCCATTTTTATCTTTTTCCCTTATATGTAACTGTTCTATTTTTCTAGTTTATTTTTCCCTACATTTCTATACATTCTCGAGGCCAGAATAAAGGTCTGTAGCTTTCTGAATCATTCTCCCTACTGGCACTTTTGAATAATTTAAAACATTACATATTAGATGAACTTAAGGTCCTTTGTAACCCTAACTATTCTATGATTCTATGATATTGGCTTCCCTGGTTGTATAGTGTTACACTGTCTTGCTATATTCTGAAATCCAAGATAAGAAATTATGAGTTGAATGTGGTAAATGCTTGAGTTACTCCTTCAGTCAGGATAATTTCTCTGTACCTTTATTACTGTTAGTTGTCCTGTAATGAAATGCAGCTGCCCTATTATTTACTGCTGTTTAAGGAGAAAAAAAGTCATGTAATTCTTAAAACATATCTGAAGTAGCTTTGGTCTGGACCACAGCCTCCAGATAAAACATGTCATATTTTGTTTATTGGTCTTTTTTGCATAGTTGAAGGAACTGTGTGAACTTCACATTTCTTTTCAGTTTATGGTTCTGAAATATATCATTATAAGGAAGTACATGTCATGTATTTTGAGGCTGGATCTGAGTATTCAACAAGTGGTAGAGGTCAGGGAAAGAACATGAATGGGCAATCAAAAGCCAGGTTTTCATCATAGTTTAATGCAGGCAAAAGAAGCAAAGATGTGAAATGTGGATTCTCTTTATGAACCTGTCACTTTGAATGATGGTTTTGCCAAATTCAGTCCCTGTTTGGGTTTTTTTGTTGATTATTTCGGCAGCAATTTTCCTTCAGTATAAGAAGCAAATCGAGTTCTGTTTCTGCATTTCTGCTCTTTGACATAAAGGATCATTAGGGACAGTAGTGACAGGACAAGGGGTAATGGGTTGAAACTTAAACAGGGGAGGTTTAGACTGGATATAAGGAAGAAATTCTTTCCTGTTAGGGTGGTGAGGTACTGGAATGGGTTGCCCAGGGAGGTTGTGAATGCTCCATCCCTGGCAGTGTTCAAGACCAGGTTGGATGAAGCCTTGGGTGACATGGTTTAGTGTGGGGTGTCCCTGCCCATGGCAGGGGGGTTGGAACTAGATGATCTTGAGGTCCTTTCCAATCCTAACTATTCTATGATTCTATGATCATCTGACCCGTTAAGGTTCATGATTCCAATGTAAAGTTTGGTATAGCAAGAGTAGATTTTACAGGAGACAATTAAAAGATATTTCATGAAAATTGCATTCTTGGTCTTGATCTCGCTAAATGTGTCTCTATTGGTTATTTCACATTCTAGTTCTATTTTTCCTTTTTAAAACTAATAGTCTTTATCCATGTCACAGGTCTTACCATGCCTTTGTCATCTGACCTCAAATGTTAACAATGTTTGCTCTTAAAAAGCGCACCAGGGACACTTGCTGCCCTCAGAAGATTAGTTGTCTCTGAATCTCACTTATACTCAAAGATGAACATATTTACTGTAAGTTTTCTTTAATATGCCAGTTACTAAAAGCAGCACACAAGGTTATAAAGCCTTCAGTTTTTCTGACAAATAAATGAAAGAAGGAAAGCAGGTAATCTTTGATACATGCTGCAGTAAAGTGAGATGTATGCTTGTGTCACAGCAGAATTCTAATCTCCTGCAGTATTCCCGTATAAACTGCACAGTTTAGGAAAGAACACTGCAGCTTTATTCTTAAATGTATCTTATTTTAAATGCAGTTTAATAATTCAGACACTCGTTATGAATAAAGATGAAATGTTTATTTAGGAAGACAATAGTTACATAAGCACAGATTCTGACCCTTTCATTATGCAGCATCAGACAAACATAATGTAAAATGACCAGAGATGTCACGGTTTTCAGTGGCATTTATGAATTTGATTCTAGAAGTTTGATGAATGTCTTCACAAACAAAGCAGATGAAATGAGAACTTGCAAGTACATTGACCTTTAGTTTACTTTAAGCCAGGTTCTACTCTGAAAAGTGATGTAGCCAAAGACCCAGAGCTAAATGAATGGAAGAACTACTGACAGTTAATGGTACAATCAGGGGTTCTGTTTAAAGTTATTGCAGAGAAAAGTAAAACTGGTTTTTGCATCTTTCCTAAAGAAGCACTGTCAACACTAGAAACTCTATTCTTTTTCATTCTTAAAGTAGACTTTTCCTTCAAGTTTTATAGATGTACAGTCTGCTTTCAGTTGCGGGGGATTTGTTGTTTGTTTTTTTTGACTACTACAACTAGTAGTTGATTTGGGTAACTTCTCTGTAATTCACTGTTGTCTTCCAAATGCTCACTGTTAGAAATTAAAGCCTAATTCTGTTCTTTGCAGCATACCATACTTTTAGTATAACTTCTTGATGATTTGTGTGGACTCTATTCTGTGAAATATCTTTCTTGCCATCATCACAACCTTCTTTTCTTCTTAAATAGAATCAGTAGCAGATGAAACTGGGATGCAGTACCTGCAAACAATAGTTAGGACTGGTGGCTGTAGCTTCAATCTGTATAGCATGGTAAAGATCACACCTCTGTGTGACTATTTTTGTTAATGGAACATCTTTTCAAGTGGGGAAATCTGAGCAAACACAAGAAAGAAACTCAAATATGTCTTCCTTTCGATATAAACAGTCCGTGCCAGTCTTTCTTCTGAGAAGTGCTAAACGTGATTCCTGTCTATAGCCATCAAAATGGAACCTTCTGTGCATGGGTTGTATGTACTCTAGTCATCTGGCTTTTCTTGAGAATGGCATGCAAGCGATGAATGGGGTTGATTGAAGAAAGGGGTTGATTGAAGAACCGGGTTGTAAATGAGTAACTTCAAGGGTATTAGGCTTTGTTAGCAACTACTGAGATAAGGAAAAGGCCAAGATAAGCATTGCCCAAGAATTGCCCAGAACAGGCCTGGTGGTTACTCACGTGACAAGGATCCTAAAACGCAGTGATGAAGGCGTGTTACAAAGTTTTATGATGTAGTGTAGAAGTAACACAATGAATATGTATGTAATCTAATGAATATGTACATGATCTAATGAATATGTACGTTTAAGGACAATATAATCACAGCCTGGTTGATGCTCGGGAGAGACACGCTAGGAGGCGCTATCCCCTGTGTCTCCGGGCACCACAACAAAGAACACCTGCTTGTCAACTTAAACTTTGTAGGCGCGTTCCTGGAAAATTCTCTGAATCATATGTGACAAAGCATTTTGCATTAGTAACCTGCCAAGTATCTGAGGTGTAAATGTTGGATCTTCCTACTTATGCACCACATCATTCTGCATGTATACCCTTTAGCAAATTATTTTTACCTGTGAATTTAGGAGGCTATGTTTGCCTCTCAGTCTTCAACATCAACACCATTTTAATTATATACTTCAATGGCATTTTACACCGGGGAGAGGGATTTTATTGTAAGCATCACTAGCCCAATGATAACTTCTCTGTTTCATTACTGTACTTCCTGTTTCAGTAAATAACCTTCCACTAATCCACTCTTTAGTTGCCAGTAAACCCTTCCGAGCTGCTCCAAGTTCTTGTTTTCCTCCTGTTATTTCATTTCCTAAATAAGATACTCGAGTTCGAATTAGTTGAGTCTTCGATTTAGATTAGATATCCACTATCCATTTATATCTAGGAAGTTTAACAATTCTGCAGCCCATTGTACACATTCTTTCTCAGTTTCTGTAGCAGTTAACAGGTCATAAACATATTCTAATAAAGTGCCTGTCTGGGTGGGTACTTCCCAAGATTCTAATTCTCCTGCCAACTGATTTCTGAAAATAGTGGAACTGTTTTTAAATCCCTGAGGTAACGACGTCCAAGTGACCTATGTCCTTCCTGTTTTAGGGTTTTCCCAGTCGAAAGCAAATGAATTTTAACTTTCTTTGGC
This sequence comes from Melopsittacus undulatus, assembly GCF_012275295.1. Classification (NCBI taxonomy): domain Eukaryota; kingdom Metazoa; phylum Chordata; class Aves; order Psittaciformes; family Psittaculidae; genus Melopsittacus; species Melopsittacus undulatus. The sequence continues at coordinate 103,184,697 of NC_047529.1, read as the reverse complement.
CAGGGGCAGACAGAAAATGCATAGTTTAAGTCCAGAACAGTAAACCACTTCAGACTATTATTCAATTCAGTCAATAAGGTATAGGGATTAGCTACTACTGGATGATTATCTTCCACAGTTCTGTTGATTGCTCTGAGATCTCGAACTAATCTGTAACTTTTCCCATTGGATTTCTTTACTGGCAGGATAGGAGTGTTACATTCTGATTCACATTCATTAATAATTCATATTTTAAAAATGTATTAATGATTTCTTTGATTCCTTTGTGATCCTCCAATTTTAAGGGATACTGTTTTATTCTAATTGGGTAGGCCCCCCTTTTTATTTCTGCTTTAATAGGCAAAGCATTTTTTGCCTTACCTGGAATTTCAGATGCCCATACTTCTGGATATACCTGATTAAAGACATCTTCTTCTATTTCAGGAAGGTTCTCATGAATTTTCTGTTGGATTAAGGTTATGCTCAGAATTTTAATCAACTGATCATCTTTTACCTTCAATTCCATTTCTCGTTTTTAAATGTTATTATTGCTTCCAAAAGTTCTAGTAAGTCTGGTTCCAATAAGGATTTTGGTGAATTTGGCATATGTAAGAGTTTATGCACACCAGTCTGTTTTCCCAATTTATATTTTAGTGGTCTCAGAAAGAATATTTTTTCCCAGCTCCCACAGCTGTAACAAATTCTTTTCCAACTGGAGTTAAATTTTTATTTAGTACTGAATAAGTCTCCCCTGTATCTATCATATAGTTCTGTCTCCTTTTTTTGTTCACCTAGCTTTAATTTAACCAGTGGATCCGCCAGGGTAGATTCCCCAGGGCCATGTCAATCTAACTCTAGTTCAGTGACTGGTGCTTCCTGTTGTTTCCATTGAGGACAGTCTCACTTTGGGTGTCTGAATTCCTTGCATTTTAGACACTGATTAGGTTCTACATTGGGAGAAATACTTTCTCTCCTTTATTGAACATTCCTCCTCTGCCTCTAACTGCTATTCCTCTTCCTCTGCCCTGTCCTCTGCTTCACCCGCAGGTCCCTGCGTGCCCTAAAGCAGCTACTGTAGCAGTTATTACCATTCTTCCTACCTTTTCCTCTTTTATCTGTTCTCGATTTCTATAAACTTTCCATGCCTCATCTACTAATTTTTCTATATTTCGACTGTCAGGTACTGATAATTTCTGAAGCTTTCCTCTAATATCTTCTGTTGTCTGTCCTAGAAATAAATTAGTGATTTGTGATTTCCCTTTGGTAGAAGAAGGGTCCAAGGTAGTATATTCTCTAATTGCTTCTCTTAATTTGTCTGGGAATTTGGTCAGTGTTTCTTTTGGTCCTTGTTTTATTTCAAATAGAACCAACCAATTTACAGCTTTTGGTATCACATTTTCTAAGCCAAATTTTATCAGATTCTGGTATCTCTTTAAAGTAGCATAATCTGCTGGATCATCACAGTCCCAGTCTGGTATAGTCAAAGGATGGGTTCTTCCATTCTTCCTGCTAATGCACCAGTGATTATTTTGGCATTAACAACCTGAACACAAGCTGCTTTTATCACCAGTTGTGTTTTGGTTAATGTATGTAATATTAAGTCTATATCTGTCCAATCAGGATCCTGACTTTTGACAATCAATTCAAATTGTTCTGCTACTCCTATTGGCTTGTTTCAATAATTTTCTGTAATATGTTTCCAAGCATCTAAGTCTCCCATTGAAAAATTTACTCTTATTCTGGTTTGTCCCTTCAGTGCCAATGCTTCCCTTTGAAGGTGCCTGTGTAACAGGTCCTGTTGTACTACGGACACAAGCAGCAATCAGAGAACCTTAAAATTCTTTTCTGCTATTATCATTTCTGTTCATTCTTTCCTCCTCATCAGAATCAGGAGGACTTGCAGCAGGGGTTACAGAATTTATTGGATCTTGCAAGTTTTGTGTCACAGATCTCGGGGAGACATAATCTTCTATTCTATCTTCCTCCCTTTTTCTCAATTTCAGACACATTTCACCTATGTCACATCCTGAACAACATCTTTCTAATTTGGGTTTCAGTCTTTTTCTATGCTTTTCTAAGGTTAGAATCAGAGGAAACACAATTAGCAACAGAAATCCAAACTGGTATTTTGACTGCAACTTATTACTGCAGGATGTTACTTTAACTCTTCTTCATTCTCACAGAATGACAGAAAGGGAGGTTTTCTCTGTTTCCAAGTCTTTATCCTTTTCTTCTCAAGCAATTGGAGGTTGTAACCAATACTTTGAACAGGTAAGATGGTATGTGAGAAAGCTTTGGAACATGAAATGCAATGTAAAGGTTAAACTGAGTTGTGTCACATATACCCTAATGATATTCTTTTTATCCGTGCTTCTTGAAACATTCAGTTCTACTACTGTCTCTTTGCTCAGGCTTTTTTGCTGTACTTTTGCACATTGCAGTAAGTCTCTGGAGTATGAAACTACTGTTGAGTAATTAGGAGTTGCTGTGTTTGTAGGGTCAGATGTAAACATCTGTTTTTGAGAGAAAGACAGAAAACCAGGTGTTTGACTGGCTCATGTTAAACAATGAGGTTTCCTATCATCTCTAAGCGACACGGGGTCATAGGCCTCATATAACCCTAAATGAACACTTTACAGCCTGTGACACACTGGCTCTGGGGAAGGCCCTTGATCTCTTTAAGGACTCCACAAATGGTGTCTACAAGCTCCAATTTGATCAATGCAGATGACACTGTTTGGGGTGATGTTGATGCTGTTATCCCCAGGTTCATGAACTATTTAAGTAAACCAGTGCTGGCTTTGTTTTTTCTTAAAATGCTATGGTATAAACTGTGAGAATTCAGACGCTGATTTATGGCTGAGGTTCAGCTGCCTGTTTAATGGGCCTTAGATACTTGAGAGCAAGAGTTTCACCAGTCATTGAATGTTCTGCAGTCTCTGCACTGAGAATGGGGGATGTATATGTACCATTCAGCAGTCTAAAATACACATTTACTTGTTTTTGGAGATCATCTTTTTGTAACTCCACTTTCTAACTTTCTCCATTGCTAGAAAAACATTATCCATGCTGGTTTTTAATATCCTTTAAAAGCAGAAGACAGCCCACCATTATTAGGAATAAAGGAGGCTTAGGTTAATATAGGAAAGTGGGAGCCAGCACATCATTAAGTGCCTTCATACAGGGATCCCTAGTTGTGCCATAGGAGAACTGGATGCCCTGTTTGATCCCAGCAGGGTTTGCACTTTCTTGCAATGATAAACCTAGCATACCTCCTTGAAACAGAAATGCAGAAATGGAAGAGGCTCAAGACTAGCATGAAGGAGGATGACTTTTTCACCAAATGCTTCTTATCGCTTTCTAGAGTAGCTGACGAGTTGAAAATCCATCCAGGCCTGCTGCTTCTGCTTTTAACCCAGGGGGGCTGTATCCATCTCTGATGGATGGCACTAAGTGCTCAGCTTGGCACTATTTGTCCAATCTGTTATAAAGTAAGGTGATTTTGTGGTGGTTTTTAATGTGATGAGAGTTCTTTCCTGAATCTTGGGAGTTGTTTTTTTTTAATAAAATGCCTTTTAAAGGTTCTCTTCAGCTTTAACTCTTCAAGAAGGAGCTTATATTCATTGGTCACACTTTCCTCTGTTATTAATGCTTGTTTTGGGAGATTAGGAATTTCAGATCATGCGAGCCATTGTAGGACTTGCTCATCAGTCTTCATCTGCAAATGCTATACAGAGTTGTCATGGGTTGAGCAGTAGCAGTCATTTTTCTCCTTCTTGTAGCTGGTGCAGTGCTATGTTTTGACTTCTGGGTGGGAACAGTTGCTTGATAGCGAGCATGTTTTGAGGGTGTTTTTGCTCAAGGCCTTTTCTGAGCACGTGCTCTGCTGGGGAGGAGGGGAGGCCGGGAGGAAGGAGAGACAGGACACCTGACCCAGGCTAGCCAATGAGGTATTCCATACCATAGCACGTGATGCCCAGGATGCAACTGGGGAGAGAGCTGGAAGGGTGGAGCTCTGAAGGAAAATGGAGGAAGGAGCACATGGTGCTCGGCCGGGCAGGGTGGAGTGAGTTATGGGTCGGTGGCTGGTGGGGTGTTGTATTCTTTTCACTTGTTATGGGCTTTATCATTATTATTTGTAGTAGTAATGGCAGTAGTGATTTGTGTTGTGCCTTAGCAATTAAACCGTTCTTATCTCAACCCGTGGGGGCTACCTTCTTTGGATTCTCCTTCCTAACTCTCCGGGAGTTGGGGGAGCAAGGGGGTAGTGAGTGCGAGTACTGTGAGGATTTGGTTTAAACCACGACAAGAGTGATTGTTTCCACAGAGTGTAGATGGGAACTCATGGGCTTGCAGGATGTGCTGCACAGGCTTCTGATGGGTTTTTCAGTCCTGCAGAACGATTTTTCTAATGCAAAATTTAATCAATAATATACAGATTTGTATCCATCCATATATGTACATACATAACTAGATAATGATACAGATATAGCCTATATCTAATATATTTCTATATGAAATAAGATGACTTTTCATGTTTATACAGTGTAACTTTAATTTATATGGTGGTTACATCAAGATATTCAGAGAATTTTTTTTGCTGTTCTATAAGGCGCTGGTCTGGGATGGGGAGCCTGATAAGGGAACAGGGATGTGGTGTGTGAGGAGAAATGATCATGTTCGGTATTTAAGAGGAAATCTTGTTATCTGTGTGAAAGCTTCATAGGGTGATATAAAGATAGGGTGAGAAAGTTCTGTACTTAATCTTGGTCTTCTGGGAGAGAAACAAGATAAATTTGTGGTTATCCAAATATCTTCCAGTTTTTATTGTAAACTACTGTCTATGTCATAAAACAATAATAGCTCTGCTTATTCTGCACAGCAGATGTGACATATCTTTGCTTCTTATGATGGCTTTTTGAATGCTCAAGAATAAGTAATAACTTACCACTTAAAGGCAAAAAACTATAGTATGAGTTTTTAAATGCACTGTATTAAGTATTTTAAAATGCTTGGTGTCCTGGGTTCACCAGTAGCAGTCATTTTTTCTTGGTAGCTGGTGCAGTGCTGTGTTTTGACCTTTGGGCTGGGAACGGTTGCTGATAGCAAGTATGTTTTGAGTTACTGCTCAACTGTTTGGTTTGTCCAAGGCCTTTTCGGAGCCTCATGCTCTGCCAGGGAAGGAGGGGAAACAGGGAGGAAGCAGAGATAGGTCACCCAATCCAAGCCTGCCAAGGAGGTATTCCATACCATAGCATGTCATGCTCGGGGAGGTAACTAGGAGTTGGCCGGAAGGGGGTGGAGCTAGCTGTCTTCCGGGTTGGGCTCATTTCAGCGGGTGGTATCGTATTCTCTCTCCTTGTTTATTTCCTCTATCATTGTTTTTATTAGTGGTAGCACTAGTGATTTTGTGTTATACCTTAGTTACTGGACTGTTTTTATCTCAACCCGTGGTAGTTGCATTCCTTCGGTTCTCCTCCCCATCCCTCCGGGAGCAGGGGGGTATGTGTGTGTGTGTGTGTTGTATGTGTGGTGCTGCGGGAGACTGAGGTGGGGTTTTAAACCACGCAAGCTATGCAGACTGGTTTAAACCACAACTCTTGGTTTTCCTGCCCTTTTGAAATATTAAATGCTTTTTGAGGAAATGTTTCAAACAATGTTGGTTACATCATTGATTAGCTCTGGTTTTACGCCTTTATTAATACACCAGAGGACGTTTTTTATCTGTAATTTCCATTTTACAATACAATGTTTCAGCATAGTTTGTGATATCAGATTGACTTTTGGTCACAGCTTTTGAGTTTTGTCTTTATATCATGATCACTACTTTTGGTGAGGTACATACAGCAGCAAAAGAACTCTTCACACTTAGATTATTTTCTTGAGGTTGTTTAAATTCATTCAGAACATGTGGGGAGAAAAAAACAATTAAATCTTTAAAAGAAAAACCTGAAGCATTTAAGAGACCTGTATCATTGCACCTCCCCTCCTTTAACTGTGCTCCAAAAGAGGAGTGGGGTGGCAGAGAAAGATGATTTCTGTGTTTCCTGTCCACTGAAGTTGGAAGTAAGCTCTGTGGATGCAGTATGAGACTAGAATTCTTGTCTACTTCAGACATTGAATTGTATGTGGGTGTACAGACATGCATTTTCTGACAGGTTGCTTAGCAATGCATTGGCATTTCTTTTATGGTTGCCAGGGGACAATAGCAAGGATTCTATAGGGGGAAATGTATTTGTTTATGATCCAGCTCAGTGTGCTGTTACTGGCTGTATGTCTGTGTACAGCTCTTATGCCATTGTTCTGTGAGTAGCATGGTTGTTTTCAGTTTACTCTGACTGCATTACTTGGAATACAAAGGGGTGATCTACCTGGGTAAGATAAGTATATTGCTATTTTCACTTCTATTTCCCTTCCTATTTTTCATTCTACAGGAGCAGATGAACTGAATTAAAACTCTCTCCTGTTCATTTTGTTGTTCTTTAGAAAATGGTAATGAAGGCTATTGTGAAGTAATCCCTTAGAGAGGAACAAAGAGGAGGCCTGGTGCCAAAGGCCCTGTGCATCAAGACATATGTTAACTGTGCCTTTTAATTGCTCAATGTAGTATTGTATTATATAACACCTATATAGACATATAATTACAAGGTAGCCCAATGCAATTATAACATTTAATTGCCACATTTTTACTATGAGAATTTTACATTATTATTGCTGTACCACTGTCAAGGAAAGATACTGCTTATGTGGCAGGGAGAGAGGAAGGGTGGATATAGCCCATAATTGATGTTCAGAGAGTAGGCTCACTCCACAGTTAAGTGGCATTTGTTTGTTGCTCTGAGAGAATGAACAGAATACTCACTGCATTTGCAAGTGAATGATTCATTCTCTGAACCAAACCGGGTTTAGCAGGAAGAATTCAAATTGAGCTTTTGCAGAGTTTCACTTAAGTCTAAGTGGAATTTTCCATCTAGTGGGAGTAGAGATGTGGTTGCTCTGACCGTCCTGAGATGAATTGCACAATGTAAGTAGGATTAAATGCTGCAAGGACAAATCTCAGCAGCTGTGTGCATACTTGTTACTCCCTGTTAAACTAGGGCTTTTGATTACCTATCTGCAGTTCTATTAGAAGTTATTTTTGTTCCTTTTGACCTGCAGATGTTTCATTTGGAACATTTTGATTCACAATGTATTACCTTTCTTTTTAAGAGCCTGATAGCTCTGCTTTAATGGTTCCTTTCTAAGATGAAGGAATGTACAGAATGTTTTTGATTAACAAGGGAGGTAATCGGGAGGTAATGTTTTATGTATGAAACAAAAATATAACCTCCCCCTCCCCCTGTCAAGGACCTGTAATTTCTTCAGAATGATCTCAATTTGACTTACCTTCTGTTCTCTTATATCATGGCATTGACAGAGTGTTAGTTTCATATTAAATGTTCTGGGCTGAATGCTCCTAAGGAGTCAAAAGGGTATTGCTGTATTGACTTGGATACTTTTCAATAGCTGAAGTCTAGCTGTAGCTCTAGGAGTGTGACTTTTTAGTCTTTTACAGAGTTTTAAAGAAATTAGCTTTAAAATGTCAAAGAATAGAAGTGTTTTTTTTAAACCCTTTGGATGTTTGTGCTTTGTCTTCCACTTGACAGAATTGTTTTTAATTCTCAGTGAAATTGTCCTTTTAAAACGTTATCAATTAGACAGTTTTCAAAGCAGTGTTGCTTCTAGGTATTTTATGTTGTAAGTCACTGCAAAAACTCACTGAGGACAATTTAAATAGACATGTGACCATTTTTCTATGAAATGAACACAGTTATGAAATTGACACTGTTTTCTTGTGCAGGATTTTGTAACTTGCATCTTTCTGTAAAACTGAGGAGATAAATTCCCAAATCCCTGAGGCTGTTTTTTAGCTGGAGACTAGGGTAGGTGGTAGTGGGAAGCACTTTACAGCTGTTCTGTTCCCCCTTCTGCCCTCCTCCATCCACCACCCTCAACTAATAAAGGGCTATTTCATTTTTGCACTCAGATGAGCTTGTAATTAATATACAAGGATAATTACTGTGACAGTTAATGACAGACACTAAGATGACAGGAAAATAGAATTGTATGTAGTGAGAAAAAGATTTCTATAGGATGGACTTTTGTCAAACTGCCCTTTTACTGTTCTCTAAAAGAGGTAAGTCTGCATCAGCTATAAGCAAACTGACAGCTAAAGTGCTATTGTAGTAGCTGTGATAGGAAGCTACTAGATAGCTGTGAGTGGTGTGAGATGTCAGGAGTGTGGTCCATGAGCAATTTCCTGGATTATGATGATGTGCAGGATCCCCCATGAGCACTGGCACAGCATCCCAGCGGGTTTATGTGAATCACATCCCTGCACAGCACAGTGGGGTCTGCTGACTGTGGGTCCAGAGTAACATTCCTTCACTGAACTTTGTTTTCTGGAGCTTTCTGAAGGGGTTACACCACGTTTGATTTCAGAAGATCTGGTACCATAGGGATTTGGTGGACTTGTTTGGATGTGTTAGATGACTCAAGGCCAGGTTGGATGGGGCTTTGAGCAGCCTGGTCTATTTGGAGGTGTCCCTGCCTGTGCCAGGTGGGATTGGAATTGGATGGTCTTTAAGGTCCCTTCCAGCCCAAACCATTGATCTTGTGATTCTTATGTTTCTTAGCAGAGAATTAACCTTTGTGAGTTTGACCCTCTGCAAGAAGTGATGCAAGCTGTTGGCCCCAGTTTTTTTCAAACCTGGGGTGAAAAGCAAAAGAAAACCCTAGGGTCCATGATCCCACATGAGTCTTTAGGCCACATATGTGATATGGTACTCTTGGGTTTATTCAGTGGGTAAATGCACTAAGTTTTGTTGACTTTTATTTAAATCTTTTTAAAATCTGAATAGATGCCTATCCAGACTAATCCCATGTAATGAGGCAACCTCATGATGTTACATTCTACTGCATCCTCCAAATATGGTTTTCCATTGCCATCTGTACTTAATATATTTACGTTTTTGTTCTGTTATTTGCGGTTGACTGATCTGTCTCTGATTCTTTCATGCTTTCCTACTAAGATGCAAGATATCATCCTGATGCAGCTTTGTCTGGCTTTTTTCTCTCTCCATTATTTTTCCACTTATCTTCCACAAATCCCTTGCATATTCCTTTCGGTCTTCACTGCTAGTTTTACTCAGTACAGGGAAGAGGGAAATATTATTGTCATAGTTCACATCTTTTGCTTTTGAATGACAGTTTAATAGAAATAAGTGAGATTGAGCCAGGTTTTATTCTAGCTTCTTAAGAAGTGGAGAATCTGACCATGGATTCTGGTGCTCTCTTATTATTTTACAAACCTGTAACAGATTGCTTCTTAAGGAAGCATCTTAAGGAAAAAGCCTCAAGTATTAGTATACATAAAATAGTATTATTATTCTAGAAGGTGGTGTGAATTTAGATATTCACTGATCAATAATGTTGCTTGCATGGAGGTTGCTCTTTTGTAAAGGTTTTATTGTTCTGTTTGTTTAGTTATGTTAAATTACATCCAGTCTATTAGGTGCCTGGTCCTGTTCCGTTGTAGCCCTGTGACAAATCTTGTATCGGCTTCATGGGAATCAGGTCTGGGATAAGATGGAGTCAGAAAGAAACAGAATACAAATGTGACATCAGAAGTGTCTGTGAGACCTTAAAAGAAGTTTAAAATCTTGCATGACTAAAGAGCACAAGAGACAGGGAAGTGAGGGAGTTCTGGTGTCAAGATATCTTTAGTTTGGGAAGAGCTTGATTGAAGTCATTCATATATACCTGGTTAAAACTGCTGTTTATGTAAGTTGTTTAAATACAGTTTTCCTTATGCTTGTTTTGTTTCACACACGTACAATTGCATCTGTGGGTTCAGTATATCACCCTGTATCTGACTTGAAAAGAGCTGTCTGACTTTCTGTAGGCTAAACACTGTTATCTATTGGTAAAAGGCCAAACAAGATAGCTGAATAGTTGTTCTAAGTGTGCTTCCCCTGCTCTTCTCCTCTTTTTCCTTGGTTTTAGTGTGCCATGGCACCAATTAACGTTAAAACTTGCCTGTTTTCAATTATCCTTTCTGGGAATCTGATAGCAGGGATTTGATAAGCAAAGAGCTTTTGTGGGAATGCCTGTTCATGTTAGATTAAAAGTAATACATGTGTTTTTTTCAGCATTGTTCTATTAAAATAGCTGTTATTGATTAGAACATTTATAAAACCATCTCCCTGGGTTTCCATATCACACATCAGTCTTTGATCTCTGGTTTTCACCTTGGTCTCTTCCCCTCCTCCTTCCTAAATCTAATGTCTGATCAGTATAACTGCTTAGTATTATAATGTCTGCAATAATTTATTATTTAGAATCCCTGTGATACTAGGAGCAGGCTCTGACCCATTAGAATGCCCTGTCCTTGCTGAGAAAGCTTACAGGGCTGACCAGTTAACTGCAGTACAAAGACAGATAGCCTTCTGATTACAGTCAAGGATCCCAAAATATATAGGCTGGCATAGGCATTTGGAAAGAGGAACAATGTACACACCTAAAACATAGATTGGTATTCTTACTGTATTCTGTAGTGTTATATCTCTTTTGACATCTAATATGGAATTTTTGCATGCCTGGGGAGGAGGAGAGAGGGAGGGAGCAGAATGTATTTCTCCTCTGAGCATAACTCCTCTCTTGTGAGTCAAGATTAGCTTGGAATTCTTCATTTCTACTTAAAGTCTGCTCCCTCTGCAGTCCTGATTACGTAGTGATTGATACTTAGATGTAAAAATATGAGCCATAAATATTTATTAGTAAGAAGTTTTTCAGACTTTTTTTAGCTTTTTTAAATAAGAAATGGTAAACAGTTTGCCAACTACATGATCTTAAGATCCTTTCCAACCAGAACTATTCCATGATTCTATGATTTTTCCCATATTGATTAAGTTCAAGTTGGAGTACTAGAGAAGATTGCTCAAGACCTTCTGATCAACTAAAAATCATTGTACATCTTGTATGTTCTTTGCTGGTTTCTTCAGGCTTTTCTCTTAAACTGTGGGCAGATGTTCTTTTCATGCTCAGGTGATGCTGATGGGAAATGTTACAACCTCCTGGTATTCATTATTGGTTTCTTATTCCATCTTTACTATGTTCATCAATCTGTTTGCTCCTTATTGGGACAGATTATAATCTGAACCAAGCTACAAAGTGTTCTCAAACTGGAGGATGCTGTCAAATTCATGGGAAATAAAAGGTGATTTCTGGCAGGAAGTTGTTTATGAGCACTATGAATAACTTTCTCCATTATTGCAGACTCCTGAAAACAACAGATGACTGGGAACCTATGTTAAAATTTTACATATACTGCTTCTTATTTGAAAGTCTCTAAATTGGAGTGTCATCAATTTGATAGGTGGACCACTCGGTGGATAAAGAACTGGCTGGATGGTCTCACTCAAAGAGTTGTGGTCAACGGTTCAATGTCCATCTGGAGACCAGTAACAAGTGGTGTCCCTCAGGGATCGGTGTTGGGACCGGTCTTGTTTAACATCTTTGTCACTGACATTGACAATGGAATTGAGTGTGCCCTCAGCAAGTTTGCCGATGACACCAAGCTGTGTGGTTCTGTTGATACACTAGAGGGAAGGAATGCCATTGAGAGGGACCTTGACATGCTTGTGAGGTGGGCTGATGCCAACCTCATGAAGTTTAACCATGCCAATTGCAAGGTCCTACACCTGGGTCAGAGCAATCCCAAGCACAGCTACAGGTTGGGCAAAAAGGAAATTCATGGTAGTCCTGCGGAGAAGGACTTGGGGGTTTTGGTCGATGAGAAAATGAACATGAGCCAGCTTCAGTGTGCACTCACAGCCCAGAAAGCCAACCCTATCCTGGGCTGCATCAAAAGGAGTGTGACCAGCAGGTCGAAGGAGGTGAACCTGCCCCTCTACTCTGCTCTCGTGAGACCTCTCTTGGAGCATTGTGTGCAGTTCTGGTGTCCTCAACATAAAAAGGACATGGAACTGTTAGAACAAGTCCAGAGGAGGCCACGAGAATGATCAGGGGACTGGAGCACCTCCCATATGAAGACAGGCTGAGAAAGTTGGGGCTGTTCAGCCTGGAGAAGAGAGACCTAGACCGTGGAGACCTCATAGCAGCCTTCCAGTATCTGAAGGGGGGCTACAGGGATGCTGGGGAGGGACTCTTCATTAGGGACTGTAGTGATAGGACAAGGTGTAACGGGTTGAAACTTAAACAGGGGAGGTTTAGATTGTCTATAAGGAAGAAATTCTTTATTGTTAGGATGGTGAGGTACTGGAATGGGTTGCCCAGGGAAGTTGTGAATGCTCCATCCCTGGCAGTGTTCAAGGCCAGGTTGGATGAATCCTTGGATGATATGGTTTAGTGTGAGGTGTCCCTGCCCATGGCAGGGGGATTGGAACTAGATGATCTTGTGGTCCTTTCCAATCCTAACTATTCTATGATTCTATGATTCTAAGATGATCCAGCATCAGATATGATAGGGTGCTCAACTGTCAACATATGATTGGTTAATTGTGTTATTCCTTAATGTGAAAGTAACCAGCCAGTAAGTATTTTTCTGGTCAAGATAAGTTGCCAAATAACAATTTTTAGCTTGTTCTGCTAAAGTATTTGCATAAATGAGCATGAAAATGGGTAGAAATAGTGTATTAACTATGCAGAGGGTGGTAGGTATATCAAGGGAAATCAAGTATAATGGTATTTTTAAAGCCAATATTATTTAAAAAGAGCAGTCTGAGTTTGATAATTGTCAATATTGGGAAGGCTTCTTGGCAGCAGCCTAGCTGTTTTTGGTGACATGGCTGAAAGGAAAGTATCTTTGAGGCCTCAGATTGTCTGCTTGTTTGTATGGGTCTAATAAAACATTTTGAAAGTAGCTCTTGTTGCATTCTTGATTACAATCAGCTGAAGCTTTCAAAATGTTCGCAAGGTGCTGAGACTTGATTTATACTTTCAACTTCTCCTCCATAGAGCTCAAAATAATGATACAGTTGCTAAGACGGAGCAGTTTGTCTACCTTCTTTGGTTTGTTTTTCCCTAAGTGTTTTGGTAGTAGTGGTGTGTGTTTCTTTTCATTATTGGGTTGAAATATGGTTGTGAATGAGAATTTTTTTTTTACATTACCTTATTAAGAGCAGTCAGAGGTAGAGGTTAGCAACCTAGAGGTAATATTTGAGATTTCTTGATGGGAATGCAAGAAAAGAGATGGTAATCCAGCTGTGTCACCATGTTCTATTGCAAATCTCCATTTGAAGAGAACATTTTTTGGTTAGTCTGAAGTTTACACACAGTATTAGTAACAGTTCTCATAGGCATACAGATTGGAGATTTTAGTTTGTTTGCTGGCTGAACCCTAACAGTTGACATTTCTGATGTTAATTTAGCTTGGTATCAGTTGGCCTCTTTTTACAACAGTCTAGGTCTTGGTAATGAGAAGAGAGAAATGCCTCAAATCTCTTCCTATAAGGACCTTGGAAAAATAGGGAGAAACAACTCCTGGCATAGCTTGTGGACAGCTTTAATAAATAAAAAAGTCTGTGTACTTTGCCTGCACAGTTCCTGCAGTATTTACCACAACTCTGATTCATGAGGTGCTTGTGTGCTTTGTGCCCTTACAAAACCCTAATATTTTAACTTATTTGCTAAAGTTGGAAGAATAAAATGCTTAACACAATACATCAAGAAACCAGAAGTTTGGGCAACCATTAACTTTCCTTTAAAAGAAGAAAATGCAAATTTAGAGGCTTGGTATTGCATAAGTAACCTGAAATCAAACTTGATCTGTTTCTGTGCATGGCTGTGTTCAAACATTTTCTGGATTACATTTGTTTGTTGATTGTAGATCTAAAAGCCTCTGGCAGGCTGTTGATATCTTTGTATTTTTTTTCTGCTTGTGAGGTAGATACTGAGATGCTGTATCAAAACTAAGGTTATTCTGTGTTTTTTGCTTGACTTCATAGACTGTACAATGGTCTTGAATCTTAATAAACAAACCCTTTTGGATAGAAACGGAAATACTGTTCTCTGTGATCCTCATCTATGTTTTTCCCCTAATGTAATTTTGTGGTTTTAATTCTTGCTTTAGAAGTGATAACATGACTTGAACTATATAGCTGCATGGTTGAGGAAAGAGAAAACCTCCTTCTCACACAACTTACTATGAGTGTACAGAATCAGACAGAAACCTTATTACAATTTTTTCTTTCCAGTGCATTTGTTAGGATGTTGTGGCATAACTGCTCCAGGGTTTAAAGGATACCATCTACTTCTTTTTTATATATTTTTTTTATTTTTAATAAGTTTTATCTTTAAAAAAACCGAGAGGCTGTTAAAACACATTAACTAGAAGGCAGAGTTGGTTTGTTTGAATGAAAAGCATGCCTCTCCTGCCTCATGCTGCCCTCTTCTCATAAACTCTGATGCTGGAGGGATACTTGGTTTGACTTACAAGATCAGCGGTCCCTTCTACAGAATGTTCCCTTCCTTGCTGTTCAGCCTGCTCTCCTGTTGTTTCAGTTGATTTCATGGCTGCTGTTCCTGATTTTCTCGTCCAACATTTGGTGAAGCAACAGGTGTGAATGTATTTCAGCTGAAAACAAAACTGTGATGCTGTGATACTGTCGGTAGGACTGCAGGAACTGTGATGTTGAAAAGCAGTGACATAATCCAGTAAACCTGGGAATAGGTTTTCTTTTCCTTGTTAATCCTGATTCTAACGACTGTAGGTATTACTTAATATTATGGGGATATTTTCAGATACAGGCATGATTTTTCCATTGAATTGTACTAATTTGTTTCTATGACTTTCATGTAAAAAAGTAACCTTTATTTGCTTTGTTACCTTAGGTAATATAAGGTCTGTTGAGGAGGAGTAATAAAGGAAGAAAAATAAGCATGAAAGAAACACCTGTACTTCTTTTTTCATCATTTTTTGTTTTTGTTTTGTTTTTTTGGTTAAGTGTAAGATATTTTTATTTACAGCCAGTGTTCTGTTGTTGTAGCCTGGGTAGTAAATCAGAAACTTTGATGTGTGCAGAAATGTATGGAGTCTTTGAGCCTCATGAGAGTTGGTCATAAATTTTGTGGGTCAGGAGGGTTTTTCAAGATCTAAGTGTTAAAGCTGGAACAGGACAGCGGGAACACACTGAATATACAGTTACACAGAATGAAACCTTCTCAGACTTATGGATTGTTAGTTCTTGATCACAGGCTGTTATAAGTAAACATATTTACATCCAATGCCTCGTGCACCTAAGTAAACGGTACTGAGTTCAATGTAGAATACTACTTCAACAGTTGTTGATAGCCTTCCAGATTTAATAAAAGTGTGTCACACGATGACTTTGCTTGTTGCTACCTTGAGATGTAGTAGAATTATTTTGGCATACTGCATGTTTTTACATGTGACAACATTTTAGATATTTCTTTGATTTTAAAGTCTATTTTATGCATAATCTGCATGTAAAGTGTCACATACTGAAAGCACTCCTCCCCCTTCAGGAGGTTTCAAAGAAAATGAAACCTGTTTTAAATACAGGTTTGCACACACACATGCCGCTCTAACAGATGCAAGACTCCATTGCCTGTCCTTGCCTGCAGAGAAGATGAGAACAGGCAGCTTGCAATAGATTTTAGTCACATTGCTGGCAGGTGAAGAAGCTCAGGGTCTGGATGGTAAAGTGGTCAAGGTTGGAGCTCCTGTTCCTTTCTGCCAATGCCCTGGCAAGGCAACTGCCACCACATAGAGGAAACTAATCTTAGCGGTGGCAGAGTGTTAAACTGCTGTAGGAGGAATAACCACAATAGTTTGATAGCTCTCAAATATTTCTTAAGCTGCTAGATTTTTTTGCTGCTGGTACAGAGTTACAGGTAAGAGATTATATCCAAGTGGGACCCAGTAAAACTCAGTCCCATGTGCTCTTAATCAAAGGTGCTGTTACAGGTTATGGCAAAAGGGGTGGATATTTTGACATTCTTCTAGCAAACTTCGAGAATGAAACCAAGTGCCTTCAAAGCATGAGTGATATATGCACAAGTGCTTTCAGGGTATGCAGAAGTTCAGGGTAAGTCACTAGTGGTGCCTTGGCATGGTATTTTGCATGTGCATGAGAAAGCAGGAATGTGTTTGAAACGTTCTCAGTGCTGTTTCCACTAAGATGTCAGTTCCTGTGACTACACATCACCCTTTGCAGCAATTAATAGTGTGAGAATCAATGTACATCTGGTGTTCAGTACAGTGGCAGGACAGTGGGGGTGTCAGCCTTTTTGGCAAGGAGTAGCTGTGGGTTTGCATTTTCCTCAGGAACAGAAAGTTGCAGAACTGGGTTCCCCGTGTCCTGGGTGTGTTCTTCACCCACTGGGCACCGTGTGTTTGCTCAGGGGGAGGAGGAGGCTGTTGCCTTTACATATGTTCTAAAAAGCAATGGGACATAGGTCCTCAAATTCCAGTAGATGCCATGTTACGTATTTGTGGGAACATCTGCTTAAGATCATGGAGTTTGATTGTTATACGAGAAACTCAAAATACATTTGAATATGATTGCTTTTTGGTAACATAAGCATCAATAAGGATGGAACAGAACCACATACTTACCTGCTTCATGGCATAACTGCATCTTTTTTCTTTATGTAAATACAGGCATTTCAGAAGGGACAAAAAGCCTCCAACATAGCTCTAGTATGACTTACATTTCTAGGCAAATACTCTCTCACTATTGAGAAGACTGTACATTTGATCTGAGGAGTGTGGTTTAGTTTTCATTGCATCTTTTGGTTGTTTTCTTCTTTGTTTGTTTGTGGCTTTGTAAGCCACAGCAGTAGATTGCAGCCGGAAGATAAAAATTGGGTATTTCTCACACATAGGGCACTCTCCTGTGTACTATTCACATGACTTGTCAGGTTAGACGCTTGTTCCATTGGTAAATGAAGTACCATATACAGTTTTGTCCTGTCTGGAGGCACTTCCAGACTCCACCAGTCTTTACATACAACAGAATAATATTAATGGAATGCTTCTGGAAATAAGTTTTTGGGGGTTGTTTGGTGATTTGGTTTGTTTACTGTGGGATTTTTTGTTGTATTTGTTTTTGGTCGTACTTCACAGCCAGGTAACACCCACTGAGTTGTGCTAAACGTTCACACATTGGCAAAGCATGTATGAGGACTGCTTTTGAATTGGTTCTATCAGATGGTAAAGTGCTTCGAGAGAAAATATCTGTATCTAAATGTATCTACAGAGAGATCTGTGTGACTTGCCTAAAATCACAAAGCAAATCTGAAGCAAAGCTAAAGTCCAAGCACTTTAGTGTTGTAGATATTGAGACTTGCTACTTATCTACATATTAATATATTACTTTGTTGCTTTTTCTTCAACACCAGCAGCTTACTGGCAGTTTGCAGTACAAGTTGTGATAAATTTTATATTGTTTTCTTCTGAAAACATTGCTTGTTTTTCAAGAGCAGCCCTCCGATCAAGGCGTATTGCATGTGATCGGCTGTGTTAGTCTGTCTTAGTTGGTAAGCTATCTAGATATACTTTCCCATTGTAAAACCGTGTGGAACTGAGGTGGGTGTGGGGTTGTTTTTAGTGTATCTTTTCCAGCATATTATTTCCCTTTAAAATCATGACCTTACAGGAAACCTAGGACAGGGAAATGAGTGAAGTCCCTCTAGAGCTGTTACTGTCACCTTTACCTGTAAAGGGTTTCAGACAATTGAATCTAGATTTGGATCACAGCTGGTTACAGTGAAGTTTGTCTTCTGCTCTGGAAAGCAGTCCTTCCACACGTATTCATGCAAGTGCTTAGACCTGTAAGCTGCATCTGTGTGGGAAGTAGGAGATTGCCATCATCAAACTACCAGCCTGACCTTGAACAGTGCCAGGGATGGAGCATTCACACAACACTGCCTTCCCTTCCACTTGGAAAAAAGAAAAAAAAAGGAGGACAAAAGCAATGGAGGGTTGGTTTTGCATAGGGCATAGGAGTTTTCTTCTCAAAACTTGTGAGGCAGGAGATATTCTCAGGTCTTTAACATGATTTTCCAGCACTTTTGTACAGTGACTGAGACCTGCAGCTGTAATTGGTGCAGTTACACAAGGGAGAGAGAGTTCTGTTGGAGTATGACATTGCTCAAAAATGTCAGTTATACCATAACAATTCAATGATGTTTGATCTCTTGCCTTTGTCTTGGGCTTTGCTTTTATGACTTGTCGATCAGGGCTGCCTGTAGTCTTCCTTTAATACTTAATCAAATTGAGTGTATGACTGAGATGCTGAACTATCTGTTGCTAGTTAAACATACAAAACACTCAAATAATATTGTAGGGTTATAAAAATGTGCAAAAGAGGAGGCAGAGGTGTTTGTTTTACCTCTAAAACACTAATGCCAGGTAGTTCAATATGTAGTTAGGGCAAATATCTCCTGTAAATAGTATGAAGAGAAAATGCTGTTACTTTTAGGGGTTGTTGGATGCAGTTTGCTTTTCATTAAAGCTGTTGCTAAGGTTCATTGAACTGTAACAGGACTATTTGTTAAAGCAAATAGTGATCTGGCTGCATTCAAAACTCTTTGCACTGCATTTCCATGAGACTGTAGAGAATTTACGTTCCTCTTTGATATAAAATCAAAACAAAAATCTCTACAAAAAAGAGTGAGCCTTTACAAACTCAATGAAATTTAGATTTTTCCAGCAATAAAAGACCAGAATCTTATGAAAATGGAATTCAATAATTTCACTATTTGTTCGGTCACATTAGTCAGAACCTGATTAAGTTCAGTGCCTGATTTTTAATCTCAGTGTTCATATGCTGTCAAGTCTCGAACAAGAAAACTAGAAGTACTCAAAGCTTATGTGGCAGTACCAAACACAATAAATCTTGAAGGTATATGTCAGTTTTGTTTCAGAGTTACAGAATTGCTTCATCTGTTGCAAACCAAATGTTAATTTTTAGAAAGGTCATTCAGATAGACTTTGGCATGGAGTCTTTGTCCAAGCATGGCCTGGTTTGCACTGCGCTGAGATTGCCAAAGAGTGTTTTTGACAGTGAATGCAAGTGTGTTGTGTTTGACTTCAGGCCTTTACATTATGTGGAAACACGGCTTTTCCTCCCCACTGTGGTAACTGTGGCTCAATCTATGTGCGAATTGGAATGTGCATGAGGATGAAATAATCTTATGGCTTACACGTTTTGCATAAGAACTCTTTTTGAGCATTATCTAGGAGGAATGCAGCTGTTTGCAACTCTTACACAACTGATGGTATTCTTCAAGGAGCAGTTCTGCATCAGAAGTACATGCACTGACTTAAATAAGAGAAAAATCTTTTTATATGCTTAGTGTTTCCTTAGAGTGCAGATTCTACTTCTCTTCATAATCCCAATGGGCACTGGGAGCTGGGGGAGGGAGTCAAGTTTGTAATCCACAAGAAAAATGCAGAAATCTTCCTCAGGCTGTCTTGAATGATGAAATATTTCTGGCTTCTTTTAAGACCTAGGTTTTCAGGGTTTTAGGTGAAAGAACTCCTCCGGAGGTTTATGTGTAGACAACTCTGGAAGTGTATCAAAATTTATAATTAAGGAAGCCTTGTCTAATTCTGTGCCCTTGCAGTAAGTCTGAGTTGAGCAGAATGCTTGTTTAAAGTCAAGAGTTAATAAAAAACTTCCAAACATTACTAAAGCTCAAGGTTAACTTAAATTTAGAATTCATAGAAAGAGATCACATGGAAATGAGCCCTAAGTAGAAAAAAGAATTATGGAGACCTTGTAGTTCTTCAGAGAAATGATAACTCCAGAAGCAGGAATCCACCTAACACAAAACAGACAGATAGAAAGTGCAGTAACACACCAGCTTGGACAAATTAGTTCTTTACTGAAAACAAAGCAAGAAGAAACATACTGAAGCAAGACAGTGTGGAGAGGAAACTGGAAAAGACAGGGCAAAATTCTGCAGTACCTTTCAAAAGAGTTCTATATAAATACTTATGTCTTGGAAAATTGAATCCATTGATAGCTGATGTCTCAATTAGTTGTCTCCATTAGTTCACTAACACAGTCAAATTGGAGCTTAAATGCTGGAGACCGCTTTCTAACATTAAGGATGTGATAATGCTCAGCAGCTACAAACAGTAGATCTGCTGTCACATATATAAGACATTGCCTGGGCCTGGGAGATGGGCAGATGATCACTTGAGGTTCCTGCCAGTCTTCCCTTCATTTTCTTTAATGATGCTTTGATCCTGCCAGTAACTGGGAGGTCACTTCATGAAGCGTATGCAGAAGTTTTCTTTCCATCATTCTGTACCTAGTTAATTCTTGTTTGTACAGATTTGTGGGTGTCGTGGTTTAAACCAAGTCCCCCAACTCCCGGAGAGTTAGGAAGGAAAATCCAAAGAATGTAGCCCCCACGGATTGAGATAAGAACGGTTTAATTGCTAAGGCATAACACAAAACCCCTACTGCCATTTACTACTACAAATAATAATGATACAGCAAACAGCAAGTGAAAAGAATACAACACCCCACCAGCCACCGACCCATAACTCACTCCACCCTGCCCGGCTGAGCACCATGTGCTCCCTCCTCCATTTTCCTCCAGAGCTCCCTCCTCCTGCCTTCTCTTTCCCAGTATGCATCCTGGGCATCACGTGCTATGGTATGGAATACCTCATTGACTAGCCTGGGTCAGGTGTCCTGTCTCTCCTTCCTCCCGGACTCCCCTCCTCCACCTGGCTGGAAAAAACCTTGAATAAAAACACCCTCAAAACATGCTCAAACCATGACAGTGGGTATACCATTCATAGCTTTTATTGTTATAGGTCATTGTTTAGTGAGAGGTGTCCCTGCCCATGGCAGGGGGGTTGGAACTAGATGATCTTAAGGTCCTTTCCAACCCTAACTATTCTATGATTTTATGATCTTGTGTGAACCATCAAAACTGATGTAAATGGCTCAAGTTAGTTTTTAAGATTGTTATTGCAAATAAAGGACTAAATATTATAAATATTAATTTTACTTGGATTGGAAAGAACTGACTGAAACTTTGAGCAGTTTTTATACAATTTAGGTAACATGTTCCTACACTTACTTTTTACTTTTACTGAACAGAGTCCAAGAAGGTGAACTTCTGGGCATACTAGAGAAAGAAAGCTTGACCTTACTAGTAAAGTCTGAGATAAAACCAACATTCAGTACCTCAGCCTTACCTCAGCCAGATTCATCTCCAAGTGGACTTGGCTTGCCTGACTGGCATCTCTGCATCCTTGGACAGTTTCTCTGTTTTCCCTTCCAGGTTACCTGTCCTTATTCCATCTTCTGTATACTCACTTTTTATGTTTGCATTTTGTCACAAGATCCTTGTTCATCCATGCAGGCTTTCTAGCATGTTTGTCTGACTTATAGCTTGTTGGGATGGGCTGCTCTTGAGCTGGGAGGGAGTGGTGCTTCAATATTAACAAGCTTTCTTGGGCTGCTGTCCCTCCAGGGTCTCCAGGGTCTTATACTACAGGACTCTTCCAAGCAGATCAAGGAAGTGGCCAAAACCTGCTCTCATGAATTTCAGGGTTGAAATCTTGCTTTTTGCTCTGCTCTCTCTCTGCTCCTGAACTCTAAACATATTACAGTCACTGCAGTCAAGGCTGCCTTTGACCTTCGCATCCTCAATTCCTTATTCATAAGGAAATAACCTCTCTTTACTGGTCTCCTCTATTACTTTTGTCAGAAAGGTGTCATCAGTGTTCTCCAGGAACCCCCTCGATAGGTTATACTGTGCAATCCTCTGTTGCAGCACTCCAAACATGTCAGCTATCCTATCTTGTCTCCATCATCCCAGCAAGATTACAGCCCTGCATCTGCACATAGACCTCTTTATTCTTCTAATTCTTTAACTCCTTCCTTTCAGTGTTTTAAGTTAAAGAGAAGTTACATAGACCCTAAGTACGACTTGCCCAGAAAACAAGGCAGCACCTTTAATTCATCTGGTTGTAGATTATTTATAATGATTAAAAAAACCCCTCCCAAATGCATGAACTTTCAGATTGGTCTGCCAAGGAAAGATGTTAGACTTCAGCTTTTGTTTTTAGCTTGTGAGAATCAGTTAACATGATTGATGCTGGGTTACAAAGGCTGTGTGACACACATAGATGGAGAAACTAATTCTTCTTATTACAGTTGAGTATCAGCAGTATGACTGGAGCTTTCAGTTATAGTTCTGCACTCATTAGTTTCCAGAAATCTCTTTCACATTTGTGCACTTGAAAAATCTTTAATGAGAGTGTGCGTAACCTTATATACTGTTCATATAGAAAATAATTCACTGGACGGCTGCATGGAGAAGACGTAATTACTATTACTCTTAAGTTTACTTTCTTTTTCAAATAAAGAATCTGCACATTAACTGTGTCACTGTCTGTGTGTTAGCAGTTTTGATCTTCTTCCCATTTCCTTTAGCAAGCCTGCAATTATATACCTTTTAGAACATACAGGATGAGATAAATGAAAGTTATTAAAAGAGACATTGAGTTTACATTTGATTTCTCTTTGCCTTGTTTTGAATGCTTCTGGAATGTTGAAGGTGCTAGCCTGCTTCCTAGAGATTTAGTATGGATTTATAACTAAATGCTGACAGTGTCTAGTTTGGGATTGAGGTCTAGACTGAGATTCACTATGCAGTCATTTCTTTTTGGAGAGCATTTTACATTCCCTTTGCCAATTTTGGCAGATTAGGAGAATGAAGGATTCGGTGACTTCCTCCTCATCATTGCTGCTAGTTTATGAAGAGAGAGAGCTACATGACTTTGTTTAAATGCACATACTGCCTCCACTTGCTGCCTCCACTGGGAGGTGGATTGTACTGTCCAAGATCAAGCTTTTTGTTCCCAGCTGCACATATCAGGGAGGAACAATTTCTGGTTGGAAGCTGCTTTGTTCATGAAGCTTATTTATATTTTTGGTGGTAATTTGTACAAGCAATCAAACAAATGCATAGAATAAGATCAGACCCCTCTGCTAGCCTGTTTTGTCCTTGTGCAGGTAGACCCTTCTTGTCATGGCTGGTTTTGGTCACTGCTGTAAGTCAAAGTCACAGAAATATTGCTTGGTCTGCTGTGGTCTCTTGGTAGATTAAACTCCATTCCTGCACCTCCTTAACTGAGGTCTGGCTGGTAGCTTCTCTTCTCACTGCAGTCTTCCCACTTATTGCTACCACTTTGTCACTCTGGCTGATTTACCCTGAAATCAGTTCCCTAAGCACATGTCACTGTTGTGCACCACAAGAGATGAAAAACTTCTCCTTCTGCCTGGGGGGTGCGTGTGACCTGTTGTTAAAGAAATTCAAAGTATAAGTAGCAAGAGACAAATAAAACGGAGAGACTTTATTATGCTTTTATGCAGGGTTAAAACTTAATGAGGATGAAAATGGAAATTCACTTATTTAATGTTGTTTCAAGTGTAATCCATCAAAAGCAGTCACTCTTCATGAAGTTTTAATCTCCATAATCAACTTTTTTCCATGCTTTGAATTTTCCCACAGAATCCTGTATTTTCAGTTAGATGAACTATTACAAGCAGTACCCTGATTCAAAGAACTGTACTGGGTTTTTGTTTTGAGGTTTTGTTTGGGGGTTTTTAATGTTCACTAAGTCAAAGAGTTTTGTTTGCTATTGCCCTGGGTTCAGCTTAAACCATGACAGGTATCTAAAGGCAAAGGCTTGTGCAAGGAATATTGATTTGAGTTCTTGAACCCTTTTTTGTTCTGCATTTGAAACCAGCAGCACTGTCACATGCTCTCAAATCTAGAGAACAGACTGAGTCACACTGACTTAGTTGCATAAGACAAAATTAAACCTAACAGAAGCATAGAATATAATCATAGAATAGTTAGGGCTGGGAAGGACCTTAAAATCATCTAGTTCCAACCCCCCTGCCATGGGCAGGGACACCTCACACTAAACCATGTCACCTAAGGCTCTGTCCAACCTGGCCTTGAACACTGCCAGCAATGGAGCATTCACTGCCTCCCTGGGCAACCCATTCCAGTACCTCACCACCCTAACAATAAAGAATTTCTTCCTTTGATCCAATCTAAATCTCTGCTGTTTAAGTTTCAACCCAATACCCCTTGTCCTATCACTACAGTCCCTAATGAATAGTCCCTCCCCAGCATCCCTGCAGGCCCCCTTCAGATACTGGAAGGCTGCTATGAGGTCTCCATGCAGCCTTCACTTCTCCAGGGAGAACAGCCCCAACTTTCTCAGCCTGTCTTCAGATGGGAGGTGCTCCAGTCCCGTCATCATCCTCGTGGCCCTCCTCTGGACTTGTTCCAACAGTTCCATGTCCTTTTTATGTTGAGGGCACCAGAACAATACTCCAAGTGAGGTCTCACAAGAGCAGAGTAGAGGGGCAGGATCACCTCCTTCGACCTGCTGGTCACACTCCTTTTGATGCAGCCCAGAATACGGTTGGCTTTCTGGGCTGTGAGTGCACACTGAAGCTGGCTCATGTTCATTTTCTCATCAATCAACACCCCCAAGTCCTTCTCTGCAGGGCTGCTCTGAATTTCCTTTTTGCCCAACCTGTAGCTGTGCCTGGGATTGCTCCGACACTGGTGTAGGACCTTGCACTTGTAATGGTTAAACTTCATGAGGTTGGCATCAGCCCACCTCACAAGTGTGTCAAGGTCCCTCTCAATGGCATTCCTTCCCTCCAGCGTATCAACCGAATCACACAGCTTGGTGTCATTGCCAAACTTGCTGAGGGCGCACTCAATCCCACTGTCCATGTCAGCGAGAAAGATGTTAAACAAGACCAGTTCCAACACCGATCCCTGAGGGACACCACTCGTTACTGGTCTCCAGATAGACACTGAGTCATTGACCACAACTCTTTGTGTGTGGCCATCCAGCCAGTACTTTATCCACTGAGTGGTCCATCTATCAAATTGATGACACTCCAATTTAGAGACAAGGATGTTGTGTGGGACAGTGTCGAACGCTTTGCACAAGTCCAGGTAGATGACGTCAACTGCTCCACCCCTCTCCATCACTTTTGTAGCCCCATCATAGAAGGCCACCAAATTGGTCAGGCAGGATTTCCCCCTAGTGAAGCCATGCTGGCTGTCACCAAGCACCTTGTTGTTTTTCATGTGCCCTAGCATGCCTTCCAGGAGAATCTGCTCCCAGATTTTGCCAGGCACAGAGGTGAGACTGACTGGTCTGTAATTCCCCGGGTCATCCATTTTCCCCTTCTTGAAAATGGGGGTTATATTTCCCTTTTTCCAGTCATCAGGAACTTCACCTGACTGCCATGATTTTTCAAATATGATGGCCAGTGGCTTTGCAACTTCATTCGCCAGCTCCTTCAGGACCTGCGGATGGATTTCATCAGGTCCCGTGGACTTGTGTACATTCAGGTTCTTAAGATGGTCTCGAACCAGATCCTCATGTACAGTGGGCCCAAGGTCTAGGTTTTCACAGTCCCTGCCTCCGCCTTCTAAGACTTGGGTGCTGCGGTCAGAGCCTTTGCCAGTGAAGACTGAGGCAAAGAAGCCATTCAGAACCTCAGCCTTCTCCGAGTCCTGTGTAGCCAGTTCTCCTGAAAGTTTCCAGAGGGAGCCTACATTGTCCTTAGTCTGTTTTTTAGCCGCTACATACCTATGAAATCCCTTCCTATTATCTTTAACATCCCTTGCCAAGTTTAGCTCCAATTGGGCCTTAGCTTTCCTAACTTGGTCCCTAACTACCAGGACAACATCCCTGTATTCATCCCAGGCCACCTGTCCTTGCTTCCACCTTTTATAAACCTCTTTTTTCCTGTGAATTTTTCTCCGCAGCTCCTTATCCATTCAAGGAGGTCTCCTGGCCCTCCTGCTGCCCTTGCTTCTAGTCGGGATTATATAATATATAATAAGGACTATTCTGGGTTGTGTGAGAGGTGCCCCTCTCTGAAGTGGAATGGATCACTTAGTGGATGCACTGCTTCCCTCTCTCCCACACACTAGATTTTGATGCCTGTTACTATGGGTATGGCAAGAAGCTCCTACGCAAACATTTTGACCTCCCTGGTCCAGTGCATTACCACCCCTTAATGAATAAAGGTTCCTGCAGCCACAAGGTTAGCAGAGATTGCAGGGTGGCCATGTGTGTGGCCCTTGAGGTATGGAGTTCAATTACAGCCCTAAAGCATCACTTATGTTCAGCTAGCCTCTCTAGCATCTTGGATAACTGCAGTGATTGAAAACACTCTATACGAATATGGTTACATAGAAGAACATTTAGTTTTGACAACGGGTAGATTATCTTCTTCTAGAGTCATGGTTGGCATAATGCTCTGCTTTTTACTACTTAAAGCTTCCTGGAGAGATTGGAATTATTTATGCACTGGCTGGTTAACTCGATTTAGACCTCCCAAAACACCACTGCAATTCTTGTGAATTCTACATCTTTTAAATGTTCATTTCTATGCATATTTGTTGCACCTGTTTAGTGTGATTAATCTTTAAGTATCCCTTGTGATCAGGCAAGAAAGCATTCCTGTCAATGTGTCCCAGGCAGAGGATGTTTTTACAGTTGGGAAGGGAAAAGTTGGAATATGACACGTATACTGAGCATATAATATTCTCATAGGTGGTGCAGTGGATTAATTTAGTACTCCACAGATTTCATTTTTCATCTCCAAAACCATGTTTTAAATCCCACCCACATTGGACTTTTTTTCTTTTCCTTTTGATCCAGCAGCCATGTCTTTAAAACTTGCAGAGCCAAACCAGAGATAATTCTGGATATATTTCCTGGATATACTTTTTAAAATACCCTTCCATGGTCAGTTCTGACTGCTTGAGGATGAAAATGTGAGGATGAAAAATACTTATGAACAGTGAGGGCTTTTTACTATTCTCTGTGTTTTCATAAGTTGAGGCCATAGCGTGAAATGTGGGAAGGTGCCACATTTTGAAGCTTTCTCAGCCTCTTTACAAAGCAGAAGAATACCCTCTGTGAAAGGAGGAGAAAGCTGGAAAAATCAGCATTTAAAAGAACGCTGGATGAGAGAAGGGAATGAAGAAGGATGAGTGGTTTTAAGTGGGTCACTACTTACCTATGCTGAGGGCCAGAATGCAAACATCTCAAATAGTGGAACAGAACGTTGAAAGGAGGAGGAAGAACCTGGAAATCTAGGAACATGACAAAGAGTAAACACCAAACAAGAAAAAGACACTTTTCCAAGTTGTAACAATCCATATCAGTGTTAATCAGTCAAATTAGAATTTTTTGAATGAATGCTACAGGTTGGGCAGAGCAGTGATTCAGAGCAGCCCGCAGAGAAGGACTTAGGGGTGTTGGTTGATGAGAAAATGAACATGAGTCACTTCACTGTGTGCTTGAGCCCAGAAACCCCCTGTGTGCTGGGCTGCATCAAAAGCAGCTTGAGCAGCAGGTCAAGGGAGGTGGTCCTGCCCCTCTGCTCTGCTTTGGTGAGCCCCGAACTGGAGCACTGCATCCAGCTCTGGAGTCCTCAGCACAGGAAAGACATGGACCTGTTGGAGAGGGTCCAGAGAAGGGCCACAGAAATGATCAGAAGAATAGAGCATCTCTCCTGTGAGGAAAGTCTGAGAGTTGGGATTGTTCAGCCTGAAGAAGAAAAGATTCCGGGGAGACCTTGCTGCCTTAAAAGGGGCCAGTAAAAAAGATGGAGAGACTTTTTAGCAGGGCCTGTTGTAACAGGATGAGGTATTATGGTTTTAAACTAAAAGAGGAGAGATTCGGGATGGATGTGATGAAAAAAATCCTTATGATAAGGGTGATAAAACACTGGCACAGGTTGCCTAGAGAGGTGGTGGGTACATTCTAGGCCAGGCTAGATGTGGTTCTGGCCAAACTGCTCTAGCTGAAGAGGTCCTGCTCATTGCAGGGGAATTGGATTTAGTGACCGTTGAAGGGCCCTTCTAACCCAGAGTATTTGATAATTTTATGGTTCTATGTTTGGGAGTGTAGAAACCTCCCACAAAGCTTTAAGCAAGCAAAATGTGACTGAGGCTTCTGAAGGCACAATAAGCAGCAGGTGCTTCTATTCTGCCCTCCCTCATTCCTTCTCAGGGTTGCACCACTGTTATCTCTCCATTTTCCCTGGCACCCTCACTATCAATTCCTGCCTGCCAGCTCTTGTTTCATGTGCTTACTCCTCCATATCTCTGCTCTGGACTGCATTCTTTCTTAAAGACTAGCTGCTGTCCTGGTATATGGTTGTTTATTGCAATAGAGTTATTACTACAGTGTACAATGTGCGTGCCAAATGTATCTGTATATGGACTTTTATTCAAAGGCATACACATCAGATTCAATACATCTTCATATCTACAATGATTGTCTTAGTCTGATTTTGGCAGGAGGCCTCTCCAGGTTATAGTAGTTCATTCTGGCCTTTTTTCACTGTGGTAAACAAGCAATGGTGTTTTTTTTTTTCCCTTCAAACATACACAGGTATTTCGGTAAGTGCAGACAGGTTTTTGTGTCAGAAATGGGTGTTCGGGAAAGCTTTAAACTTTGGATATCAGATTTGCTCTTTTTCAGTGAAAATGCACCAACCATAAGATTAAAACTTCTCTGTTGCTATGAGAAATCACTTGGGAAATCTGCACTTAGCCTAGATGAAAGGTACTGAGCATTTGTAATTAATATTGAGTTTGACTTAAGTGTAGTTGAAGTTTCTTAGCTCCTTTTTCCCTTTTCATCTGTAAATAGCAAGACATCTTTCAAATATTCTTTTGACTGTTTTGTTTCATTGATGAAACAGACACTACTGGCAATTAGAACAGGAAACTGTAGTGACATCAAGAATCACTGTTTTTCAAAGGAAATACAAATTGAGAGTTCTTGTGTGTGTTTGACTTGTTTCTTGTCATTCTAGTTCTTTTAACCTCTTGAATCCTTTTGGTATGGAGTCACTTTTGAGCCCTGAGTGACTCAAGACAAGTAGCTGAACACTGCCCACTACCAAAAAAAGCCCAAGAAAGATGTAGAGATGGACACAGTAACACTCTAAAAGGCTTCACGTATACGTTCTATAATTCTATGACCTTGTTGCCAGATAGTTATTAATAGCTGTCATTTCGTTATGTAGCATCTAACAAAAAAAGTATGCTGTATGTGTGTATCCTGTGTTGCAGCACAAAACCACAGCCCATAGATAGTCCTGAAGCTTCTCAAAGGGACAAGACTTGGTGTAATCATTTTTGGGTACTACTCAGAGGAGACTTGTTGAACAGGCAAGATTTCAAACCTCTGTGGTGGTACTATTTGGCATTGTATTAAAAGTGACCTTAAAAAGAATGAACTGCACCAGGTGCTTCCAGCAATGGAAATATTTTGGTTTGTTTATCCTGGTTTTAGTCAATCATTTATACTTTCCAATGGCCATATTGTAAGAAATTATTTAAAAATTTATCAAGATTCTGTCCATCTTAGGAACTGATGGAGTGATACTTTCATGACTGTAGTTATTTCTCTTGTATTATTGTGCTCTGAGACATTCAAAAACTAAATTACAGTGTCAGGCATCTTCTGTTGTCAGAATGAAGTTCTAAAAGCCAAAATAAGCATAATTTTATGTTAAGTAGTTTAAAAATACACACAAAAAAAATGACGTCTTGGCACTCAGTGATCACTGGGGAGTAAAAAACATACATAGGGCAACAGGAAGAAAGGATTAGAAGCTGGGAGTCAGTCGTATATATTTATTGATTCAATCAGTATGTGGATGAGTCTTAGAATGCCTTTATCTACATGGGTGATCCCTGGGGTTTTATAGAAACAACTCTGTTGAATGGAATTACAGTACTTGCAGTCATACAAGCATAAAATACTTCAGAGATGTCCTTGCATGATGGATGATGCTGTTCAATATCAGTGTTATTTGTCAAGACCAGAGGGTGTTTACTGTCACATACTTGTAACTGAATTCCCAGAGAAGCTTGATTTGGGTCTTTTTCTTTAGTTAGCCTGATTATCCTGGGGAAAATACCTTTTGGTATTTTGGGTCGTAGATATTTGTTCAGTGACCAAAGCAGAGAACTGTGTGTTAAATCACTGGCTGAAAAGATCACTATATGATCTCTTCTGTCATGGTTTGTAATACAAAACATTCATACTCGGTGTTGTTACTGTACTGTACACAATGTTACCTGTAGGGGTTCCCTTCACAGATTTTTGTGGTGAAAACCACGATGTCATCAATAAGTACTTGATTTTGACCTTTTAATCTGTTTAACAAAAAGCTTTTACTCTGTTGTCTGTAGCTTGCTATGAGAGCACTTATCCTCCTTGACATGAAGTAAATAAATAGGTGGACTCCCATTTTTTATCTGGTTGATAATTCTTTACATATTGTAAGGCCAAAAAGGCTGATGAAGTGAACAGAAAAGGCTTAACAGTGTTTGGAGAGGGAAATGGAACTTGATTTCAAATATAGTTCTCTTATTAACCTGTTAACTCATAGAATTCTATGGAATTTAATTAACTCCTAAGCTACCTCCATGGATTCAGTAATTTCTTAAAACATCTGTCTAATTTATTTTGTTGTCCTTTTTGACAAATGAAAATACTTTTAGGCCTTGAGTTTAATTGAATCAACCATACTTAATATCGTTCTATGTGCTTTACTGGCACTTTATGTCTGTAGTAAATTTTATTGCTTAAAAAATGCTGTGTTATGTGATGATCATTGGATAGAAACCATCAATCTCCAGGAAAAAACTGTTGATGACCAAGATTATGGGTACTTTGTGGTCAGGATTTAGGACAAGGTATGGCACAGACACCTCTAGGGCTCTCCAAGATGAGGTAGGACACCGTGATAATGGAGATACACATAAGATCTATCTGACGAGGAGCTATTCTGTGTAGCACCATTTTGCAGCTAGCTTTATAGCTAATCAGAGTTTATGAGCAAAATAATGGGAGTGTACGAGAGGGGGCAGTGGTGCCTTCCACTCATTCCGAGTCTGACAAATTCAGACTGTGAAGTGACTTAAAACTGCAAGCTCTCACTGGATTTGGGTTTAGTTTATCTTAAAGTAGTAAACAGAAAGTGTTTAATCTGTTAAGTGAAGAAAGTATTGATTTTATTAGGTGCTGTTGCAGCTGCAGCCTCTGGTAAAATAAAAGCACTCCACTGCTTGTGGAGTGGTGGATGGAGATGAGCACAGGCAAGACAAAATTAACACTGATTGTGAAAGAAAAAACACTGAGGAACCCATTAAGATACTCTAACCACCTTGTGTCTGGTGTTTATTTGCATGAAAGAGTATTAAGTATGCTGATAATTCCTTGCATCACTGGTGCCTTGAGCAAAACTGGCATGTGGTGAAATGGACGCATTACCTGCACATCACTCTTGTTGCCAGTTTTGAGCCTTTCTGTAGGCTTGTGCTCTGCAAACAGCTTGTGCACAGAAGTCTGCATCCAGCTGAGCATCACTAGCCCCAGGCTGAGTGTTGCATCAGCTGGTGGTCCTCCCCAGGAGTAAAAAGGAATCAGGTTTGAAATAGGCCTCTGCTAACCTAACTCATGTGACTTAAGGGATTGGACAGTTTGCTTTCATTAGAAGCCTGGCCTGGAAGTTGAGGTTGTCAAACTGTGGCAGGATCATAGAATCATAGAACAGATTGGACTGGAAAGGACCTTAAGATCATCCAGTTCCAACCCCCTCACCTCACCTCACCCTAGACCATCTTGCCCAAGGCTTTGTCCAGCCTGGCCTTGAACACCACAGGGATGAGCAAGCAATGGGCATGGTAACATCTGCCATTGGCACCACTGTGTGCAGAAGGTTATTTCTGTGCAACTCAGTATCCAAAGCAAGTGGAGGATTAAGCTACAGCAGCTTGAAAGTGTTCTTAAGACAGCTTATAGTGACAGTGAGGCAGGTGTGCTAGTCTGGAATAATAAAATTCAAAGGCAAATATGTGTAAATTTTGGAGAAGGTGGTCTTGAGTAAGGAAATGTGTTGGAAGATCTTGCTTTTCAAAAAACAATCTTTCTGCCATAAGAGCTGTTGCTGTTGACATTTCCTTTTGTCAACAACATTTTGGCAGCTGCATGTGAGTGGAAAAGGGGAAAAACAATAATAAAGAACAGATCTTCCTGAACAGCTTCTAATGCCTCAGAAGAGAAGAACCCAAGTGAATGTTGTAATTTTTCTTTGGAATGTGTCTGTTAGTGGTGAATTCGCAGAGACAGCATTTGCCTGCTGTGATGTTGCTGACCGTGACCCAAAGTGTGTGAGCTTAGGAGAGGTCAGGGAACATCTGATAGTTTGGAGTTTGGCACTTTCTGTGATAGCATAGGATTTGTGGTTGTCTGGGGGGAAAAAAAATCCACAGGGCAATGAAGCTTTGTGGCTAATTAGTATCAGAAGGTATATTTGAGCTGTTCTGGGGAGATGCAGTCAGCTGGGTAGTGAGGTGAAACTGTGGGAACAAAAGAAAACTGTACTGCAGGTAGAATTCCAAGGGTTCAAATCAGACATGCAAAATTCATTAATGTTGTTCTTTGATTATGCAGTTGGCCCTTCCCTTGCCCTTCAGTTTACCTTGGATCGGGCATTTGCAGTTAAAAGGCACTGTGGAAATGACTGGAAACCATTAACTTGTTATTGTAAGCTGACATCAGGCTGAGCCTGGTGGGAAGTCAAGTTTATAAATAGCTTGTCCATATGCATAAGGCAGAAATCAGCTGAGTTTCAGCAGTAGCATGAGTCATGTCTTTTCTGTAGTTTAAGTTTGATCATAAATGATCAGGGTTTCTATGAACTTTATAGTCTCAAAAAGTATAGGATACTAGGAGAAAACTTAGGAAGATCAGTGGTCCAAAGCTGAGGAACTGTTTGTATAATACTATCTCTATTTTCTCTGAGTTTTTGGTGGTACAGCCTACATCTTGCTGGCATATACGTATTCTTTCCACTGTTTTCTCTGGAGAGCAAAGTGCTTTCAAAATTATACTTAAAGCATAATTTAGTCATTTTTTTTCTCCCCACATAAATTCTCATGCACATGCCTACCCTCTGTGAACTGGAACTTAAAGCATCCATATTAAGTCTGTCTCTTGGATGCATCCCATGTAGATTTAATCACTTTATCTCTTGGTTTCCTTGTCTGCAAGACTTTCTTCTATAATAATTCTTTTGGAAATGGCAGTGTGGGAGGGATAGAACACAGGTCAGGACACAAGCAGGGGAAGACTACAAAAGCTAAGAAGCAATATGTCATTACATAAGTAAAAACTTTATTTCTTCATCATTCATGTAAAAGCAGCAAAAGAATTATGTATACTTCAATGAGCCAGTCCCCTCTTCTCTCAGGTGAGCTTCCTTGTTGAAAGCAGCTTTATCCACATCCTCCTGGCTGAATAGTAGTAGTACTCCTGGCCTATAGTACAATGAGACTAAAAAGACAGGAGGGCTGCTTGGCTGAGAATTGTCTATTCCCTCATGGTACAGCTCAGTGGGAGCCTCTTATGTGAGTTTCTTCCTAGATGCTACTGTAATTACATGCACCTACGTTTGTGCTGTTGTCCTGTATGCTTCCTTTGTGAAGCTGAATTATTCAATATTAATGTTTATACTTGGAATTCAGTTTGACTTATAGAATCATAGAGTAGTTAGGGTTGGAAAGGACCTTAAGATCACCTAGTTCCAACCCCCCTGCCATGGGCAGGGACACCTCACACTAAACCATATCACCCAAGGCTTCATCCAACCTGGTCTTGAACACTGCCAGGGATGGAGCATTCACAACCTCCTTGGGCAACCCATTCCAGTACCTCACCACCCTAACAGGAAATAATTTCTTCCTTATATCCAATCTAAACCTCTGCTGTTTAAGTTTCAACCCGTTACCCCTTGTCCTATCACTACAGTCCCTAATGAATAGTCCCTCACCAGCAATCCTGCAGGCCCCCTTCAGATACTGGAAGGCTGCTATGAGGTCTCCACGCAGCCTTCTCTTCTCCAGGCTGAACAGCCCCAACTTTCTCAGCCTCTCTTCATACAGGAGGTGCTCCAGTCCCATGATCATCCTCGTGGCCCTCCTCTGGACTTGTTCTAACAGTTCCATGTCCTTTTTATGTTGAGGGCACCCACCAGAACTGCACACAATACTCCAAGTGAGGTCTTCCGAGAGCAGAGTAGAGGGGCAGGATCACCTCCTTCGACCTGCTGGTCATGCTGCTTTTGATGCAGGCCAGGATATGGTTGGCTTTCTGGGCTATGAGTGCACACTGAAGCTGGCTCATGTTCATTTTCTTATCAACCAACACCCCAAGTCCTTCTCTGCAGGGCTGCTCTGAATTTTCTTTTTGCCCAACTTATAGCTGTGCCTGGGATTATCCACAAGCTAAACTCAGGCATCAGCTGTGTTGTCTGTTGTCTGGGCATAGTTCCTTCTGTTGAATGTTCCAGTTCCATGCTCATTGTTTCAGGGATAATTTTGGCAGAGGAAAACTCTTGTGAGTTCTACGTGCATTCAGCTGTGTTATGCTGTGATGAAGGAGTTCAGGGTCTAGGCACAAGCATGGATGATATGTGATGCAGCTCCTAATGTCCCCATTATTACCAGTAACTGCTTGTATGAGTATTTTATTTAAGGGAAGGCCATTTTCCCTATTATTTACATTTGAAGAGAGGTGCAGAATCCCTCCCTGGAAAAAGCAATCAATCTTACACTAAGTTCAGCAGGCTTTCTAATGTTGGCTAATATTGGTAATATTGAGTTCCTCAGATGTGAATGGAGCCATAAAAAAGTGACAATATGCTCATAAATACACAGCAATGGAAGGGGAAGTTGATCCTCATACAGAGGCATGTACAGTGACAGGTTATGACTGACAATGTATGAATGGGGAAATGCTTTGGGAAGATGGAATATGACTTTAAAAACCACCACCTTTTTTACCCCCATGGTTATAGCTACCTGCATTTGGACATTTAATGTAGCAAAATATTCCCCAGACTTTAAAAACACTGAATGTTTTTCTTCTGTTTGAGAGAGAACTGTATATGTATATTCTCTTCTATGAGCTTAAATTTTCTCTTCTATAAGCTTAAAATTTCTCAGCTTTTAGCTGAGAGAAAAAGCTTGTTTTCTGAAGCTGCAAGTTTTACTTCATGTTATAATGGGAATTTAGGAAATAAAAGTATGAAATCAATATAACTCCCTTTTACTTATCTTTTCAGCTTGCATCTTCATGCAGACATTCCTGAGACAGAAGATCACCTCTGCTGAAACCAGCAGAACTTACAGGGTCAAATAGCAATGTACTGCTGAGCACCCTTTATAAACATGTTTGTAGTGACTGTGTTATATGTCAGCTTCTTGGTGTCAGCAGGGTAGCTGTATCCTTTAATATTCTTCCTAATTGTAAATATACCTCAGTAAATAAAGGTTGTGTACCTTGGTCTTTTATTTGTATTTTGTCTCCTTCATGTGGATGTGCACAGAACTGTGTTATGGGGATGTAGTCTGGGAAAGAATAAGTTCAAATTGTTTCACCACCACCCCCACAAAAAGAAAAAAGGGGAAAAACCCCACAGTTTAAGTGAGGGAGAAAGCTTTATTCTTTGAGGTAGCTGGATTAAGACAGTGACAGGTGTTTTTTTTATGATGGCAGGGTATAGACTAAGAAGAGGAGGCACAGTTTTTAACAGCTTCCAACACATGGTCTGGTATGTTCATTTCTTGAGTCTTTCTAGTTTTGGTTACATCTTGCTGGGAAGATGTGTAGGTATGTTTGCAGGGGGTGGAAGTGCCACCAGTTCCAAAGTAGCCTCTTTCATCTCTGGCCAAGATGGCTCATTTGGAGGATATGTGTGAGACCCTCACTCATTGCCTTTTCTTAGTGTTGTGTGCTTAATGGGGTTTTCAGTTTTCTCATCAGCCAGTCTGTCTGTAGGACTTTTGGTTAGGCTTCTCTGCCTATCACATGTACTTTTAGTTATAATGATAGCTTAAAAAGTGTCTTAAATCCTAATGGTGAAAAGGTTTTAATAATTATGAAGTCAGACCTGGTGTCAGGTTTCTGTGCAAACAGGCAAAGGGGTACTTTTAAGAGAAAATTTGCTTGGCCTTGCAAGTCAATATGAAGTTAGCTGGCGACGAACTTCCCATTCCTTTGTTTTCTCCTAGTACAGCATCTGAGTTCATACACAAATTTTAAGGTGGAATTAAATTTCACCCTAACTAAATTAGGAAGAAAGACACAATAAAAATGGTATTGCCAAGAGCTTTGATCTGTGACATTTCTCATTTGATATCTTTTTTCAGACAAAAGCAGTAGTTTCTCTTCAATTTTGAGAACACTTTTAATAATGAGTGTTTTGTGGTGTATATCTATCTCTAAGAATCATAGAATTACAGAATAGTTAGGGTTGGAAAGGACCTTAAAATCACCCAGTTCTAATACCCCTGCCATGGGCAGGGACACCTCACACTAAACCGTATCACCCAAGACTCCATCCCACCTGGCCTTGAACACCCCCAGGGATGGAGCATTCACAACTTCCTTTGGCAACCCATTCCAGTGCATCACGACCCTCACAGTAAAGAACTTCTTTATTATATCTAACTTGAACTTCCCCTGTTTCAGCTTCAACCTGTTACCCCTTGTCCTATCACGACAGTCCCTGAGGAAGAGTCCCTCTCCAGCATCCTTGTAGCACCTTTCAGATACTGGAAGGCTGCTATGAGGTCTCCACGCAGCTTCGCTTCTCCAGGCTGAACAGCCCCAATGTTCTCAGCCTGTCTTCATACAGGAGGTGTTCCAGTACAGAATAAAGCTATTATGCTATTTTCCAGCATTTTGTACCTTTCATAATTTATGGCACATTTATAATTTTCAGGTTATGATACAACTGATTCTTGCTCAGCTATATGGAGTTAATTAGGATTGTATTTTTATTCATAACTTTTGATGCTTTCCTACCTTATTTTACAACTTTTTAATTCAGTCTAAACCTGTTTGCCTGTGTTTTCATTAAAGCAACTTGATTCTTTTATAAACCTTGCTTTATAAATTTTGATGCATGTATTTGGAAGAAGGACTTAAAATTCTCATGAATAATAAAACAAAGCTGTGTAATTAGATGATGAAATGTGCTGACAAAACCCAAGCTGAAATGATGGAAAAATTGAATTAAGGATCAGCTGTTGCTTTAAAGGAAGAAAAAAAGAGTAATATACAGTTTTCAGAAAAAATGTTTGTGAAGGGAAATATTTTGCCTTCAATTGCTGAATTGTCAGAATGGACAATTGCTGGTCACAAAAATAAAGATAATATAGTAATCACAGCTGACAATCATAGAATTGCTATTGGGAAGAAATAACAATCTGATCTGCTGTGAAATTACTATCATGCAATTAAAGTCTTTGAAGCAAGGAGGTGGTGGGAACAAAGGGTGATGCCTGCAATCATCTGGTATATATAAATGATCCACGATTATGAGAAGGATGTAACAGATGCTGGCTTTTCTAACACATTTGTTTGGGGATGGCAAAAGAATAAATCAATATCTGAAATGCTTCTTTAATATATTGCCATTTAAATGTGGAAATAAACTCAGGATATTTACTCTTCCACCTGTGAACTCCCCAAACCACCTTATCTGTGTCTCATCATTAAATACTTCAGGTGAAGGAAAGCCTTAATGTTTGTAATGGAGTTGATCTATGCAGACAGCTGCTAAACCTCAGAGTGGCTGTAAGAATGCAAAGTGTTACCAACACTGTCTGGTGTACCATGTTTGTGCACTGTGCTTCTGTACTAACTTATAAACTATTACCATGCAACTTATATAGCTGCTTTTGCTTGTGAGTAGCACGAACTGCAGGAACTGTGCTCATACCATATTTGTTGGTGATAAAATATTATATTTCATTTCCACAGATATGAAATTTTACAGGCCAGGGAGATATCAGAATGTAATCAGGTAGTTCTAAACCTTTTAACCTATTTCTGTAAAGATATCTTCTTGGAAAACTGGAGGGAGGTAGTTGAGGTTTCTAGTCATATTGTAGTTATCAGGCTGGCATTTTTATCTCTAAGAAAAAAGGGATTTTCAGTGCTTGTTTTCTCCATGGGTTAATTATTGTAGCTTTGAACTTTTTATCGTCCTAATAAAAACACCTGCACCTCTCACAGCAGCTTGACAGTTGTTATTCCATGGTCATAAGAAAATTAACAACTGGGCCTTGCATTCGGAATGCAAATAGAGCTTGGCACTTGTATTTAACATAGAAGGAAAATAAAACTTTATCTACCTTTAAATGAGAGAAGAAAAATCCTGTTTCAGGTTTTCTCAGTGGCCTGTTCAGGCTCAGGCAAAAGCTTTTAGTGGAACAATTCGAAACCCCCACATTTAACTTAGTGCAGTATTCTCCTTACTGCTGCAATTTTGCAGACACCCATTTTTGCATTTCCTTGTTGCTTCACCCTCCATAGCTTGGTGAGTGGCCTATTTTTCCAAGCTTAGTATTTACACAACGTTGTCTTTCAGCTAGTGAAACATCTGTATTCTTTGCACTTTATTGGTTTTAGGCGGTTCAATGATCTATGCTGAGAATGTAAAGTTCCGGGGGATGTCCATTTGCTTTTTGTTTTTCCCCCTAGAAGCTCTGAAACAAATACTGGTAGCATTGTTTTGGGCTTGCACTTTGAAATGTGGATATTTATGTTAATATTTAATTTCATCCAAACAAGTGTTTATTACATCAGGTCAGCTTAAAGAGAGAAGAGTTTAACTTTGCAGCTTCACTGAGAAGTGTGTGATTATAAAACCTCATAGTTTAAAGATGTCACATTGTGCAGCAACAGGTTAGTTTGAATATGTTGGACACTGAGTGTGTCACAATAAGTCATTTGTGGGGATTTAAAAGTTGTGCAGTGTCTCTGTATGTGTGCAGAGCTCTTGCCATCCAAAGAAATACAATGGCACTTGCTAAACTTTATGTTTTATAAAGCTTCCATCCAGCATTGCATCATTTAATTATTCTAATTTTGTATTTCACAACAAGAATACAGCAATTCTAGCTGATATGAGCTATCATTTTAGCTCATAATTCTAGCTTCTAAAGACAATGATCAGCTTCATATTATATCAAAGTTGATGTGGGGGAGAAAAATGTGTCTTCCTGCTTGTCATGGGTTTTATTTTTTACTCCTTAATTATTTGACTTATTAATTATTTTAATTTTTTTTTTAAGTAATGTGCATTTTTTTTCACTTGATCATCCCAAATGAACACTTGGAAAATAGCAGATGTTATGTCTTAGGGCCTGCTTGGGTACAAAGAGAACATTTAAGTTTCTCATGTCATGGCAGAGAGATGGAGAACATTCTCAGTGTTGCATCTGGAAGCATGCTGTCTGGTGGGAGATGGATGAGAACAAGACAGACAGATAGGTGTGCTGACTGACCAGCAGGGAACCAAGTCATCTCTTTCCTTTTTTGCCTTCCCTTCCCTGGCCTTCTCTGCTTTTTCCCTTTTTCTTAAGGCTTCTATAGTTGAAGAACAAGGATGAAGCATCAACAGTACCAGAACAGGTACTGAAAAGTGGGAATGACTGGAGAGCAGAACACTGCTTTTCACTGGCATCACTGGGTTTTGCTAATCAGGATTTAGCATCACATCTGAGCTGGCTTGCTGCTCTGCTGTGTTATTCTGCTGTCAGAGGTCTTCTCATGCTGGTGGTTTTACCTGCAGTAGGTTAGGACATGTTGGCTCAGAGTTAGTAGAATCTCATGGATTAGAATTCTCAGAATGGACAATTGCTGGACACTGTTCCTCATTATGTATCCAAGTATCTGGACTTCCTGTGGCTTGCACTTATTTATTAACTCTTGCCCAGGTTGACAAGAAGTCTGTACAGTCCTGCTGGTATATTAGCCTGACTCCTGAACAGCCTGCTCAGGGAAAGAACAAGTTTTGACCATCCAGCAACTCACCATCTTTAATGCAAGGTTCCTTTATCTATATTAATTATTATATGCTGGATTTTCCAAAGAAGTATATCAATATATATTATTGATATATCTCTATCAAATGGTCTCATAAAACTTGCTACCTCTCCATGCAAACATTGCCTAGCCTGTAGTCTTAGATCATGGAAGCTGGATCAATAAGTTGCAATAAGGTGCAAAGAGTGAGGTGTTGTCACACATGATGAAAGGGAAGGACTACTGAGGTTAACTTTTACAGATTGGTTGGTTGCCTTCAGTTTTGGCTTACACAAAATAAGGCTTTGAATATAACATTCAGATATTAAATTACAATTTCAAATTTAGTTTAGGCTTTATGCAGAAATAATTCCTTTGTGGGGAAAGCTTTATGTATCTCTAAAATGTGAGGGGATCTGATTAGATTATACAGCCATTACACTGAAATAATGAAAAAGATCAGGATTTTGCATAAGTCAAAAGGCACATCAGGTTAAACTGTAATAGTTCAACATCGTCTTTGATGAATGCAAATGTTTTTCAAGAGTGACTCGACCTCTTACATCTTCTAATTCTACTAAAATATGTCTCATGTCCTCCTATCTTTACTGTCTAAATAGTATTGAAAGGATATGGTTCATATAGAAACTGAAGTGCAGAGAAGTTTTGATCTTGTTTTCAGTACCAAATTTCCTACCTGGACTAATTTAAATCCGCAAATGTGACCTATTTAGTATGCACAGTTCTCCCTCTCTCAAGACCTTTTACTTGAACTATCAAGCTACTTAGGTTTCCTGTGTATTTAGGAGCAAGGCACTTTGAGAGTTGTTTTCAAAGCTGAAGAGATTAAATTAGTTTAGCTTCTAGGAAAAAATCTGATAGCTCCCTCATAATTGTGAAACAGATTTTATATTATTGCTCAGAAGTAAATCCCTTCGTGTTCCTGTAAATGAACAGAAGCACAGAAGAATAAAATCAGAAAGGTTAAGGCACCAAATGGTTTTCAGTTAGCAGAGAATATATAAGGCAGTAAGAAGAGCTTCTGCATATATATTATTTTCCTTTTCTTCTACCATGTCCATTACTTAAAAGAAACTAAGGACAAGATATAGAAAGCACAGAGCTAATTGTGGCAACTTTCTGCATTGATTTTCATGAAGAAGGTTGTTTTGGACAGATGCTTACATAAACCATTTCAAGAAGCAGACAGTTGCACAGGCAAAAAGGCTAAAAGAGAGGATTCAAGGTGGAGGTCTCTAGTGATGCTTTCAAATGTTTGTAAGCTTGCACTATTGCAAAGCAGTTTGTAAACAATTTAAAGACATATTGGTAAGACCATCTTAAACAAATTCTCTAGGTCAATAAAACCATGGTCAGTACAGAGGATTACAACCAGAAAGACAAGATGACAGGTCTCTTTCCAGGGTATCTTTTCCCTGCAGAACACCTGCTAACACAAGCAGAGAAGAATTGACTTAATTTTTCCCATCAAAGGGGCCCCGGTGGGATCCCTGTGTTTAGTAAGTACCTCACTAGGAAAAAATCTGGACTGACTGAATGGAATCCAGGCAACAGTTGTTTACAGTGAGGTTCCCCACAGAGTGCAGAGGAACACCTTGCCTCAAGAGGTTGGATTTTCAGATTGAAACACTAGGAGTGGTTGCATACAAATAGTTTTGAATTTGCTTTCTTGTCTGTTTTCAGGATTAGGACAGTCAGGGGTTTGTTTTATTAGAGACTGTTTAGATCCTGCCTCAGTGTTTGTATGGATTAGATAGTCTCTTGACATCTTTTCTGTTCTGTTTCCATGCTTATTTGAAACCACTGCAGCTGGTTTTCCACTTGGATAATTTCACAAGAAGGAACCCTGGTGAAATTATGTCAAGTTAATGCTATGTGGCAGTGCTAGTGTTTCCAAAGCAAGCAAATAAACAAAAGAAAACAGAACCTCGGGAGCAAAATGACAGCTGGAATGTGGGAAACCAAGATCTGAGATGTAAAAATCTGTATAGAAAGATTTTTTTTTCCCAATGTGAAGTGAAGGCCCCAGCTTGATCCATTTAGTCATAAAGCTGTCACGTCACAAGAATGAAGTTCTAATACTCTCGCACATTAAGAGTGTTTCCATGTAAAATGGTCACACATGTATTTTCAGAAAGGGTCTGATAACACCTTTAACACTTCCTAAATTTTGCACATTGCCAGGTTGAAGAAATAATGGGAGATGGATTTCTTCTATTTGCATAGAGACCTTGTCATGCGTACCAATGGAACCTACTTGTTCAGTCAAACAGGATTTTGAATTTGGGGGCCGTAAGGCAAGCCAGAGGGAGAGTTAACAGCCTGTTCCTCCTATTTTACCTTCCAAATTACATGTGTGTGCAAAACTCCTTAATCCAAGCAAGATCTTTCCCATTAGATTTCAGCATTGTACCATGTAGGTCCTTTCCAACCCTAACTGTTCTGTTTCTATGTTTTTCCACTTAGAAATTTACTCACCTATGTGTTTCTTTTTCACTCGCATGTGAATGGGAAAGGTGGGATGATACAGGCATCACCACCTGTGTCAGAAATATGTCATATTCCTCCTCCCACGTGCAGAGAGGGTTGGCTTAGGGAGTACATCTCCACTGCACAGTTGGTATCAGCTTTTGCATATTGTCCAATATATCCTTTTCATGATCTTGATTACTATCCATCTTTTTTTAACTCCATTTTTCCTAATGTGATCCAGTGTGGCTCTCTGATAAAAACATAAGTTCTTTGTGAGCATCAGGAGCAAAATCATAAGTAATTTGGAGAGGGCTTGGGGAAGTCTTCTGCTAGTGTTAACTGGGTTGGGGTAATTGAGATACAGCTAATCTTTGAGAATTACAGAAGTGTCTTAAATCTCCACAGAGTGATGATGTAGCAGGTAAAACTTTGTGTAAATAACTGAGACTGGTGAGATGATGCTCATGAATAAAGCAGTCTGGACTTTACTTGGGGAAAGTGTGGTCCATTGAGCAGACTTTTTGTTTGTAATATTACCCTGATTCTTGGTGGAGCCCAAGAGGGGAGGTGGCGAATATAATAAAAAAGATTCAAAACAAACCAGAAAACACACTTATATTTGTACATTAATCCGTGTTCTATATTTGAATAGTGTGTAAATCCCAGGGAAGACACAGTAAAAATAAGGAACAGTAAAAAAACTGATGAGTATAGACTAGTTTTCAGATGGGGAACAGCTAAATAGGCTGAGATTTTTTTCAGCCGGGAAAAGAGACAACTGGGGGATGACATGGAAAAAGAATTCAGTGCTATGAATCACATGGTAAGAGGACAGGTAATTGCATCCCTTCTGATGCAAGGTGGCAGATTTAAAAGAAGCAAATGAATGTGCATCTGCTCTCTGCCCCATCATAGTGGATTTGGTGGATTTTCTGACTTCACTCAGAATAAGCATTTTTAAGTCTTTAAATCAGAATGGTAATGCATGTAATTAAATGAAGTCCATTGATAATATTACAAAGAAAACACCAACTACTAGAGTGCTACATGGTGCATGGCTCTTAGAGAGGCTCCTTCTAAGAAACTCAGGTACATCGTATAGGTATTTGCCTAAAGACACCTATTTTCTCTTTCATGTATAAAGCCACAGCTGTATGTGCTAGCATGAACCCTCCATCAGTAGCATGTCTTTATTTTGTC
This sequence comes from Melopsittacus undulatus, assembly GCF_012275295.1. Lineage (NCBI taxonomy): Eukaryota > Metazoa > Chordata > Aves > Psittaciformes > Psittaculidae > Melopsittacus > Melopsittacus undulatus. The sequence continues at coordinate 103,141,007 of NC_047529.1, read as the reverse complement.
AATTTGTTGTAGCTTTCTTTTCATATTCATGCATTCTCAGTTATGCAGTTAATGCTATACATAAAGTTTTTAAGTGTCTTTCTCCCCAGATAAAGTTTTCTATTCTAAGCATAGAATCATAGAGTAGTTAGGGTTGCAGAGCACCTTAATATCACCTAGTTCCAACCCCCCTCACATGGGCAGGGACACCTTGCATACTGGTTTGCAGCACTAAGTTAAAGTATTGATTTTTTTTTTACAGACAGAAGCTCTTTTTTGCAAGTTTCTGATATGTGTTTTGTTTTCTCTTTCCTTTTCTTAGTTTAAAAAGAAGAAAAAAACCCCAAATGTTTGGTAATAAAATTTACTTCAAAATGTGTTTAAAAATCAGGACTACAATAAATCATAAAGCTGAGAAAAATTGCTGGTCTCTGAACTTCCTGCTTGAGATGAATGTGTTCAGTGTAGTGTGATTTAAAACCAAAGCAAACAAACAAAACCAATCCAACAGGTAACTCAATCAGACTGAAATTAATGGTATTTCCTGGTAGTTTTAGTCTGTCACATCCAGAGTGCAGTTTACCATTTTTATTTGGCTGTATGGAGCTGTTCTGTGTTGAATTGTGGGTTTGTGAGTTTGATTGTTGCTTTCTCTTCTTCCTGTTTTAAAGGAGTTTGGGGAGGTTGCTTGGCAACTGAGTTGTGAAACTCAGTAAGTCCATATGTTTTTTCGATGCTGGGAGAGCAACTCAGGAAACAAGCACTTTATCTGTGCCCCAGTTTAGACTTCTTGCTGTGCTTCTGCAGCTGGTCACAGAGGTGAAGAGAAAACAGATCTCTTCAGGATGGTGGTGGGCCATTGGCAGTGGCAGTGGTCACTCTTATCTTTTTATCTTATATATATTATCTTCTTTCTGTTCAGAGAAAGAAAGTGGCTGCCACAGAGAAACATTAATGAATCTCCACCTGTTCCTTATGCCTTTTTCACAAGGAGATAACTTGGCATGTCACCGGAACTGCTGTACAGGGATTGTTTGAAAAGCAGGTATTAGAGGCACTCACTCTTCATCTTAAGTGCATAATAATATAAGTTAAAATAACAGGAAAATGGTTTGTGCATTTGGGGAACAGGGAAATTCTTTCCAAACATCAATCTTCAGACACATTTCTGTGCTAGTTCTGTAAAATTCTGCCAAGTGCACACTTCCCTTGCACCATGGAACAAGCTTCTCTGAGAAACTTGCATAACAAACTTGTGGATTGCTGGAGTCTCTGTTAAAAAGGAGGCTCAATGGTCATGTATCTCTATCTGCAGGAAAGGGTATTGTTCTTCAGCTGTTTGCTGAGCTGGGTAGGGATTTTATTTGTTTGGGTGTTTTTGTGGTTTGTATTTTTTAATTTTTTTCAGGGCCAGAATGTGATTTATGGTTCTGTAAGTTCTGAGTGAGGGTGGTGAGGCCCTGCAACAAGTGGCCAAAAGAAGTGGTAAATGCTCCATTTCTGACAGTGTTCAAGGCCAGGTTGGACAGAGCCTTGAGAGACATGGTCTAGTGTGAGGTGTCCCTGTCCATGGCAGGGGCTTGGAATTGGATGATCTTAAGGTCATTTCCAACCCAAACCATTTTATTATTCCAAGATTCTGTGATTCCTTTCATCCAAATGTATTGGGATAGAACAGCTCAAGAAACTATTTAGGTTCCCTCTAATATAATAATCTCCCTCTTCCACTCCCCCAACTTTTTTGCCTTAGAGCATAAAATAATGGTTCACATTCCCAAACTGAATTTCATAAAACATTCACTTTTTCAACTGGTATTTTCAGTCGTGTTGGCAAAATTCTCATGCTAACTGGTCACAGTTGCTTTTCTGAGGCAATGGAATGAAAAATCACTATCTCAAGCTAAGCCTTTAAAACAGTTCAAAGCTGTTTCATATGAATAATAGAAAAGTAGGTTTTGGCTCAACTGCACACCAAGGACATAGAAGACTAATTCTAGATGTCTTCTGCTTCATAGATAAAAAAATCTGAAAGAGCAGACTTTGGAGCTGGTTATTTGTTGCTCAGAAGTCCTGGAAATAACTGTTGTGTTCCATTTGCAGCCTTTGGCATGGCAAAGCATCGGTATTGGAAAATCAGTGAAATGTCACTGCACAGCTTTGCTGTAGGACACTGTCTTCCAGAGTTTTAGTTTGAGTTGTTCCCCCTCGACCTCCTTTCTTTCTTACTGGTGACCACAGGAGGGGGAAAATACTGTGAGGTTCTGCCAGAAGTCAAATAACATGCTCTGCTAGCACCTAGCCATGTGCTACTTCTTAGCTGAGTGCTTGATTGTACTAGGGAAGCTTACTTCTAAGAAAGCTGCTTTCCTAGAGCTAACTTGTGTGGAACAGCCTTTTATAAAAACAAATGTCTTTGCATTTTGCAGATTCACTATTTTGTCTGGAATGGACTGCCTGTGGTGTGTATACTTCACTTTATAACCCAAGTTTCCCCTGCTCTACAGTACTCTCTGCTTTGTGGATCAGACTGTTAAAAATACAATTGGGTCCTGATATAAGGGCACAAGATTCAAGCTCACACAACTATATGCAAAAGTTACTCCAGGCTCAGGCTCAAAATATGTTCACTGTCCACTGAAATACTTACTGCTCATTTTCTCCAGGCTGACTCTAGGATGGTCCAGCTATAACTGCTTTGAATAAGTGTGGGGAGTGAAGGCAATAAGATTTGCATGAAAAAGAGTTTGGGAATGAGCTCTGAGGCCTTGGTGCTCGACAAGCCCTGGGAGGATGACTTGGAACATTGAAGGTCAGGAAAGGTAAACAAACGAAGCCTTGGGAAGATGGGCCAGGATGTAGCTGTGGCAGGAAGCCAGAAGATGTGGGGGTTGTGAGAGGGTCTGCAGCATTGTGATTGGACTATTTATCTTGAGAGTTTTACAGGGGCCAATGAGATTGAATGTTGTACGTACGTGCAGGTTGGGAAAGTACTGAACAAGGGTTTGGTGGTAATAATGAGGATTTGAGTCTCAGTGTTAACATGAGTTTGTGTTGTAATATGCCACAAATAAGAGAAATCTCACAGGTATTTTATAATGCTACAGAATGCATTAACTTGTCAAGTTGATGTCCATGGCACTTCATCAAGCCTTCCCCTCTCCACTTGTGGTGGTGCTACATGAGTGATGACAGGCAGACAACCAGTCTTAGGTCCTGCCTAGAAGGAACTGCATGCAAGGTGTATTTAGGCCATCTGTACATAAAGCAGGCACATGGCCTTGCTGTGGTTTCAGGGTATTGTGGCTCAAAGAGTGTAACCTAATATGCCCTTATTCTTCCCATTGCCCCTTAAGAGAGGGAGAGATAACTTCTAATGAGAGCAAGGTGTTAAAGCCAAAACAGCGGCAAATGCAGGCCTGTCCAGATACTGGTGCAAGATGCCAATGACCTTTGCAGCTTTGCAAGTAACCTCTGTGGAGACAGTGTTCTCACAGGAGAATGGATATTTGGTACATGAGCTCTGAATAACTGAAAGATACAGCAAGGCCATGAGAGGCCCGAGGAAGCTTAAGCAAGCAAGATAAGAAGAAGCTGTAATTCACTGACTGATGAGAACTGTGGACTGTTGGCAAGCGTTTGAGGTCAAGTTCTCACACCTGTGCTTAACCAATTATATGTTAGTCACTAATGGTCTTCAAGACGTATCCAATCATGATATGCCAAATCGCTGTAGGGGTGTGTAAGCAATAGTATACAAGGAGTTAATGCCTTGCAATAAATGGCTTTTGGTCTGATCATATTGATCTCTGACTGAGTCCATTCCGTGGCAAGCCTCTGTATGATTTTTGGAAGGCAGACATTGTTTAGGAGCTGGAAGGGACTTTTTGTACTTTCAAAACAACAAGAAGGCAACAACTAAGGAGAATGTAAGATTGTCCTCCTTGGCAGAGGAGTTCTTCAGATAGTTCCCTTGCCTCTTATTCTTTCACTGCATCAAGACAAACCTTCTTGTCCTTCTAAGGCCATTTCTGGTTTTGATATCTTGCTGTTTTCTAACTATTCCACTTTTCCATTCCTGTCTTTAAAACCTAGACTTGAGAAGTGCTGTTGATAACCTTTGCTCATTAGTGATCTGTATGAGATGTACAGCCATTTTCAGACACTGACAATAGTTTTAATGGCTAGGCCTGGCTCTATGTAAGTATTTACTGGGTGTGAAATTGAAAAGTTAACATTCTGTCAGCTGTACTGGAGCAATAATTCATGTGTGTGCTTTTACACATACACAAAGAAAATCAAGGGAGAATTTTGTTGTCCTGTTCCAGGTGAAAGCAAAACTGATATGAACAGTTATTGCACATCAGGTGCACAGTGGTAATTCATTAACCTGCACTTTCTAACCCATGAGCTTAGTTTAGTCCAGGATGTCTTTGCTTTTGAGAACAGAATCATAGCAGTTACGTAATTGTTCATCAATGTGTTCTTGGAGACATTCATTTAAATCTTGCGTGCTTTTAGCAGGCTAATTCAAGGTTATGTGCTGCTCCAAATTCACTCTTCAACCAGCTTTGATAACAGGATCCTTAATACAACAACAAATTATTTATTTGGGCAGTTGGTGATTGCTTGCTTTGGAACACTTAATTTGGCTATCAGTAGAGAGTAAACTTTAGACTGAAGTTTAAGATATACTTTGCATAAGATAAAACATTTTTGGACTGGTTCATAGGTATACTCCTAACTTAAATATGAAGATTTGGGGAATATTAAGAGTTGAGTAAAGTTCAATGTGTGTTCCCTCCACTAGTGCAACATTCAGAGTAGTCACAAACCATGTACAATTACAGATTTTGGATGTAAATCTTCACTCCTATCTGAAAACTCTTTCCTATAAATAAATAAATAGTTTCAGTAGCTTGCCTCTTTATAGCTGAAACCCCTGATATTTACTGTGGAAAATTCATTAAATCTGCACATGGGATTATTTGACCTCTAAGTTTTTTACGATGCTGTTAAGGGATCATATGCAATTTTCATTAGGAGAGCAAAAAGGAGAACAGACAGATTATCTTCTCAACCAGGTGTGCTAAAACAAACACCAACAAAACACAACCTTTCAGTGTCATTCACCAAGGGCAGCCGGAGTACAAATTAATTCTTCTTAATAGCTGAAACTCAGAATCCTATCACTGATATCAGAATGGACAAATAATTTGTGTAACTTCTTTTTGAAGCAGTAAATTCTCTACCTCTAATGGGTAAACTAACAGCAATGTAATAGCCTGGTTTTGGTGGTGGTCAAAAAACTTACATCACCAGAGCAGCATCTTTCCGTTTGGAGAAAATGCGTACTGTAACGCAGGGTGAACTGGTCTCATAGAATGGGAAAGCCAAGGCCACTGTGCACATGATACTTACTCCAAGGTCTCAACAGCACCAAGTAGGAAAGCAGATGCACTGTTACGAGATGTTTGTGTCTCTTATGCAGGTGTTCCTGCTCTTCCAGGAAGCCAGCAAGGATTACTTGGTGGTGTAGGCTTCATTATTATTTCTTTCTAAATGCCTTCCATTAAATGTAGGCCCCTTGGCCGTGGTGTTCACTGATGTGCTGGTTTTGTATAACAGGGTTGCAAACGCTGTGAACAAGGTTTAATAATTAAATCCATTATTAATGTCTCCTTAAGAAAACAAGGGGAAGGCTATACATACTCATTCAGTGCTACAGATGTGTGGTTTGAGAGAAAGTAGATTAAAATATGGAGTCTGCATTCTAATCAAGTCTACCCCAAACCTCTCAGGCTTTAAAATACAGCAGAATTTGAAAGCTAATAACCAAACTAATGGGAGATTTAATCTTTTAATCAGCTGCTCATTGTATGTATAGGTGTGTTTTCCATGACCTTTGTTGCCTCCATGAGTGACAAATGATTATTTTCCAGATCTCACTGCAGGTAAAATATGGTAAATACAAGGCCATCTTGGCCTGGCTCATCAGAAACCCTCCAAGGATAAAACTCCCTATAGATAGCCCCCTAAGGATTACACAAAGTTGACTGTATCAAGACTTATTTGAGCTTCTGATTCACACAAGATGGACATCTTGGTGCATGTAGAAACTATTTTAGCCAACACAATTGCATATCATGTATCAGAGGAATCTGGCCACTAGAAGGAAAGATATGTTACAGAGATTTGCCATTCTTCAGGAAGAAGTGGAAGTTGGTAGCAAGGATAAGATATACTATACACCTAAAAATAAGCTGCCAGCATGAAGAGCTGAGATTATGGGAGACTGGGAAATTCTAAATAAGTAATTGGACAGATCCTATTGCAAAGTACCATCTGGCATTAGGATATGTTGGGTTTAATCCAAATCTTTCCCTGTGTTTATGCTGGAGTGAAAGGTGAAATTCCAGCTTCAACTTTATGTAAAACATTGGACTTACTACAAATGTTTTTAAAGTTCAGAAATAGGGCTATTTGTGCAAAGGCTTTTGCAATAGCATCCTGTGTAATAGCTAAAGTATGATGTTTAGGAAACCAATTTATCTGTTGGAAGCAGAAACTGAATGTAATATTGTTGAATAGAAATAGGAGAATTTGGGATTCAGATTCAACACCAGCAAACTGATTGATTTTCTGGCACCTAAAATATACCATTTAATAGGTGTTACTGAGGGTTGGTGGTTTTCTTTTTTTGGACAATAACGTGTTATTTAAACAGAAGAATAGGATTGTGTTTAGCTATTAGAGGTTTCCTTTTTCTTTCAATAGAGGGCTCTTCCTAAAATATTATTGATAAGTTTAATCCTGTGAAAACATCTTTCCAGAATTTCAGGCTTTTTCAGCTTTTCCAAAGACTCAAAAACCATAGAATCATAGAATAGTTAGGGTTGTAAAGGACTTTAAGATTATCTGGTTACAACCCCTCTGCCATGGGCAGGGACACGTCGCACTAAACCATGTCACTCAAGACTCAATCCAACCTGGCCTTGAACACTGCCAGGGATGGAGCTTGCTGAGGTGAGCAGCTCGAGAGAACACGCCTTCAACACCTGAGTGGGGGGAAGCTCAGCATCCAGGAGCCTCAACTCAGAGCGGTGAGAGACATTGAGGGAGCCTCAAGTCCTCGATAGGACTTGCCCTGGAGCCGGCAGCTCAGCTGACGTGAGCAGGGACTCACAGGGGCTGGAGCCAGGAGGAGCGGCACCAGCCCTGAATGGCTAAAACCTACCCAGGGAATGCAGGCGACCAGGAGCGTGGTGAACAGGGCGGGTCGGGGCAGTTTGCACGGCAGTTCACACCAGCTTGCGAGCAGGATGGTGAGCACTCACCATATGACCAGGGTCCGGTCTGGGAGCTCTGCCCTGGCTGCCCAGGTGGTGGCCAGTGTAGGCACCCAGACAGAGCCGGTAAGTGGGGAGGTTGCAGTGCAGAGCTCGGAGTGTAGAGAGTGCCTGCACTGGTCTGGTGAGGGAAAGGGGCAGAATGGGCAGGGCTGCGCTCGCTGCTCCCTGATGGAGGTCCTCCTCCAGCAGGTGGCTGAGCTACGGCAGGCTGTCAGTAAGCTTCAAGATGTCAGGGAAGCTGAGAGGAATCAGGACTGCTTGCTCCAGGACCAAACAGCACAGGGGCCTCAAGATTCCCCTCTAACTCATGGAGGAAAGAAGGAGGATGTTAAACCAGGAAGCTGGGAACTAGTAACAAAAAAAATCCACACAAAAAAAAAGGAGAAAGAGGACAATTAAAAGCAAGGGGATTCCTCCTAAATCTGTTGTCCCCACCCAGAACCTCTGTGCTGTCCTGCAGGGGGCTGATGAGGAAAAACACTTGCACCATGAACAACTGTCTGGTGCACTGCTAAAGAAGATCACTACTGGTGCTGCCAGGAAAAAGTGGTGGGTCGTAGTGGTAGGGAACTGTACTTTGAAAGGCACAGAGGCACTCATCTGTCGGCCTGACCCAGTCACAAGGGAGGTGTGTTGCTATCTGGGGCATGGATCAGGGATGTTGCACAGAGGCTGCCTGCTCTACTAAGTTCTGCTGTCTATTACTCACTTCTAGTGATCTATGTGGGTGCTAGTGATATATAGACATCAGTAGCCTGTAGAACATTAAGAAGGACTACAGAGCCCTGGGAGAGAAGGTTAGGGGCTCTGAAGCTCAGATAGTCTTTTCATCAATTCTCCAGGATACAGGGGAGGACCCTTAAAAGGCTAGGAGGACTGGACAGATAAATAAATGGTTAGAAGGGTGCAGCCATCGTCAGGGGTTTGCATATCTTGAACATGGGACTCAATTTAGGAGGCCAGGACTACTGGGGGCTGGAGGAGCTGGTCTGACAACAAAACGGAAGAGTGGTTTTGGTAGGAGGCTTGCCAGGCTGGTCAAGGATGCTTTAAACTAGATGTGTTGGGGGAGGGGAGACACCATTCCATCCCAACACTCCCAGTCAGTTGCCAGCACCTATAATAAATGCTTGAATTATGTAGAGATATTCCAGATGCTCCAGCCAATGAGCCGGCTTCAGTTGGAGCTCAGCTCAGATGCCTCTATACAAATGCCTGTAGTACGGGGAGCAAACAAGAGGAATTAGAGATGTGGGCACATCTGCGGGGACAGGATATAACAGACATCACAGAAACATGGTGGGATGGTTCCTATGACTGAAGTGTTGGAATGGAAAATTACAGGCTTTTTAGAAAAGACAGGCCCAGAAGGCAGGGAGAGGGAGTTGCTATTTATGTTAGAGTATGGAACTCTGTCTGGGGACAGGTGAGCAGTCAACAGAGAGTTTGTGGGTGAGGGTTAAAGGGAGAACAGTGATGGGGGACATTACTGTGGGGATCTGTTACAGACTGCCTGATCAAGAGGAATCTGTTGATGAAGCACTCTACAGACACATAGGAACAGCCTCAGTGTCCATCTGGAGACCAGTAACAAGTGGTGCCCCTCAGGGATCGGTGTTGGGACTGGTCTTGTTCAATATCTTTGTTGGTGACATGGACAGTGGGATTGAGTGTGCCCTCAGCAAGTTCGCTGATGACACCAAGCTGTGTGGTTCTGTTGATACACTGGAGGGAAGGAATGCCATTGAGAGGGACCTTGTCACGCCTGTGAGGTGGGCTGATGCCAACCTCATGAAGTTTAACCATGCCAAGTGCAAGGTCCTACACCTGGGTTGGAGCAATCCCAGGCACAGCTACAGGTTGGGCAAAAAGAAAATTCAGTGCAGCCTTGTGGAGAAGGACTTGGGGGTGTTGGTTGATGAGAAAACGAACGTGAGCCAGCAGTGTGTGCTTACAGCCCAGAAAACCAACCGTATCCTGGGCTGCATCAAAAGGAGCGTGACCAGCAAGTCAAAGGAGGTGATCCTGCCCCTCTATTCTGATCTCGGAAGACCTCACTTGGAGTACTGTGTGCAGTTCTGGTGGGTGTCCTCAACATAAAAAGGACATGGAACTGTTGGAACAAGTCCAGAGGAGGCCACGAGGATGATCAGGGGACTGGAGCCTGATGGACCCCATCTGAAGACAGGCTGAGAAAGTTGGGGCTGTTCAGCCTGGAGAAGAGAAGGCTGCGTGGAGACCACATAGCAGCCTTCCAGTATCTGAAGGGGGCCTACAAAGATGCTGGAGAGGGACTCTTCACTAGGGACTGTAGTGATAGGACAAGGGGCAACGGGTTGAAACTTAAACAGGGGAAGTTTAAGTTAGATATAAGGAAGAAGTTCTCCACTGTGAGGGTGGTGATGCACTGGAATGGGTTGCCCAGGGAAGTTGTGAATGCTCCATCCCTGGTGGTGTTCAAGGCCAGGTTGGACAGAGCCTTGGATTGCATGTTTTAATGTGAGTTGTCCCTGCCCATGTCAGGGGATTGTAACTAGATGATCTTAAGGTCCTTTCGAACTCTAACTATTCTATTATTCTATGATTCTAGGTGTTACTTGCTTCCTCCAGTAATGTTTGAAGTGTGAAGCTGGGGAACTCCTTATTCCAACACCACCTGCTCTTCCGGTGCTTGTTTACTTCTGGAGGAGTAACTTCACTGCTTTTTAGCAGGGTACAAGTGCCAGAATGTCATCTGGAAGAGGACTGCATTATCCTATCAATTAGACTGAAAAGGCCCTGGACATTTGTGACTTGGACAAGTCTATAAAAAAAGTTACTGTGGACAAAGTATATTACGAGGTCTACAATAACAAATTCATTGGGTAATAATAATTATTATTAATGACAATAGATTATCAAATAATCCTGGATCTGTTGGCATTATGGATTGTCTCTGAAAAGATGCTAAAACACATCAGGATCTGGGAAAAAGCTCTAGATTTTGCCTACTTACTCAAGGAGAGAAAACTCTATTTTCCCAATGACATGAATCAGACAACACTTCCATTCAAACCAGCAAATCAGAATAACTAAGAGGAGTTTTTCTTTTTTGTTTTCTTTAAGATAAATAATCATTATCCATCAATAATTCTTCAGCTGGACATGACGCTCTTGGTGCCAGGACTTTGTGCCTTTCTTTATCAGACGTTTTAAATTGGTTTGAATTTGGGAAGTAAATTCCCTAAGGGCTGTCCTGCAATTTAAGAGACAGATTTCATTAACTGAAGACAAACAATCACTTATAGAAACTAGTGTTGTAGGAAAGGCCTAGGCAGGGCTGTACTCTGAAAATCTCTTTGTAATTGCAGCCCCCTTAGACAGGCATAATCAATTAGAAGTGGTCTGATTTTAACCAGTTGCAGGCTCATTACATTGCATTCCCATTTCTGTTGATGAAAATCAGTTTCAGTCCATGGCCTGGAACTCATATGCAGCACTTCTAGGGCCTCTTAGAGTAAACACATCAAGAAACAGTTTTACTTGAATTTATCCTTCACCCTTCCTTACAGAACATTTAAATGTGAGGCTCAAAACATTCACTTTTAACTGCTGAGTTTATTCTTTCTCTTTTTGTGTCATGGGAAACTCAGGTTCTATTTAATAAAATCACTTTACTCATTCACTTCTGCCTGCAATATATAACAGTGTCCCTAATGTATCTTCAAGTTTTCCAGACTGCATTTCCTAAGTTTCTACTCTCTGTAGACACTGCCTGCAATATATAACTATAAGCTTATACAGGAAAGAACCTTTTAAGCATGACAATGCTAGTGAACTATCCCTTAGCAGAGAGAGCCTGCAAAAATAATTGCTTTCCTTCCACAAAACTTGTACCTTACAGAAACCGGGTTTGTAACAGTCCACATGAGTTTTGAAGAAGAAATGAATCCACTACAGTCAGTAACAGAGCCATAGCATGGTGCAGTCCCTTGGGCTCAAAGGGTATGCATAAGTGAGGGGCATTAAAAAGAAAGAGGGGACTTTCCTGGTGTGGAGAGGTCAATAAAAACCTTTATCAATGTGTAGGAATTGTTTAAAAATCAAAACAGACAAAAATCCATGAAGATAACTGAAATAGGGAAGAGACTAATAAAGGAAATATATTTCCCACTAGGTAAGCAAACAAGGAACCTGGAATACTTGCTGTTGATTCAAAAGTTAAAAAGTACAGAAATAGATTGGAAGGGTGAGTGACAAGGATAACCAGAAGCAGAGAAAAACAGATTTTGCAGAGAGAGAATACAGAAAGACTGGGATGATTCCTGCCACAGAGGAGATGAACAGAGGTAGAAGAGTGGAATTTAAAAAGTGTAAAAATATTCCAAAGAGGATCTACCTTCAAAAAAGACATCCTAGATTAAAAAGAAGGGTGATGAGCCCAGATATGGTTAGAGAGGTCTTTGGGAGTAACTTTTGTTTACTATGATACACACCTAGACTTTAGTGTATTGCAAAGATAATCACTAAGGCCAATGGCATATCAACCTTTAAGAAAATATATTTTGTATGCATCAAGGAAATAAGTATATATTGTAATGTTAAGAGTTGATGATAGATGTAGCTTACCCAAAACAAACATTAAAAAGCCAGGAAAAAACTTATCCCTAGAGACATGCTACATTGAAACTGCTTTCTACAGGGTGGTATACAGGTTCTACAGCCTTTACCTACTCAGAAACAGTGGTCAGCACCCCACAGAACAAGACCTGTGTGTGATACAACCTCATCTGGAAATTTCACTTACTGAACAGTACATTTTGACATCTAGAACCCATGAGAAAGGAATGAATCTTCAGAGGACATGAAAGATCAAACCCATCTCCCAGAGTCCCTCATAACCCTGACCATCTTTCCTTGGTACACTGGAAACCATTCACATATGTTCCATATGTCTATGCTTCTGTTATAAGGGCTAGATTCTGCATCAACCTATTAGAAAAAGTTAATTTCAAACATGTTAATCACCAACTCATCTTTCTGACAACTTTCACTCTTTGAATAGTGCAGTCACAAGAAATCTATCATTTATATAGAATCTATAATCACAAGAAAACAGAAATAGCAACTATGGAATTAAAATTGAACTACTTCTACCAAAGGTTTAAGAAAAAAAAAATTAATTGGTTTTAAAACTAATAGCAGCCCCAGAACAAAACTGTCTCAAATACAGAACGGTTCCAATGTCTTAATGCAGTATTAAAATTGGTCACTAAGAGTTTTAAGGAGAGAACTACTCTTTAATTGCCTTCCTGGCCTGAAAAGGTAGTTACTCACTTGTTCATATGAACTGAACACAGCAGGCCCACAAGGAAGCTCGTTATAGCTGACCAAAAGCTGCCTATCCACAGTCACACTTGAAAAGGTATCCTCTCCTCCATATATTTGTTTTTCTTATTGTCCACAGTATATTTTGTATTGTTGTAAACAACACTGCACCATTAAAACCACTGATAGTTCTTACTGGTTCTTCAAAAAGGTCACAGTAATAAAGAACCAATGTAAAGAAAGAAATTTAAAGAAGCTCTTAGAGATGTTGGATGGAGTCTTGGGTGACATGGTTTAGTGTGAGATGTACCTGCCCGTGGCAGGGGGTTGGAACTGGATGATTTTAAGGTCTTTTCCAACCCTAACTATTCTATGATTCTATGTGTATCTCATGAGAGAACAGCACTGCAGCTTTCAGGAAAGGTTACAGTAGCAACTTTCTGGAGTTTGGATTTTGTTTGTGTTTAAAACCTTGGATCAGAAATACATTTTGGAACATCGGGGGGATCTTTTTTGCTGTTACACTGTTTTAGGATTAGGAATACTGCAAGATCATGACTTCAGGCTTTGACAGGAAGCCATACCTCATTCACCTCATTCTTCTCAACAACAATCACCAGCACTAGATCTACAGAAGGAAGAATAAAGAGCCCTTTCATACAAACCAGCTCCAGCATTTGGTAGATACCACAAGTACAAGTACATGTTATTTCTCCAGATTCAATAGAGCTCATAAATTTTCCCACAGATATTCAATCTGATTTATAGAACAGTACATTTGATTTACCTTGGGTTTGCAGCTTCCCCAGGTGAGGGGTCAGCATCACAAGGACTTCAAGATAGGCAGCTCTGGTCACCAAACAAGGATTTGCCCAGGAAAAATCCTATTACTGAAGATTAAATCCTTATACCATCCATGCTCAGGAACAGCAGTGAAACACACCAGTGTCTATTTTACTTAATTAATGAAGATCAACTACAGATCAAATTAGGCTGCATACATTTGGGTGAGGGATAGAAACAGTTAAGGAAATTAATCCAGGCATTATCACCCTAGTCGGCTTAAACCTTGGGAACTGTGAAGAAAACATCAGGTGTTAATGCCCTGCTCAGGCCTAAACCTTGGGAACTGTAAAGAGAACAATGAAGGGTACAGATCAGTTAGCAAAACAAAGCAGACAGTTTGCAAGATAAAGCAGGATGTGCGTCTCAAAGACAGACCAAACAGTGTGAATATTTATAACTATTAGTAGTTTTGCTAAATCGGGATGATAAGGGAGTAAGAGTGGAAAGTTACTGTGTAACACTTAGTACACTATAAAAGGGATGGGAGATGGGAAATAAAGGTCTTCATATTTCACCAGAGATTTTCCATCATTGATACGCCACATATACATGCCAATTTGGCTTTGTTACCTAAACTACACTTCCTGGTCCATTCTGAGTGACAGTCTCCCTAGCAGAATGGCTACAACCATCCTTCATCCCTTCCACCAAATCAGTTTCTACATTTCATTACTATTGGAAGAATCAGCTTGCCCTGGCAATTCGTATGTGTATAACCAAATGCATTAACAAAAATAAGTCTTCAGGTCTTACTCTTACCGTTCCTAAAAGAGAAAATTCCCCATGAAAGGTACCTACTACACCTTTGTAATGGTCACAGCTCTCTTACTGTTCTGATGATGACCACAGAGGCATACCTGGGTATATTTTCCCCCAGACAACATTGGGGATTTTGAGTATAATGCAGATTGGCAATAAGCTGCTATCTGTTGTACCTCTTCAAGTCACAAGTGATAGATGTTTTCTCTCCAATTAGAAAAGTAAACTTGGGTTAACATCTTAATTTTTCTTTAGTTTATTATCACTGTATGTTTCAGCCAGGAAAAAAAAATCTTAAAATCTAACTTAATATCTGAACCAACAGGATATTCACTTCAAAACACATAAATCATTCTGATGAGTCCAATGGAATTTGCACTAAAACAAAAAGGTTCAAATGAGATATGGGATCATGACATAAAGATGAAAGGTCTGAGATGCTTGCATGGAACTTTTGAAGTTGTATTTGCCTATGGAGAGTCAGACTGTGGTCCCATCAAAAATGACAACTTTTAACCAGAAAAAAATGTTCGTACATTCAAGTAATAAATTCTGTAAGAAGCCTAAATTATTTCTGCTTCCATATATAGACTAAAATATTAGGTACCCACATAACATAGAGCAGACTACATGCTACCAGGATCTCTCTTTTGAAAAGGTTTTTTTCCTCCTTTGGCATAAACAGAGACTTTTTAGGCACTTTCTTATCAGTGAAGTAGTAATGAAACTCCCAAAACTTGCCCATGCTTGCTTCTTACCATTTGCCTTAAAGCACAAGAGCTAAAAGCCTGCCTGAAGAGTTGCATATCAATAAGAACTGATATTTCTGGTGTACTCAACACAAAAAAGGACATGGAGCTGTGGAAGCAAGTCCAGAGGAGGCCACAAGGATGATCAGGGAACTGGAGCACCTCCTGTATGGAGACAGGCTGAGAAAGTTGGGGCTGTTCAGCCTGGAGAAGGCTGAAGAGAAGGCTGCGTGGAGACTTCCTAGCAGCCTTCCAGTATCTGAAGGGGGCCTACAAAGATGCTGGAGGGGGACTCTTCGCTAGGGACTGTAGTGATAGGACAAGGGGTAATGAATTAAAACTTAAACAGGGGAAGTTTAGGTTAGATATAAGGAAGTTCTCCACTGTGAGGGTGGTAAAGCACTGGAATGGGTTGCCCAGGGAAGTTGTGAATGCTCCTTCCCTGGTAGTGTTCAAGGCCAGGTTGGACAGAGCCTTGGGTTGCATGGTTTAATGTGACATGTGTCCTGGGTTCAGCAGTAGCAGTCATTTTTTCTTCTTCTTAGTATCTGGTGCAGTGCTGTGGTTTTGACTTTCGGCCTGGGAACAGCACTGATAACAGCAATGTTTTTAGCTACTGCTCAAATATTTAGTCTGACCAAGGATTTTCTGAACCTTATGCTCTTCCAAGGAGGAGGAGAAGCCGGTAGGAAGTAGAGACAGGACACCTGACCCAAACTGACCAAAGAAGTATTCCATACCACAGCACATCATGCCCAGGATGCAACTGGGATTTACCCGGAAGGGCTGGGGCACTGCGGGGTTGGACTATGTATGTATCGGTTGGTGCTCTGTCAGGTGGAGTGGGGTGAGTTATTGGTCGGCGGGTGGTGAGGTGTTGTATTCTCTTCCCTTTTTATTTTCTTTATCATTATTATTATTGGTGGTAGCAGTAGTGATTTGTGTTATACCTTAGTTACTAAATTGTTCTTATCTCAACCCATGGGAGTTGCATTGTTTTGATTCTCCTCCCCATCTCTCTGGGAGTTGGGGGAGGAAGGAGGGGAGTGAGGGAACAAGCTGCGTGGCTGGCTTTAAACCATGACAGATGTCATTGCCCATGGCAGGGGGATTGGAATCATAGAATCACAGAATCATAGAATAGTTAGGATTGGAAAGGACCTCAAGATCATCTAGTTCCAACCCCCCTGCCATGGACAGGGACACCTCACACTAACCCAAGGCTTCATCCAACCTGGTCTTGAACACTGCCAGGGATGGAGCATTCACTACCTCCCTGGGCAACCCATTCCAGTACCTGATGATCTTAAGGTCCTTTCCAACCCTAACTATTCTATGATCTTAAGGTCCTTTCCAACCCTAACTATTCTATGATTCTAAGATGATTCTATGATAATTCAGTCTATTTTTGAAATAGACTTGAATTTTTGAAGCTGTTTTAGGAAGACTCAATTTCGATCCACCCTAAGCATGCCTCCCTTCAGTATCTTTGGCAACAACCGTTGCCGAAGTTGTTCTTCACAAATCTGTCTGAAAACCTCAGCAAGAAACACCCATAAGATAAGGAGCTCAATCCATGAGAAAACAGAGCAACAGATCAACCAAGGAATTAGAAGACAAAGAAAACAAGAGATCTCTCACAGGTACTCATGAAATGAATGGAAGTAGCCATGAGAGACTTCAATGAAGATGAGGAACATAATGGGCAGACTGCAATTCAGCTCCCTTGAAAAATGGAAGACTCACTTATTATTCAGTCATTTCACTGAAAAGAAGATATCCAGCATACAAACTGTGCCTTGAAGAAGTGACAACAGCAATACTGACACTACTCTGGTCCAGCTTCTAAGCATTTCCCACTTCACTGTGAATATGAGCGTATGCATGCTTTGCTTTTGTAATGAGGCTTTTCTAGCATTAAACATGCTGAACATTTGTTCTTGGCTGGCTCCATTGCACTGGTGATGCTCATGAATTCTCAGCTGTATGTGCCAGGCAGACATAACAGGAAATGCAGTTTTCCAAAACCAAGAGATTTCAGTGCTGTTCAGACTGTAGCAGAAAGCTCTGTTTTCGAGACAATCAAACTGTGATTTGCATAGACAAACTGTGATTTGCATAACAGACCTGACAGCCAAAAATCACATGCTGAACATTTCAAATGATTCTCTGTGCAGTATTTAAGATGATCTATGCAGAACTTCAACAATGAAGAGTACAACACATCTTTTTTGTAAGACAGATACCAAATAAAGTGATGTTCTCATAAACAAGCTTTGAGGAAATCTGTCTCCAAACAAGAAAGTCACAGCAGTAGAAAGGGTGAGAGCTCCATCTCTGGAGAGCATCTGGGACAGTGTTCCCTTTTTTGTTCAACCCCTCAAACTTAGTTCATTTCCCTTCCAACCTGAATATCAGTGGGAAAAATACATTAATCCCACTGAAGATGATAAACTGTATGTGACTCTAAACAGGTTAGAGCTAGAGGTGGCTAGGAATCTCTCTTCCACACAGTAATACAAATATGGATATCAAAACAATATTCATATTACTACAGATATACACTAACAGCAGGCTAGTGATGTCAGTGCAGCGGTCCTTACTCATTAAAGTAATGCTTTGTCTACATTAGCAAGTGAGTTGATGTAACAGCAGATCTGTAAAATTAAACAGTTGGTAACAAAGACCCAATGGTCACCCTACATACCATGCCCAAGTACATTAACATACAGTTTTCAGAAGTTCATCTTGTTGCTTTTTGCTTCTCTTTGGATACAGAATTTATGGCCAGCCTACTCCAGGAATCCCACCACATTTAGAAACTGATCTCATAGTTTCTACCACTCCTTCATGATTCTGTAATTGGAGTTGGTTTATTTTGTTGTTCAGGTGGGAATAAAAAATCAGCTCACTGGTGACCAAAGAGTTATATTTCACCAGTAGTGCAGAATATTTCAAAACATCTGACTGAGAAAAGCTCACAGGCTGCCTGCCCTGAGTGGCATGCAAAAGGCAAGCCTCGTCACAGACCTGACCTGCCAGGCAAAAGGGTAAGGGCACCTGCCATGTCTAGAAGCACAGGCAGGGATGGAAACGATTGCTGCTTAGAAAGAAAAAGGCCTAGAAGAAATATGCTTATATAGAGATCAATGAGAATAAAACAATGACAGAAGCAGCTGCTGTGTCCCTACCAGGTCATCATGAATCTCCACAGAAGATACAAGGTGACTGACACTAAATGATCTTAACGATCCTTTCTAACCATTCTATGATTTTATGAAAGAACAAGTCCTCCAAACCTAGTCGACTTCTCATTAATGCTGAACAAGTAATTGGGGATAGGAGAGTCAGACTTCTATGTTATTTCACTTTCAGTTCTGGTAGGTGGATACAAAAGAATTTAAGTCGAAGGCAGGAAACATTTTGTGAGCTGTTAAAGAGTCCAGGGATTTTTTTTTAAGAGAAAAAGCTTAATGGAGCTAACAAGTTCTTTTAAATCCACAGGCTCCAGCTCAAATGCCATTGAAAAGGGACAGGTTGAACACCTGTAGACTAGTATATGGCTGGAGTAACAATAAGCTGTTTGTTTTCAGCCAGGAACTGCTCAGTAGGTGAATCAGGAAGGGTACCCTTCAGGGGATTCCCATTCTGTAGAGGTAAATCAGACTGGGCAGGTTCAGAAGTACTGTGTTTTGCTCCAGCTGGGTACCTACTGTAGCACTGGGGCTGCTTTGATTTCTGTTCTGCCTTTACCACCTTTAAGTGTCACTGATTGCAGCTTAGGGCTATGTAACATGAAATCAATCCTAGACTCTCTGCAAATATTAAAGTTTCATTCACCTTTTATATTTAACTCATACTGAATTTAAGGTAGTCGCTGTTTTGTTTATTTGGAATGCAGATCTGATGCAAACCAAACTGGCATTTATTGAAGAAATCAGCGCTAGGTGGTCACAGACCTCCTGTGTACCCTGCTCACACACACAGTTTCAACTCTATCAGGAACACATGGCTTAAGGGCTAAAATACAGCTTCTATTGTATCATTGGTTTAAAGAATATCAACATTAAAGAATTACAGAGCAAATTACCTCCTGTTCCAAGGAAAACAACAAGGAGCAAAGAACAGGGAAAGCTCACATATTTGATCTCAATTTTTCCAGAACACTGGGAAAAAAATACTAAATACACAATCTCTTGTTCCTCTAATCACTAATCTATTTAAATGATGTTTAAAACATCATTTCTACTCATTACGAGGCACCACGTATAACCATTCAGATTTACATCTATGAGGATGCCAGCACACCTTTCTTTACAGAGCAGCTACCACAGAATTTTGATATACAACTTTGCCGATTCTTATTCTCTTCTCAAACACCCAAATTTCAATGACACTAAGTCAGATGACTTAAAAAGATTACTACTTTTTTCTCCTGGATCATTTATCTTTTTCCAAAAGAGCATCACCTCACTTAGAGACTAACAACAGTAACGTTAATGTATTGCATGTGTTATATACATGAGACAGATACAAGACACTGACTGTGCAATCAAAGCTGTTTACATTAATGTCTGTAACACTAGGTTTTGGTTATTCTCCTCAGTAGAAATCCAATGTTTACCAAAGAGGTAGTTTGTTTTAGCAGAACAAGCACTATAAATATACAGAAACTTATGATATTTACTGAACATCTAATGACATAAAAATCAAAGCATGTTTGCTAAAACTTTCAATAAGCACTTCACAAATTTAAAATGCAATCTGCCAATCAATTTCTATTAAATAAAAACTGTAAGATCTCTCTCACAAATCAGCTTAGCTGTAGGTACTTTAGTGCAGTTAGCTATCTGAGGGTTATCTAAATCAAAACTCTAAAAGGGCTGAGAAAATCTCTGTGTTTTGCAGTCTCCAAGATTTAGGAGTGTGAAAGACTTAGCCTTTCAGCCAGTGCAACTTGATAAATACAAGCTAATCTCATTTGTCAAACTGGAATACAACTTCATTCAATAACAAACAAAATAGAATTTCCTCCTAATAACATGTAATGTGTGCATTGCAGTCTTGGTCACAGTAAAGCAATAAATAACTACACAATTCATAGCTACCTTGCAAACAAGAAGAGAATTGTCCCTATGACTTGCATTACTGTTTCCATTTCAAATTCCAAAGTGATTGATTAATTAAATGAACTGCCTGCTTATTCTCTGGTCTTTAATGAAAAAGTCACTCTTACTGTAAAGCTGTATGAAGACAGGCTGAGAACATTGGGGCTGTTCAGCCTGGAGAAGAGAAGTTCTGTGGAAACCTCAGAGCAGCCTTCCAGTATCTGAAGGGAGCCTACAATGGTGTTGGGGAGGAACTCCTCATTAGGAACTGCAGTGATAGGACAAGGGGTAATGGGTTCAAACTAAAACAGAGGAAGCTCAGGTGAGATATAAGGAAGAAGTTCTTTACTGTGAGGGTGGTGAGACACTGAAATGGGTTGGCCAAGGAAACTGTGAATCATAGAATTATAGAATTGGTTGGAAAGAACCTTAAGATCATCTGGTTCCAATCCCCTGCCATGGGCAGGGACAACTCACATTAAACCGTGCAACTCAAGGTTCTGTCCAACCTGGCCTTGAACACCACCAGGGATGGAGCATTCACAACTTCACTGGGCAACCCATTCCAATGCATCACCACCCTTACAGTGGAGAACTCCTTCCTTATATCTAACCTAAACTTCCCCTGTTCAAGTTTTAACCCGTGACCCCTTGTCCTATCACTACAGTCCCTAGCAAAGAGTCCCTCTCCAGCATCCTTGTAGGCCCCCTTCAGATACTGGGGGGCTGCTCTGAGGTAGCTACGCAGCCTTCTTTTCTCCAGGCTGAACAGCCCCAACTTTCTCAGCCTGTCTTCATATGGGAGGTGCTCCAGTCCCCTGATCATCCTCGTGGCCCTCCTCTGGACTTGTTCCAACAGTTCCATGTCCTTTTTATGTTGAGGACACCAGAACTGCACACAATACTCCAAGTGAAGTCTCCCGAGAGGGGAGTAGAGGGGCAGGATCACCTCCTTCGACCTGCTCGTCACGCTCCTTTTGATGCAGCCCAGGATACAGTTGGCTTTCTGGGCTGTGAGCGCACACTGAAGCCGGCTCATGTTCAGTTTCTCATTGACTAACACCCCCAAGTCCTTCTCCGCACGGCTGCACTGAATCTCTTCTCTGCCCAACCTGTAGCTGTGCCTGGGATTGCTCTGACCCAGGTGTAGGACCTTGCACTTGGCATGGTTAGACTTCATGAGGTTGGCATCAGCCCACCTCACAAGTGTGTCAAGGTCCCTCTCAATGGCATTCCTTCCCTCCAGCATATCAACCAAACCACAAAGCTTGGTGTCATTGCCAAACTTGCTGAGGGTGCACTCAATTCCATTGTCCATGTCAGCGACAAAGATATTAAACAAGAGTGGTCCCAACACCAATCCCTGAGGAGCACCACTTGTTACTGGTCTCCAGATGGACATTGAGCCATTGACCACAACTCTTTGTGTGTGGCCATCCAGCCAGTTCTTTATCCACTGAGTGGTCCACCTATCAAATTTATGTCTCTCCAATTTAGAGACAAGGATGTCATGTGGGACAGTGTCGAACACTTTGCACAAGTCCAGGTAGATGACATCAGCTGCTCTACCCCTGTCCTTCAGTTCCGTAGCCCCATCATAGAAGGCCACCAAATTTGTCAGGCAGGATTTCCCCCTAGTGAAGCCATGCTGGCTGTCACCAAGCCCCTTGTTGTTTTTCATGTCCCTCAGCATGCCTTCCAGAAAAATCTGCTGCAAGATTTTGCCCAGCACAGAGGTGAGACTGACTGGTCTGTAGTTCCCTGGGGTATCCATTTTCCCCTTCTTGAAAATGGGGGTTATATTTCCCTTTTTCCAGTTGTCAGGAACTTCACCTGACTGCCATGATTTTTCAATTATGATGGACAGCGTCTTAGCAACTTCATTTGCTGGCTCCTTCAGGACCCGTGGATGGATTTCTGTCCTAGGTTCAGCAGTAGCAGTCATTTTTTCTCCTTCTTGGTAGCTGGTGCAGTGCTTTGTTTTGACTTTCAGGCTGAGAACGGTTGCTGATAGCATGTTTGTTTTGAGTTACTGCTCAAATGTTTGGTTTGTCCAAGGACTGAGCTTCATGATCTGCCAGGGAAGGAGAGGAGGCTGGGAAGAAGGTTGGAGACAGGACACCTGACCCAGGCTATCCAAAGAGTTATACCATACCATAGCACGTCATACCCAGGATGTAACAGAGAGTCATAGGGAAGGGCTGGGACTCTCTGGCAGGATGGAGGAGGTATCAGTCGGTGCTCGGTCGGGTCGGGGGGGTGAGTTATGTGTCGGTGGCAGGTGATGGGTGTACTCTCTTCATTTTTCACTTCCTTGATCATTAGTAGTAGCAGTAGTGATTTGTGTTATACCTTAGTTATTAAACTGTTCTTATCTCAACCCATGGCAGTTGCATTCCTTCGGTTCTCCTCCCCATCCCTCGGGGGGGGGGGGGGGGGGGGGGGGGGGGGGGGGGGTTGTGGTGCTGCAGAAGACTGTGGTGAGCTTTTAAAGCACAACAGTTCTATCAGGTCCCATGGACTTGTGCACGTTCAGGTTCTTAAGATGGTCTTGAACCAGATCCTCTCCTACACTGGGCCTAAGGTCTTCATTCACACAGTACCTGTGTCTGCCTTCCAAGACTTGGGTGGTGTGGTCAGAGCATTTGCCAGTGAAGACTGAGGCAAAGAAGTCATTAAGAACCCCAGCCTTCTCCAAATCCAGGGTAGCCAGTTCTCCTGATATCTTATGGAGGGGGCCCACGTTGTCCCTAGTCTGTCTTTTATTTGCAGTGTACCTATAGAATCCTTTCCTATTATCCTTAACATCCGTAGCCAAGTTTAATTATAACTGGGCCTTAGCTTTCCTAATCTGGTCCCTAGCTTCCTGGACAACATCCCTGTATCCTTCCCAGTCCACCTGTCCTTGCTTTCACCTATTATAAGCCTCTTCTTTCCTGTGAATTTTTCTCAGCAACTCCTTATCCATCCAAGGAGGTCTCCTGGCCCTCCTGCTGCACTTCCTTCTAGTCAGGACGCAACACTCCTGAGCTTGTAGCAGGTGATCCTTGAATATCAACCAACAGTCTTGGGCCCCCCTGCCCTCTAGGGCTATGTCCCATGGAACCTTACTTAGCAGTTTCCTGAAGAGGCCAAAGTCTGCTCTCTTGAAGTCCAGGGCAGTGAGCTTACTGCACGCTCTTCTCACTGTCCTGTGGATCTCAAATTTGACCATCTCATGATTGCTACAACCATGGCTGCCCTGGAGAGTTACATTTCTCCGTTACAACGAGCCCTTCCCTGTTGGTAAGTACTAGGTCAAGCACGGCACCTCTCCTTGTCAGCTCCTCTATTACTTGCAGAAGCAAGTTGTCTTTCACACAATCAAGGAACCTCCTGGATTGCTTGTGCCAGGCAGTACCGCCCCTCCAACAGATGTCAGGGTGGTTGCAGTACCCCATGAGAACAAGGGCCTGCGAGCATGAGGTTCTTGTTATTTGTCTGTAGAGTTCTTCATCCACAAGTTCCTCTTGATCAGGCAGCCTGTAACAGATCCCCACAGCAATGTCCTCCATCACTGTTCTCCCTTTAACCCTGACCCACAAACTCTCTGTTGGCTGCTCACCTGTCTCCAGACAGAGTTCCATACTCTCCAGCCTATCCCTAACATAAATAACAACTCCCTCTCCCTGCCTTCTGGGCCTGTCTTTTCTAAAAAGCCTGTAACTTTCCATTCCAACACTTCAGTCATAGGAACCATCCCACCATGTTTCTGTGATGTCTGTTATATCCTGTCCCCACAGATGTGCCCACATCTCTAATTCCTCCTGTTTGCTCCCCATGCTACGGGCATTTGTATAGAGGCATCTGAGCTGAGCTCCAACTGAAGCCGGCTCATTGGCTGGAGCATCTGGAATATTTCTACATAATTCAAGCATTTATTATAGGTGCTGGCAACTGACTGGGAGTGTTGGGATGGAATGGTGTCTCCTCTCCCCCAACACATCTTGTTTAAAGCATCTTTGACCAGCCTGGCAAGCCTCCTACCAAAACCACTCTTCCGTTTTGTTGTCAGACCAGCTCCTCCAGCCCTCAGTAGGCCTGGCCTCCTAAATTGATTCCTATCTTCTAAATAATGGAGTGAAGATGCTTAAATTCTGCTCACAAGCAATACCAAAAAGTCCTGTGCATGAGATCAGGAGCATGCAAAATAAAGTACAACTGACTGCTGGTTTTGTTGTTTTATGCTCTTAAATGTGACCAAATAATTGTGATTTATATAACATAGATTGCAAATATAATTCTCTTAGTTACATTTTTCCTTCTTAATACAAAGTTATAAAATATATTGGCAAAAATAGTATGCATTTATCAAACTTGTAGATGTTTTGCAATGAAAGCACTGAGAATTTTTAAGTAGTAATCTCTCACGTATTTTGCTTCAATTATGTGTTTTGTAAGATTTCTAAGTAGCATTTGAAAGCTGTGCTCACTTTTTTTTGTATATTGTACTTCTTAGTCCTTCTTATAGTGAAAAGAAGCTCATTGGTAACTAAATTAATCATTTTTTCTGCAGGCTAGCTTAAAAAATGATAATGTTTAAATGGTAAAGATTTGAAAGGAGTAACTGGGTTAATTGTTTTAGCCATACTTGAACTTCCTTTACCTCAATCACTGAGAAGTGTGGCCAAACAGTTATTTGAACAAAAGCACTTGCAGCTTGTCAGTGTATGTTTTAGTTAGTTGGTTATTTGCTGTAATTACCTTAGACTTAAGAAATTCCATCCGAACAAATTGAAAGCAATTTGCCTTTGTTGTGTTGGAAATTATATAAACTGTGTGTTAGTTTATTGACTGTGGTTCTTGGTCAATGTTGTTATTTTGACTCAAGAAAGGTAGAGATTGAAAACATTTATAGAATCACCTAAATGGCCTATACCTACTAACATCAAATTGGACAAGTCTAAAGGAATTGTAGTTGAGTACCCAATATTCTAATTCACTGGAGGCAGAAGAATGAAGAAGTTAAGGATAAGATTGTTGGAGTTCCAAAAGACAGGGGTTGGCTGTGAGTTACAGGCAGTAAAATGCTAGAGGCAGATCAAGTGGGGTATGTGGTATGTTAAGGTGGTCTAAAGACAGTGCAAAAGCATGAGACAGAAGGACAAAACAAATGGAATAAGGATGAAAGGAATAAATAAATAACATTTGGGATAAAGTAGGTGGAGGTGTGAAGCACCAATGGGAAGTCAAGGAAATGCTGGAGAACATGGGAGGAGGGAAGGAAAAGTGTTCAGAAAGGTCTCAGGGACACAGTGAAAGGAGGAGTGTAGTGGAGGTAGAATATGATATTGCTGGAATCCTGTGTTGAACAATGAATATAGAAAGGTGTTATAGGAAATAATTTGCACTAGGGAAGGATAGAGTTGCTCATGTTTATCAATGTCAGTAGCTGTAATTCTATCCCCAAGTGAAGACAGTCTGCTCATCCTTCTGAAATCTTATTTCAGGTTCTCTGTAGATTCCAGCATGTACTACTGACTGACTTGCTCTGTCTCCATGGGATTTTATAGTTTTCCATTAATGCAGACGAAGTTGAAAACTTGGTGCTGTGCCAGAGAGAAACTGTCAGAAAACAGCAATCTCAGCATCCAGGTCAAACACCTTTTCTCTTCTCCCCTTTTTTTCCCTTTGAAAACTTACTCTTATATTACAAAAAGTGCAATGGGATGCTTCTGTCCTCAGCAATGTATCATCTGTGGATTCAGTTAATTACTCCTGTTTGTAGTTTTGAATTGTATCGTGAGTATTGCTGCTTAGTCTCTGATGTTGCAGATGTTGCAGATGCCTTAAAATATGCCCTTTTCCTGATCATCACCAGTTCCGCATTGTAATAAAATGTGCTTTTCTGTTCTCTTTGGTTTTGGGGTTTGTTTTTCTTTTTTCTTTCCATTTACCAGTGACTTTGCCTAATCCACTTTTAATAAAAAGGGAAAATACAAAGGAATGTACTTTTCCTTAATATTTGTCTAGGAAAATCTCGGCACTGATTAACTTTCAGCCTTCTCTCATATTAAATCTTCAGATATCCATGGATAACTGGTAGTTTGTGAAATGCAAAGAATTTTAAACTCTTACCAGTTCATAAATAATTGCAGCTTCTTGCAGGTTGTTGTGAATAATGATGAATATTCAGATTTCTAATGTTCAGGCTCCTTTGCCATACACATTGTACTGAAGAAACAGTAGCATTTTGTTGCTGCTTTTATAAGTTATGTCTGACTTTGTGTAGTGTCAGTAAGCTTTCTGATGTCGGTAATAGTTTCTCCCTTTCTTTCTTTCTTTGTTTTTTTTTTTATGGAGTCTCTAGTAGGAGCATGGAAGATGGCATTGGATGCATACAGGATTGCATACAGGGGCTGCATACAGGATTTGATCTCAATATTTATCTGGAAGTGTGAAAATACTTAGATGTATCATAATCACAGATACAGAAGTCTCTCACACAACATACACTGGTGGTAGGAAGAGTTGTCCAATTGGTAGTAGCCTAGACAGCCACTGCCAAATAACAAGGTTAGGTTTTAAATATGGAAGGAATTCAGATGACTTCTGTCCATTTTCGACATATTGTAGAATCACTGAGATGAAAGATTAGCAAAACTCTCTATTAACTGACAGCTTGGTAATCCCTGAGCAGGGAAGTTTTACTGTCCTTACTGTATATATCTACTTATTCTGGGAACAAGCTATAGGGTAGCACCTGCCTGCCACTGCAGGGAAGAGCGGAACAAAGGCAGGGAATAGGTTTTGAAGCTGGCTAAGCCTGAGGGAGTTTGTAGCTAGAGATTTATCAGATCTACTAATTTCATTCTGCTCCTTTTCCTTTCCTCTTTATTTTCAGATGATGAAAGACTGTTTAACTTCATAAAAGTGCCTGTGAACATCAGATGATCACAAATGGGATTAAAAAAACCTAACCCCTCAAATATAAAGTGATTGAGGAAGACTGGGATGTTCGTGCACTGTGTTGAGGAGAACCAAGCTCTTGTATAAGATGGATCCCTTCCTAGAAGAGAGCCTTTCTGTATCACAAATGAAGCAATCCTTGGGTAGAAAAAAGTAAAAATCAAACCACTTGGTTCTTGCTGGCTTTTTTTGCATGTGTCTGTGGTCAGAAAAAATTCTTTTTCCTTCTCACAGCAGCTGGTCATTCAACGTGTACAATGATTTTTGTTGGTAAGTAAAAGCATGTCTTTATTGTGCCTTAACAACAGAGACAGACATTGACTTTGAGAGCCAGTGCACTGTTTTGGTTTATTCAGATATTTTGATGTAAGCTGAAGAAAAGAGTTCCTTGAAATTAAGCAGAAAAGAAAACATTTATGTGAAAGCCAAGGAAGATTTCATAGTGATGAAGTTGAACAGCAGGAATATTTTCCACTCTATTGTAATAATACAGGGGTTTTCTTTCCTTCTGCACACATTTGTGTGGGGAAAAAAAGTGTTGGAGAGCATGTGGAGTACAAGATGAATGCAGAAGGATTTGCTTGACAGTGTGCTGAGGCTGAGCAAATACGCAGACGGTCTTACTCTGTTGACAGCCTTCTCCAATTTTAAAGGGACTCTCTGTAAAATAAGTGAACCACGGTATCCAGTCTTTCATAATTACATGGGAAAAACAAGTCATCCAGAAGGCTTCCAAACCAGAAGAAGTATCCCGTATGGGATATATCTTCTTCGTCTTGTCTCTGCAAAGTAGCAATTTTAGGAGCTTTGACCCTTCCATCCTGTTAGTTTTCATGTTACTGCTTCCACATATGATAGCTATACCTCAATGTAAAGCAATGTTGATAGGAAATAAAAGCACTTTTCTTACTATATACTCAGAAATACCTACTTGAACAACTGAGCTATTGCAGTCATGTACTGCTGAAACGCAGCTGAGGAGGGAAGCATGTAGGAAGCTGAAGGGGTGCAGGGCTCCAAAACTGAAGCTGTTTTAATTCTCAAACCGAGGCGTTTGAACTTGAAACCTTTGGGATTATTTCTGTTGTTGAACTGGTGTCTGTGGAGTCAGGCTGTGCAATAACTGGAACGAAGGCCCAATCCATCTCCAAGGCAACCAGATGGAATTCTGGCAGTTGGGTACCTGTCATGTGATTCAGACATTAGTGCTCCTTTATGCTCTGATGCCAGAATGTAATACCAGTCTGTTTGGAGGTGATGTAGAAAAGGTAGCAAATAAAATATACAAGTTTATAAGATGGAAACCATCTGTGTCATCTAGAGGATTCTCCTGTGACACAGTGTCGTGGTTTAAACCAAGTCCCCCAACTCCCGGAGAGTTAGGAAGGAGAATCCAAAGAATGTAGCCCCCACGGATTGAGATAAGAATGGTTTAATTGCTAAGGCATAACACAAAACCCCTACTGCCATTCACTACTACAAATAATAATGATACAGCAAACAGCAAGTGAAAAGAATACAACACCCCACCAGCCACCGACCCATAACTCACTCCACCCTGCCTGGCCGAGCACCATGTGCTCCCTCCTCCATTTTCCCCTCCAGCTTCTCTTTCCCAGTATGCATCCTGGGCATCACGTGCTATGGTATGGAATACCTCATCGGCTAGCCTGGGTCAGGTGTCCTGTCTCTCCTTCCTCCCGGACTCCCCTCCTCCACCTGGCTGGAAAAAACCTTGAACAAAAACACCCTCAAAACATGCTCAAACCATGACATTATCCACCCCTTATTCCATACCATTCACGTCATGCCCAGATCCCACATTTCAATACACAATCACTCTTAAGTCCACCCCTCGATCATGAGACATCTCTATGTTGCATCTCTGGACTGACAGCCTGAAGTGTCTGGGCCCACCAGGCTCAAAATCATTCACTGTCCCCTTCAGCAGTTCTACAGCTTGCTGCTGGGGACTCCATACAGCTGCCTTCCACCTCCAATGCTTCCAAAGCACTGGAGGGGCCCAGTGGATCAGATACTTGGCCATACTGTCCCACATGCCCTGCCACTCATGACTGTCCAGCCTTGGGGACAGTCTCCTGGTGCACCTATGTACTTGTCTAACCTTAGACAAGACCCAAACCTGACTCTGCTTAACTTTTGCAACTGGGGCTGATGTAGCTGCCCTGCTTGCCAGTTCTCCCACTATCAGCTTCTCTTCTCCTGAGTCCGGATCTTCCTCCTCTGCCTTGCTGGGAAGTGCTGTGTGGTCTCCTGCCTCCTGCTGGGGCTCGGCGGGTGACTTCCGGGGAATATTCTCGGATGCTGCGGGGTTCGGAACGGCAGCAGGACTCGGTTCCTCCTCTGCCTTGCTGGGAAGTGCTGCGTAGTCTCCTGCATCCTGCTGGGGGTCGGCGGGCGACTTCTGGGGGACACTCTCGGCCGTCGGAGGGTCGGGAACGGCCGCGGGACTCACCCCCCCCGCTGCGTGATCCTGCCGCTCAGCTACCGCCCTGCTCCGCTCCTCCCCCGCCTGCTCCCGCTGCTCTGCCACAGCCGTTTGGCTCCCCATGCTGCTCTCCCTGGCAGCCTCAGCTGCCGGCAGCTCCCGGGGCCGCTCCTTCCTGGCTTCACGCAGCTCCACACAGACGACGACGAGGATAAGGACAAGGACAGCGAAGAGCAGCAGGACGGCCTGGTACAAGTCCAAGTCCACGGCCACGTCCATCCCCCCCTGCTGCCGGAGCCCCACTGTATTACAAGCCTCCGACACAAACACATCCAATCCATACACAAAGTACCCGGCAAAATCCCGAAACAGCAAGATCCAGAGAAAAACCTCTAAGAGCCAATAAATCAGCATTGTGACAAGAGACCATAAATCCGCTCAGATCTGTTCTTATCTCAAACCCTCGGGCCCCACGTTGGGCGCCAAAAATGTCGTGGTTTAAACCAAGTCCCCCAACTCCCGGAGAGTTAGGAAGGAGAATCCAAAGAATGTAGCCCCCACGGATTGAGATAAGAACGGTTTAATTGCTAAGGCATAACACAAAACCCCTACTGCCATTCAGTACTACAAATAATAATGATACAGCAAACAGCAAGTGAAAAGAATACAACACCCCACCAGCCACCGACCCATAACTCACTCCACCCTGCCCGGCCGAGCACCATGTGCTCCCTCCTCCATTTTCCTCTCCAGCTTCTCTTTCCCAGTATGCATCCTGGGCATCACGTGCTATGGTATGGAATACCTCATTGACTAGCCTGGGTCAGGTGTCCTGTCTCTCCTTCCTCCCGGACTCCCCTCCTCCACTTGGCTGGAAAAAAAAAACCTTGAACAAAAAAAAACACCCTTAAAACATGCTCAAACCATGACACACAGGTTCACAGGGATACTGCAGTTTCTTTGACTATATCAAGCCCATTCAAAAAAACAACTGTAGTGAAAATATGAATGAGAGAACTAATGGGGAGATAGAATGTCTGAAAATCTTTTTCAGACACCAAATTTCTTTGAAGCTTGTCCAGAATTATTCAGAAAATGCTTCCCCTCCATAAGCTTGGCAGTCTACAACCCTGTCAAGTGTCTGTGTAAATGTCAAATTAAGATGGCTTTGGAAGAATTTGGATATGAACAGGCAGGATATTTAATTGTAAATAGGAAGCTTAAGGGAAATGTCTTCACAGGCAACAAAATAAATCCATATTTGTGTTGTAGCTTCCTATAATATACAGCAATTTAATAGTAACATTTGGACAGGCTTTTAGTAGAACTCAGTGCTTACTTAATTATAAAAAGCAAAGTTATATGGCAATGAATTGTCTTCTTTCAGATACCAAACAAATCTAAGTACATTTACTTTCATCTTTTTATTTACCTTTAATGCATTTTGACATTTTACAAAACCTAAACTGCTAACACATCTTAACACCAGTGGCAGTGGTGTTCTTTTCTGTGTTTCTTCATGATTTTCCTTTTTTTCTATTGGAATTCTGTGGATTACAACATGTTAATTTCCTTGCAGTACAAGCTATACAGACCTCTGAGCAGGGCAAAAATCTTGGTTTCAATACTATAAAATGATGTTAGATGTAAGAAAGAAGTTCTTCACTGTGAGGATGGTGAGGCACTGGAATGGATTGCCCAAGGAAGTTATAAATGCTCCATCCCTGGCAGTGTTCAAGGCCAGGTTGGATGGAGTCTAGGGTGATATGGTTTAGTGTGAGGCATCCCTGCACATGGCAGGGGAGTTGGAACTAGATGATCTTAAGGTCCTTTCCAATCCTAACTGTTCTATGATTCTGTGATGATGAAGGTCGAACTCAAGGCACATGAGGATTTCAATCGGTGTCTGTGTGAGAAAATGCTATTAATTTCTATTTGGTTTTCTTTCATTTTATGTCACTATTGTCAGCTTGCTAAAGCCCAAAACCCTTTGGCATCACAGGCAGCAATAGCCTTTTTGTTCACTCCAGGAGGTGGCTAAGCACTAAAGGAGGTTTTCTGGCTGTGCTGTGCCATGTGGGCAGGTGCAGCAGTGTAAATGGCTGAAGTGTCACAGTGCCTGTGCTGATACATAATGAGTTTTTCTGTGGGAAGTATGTAGATAGAAAATAAACACAACAGAGGTGAATTATACTTTCATAACAAATAAAAACTTAACTAACATAAACATCTGTAACTGAAAAACTCAGCTTGCAATACCCCCACTGGTGGTCATCAGAAAAGATTAAGAGGTGGCTGGTTTTTTTCTAGATATCAAATGATGTCAGAAATAGCTGCTTTTTCTGATACGTCCTTTGCCTTGTTTTCTCAGCACTGAAGTTCAAAGCATAGCCCTCAAATTTTTCTCCAAGTTGGTTATCCATCTTCTGCAGAGACATCAACAGGTAAGGGAAACAAAGCTGCTTAACAGTTTTGCAGTTCTGGAGGTTCTGGTGATTGGAGTAATATGGCTTCTTTGAGACAGAAACCCTAAACTTGTGTTTTCTTGTGTCGTTGCACCTCTTTTGGTTATGTCTTAGTTTTTGAAGACACTGCCACATTCTCAAATGATATGGACATGAGTATCGCTAATAAATTCCTCTCTAGCATCCTGGCCTGTATCAGCACCAGTGTGGCAGCAGGATCAGGGCAGTGATTGTCCCCCTGTACCAGGCACTGGTGAGGCTGCACCTTGAATCCTGTGTTCAGTTCTGAGCCCCTCACTACAAGACATTGAGGTGCTGGAGCTGGGCCAGAGAAGGGCAGTGGAGATGATGCAGGGCCTGGAGCACAAGTGTGATGGGGAACGGCTGAGGGACCTGGGACCTGGGTCCCTGGGGGGACCTTATTGCTCACTACAACTACCTGACAGGAGGATGGAGCCAAGAGGTGGCTGGTCTCTGCTCCCAAGGAGCAAGGGATGGGACAAGGGCTTCAAGCTGCACCAGGGGAGGTTTAGACTGAGATGAGGAACAATACCTTCACCAAAAGGGTTGTCAAGCACTGGAACAGGCTGCCCAGGGAAGTCACATTCCCTGGAGGTGTTTTAAAAAGGTGTAGATGAGACACTTAGGGATTTGATTTAGTGGTGCACTTGGCAGTGCTGGGTTAATGATTGGACTCAATGATCTTAAAGGTCTTTTCCAATGATTCTATGACTCTATGCTTCGACTTGTGTGGTCATTGGTGAGTCTGCTGTCAAGGGACAGAGTGAGAGAATTGCCTGTTGTCCTGGGTTCAGAATACTGCTTTGACTAAAAGATGTATCTGCCATCTTAACAATCTGTGACACAGTAGGCCAACATTTGAATGGACTCTACCCAGGGGCCCCAGATTCCTATAGCTACAGAAGGAGTCAGGACAAAGGAGGAGTTTGCTTTGGTAGATGAGGATTTGGTTAGGGATCAGCTATGCAATCTGGACATCTATAAATCAATGGGTTTGGATGGAATACACCCACGGGTGCTGAGGGAGCTGGCGGAGGTCATTGCTAGGCCACTCTCCATCATCTTTGGTAAGTCGTGGGAAACGGGAGAGGTGCCTGAGGACTGGAGGATGGCAGATGTCACACCAGTCTATAAGAAGGGCAAGAAGGAGGGCCCAGGTAATTATATACCAGTCAGCCTTACCTCCATCCCTGGAAAGGTGATGGAACAACTTATTCTTGACTCCATCTCTAGGCATATCAAGGATGAGGGGGTTATTAAGAACAGCCAACATGGTTTTACCAGGGGGAAGTTATGTTTGACCAACCTTATAGCCTTCTATGAGGAAGTAACTAGGTGGAGGGATGATGGTAGAGCAGTAGATGTGTTTTTTTCTTGATGTCAGTAAGGTGTTTGATACTGTCTCCCACAGCATCCTCATAGATAAGCTAAGGAAGTGTGGGCTTGATAAGACCTGGACAGGCTGGAGAGTTGGGCAGGGAAAAATTTGATGAAATTCAACATGGGCAAGTGTAGAGTCTTGCATCTGGGGAATAACAACCCCATGTACCAGTACAGGTTGGGGGTTGACCTGCTGCAAAGTAGTGAAGGGGAAAGGGACCTGGGGATCCTGGTGGATAGGAGGATGACCATGAGCCAGCAATGTGTCCTGGTGGCCAAGAAGGCAAATGGCATCCTAGGGTGCATTAGAAAGGATGTGGTTAGTAGGGCAAGAGAGGTTCTCCTCCCTTCTACTCTGCCTTGGTGAGGCCGCATCTGGAATATTGCATCCAGTTCTGGGCCCCTCTGTTCAAGAAGGACAGGGAATTGCTTGAAAGAGTCCAGCGCAGAGCCACAAAGATGATGAAGGAAGTGGAACACCTCCCTTATGAGGAGAGGCTGAGGGAGCTGGGTCTCTTTAGCTTGGAGAAGAGGAGACTGAGGGGTGACCTCATCAGTGTTTACAAATATGTAAAGGGTGGGTGTTAGGATGATGGAGATAGTTTTTTTTCAGTGATATCCAGTGGTAGGACAAGGGGCAATGGGTGTAAACTGGAGTATAGGAGGTTCCATGTGAACATCAGGAAGAACTTCTTTACTGTAAGAGTGACAGAGCACTGGAACAGGTTGCCCAGGGGGGTTGTGGAGTCTCCTACGTTGGAGATATTCAAGGCCTGCCTGGACAAGTTCCTGTGTGATGTACTCTAGGTTACCCTGCTCTGGCAGGGGGGTTGGACTAGATGGTCTTTTGAGGTCCCTTCCAACCCTTGGGATTCTGTGATTACTATGACATGTGGGGTTCACCACCTTGAAAAAAACCCTGCATTTACTAACGAGTAGTATCCATTTGGCAGTTCATAGTCTGATGTGATAGTAAGTGCTAACACCTAATTCTATAGCACACTTCTCACATATTCTGTGCCTCCAGATACCAAAAGTCCTGAAAAAATGTATTCAGCTCATAGTTTGTTCTTGTGGAGATGGACAACATACATAGATGCTGTTAAAAGGCTAATACCATTCCTTCTGATCACTGAGAAACTCATGCTTGATGAGTAGTTTAAACATGAATTTTCTGGATCTTTTTAGATGAAACCCATTAATTCAGGACTTAAAATGTATATTGTGTACGTAATAGGTACACACAGTCAAAACACATAATGCCATCAAATTTTTCTAAATTTTAACAGGATTTAATTAGTAAACAGATAGAATTGTTTAAATTCTGGTACAAAATTTAACACAGCCTCTTGAAATAACTCTGCAGAAAGGGGACATGAGATGTTCTTGTGTCTCCAGGCCACTCTACATTGCTGTACAGGTTTATTTGCTTTCAATTGCTTTCTGACTTCAGTCATTCTGAAATATTCTGTTGGTGATGTGGACATACTTTTAGTTAACCACTGAGTGTTAACAAGGATGTGCTGGTGTTGGCTGAATATTGAAATTCAAGGGTTGAGTCTAGAAATGAGGGACATGTTCTACTGTGAGGATGATCAATGACTGGATCAAATTATACCTTCCAGACAGAATGATTGCTTTGTTAAATGTTAACATTAGACTGTAGAAAGCAAACAAACAAAACCCTGCACATTTATTCAGCACTACATTACTGACTGGGACACAAAGCTAAGGGAAATTCTCTGGTCTGCTGTGCAGAAGCTATTGGGTTTTTTCCTTTTAGCTTCCCTCCTGCCATGCCCACCTTCTGTGAACAGAGAATAAGGGGATTTTGTGACTGAAGCACCAGGAGATATGCAAAAATAGGTAGTGATAGAAAATAAAGAAGGCAGGCAGTTTAAATACTTCTGGTTTCTGTGAGTCCTGTGCTTTATTCCAATGTAGTTATTTAGATGTTTTTAGTTTGAGTAGCATACGTCCATATGTATGGGCTGCACACAAATTCTTGTTAGAAAAGAAGAATGCTTATTTCTTAAATTGTAGATAGTGTTGCCTTTAAAAAGTCTGCTGTTTATTTAGAGATGGTCTTTTAAGAGGAGTTGGTAACATTTAACAGAGCTATATCTGTTATTTGAGGTGAGCATACAATTAAATGTTCTTAATATCAACTCTGTAAATCTTGACTTCTACCATCTAGTTAAAGCTCTTTGTAGGACAGACATTACCGTTTTATATCAAATTAAGACACTGGAGGTATTGCAGTGAAACACTTCCAAATGCTGTGCTTCTTGTCTGTCACCATTTGGATCTGGTCCATAGTTGATGGAGAACAGATCTTCCTCTTAGATCTTGTTGGAACAGTTGCTGGTTTCCATGTGTTCCAATTGGGTATATGTGAATGTCTGACATTAAAAAATAGCAGCAGTTTGTATTCTGCACAAAATCTTAACAAAGAGAAAAGCAACAGCAACAACAACAAAAACAAACAAACAAACAAAAATTCCCCCAAAAAACAGCCCAGAGAAGAAAGCCCCAAGACCTCAGTGTTGAAGCCATCTAAAAAGCCATTTGCTTTGAAAATGGGGTCAGGGGATGGTAGAATCAGAGCCAAGCCTCCATGCTACCTAGAACTGGCAATCTGAGATTTGTCACAACTGTGAAACTCTCAGAACTGCTATAAGAAGTTTTTAGTTGTAGTGATACAAAACCAGAATTGTTCCATTAAAGTTAAAGGGATTATGCACATACAAATAATTCTGACTTTTATGCCTTGTTCTCCATCACTTTGCTTGACCACATACAGTAGAAAATAGAATCTAAACAAAATTGTGGTTATGTGAAATGGCATGTCATTCACAAAAGCTCTCATTATGTATTTCTACAAGAAGAGGGTAAATGTCAATCAGTATGTTCCGGAACACCCCATCTTCTGCCCAGCATGTTGTTTGAGGGTTCAGAAAAAGTCTTTTTGGAAAATTTATTTGCAAATTTCCACCCTTCCTGGAGATGCAGCAGGAACTCATCTAGGTGGCAAAGCTGGCCATTGTAGCTAGAAGGGAATAATTCTGCCCAAGCTGTGCCAGCATAACATAATTGGGTGTGTTATGCTAGAAAAAGGCAACTTCTTTCTGTAACAATCGTACTCCATGCTATAGCATATAACATAGGGAAGTTATATGAAATACAGAAATGCTTCTTCTGCCTTTGTTGTAAAATCTGAAGCAATTAATTTTGGCCAAGCGGTGAAATTACAATTAATTGTCTGCTGTAATACAAAACTCTGATAGACCTGTTGATAACGTGCTCAAAGAAAACCAGTGCAGCACCAACTCCATTGTTTTCGATGATCACCAGAAAGTAGTATCTAACAACTGGGTGACTCTAAAAGACACCTTCCAGTGGATTCTTTTAACAAGAATTTAAAAGAAGAGCTGAAAAGCAGTTGAAAAGTACCCCAGAAACCTATAAGTACATCCTTGAGACTTGAGCCAGTCATCCTTAGTGCACACACACAAAGGTTTGCAAGTGGAGTATGGCTCATGCGATGTAAATTGCCCCTGGGGTCGTGTGTGGAGTCCGCCTTTTGGAGTTTGTCAGATGAATATGTCCCTCTTGGCAGCTATCTCCATTTAGTCTTAACTGTGTGCCAGTGACTGCTGCATGAGTTAAACCTGCCTTGCTTCCAACAGATACTCAGTACAAAGGTGATGGGTCATGTTGGTGAGTAGTGGGGTGAGCGGGATGCCGTGGAAAGGACTCAGTCAGAGATCAATATGATCAGACAAAAAGCCATTTATTGCAAAGCATTAACTCCTTATATACTATTGCTTACACACACCTACAGCAATTTGGCATATCATGATTGGATACGTCTTGAAGACCATTAGTGACTAACATATAATTGGTTAAGCACAGGTGTGAGAACTTGACCTCGAAAGCTTGCCAACAGTCCACAGTTCTCATCACTCAGTGAATTACAGCTTCTTCTTATCTTGCTTGCTTAGGCTTCCTCGGGCCTCCCACGGCCTTGCTGTATCCCTCGGAGTTATTCAGAGCTCATGTACCAAATATCCATTCTCCTGTGAGAACACTGTCTCCACAGGGGGATATGGGAGAAGTAGGTGATAGGTAAATTCATAGGAAGTGGGATCATATTGCCAGTTGTCTTCCCAGTGGTTTGCCATTGCATTTGTCCTGCCTATATTTCAGTGTTTCACTGCATTTGTTGTGTTTAGGTGTGGAAACAGAGCTCTGTAACTTCTTTGCATGCATGTAAGAAATAGAATCCTAATTTTTCTCCCTAAATAATGACAGGACACCCTTGCTATGTGGAAACATGTAGTTATACTGCTGCAGAATGAAGATTTGGTATTAAGGGATGCTGCTACTGAGGTTATACAAATGGCACAGTCTGATAAAGAGAGCAGTAAAGGAACAGGAATGCTGAAATTTTCTTTACATTTAAATATTATTGGATATTTAAGAGTCAAAAGTATTTTTCCTCTTATCACAAACTTGTTGCTAACTGTAAAGTGATCTCTTATAAACACTTACCATGGAAGATACAAGCAAGTTATGATGTTTGACACCCACTTCTCCTTATTTTGTTTTTACTATTCTTGGTATAATCTGCATACAGTTACATGGGTATGTAAAAAAGACAATATCATTATTCAGCTTTATGGCTCTTGCTGTGATGAGTCAACTACAACACAATTCCACATTCTGAAAATTGTTTAATACCAGCTTTGGTCTAATATAATGCAGTGGAAGAAACTATTGAATCCCATGTCATTAATAGAGCCTGATCACAGAGAGATAGGAATCTGGGAAACAGTGTTCAACTTATTTATTCATTATTAGACTTTGAACTCCGTTTAGATCGAGATCAACAAAGACAATCCTGAGCATACCCACAATGTGCTTTCAAGGATGTCGGCACTTTTGTATTCATGTCCTAGTTTACTCAACTCTAATTTTAAAATAGCCACAAAACTTGCATATGCTTTAACTAATGAATGCGCTTTGAAAGTCTTTGCTGGTGCGTTCTTCCATATGTTGTGAATATGCTGCCAAGCTCCTCTCTCTGGTGGTGTATGCTACTCAGTAATGCCTATACTTGTTTGCAGCCAGTTCATATTAGTTGTCCATCTTCATGTGAAATTCTGCTGGACTGAAGCTGAAGCAGCTCTCTGGTGGGGTAAAAAACAAGAAAAAAAAGAACCAGAAGAAAAGAAAAGGCAGTAAATGTCTGTTTGCCACTACTGTAGATAGAAATAGCCTGGAATGTGCTCATGTGGCAGATGTGGTTTTGAGCTGGTACTGTTTGGGCACAGTGCTATATAATACAGGATAAGTTAAAAGGAACCCAACACTGGCCTATGGGGGGCATCCTGAAATGCCTCGAGATGATACTTTCTCTGAAAATAATACAATGCTGTTTTTTCTCTCTGGCTCCTTCTATCTTTTCCCTTCTTCCTTGTAACCCTGTGCCAAGGAATATTGCCTTGTTACTGAATGAGGACTCTGTCCTACCAAATCCTACAAATTTTTTGTGCTTTGCTTTCTAGCTTTTGGGGGAGCAGGATAAAGAGTTTGGCACCTGAGGCTTTTGTTTACAACCAGATTAAAATAAGGTTTCCTCTGAATGTTGTTTGTTACTTCCATTTACACCCTTTCTTTTTGTGTGCACATGACAGTATGCAAGTTTTGGGTCTGAGGTTTAGGTATTGCATGGATCAGCAGTGCTCTCTCTCCCAGCAACTATTAAATTACATTCAGATATCTAATTGTTTTTTCTCAGTTATCATGCCATGCAAGTCTGCTCTTTCATCACAGAACTGATTTAAAACATCTAAGCTAATACCCTGAAATTCATTACAAGCCATACAGCAGCTCTCTTTAAATGTTTTATTTGATAACAAATTGCTGGTTATCTTACATTGACTGACTTTTCATTTCCATTACATGATGACAAATAAGGATGGTGGCCCAGCAGTTTTATCACGAGATCAGAAGAAGGATGACTCAAGATTAGAAACAGGAATGGATGTTTTGAAACCCATTTTCCTATGTTCTGTAACTGTTTCAGTTCCATTTCATTGCCATTACCACTCGTTAACGTGAGACAGTAAACAGGCTACAATTTCAGCTTAATTTGTGCATCAAAAAAGTTGATGTCCTAGTAGCAGTTACGTTTCCAGAAACAGGTTACTGCGCTTCACCTTTTCCTGATGTTAGTTTTCTGTACAGAGTGGGAATGCTTCTCCCAAAATCCAAGCACTGCACTTGCCAGCAATTTTGACACTAGCATCATTATATCCACTCTTCACAAAATTCTCTTTCTTGCTGTGTACACAGTGTCTAAGGTAGGAGGATGTAGCTGTCTAAAGAAGAACTGTATTGTTGGTGTTGGGAATCAGCTGAAGTGTTTCATTTATATGTGAGATCCAACAGAATCCCTGATTGTAGTCTGATAACTGCCTCTGCCCTTCATGCATGATACCACCTGACATCTGTGAAAGAACAGAGTATGAAAGGGTATATGGTTGTATGTAACAGCTGGACCAAGTCTCAATTTGTGTTCTGCCTCAGCAGAATAGGATGTGTGAACTTGGACTGTTGTTAGTAATAACAAGTTGTTCGCATAGATTGTTCATATAGTTGTTATAGGACATTTTTCCTTTGCGTACATATTGCTTGAATAACAGTACAAATGTGAAGCAGTATGACAATGTCAAATAGGTACTCTCAGGTCACTTATAGATCATGACACTGGAGGCAAATGATCCCATCTATTAGTGTGGTTTCATTTCCAGTAACAGCTCCTATCTTGTGTAGTTTGTTCAAACATTGTGTGAGCTCCTGGAAGAAAATAGTAACTTGGTTTTTGCTATTCCCTTATGGCTTTTAGTGAGGGCAAACTCCCCAGTTTCCTGGGGAAATCCATGCAGTTTTGGCTCACTCAGATTATGACAGCAGTAACCTTGCACAGTCTGAAATGCAGGGTAACAAATCTGACACAAGAACTGTGTGAAAATTGCAACCTCCATTCTCATTTAAAAGGAGAAAAGCTCAAAAGACCAAATACTGACTGACAGCAGGGCTTCTGTCCTCACTCTGTCCTACTCTTCAGCCCCAAGAAAACCCCTACAAAATCTACAATTGTTAATAGAAGGCAAAGACTCCCCCTGCTACCAGTAACATTCATTTTTATATTCTAATTCAAGCAGAAAAGCTTAATTAAATTATGTAGCATGTGTAAAATCTCAGGGTCAGAAGGGGAAGCTTCTGAGGTTGGCTGGCTCAGTCATTTTCTGAGCAGAGCAGGTCAGACAGAATTCTGTCCCACTAGGAAGGAGAAACCCCCTTGTTTTCCTTGCTAAAAATACCAACTTAACAGGTAGTTAAGGTTTTCCTAACAGCTTGAACAATGTAAACCCCATCTGTAACTGGAGGTATTGTATGGTACACTTTGTTGTTGTTTCCTCATGCATTGAGGTGTAAACTTCTGGGGGATTGTTTTATTCCTTTTAGCATGAAGGAGGGTACAGGAAGTATTGTATTAGGTGTAAAGGTAAAATAGCTGCTTTGAAATCTAATTTAAATTAGTGACCCATGGCTGTGTAAAGTCTAGACCTATTCACAGCATTTCTTATCCAAGACGGTTATTCCCTACAAGAAAGAAGATCATTTAAGTCAGGGAAACAGGAGGGGTTTTTTTGCTTCTGATGGTCACTTTACTGAATATCCTGAAAAATGAACTCGGTGCTGGAACAATAACTATGTCGTCTTTTTCCTCCATGGCTTTTTTTAGGGTGCTACTTTTAGAAGTGCTACCTTAAGGTATGAGCTTGTCAGTATTAGCAAAGTTTGAATAAACTATTTTTTACTTTTATAGCTAAGCCAGTGCAATTCTATACAATTCTATGTTAAAAAATACCTTGGTCAGCTTAACCTTAACTAAGCTGAATCAAGCTTAGATGAGCAATTAGATTTGAGAAATTGAGTAAGACTTTTAAAAGTGCCTGAATGATTTAGCAGCTTTAGATCTTCTTGAATGTAATTTAGGCCTTTCAGTAACCTTCTGCTCCATTTATTGTGAAATAGCAGTATTGGATAGGGATGCTCAGGCACTGGAGCTCTGTTCAGCACAAGTCAGGTAAATGGCTCACTCTGAACACTACCATTCTGGGGCATGCTGTAAACATCATTGAAAATCAGTTCAATGCTGCTGTTGTTAGCTCCCTCAGTTCTTGAGTAACTGTGAGAACGGGATTTGGGCTGTAAATGGTAGAGTCACTATTGCTGATTTGATCCACTGGCCAAAACTTCAGGTATATTAACCCTGTTTCTTCTGTTTCCATTTCACATGCTTAAGAAAATAAGTAATAGACAGTGCTCTTGTGCCAGGAGTTTCTGAACAAAAGACAATGAAAAACTCTCTTGATGGTTGTTCACTTCCCATTTTTTGGTTTGCCAGCAAAACCCCCCATTATTAGCAGACTGACTCCCCATTCTGAAGGACATCCTCTTGGGAAGAGAGTTGCACTGTTCTACAGAGCAGATTTGGCTGAGATTCTTGTGGAAAACTTTATTGCTGAGTATTGACCTGTGTTTTAGTGGTCCACAAAATCTC
Source organism: Melopsittacus undulatus (assembly GCF_012275295.1). Classification (NCBI taxonomy): domain Eukaryota; kingdom Metazoa; phylum Chordata; class Aves; order Psittaciformes; family Psittaculidae; genus Melopsittacus; species Melopsittacus undulatus. The sequence continues at coordinate 103,099,009 of NC_047529.1, read as the reverse complement.
AACCCTATCTTACTGTATCAGACTAAATGCATTTAGGTGCCTTTCAGCAACTTTTATTTTGCTTATTGACTACAGAGTATAAATTAGAGCAAAGGGAGAAGTTAAAGCATGAGGGAAAAGAATGCAGTAGAAAAAAAATCGTTTAATTAGATTAAAGAACTAAAACATTTTCCAGATGACTTTGAATTCCTTTCTAGACTTCAGCATTTCTCTGAGTAGAAACCTTTCTCTGTGAACCATGCTGTCTCTTTGGCATGAACAAAAGACGAGCTACTTCGTTCTTGCCTCTGTTTGTTCACATATCTTGAGTATAAAAGGTAAAATGTAAATAAACTTTATCACGAATCGAGAGTAGGTGCCTTTCTATCATGAAGGTGTGTGCAAGAAGGCTTAGTTGGTTTTTTTTTGGGGGGTGTAAGGTGTAAATAAGCCTTACCAATGGCAGCAAAGGAGAAGAAAGAAGTTGAGAAGACCAGAAGATCTTAACATTTGTAAAAGATGAGAAGAAATCCTACTCAGATTTATGTTTCTTGTTTCTATCCTCTAAAAATCTTCCTTGGTCAACTTAAAGCTGTACAGAAGTTTTCATACATATGTGCTGTAGACAATCTACTAAATCACTTGCGTGGAAGGTAAGAGACAGTGTGTGATGCTAATGCAGCACCATGGTCTGGCACTCATCATCAACACCACAGATGGTAGCAGTAGATCATTGGTGACTAGTGTGATGCCAAAGCTGGTATTCCAAATGTCCTTTACAGCTGATCCATGAAGTATTTCAGGACAAGTGACTTGGATTTAATCTGGTCCAGTTGCTAAGTGAAGCAGCTAAGAGCTGGGCAAACCTAAAAGTTAAAAATAACTTTGTCATTGATTTTGTCCAGCTGCATGATAAGAGCGTCCCACATATTGCACAGGAAACAGTAAAGGAAGATATTTTACTTTAACTGTTGCCTCAAGTGCTTGTTGTCATTTGAAACTCTGTCTTCAAAGTATTCCTTAAAGTACATGCAAACTTTGGCTGCACCAAAAGGAGTTTTCCTTCCACGTTTACCATTGGGTAAATATGTTAAATAGATTTCTTACAATTTGTCAGCATTTTGAGATAACCCTCCTTTCCCCACACCTTTCGTAAGTAAAATTTGTAATTTAATTTACAAAGTGCTAAGTTAGTGCTGTGGGCTTGGAGGTGGAAAATAACTGGGGGTTAGGACCTGGGCACCATTGCTGCGTGCAATACACAAGTGTTAAATCACCTTGAGTCTCCTGATGAAGCATACAAAGAACAAATGCTAACAAGCTGTTCAGAATCTCCTTTTCATATGACTATTGTGTTCAACCTCTCACCAAACTTGGGGACAGGTTCACCACTTTATGCTCTACTCCTGTGGTGCTCTACTTCCTGTGAGGCAAATGAAAGGGCTGTGGTGAGTAAGGATGTGGTGATCAGAGATTGCTCTGATCCTGAACAAAGATTAATGTGTAGGGTTCAACTTCCCTCATGCACTGGATGACTTGCCCTGATGTTCAGGTTAGGCTAATAGACCCCTGAGGCTCCAGACAGCTCTTTTAGTTGTGGCTCTTAAAACCAGTTCTGGCAGCTGCCTGACTTCAAGGAATAAGTAGTAATTACCTGTACATAAACAAGGGAACTGCATGAATACAAACTGGTTTGAGGAGACATTGAATGGAGTCTGTGGCAGGATCATAGGTGATAGATTTTCTTGATTTAAGTCAGACTCATGCATTTTCTTCTCTATTCTGAAATTCTGAAAAGAAATTTGAATTTCTTCCCTATTTAGAGGTTTTGATGGAGGGGTTACAAAAAGCAGAAAATCAGAACTTGTCTGTAGGAAGAGCTGGGCTGAAACTGCTGTCTGGAGCTCTTCCACTAGCCAACCTGAAAATGGAGGTTGGTTCATAGTGCTGTGGATAGTTACAGCTGTATAAGGAAGACTGAACAACATTCTAGATACAAGACATTATCTGCTATTGTAGGGATAGTCAAGAGCTGGATCAACTTCAGGTCTGTCCTACTGCCCAGCATACAAAACAACAGCAAAGAACATTGGAAAGAGTATTTAAAAAGTACTTATAGCCATCCATGATTTCCAACCTGCCTTTAGGTCTTATAACTTTGGATTCTGTTGGTCAGAAAAATCTCCCAGTCAGATCTTGTGATATGCCACATGTGCTTGTCCAGAAGTTCTCACAGCATTGTCTGGGTTACTAATGGAAAACTGCTGCTCAGGGTAGCCAAAATATGTTTATGTTCCTTTTGTTGGGGACAAGTGGAAAGGAGGTTAATGAATTTTTTTCTCTGGGATCAGCTCTAGGATTTCCTCTGCTTGATAACCTCAGTCTTCTTGATAACTGCATTCTAGTAACTAGATGCACAGCTCACTAAGCAGAACTGGATTTCTAAGCCTGTTAAGAAAAGAGTCTTTTGAGCTGAATGTTCAGATTTAAATGGGAGGTGGCATTTATCCAAATGGCCTTTAAGCAGAGGAAAACAGAAAAGGCACAAAGATGAGACCCTTCCAGGCAGAAGTAGAAGAGATTATGATGAAGATGATACAGTCAAAAGGAGAAAACAAACCCCACAGCAAAGCAGAGCTGTGCCTGTTGCCAAATGAGATTATTTTCTACAAATTACATTTATTTACAAAAGATTGTGCATGGAGTCTTCTCTGTAATAGCCTATGTTAAAAGCAGTGCTTCTTGCAGCCTCAGTGGAGAGGTCTAACGTAGTGGCAGCAGTTTGCACTCTTACATTCAAACACAGTGTAGGACTTTGTATTCAGAGGCACTGTAAGGTGATGACATCTCTTCGATTATATTAGATGAGGCATGTTGAGGACACGAGGAAAGGTCAAACAGCTGCATGAGTATTCTCGGAGTCCTGTGAAGCAGGACCTAGCAAGGGAGGCAGTGGGTGTGCTGACGAGAATGACTAGAATAGTGCACCATGAAGTTCACTGGATGATACTGAAAAGTACCGTAAGCCACAGAAGCCATAAGAGATCACTGATAATGTCCTTATGCTATCTGTAATTGTAGGATCATAAGCAGAGTAGGGTTCACAGAGAAGAAGGACAGCATTCACCTTAAAATGTGAAATGTTCAGCCTTCTGCTTATGGGATCATAACTCTGGCTGTCTCTTTTGTTCCCTTTTTGTGGAGAACACTTCCTTACACACATGCACTGAGTAGGATTTATGCAGAGAGACAAATGTGTAAGGATAGCCATTTAAATCCTGGCAAAGTAAATAGCTGGTAAATACCTGGGCTAGTTGGTGACTACCTGATGACTGTGGTGACCTTACACTTAAGAGATTTATTGCATCAAGCAAAATGACATGTGGTAGAGATTACAAAATATTTACTGCTGCTAGAAGCTATAATTTGGGGGTTTTTACATCTGCTGTAATAATTCAAAGAAACTAACAATTACAGGTCAGTTGCAAGGATGAAAGGTCTAGGATTACAAATGAATTCATCTGGTCTTTCTGCTAGGATAAATTCAGGGCTGTTTCAGTGGCAGATTTGACCTATTGCCTAGTTGTATTGTATATTTATGCTAATAGGTATATTCAGGGTCTTAGTAATAATATTTCTTTTGTATCTGATGTTCTAGTTACATGCCCTAAATATATCTCCTATTAGCATGAAAACTTTTGGAAGATCTCATAATGAAGTAATTGGGGTCTTTTAGATTGCATTTGTAATAATGATTATTTTCTGGTTTAATGGTGACTCTTGACTAATATTTAGTTATTGTCCTTAAATAAAGAGAATAGTTGCCTGAAAAATAAAATGGGCTCAAAAATAGTTCAGAAAACTCTCTGGTAACTACTATCAGTGAATACATTGACTCCCTTTTTTGTCTTTCTGATGCCAGTTCTTTTATTTTTAGTTGCAAAGCAGCACAGAGGAAGGCTGTTTGCTACCCACAGCTTACCTACTACACTGGGAGTCCTTGGGTCTGAAGGAAATACTAATGAAGAAACATTTTCTTGGAGTGAAAGTGAATTCACATCCTCCTGCAGGGTTTTTTAATACAGCTTCCTAAGCTGATGAAACTGTTTTCTGATATATGCTGTAAAAGTGTTGTCCCCAAGAAAAATTAGAGAGCATGGAAAAAACAGTTTGCAAGCCAGGCCAGTAAACTATGTGAAATCAGCCTCTACAGAAGTAAATGAAACCTGAAGGACTGATCCCATTCTTCTGAAGAAAGCTATTTTGTGTTTTCTGGGAATGAGCTGGAAGTGCAGAAGAACCAGTGCTTTGGAACAACAGTTCTCTGTTCACAAGAGTGTGAAAGAATGTAAAGAAATGCCAGGTGAAAATTGTCTTATCCACCCTACGTGTACTAGTTTTTACAGCTAGGTCATGAAGAGTTGCTGTGGCTTTCTGTTGGTTTGGTTCCTCACCGGCATTCTGCATTCCTAATGGTGGGCATGCTACAAATCAATAAAAGTATTCAGCTTTATAATCATATCTAGACTTCTGATATAGGATTTGAACAGATCTAGTTAGAGACATAATAGAGGTTCCATTATAGATGAAGGTTGCTGGACCTGGCTTACAATCTGTATGACATTTTGCAACTGTATTCTGCTCTTGTTATACCAAGGTTTAAATATATTCTTTGAATAAATGGGCTCAAATTTTACTGGTTAAAAAAATGAAATGAAACTTGCAGTAACACTGCTGTAGCTTATGCTTCATCAGGCTGGGCACAAATTGCACCTTTTTGCGGAGCAGTTGCTGCAGTTCTCTAGTTTTATTACTACTGCTCCTTCTGTTTCAAAGGGAAAGCTGTCCCAAGAGATTTCTTCTTGAGAGACCAATGACTACAGACCTGAGAAATTTAATAGAAGGGATAGTTATTAAAATACATATTTTTAAGCTAGATAGTGTTGTAAAATAGTCAGCCAAAGAAATTGCATTAGTTGATGTTTAATGATTAGAGTTTGGGAAAAGGGAATTGGAGAAGGAAAAACAGTGGAGGGAGTTGCACACAATTTTAAAACAAATAATTGCTTTTTATAGGGAACTCCCTTTCTCAGAACGTCTGACCAGGAGCTAAACACAATTGAAATGTGAGCTACAGAAGTTGGTGGTAACTATGATAGTTCATTACCTGGCACAGGTGAAAGCTGGAACAAACAGGGTGCTATCCTAACTGGGACTGTGCACAAAAAAGCTTGAGTTACCTATAACCTTCAACTGCTTCTCTCCTCCTCAGATTGCTTAAGATGCAAAAGTCCAAATGAATATGGCCCAGCATCTCTGATGGTTTTGGTATCCTGAATATCAGCTTCATGTACAGTGTAATCAAGTACTATATTGTAGGTGGAGAGCCTAGGGTGGGCACACTCAGACACACATGGTGTTCTTTATAAATGCTATGCTGGGATACCTGCCAAGAGCACCTGATGGGCATTTCCATACTCTTTATTATCTCGTAGCCCTGAATTCACAAAACTTTTAACAATCTACCTCAATGCTGCAGACATCTGTTTTATAAACAGGTCATATTGAAGATAAATAGATGAAATGTTAATTGAAAAATCTGGATCATACATAGCAAGAATACAAAAGTGTATGCTAAGAAGTGCACGTATAATGCAATAGGAAATAATAAATTTACCTTGTAAATGTTTGCTTATGGAAAACTAATCAATATCTGTGAAGAATGAAAGTATCTGTGTTTCAGCAGCAGAGGTTGAACAGATATCAACAGTGCAAATTTCCTCTTGTTCTGCCCTTTGCATCATAAGATATCACCTGTGCAAGAATGATACTGAGAACCCATGCAGACCCCTATGCAGAATACTTGTCTCATGCAAGGCCCACACCTCATCTTAAGGTGTGCAGGTAGGCTATTGATATTGATTGGTAATGTCACCTTGCACTGCCTGGTGTTTCATCGAGAATGAGGAGATGATGCAAGCAGGTTTTTGCACACAGAATTTCATTTGTATGGGTGGGAGTGAGGTAGGGAATATATATGCCTTTGCAAAGTAACTTAAATCACCATTTTTTTTTCACGTAAGTCAACATCAGCATTTTTAATGACCAAGATAATGCCTACCTGTGCCAGACTCTAAGAGGCACCCCAGAATGAGGGGGGGTTGGAATTAGATGATCTTAAGGTTCTTTCCAACCCTAACTATTCTATTCTATGATTCTGTGAAAGGTGTTGTTGTATTACCGATTCCCTGAGCCATAGCCTTCCCACTGATTTGGTTGCTTTAATTCATGGTGTGTTGATGGGAGTAGGAAGCAGCTGTGGGACACAATGGACTCCTACTTCAAAACCTAAGATGTGTAAAACTCAACATCTTTTTTACCCTATAATCAGTTCCAAATGAGCTCTTACAAGAGGAACTTGGAATTGGCTTGGTCAAACAAATTGATTTCTCATGCATGAGAAAGTCAAGCTAAACATCCTTGGAAAGCCTAGAAGTTTAGATGTTGAGAATTAGGCTTTTTATAAAGGGCTTTTGATATGTTAGATCTAGAGCAAGACTGTTGAAATCACCTTAAGGAGCAGATTATTTATGGCAGTTGCTTACGGTAGCAGTGAAATGACACTTTTGTCTGTGTTTAATTTTCTTCCCTCACATGGTCTGTGCTGTGTTAATGATCACCTTGTCATTTGAGCAATGGAAAATGGTTCTATAAATAATTCCCACTGGTGAGATGAAAGTGTTAACAGAAATACTTTAGTGAAGGTCTTGATTAACTTATACACTTGGCTTGACCACGGTGGAGGTTAGGCTTACAATACCTTGTTAACAGGACTAATAAAACCCATCCATTTTTTCATGTGCTATGTTAATTACCCTTTTTCTTTCCTTCATGTGAGACACAGGAGTTGATTTCGTATTTGTGTTGCAGACCACGATTACACTTTGTAGACCTCTTGCTGTACTTACAAATTCAGTCCCAAACAAAACCAATCTTCCCTAATTCTAGAATAGTAATACTAGGACTTCAAGACTGTAGATTGTTACACTTAGGTGCTCAACTTAACCTACTCTTGCTATAAACAGCAGAAGATAGTATTTACTGAAAGCTCTCTGATTAGTGTGCATGCATTAAACAGGACAAATAAGAATTAAACTGTGAGAATATCTTTCTACTTTAATTCAAATTCCCCAAATGTAAATTATTCAAGTAAATCACCACATAGCATCCCATATTCCACCACCACTACCACCTCTCAGAAGCATCAGGAAAACAGGTATGTGCTATGTTATCTGAAGTCTAGTAGCATTAGAATCAAATAAACTGCTAATAAGTCAAAGGGCATTTGGAAAAGATGTTCTCAATATTGATTTCTTTCTCCTGTTGCATAGATTAGTTTTAATTGGGCAAGATCATACTGAGATGGGAAATAGTCTCTCAAGATATCAAAGTACAGAGGACTTGATTCTTTGTAGCCAATGGCTTCATGCTACCCTAATGCAAGGTTGGCATGGACCTTGGGCTGAAAATACAGTGGAGTGTAAGGAGAGCCTAGGAAAAAAGGGATCTTGCATGAAATAGTACTTATATATTCTAACTGAATTCTATTTCTATATGTTATTGTCTGTAAAATAACACGTCAGTGATTTCACTTCAAATTAATAGAAGTAGTAGAGGCAATACAGGCAGTCACAGTTACCTGTGATCAAATTGCTTGTTAGCTGCTGCCTTTGCAATGTGTCTTAATTTTTGGCATGACCATCTGTGTGACACTGTGGAAGGCTGTCACAGCATAAGGGTAAATACTCCAAGTTAGAGGATTTTACCTGAATCTCATGGTTAAGTGGTGAAGGCTCAACTAGTGCCATCCATGGCAAGGTGAAGTAGAACATGGCCTTCATTAAACAAACTCATTTGAAGCATGAAGATGGAAAAATTAGATGTTACAAAAAGAAAGAGCCTTTATGTTAGACATGCCTATGTTAAAGACATAGGCCAATGTGGAGTGTGACTTCAAATGGGATTATTTATTTAATATTATTTGTTTTAGATATTTTTTAAAATATTAATTAATATTTATATAAGAAAAGGAAAAGAAAAGGAAAAAAGTTCCCTGAGCATTGAAATGAAGGGAGCTTCAGGTTTGTTTTTTTATTTGTTTTTGGTTTGGTTTGGTTTTCCCCAAGGATTTGTTTTACAAATAAGTGAATTTTCTTAAGTCTGAACACTGAAGTTTCAGCCTTTCACTAGGCAGCACAGCAACAGGGTCTCTTCTTTATCCACCTGGCTAGTCTCATAGAAAAAGACTTAATATTTTGGATTCTCTTACCCTCTTTGTCGGCCTGGATTGAAATTGTACAGCTGTTTCAGAGGCTGTGGTGGGAAACACCTGGACAGAAACATGCCTACTGATTTCCTCGGTTTGTTAAAACTGGGACAAAAATCCCTTTGATGTTGTTTATTCTTGTAGATTGCCAGTCTCATTGAATAGAGTATACCAGAGCAGTTATGCTGTTCTGTGCAGTGCTCCATCTCTACTTGCCCTCCTACTTGAGCCTCTAATTCTTGCACCTTTTCAACAGACCTTGAATTTACTCCTGTAACTTACTGCCTTATCATTTGTTTTACAAATTAAAGTAATTATGTACACTGTATATTTTTATAAGGAGGGTTGACGGTCTGCTGTTAGGGTTGCCTCTCACTTTTCATTATAAAATCCTGGTTTTCAGCTACTGATATTCATCTTTACTAGTTGGTGCTGATGTTTTTCCATAATGTGAAGTTTTTGTATTGTGGTTTTTCTTCTTTTCTTTCTTTATTTTTATATTTTTTCTTGGTTTTTTTTACATGATTCTACATAGGAAATTAGGGGGAAATCTGTAGGGGTAAATTATCTCTACATAGGCTACAAAAAAAACACTTGAAGACCTTCTCTTTGAATGCTGTTATAGATGTATGCTTTTGGTAAAAATATGTACAAATGTGGCTGAGAAATAGGACTATAAAATGCTTCCCCCTGCACTCTTTTTCACATTAAGTATATTTGTAAGATTCCAAATGTTAGGAAATGCAACTTCAATTTAACCTTATTGTGCTGCATGTATTAAGAAGCAATGATAAGCTACACTATCACTTTTGGGGTTTTTACAGAAGTTCTTTTATAATTCAATAGATGGGCAGATTTGCTCTGATGAAGAACCAGGAACACACAGTGTAGGAAACTATCATCTCCGAGAGTACTATACCTCAGCTGCAAAATTGAAAGTGATAATGAGTAAGATCTCAAGGAGGGACATACCAAAGCCATTTAGTGTTGCTCTTGCGATTTGCATTCTATTCCTGCCTCTCTCACAGAGCTGTTTAGTGCAGGTAAGCAAGTCACTCTGAGCAGAATTACACAGTGACATTTCTTCTTGCTTTTGAATAGAACTGATTTGCGAAGCACTCCATCTCATGATGCATTACTGAGAGTCACAAGTTACTTCTCCATTCTGTCTTCCTTATCTATTTAGAATATTTTGGAATATTCTTTACTAAAAACAAGGAAGGACAAGTTGGTGATGTGAAAGTTGGAGGCAGCCTGGGCTCAAGTGATCATGAGATCCATATCATGCTAGGAGGAAACAGGGCAATAAGTAACATTTCGACTCTGGACTTCAGGAAAGCTAATTTTGGCCTCTTCAGGATCTTCTTGGAAGACTCCCATGGAAGTGGGTCCTCAAGAGAAGAAGGGTCCCAGAGAGCTGGTTATTATTCAAGGATCACTTTCTACAGACTCAAGAATGGTGCATCCCCATGGGCAAGAAATTGAGCAAATGGGGTAAAAGACCTGCGTGGATAAACAAGGAACTCCTGTCAAAACTCAAAGGTAAGCAGAGCACTGAGGGAGCTGGTGGACATCATTGCTTGGCCACTCTCAATTGTCTTTATAAGGTCTTGTAGAACAGGAGAGGTGCCTGAGGACTGGAAGAAAGCAAGTGTCACTCAGGTCTTCAAAAAGGGCAAGAAGGAGGACCCTGGAAACTACAGTGCAGTCAGCCTCACCTCAAAGGTGATGGAACACCTCATCCTGGGTGTCATTTCCAAGCATGCAGAAGACAAGAAAGTAATCAGGAGTAGTCAACATGGAGAAGGCTGTGTGGTGACCTCAGAGTAGCTTTCCAGTATCTGAAGGGGGGCTATAGGGATGCTGGGGAGGGACTCTTTGTTAGGGACTGTAGTGATAGAACAAGGGTTAATAGGTCCAAACTTAAAACAGGGGAAGTTTAGATTGGATATAAGGAAGAAATTCTTTACTGTTAGGGTGGTGAGGTACTGGAATGGGTTGCCAAGGGAAGTTGTGAAGGCTCAGTCCTGGTGGTGTTCAACGCCAGGTTGGATGAAGCCTTGGGTGGAATGGTTTAGTGGGAGGTGTCCCTTCCCATGGCAGGGGGGTTGTAACTAGATTATCTTAAGGTCCTTCCCAACCCTAACTATTCTATGATTCACCAAAGGGTGACTCTTAACTAATAAGGGTGAATTAACTACCTTAACAAGGGTGAATCATGCTTAACTTGATTGCCTTCTACAGTACTGGCTGGATAAATAAGGGGAGGGTAGTGGATGTTGTCTGCCTGGACTTCAACAAGGCTTTTGATACTGTCTCCCATAATACCCCCATAGGCAAGCTCAGGAAGTGCAGGCTGGGTGAGTGGATAGTGAGGTGGATTGAGACCTGGCTGAATGGCAAGTCTCAGATGGTTAAATCAGTGGCACAGAGCCTAGTTGGAGACTTGTAACTAGCAGTGTCCCTGTCGTAGTTTAAACCAAGTCCCCCAACTCCCTGAGAGTTAGGAAGGAAAATCCAAAGAATGTAGCCCCCACGGATTGAGATAAGAACGGTTTAATTGCTAAGGCATAACACAAAACCCCTACTGCCATTTACTACTACAAATAATAATGATACAGCAAACAGCAAGTGAAAAGAATACAACACCCCACCAGCCACCGACCCATAACTCACTCCACCCTGCCTGGCCGAGCACCATGTGCTCCCTCCTCCATTTTCCTCCAGAGCTCTACCCCTCCAGCTTTCTCTTTCCCAGTATGCATCCTGGGCATCACGTGCTATGGTATGGAATACCTCATTGGCTAGCCTGGGTCAGGTGTCCTGTCTCTCCTTCCTCCCGGCCTCCCCTCCTCCACCTGGCTGGAAAAAACCTTGAACAAAAAACACCCTCAAAATATGCTCAAACCATGACAGTCCCCCAGAGGTCAGTACTGGATCTAGTCTCATTTAACTTTCTCATCAGGGACTTCTGTGGTGGGATAGAGTGCCTACTCAGCAGGTTTGCTGACTATACAAAACTGGGAGGAAAGGCTGATTCCCCAGAGTGCTGTGCTGTTACTCAGAAGGATCTGGACAGGCTGGAGAGATGGGCAGAGGAGAACATTTTGAACTTCAGCAAAGGCAAGTGTGGGGTCCTGCATCTAGGGAGGAATAGCCCCATGCACCATTACAGGTTTGGGTTTGACCTGCCGGAAAGTAGCTCTGCAGAGAAGGACCTTGGGGTCATGATAGACAACAAGTCATCCATGAGCCAGCAATACACCCTTGTAGCCAAGAAGGCCAGTGGTGTCCTGGGCTGCATTAGGAAGAGCATTGCAGCAGGTCAGGGAGATAATCCTGCCTCTCTGCTCAGCCCTGGTGACTCCCAACCTGGAGTACTGTGTCCAGCTCTGGGCTCTCCAGTACAAGAGAGATGTGTACTTACTGGTGACAGAACAGATAGGAAGACTGGGCTGCTGAGGTTCCCAAGTTGCCTTGTGCTATTCTGCTCAAAATACTTGCATTCAGTAAGTCGCACATAGACTTTGAATAGATGTTTTATAGTAACTTAAAACTACTCAGATGTGCTCAATAGCCACGGTTTGCAGGAATCTGTAGCTCTGCATTGTCCCAGTCTTCAGAGCAGAACTGCTGGAAGAAGGATGAGACATACTAAGCTAGTGTTCAGGAGAAAATGTAGAACAAGATCTTATAACCCAAGTGGCCACCAATTAGTTTTTGTTAGAAAATTGTCCACTAATCTAAAATTATTCTAAATTTCAATAATTCAAACATGAAGAGTTTGTTTAGCAGTTGTCACCAGCTGTGACAAGCATGCACCTAGAACAAGGGTTACAGTACCAAAAAAGTATAGTCTTGCATCAGTACGCATGTAGACTTTTATGCATGGCTTTGTGTCTTGCAGAAAATTCCACCAACATACACATAGTGACTTGGATCAATAGGTTTAATTAAAGATAAAAGAAGAAAGGAGAGAGAACTACTGCACTGAAACTCATAATTTTCTTAGCAAGATTTACTGGTGTGTACGGTATTTGTTGAAATCAGTGGCTTTGCAATTGGAACCTTGTATTATTTATTTCTTGTTAAAGAATTACATTATATAGGAATGTGTAATCACTGTGACTATTCAATTTGTATTCCTAAATGTATTTGAACACCTTACAAGATATTCTCAGCCCACTCACACAATGTTGGATCATCACACGAATAAAAGAACCATTTATTTTGAGGAATACAATGCCACCAATTAAAGTTGAGAGTGAATGGGCTGAATTAGAATCAGCTCATCCATCAAAGGCTGGTTACTGATTATTTACTTGGCAGTGCTTCATTTACCTCTATTAATAACACAGTGGCACCATCATGTAAAGGTTATGAGATGTTATACTCTTCAAAATTAAGAAAGAATACATGCAAAATAATGGCATGTGCTCAGACTCTGGAAGTTGTAAATGTTACATGGAGTGTCCATAGGAATAATCTATTCATATTTTCTTATCAGCATTTGAATTGCGAGTAAGCAGAACAGAAGCTTAGAGACCTTGATAAGCACACTGTGCTGGATGTGGCTATGATTTCATAGTAGTGAAGGAAAGCCTGCCTTTCTATTGCTGCTTTTAAAAGAACTTTTGAGTGTTCTGCTCAAATTATATCAGTTTATATAACATTAGATAGTGTACAGCCTTCATTATTGCTTACCCACTTCTTACTTATTCCTTTACCTCTTTAATAACACACCTTTCACCATTCTCCAGATAGTACTCTAAAATTCCAGCTGTGATACAGAGATAAATTGGCCTCCTGTGTTTGTACAGCAGAGTTGTAACATGCATCTCATTCTCATTCAGTTGTCTTCATCAGTGTCAAGAAAAAGGTTCCATGATTGGAACATGCCAGTATGAGTCTTCACTCATATATTTAGCTCTAGTGATACTAATCTTGAAACTGTAATTATTTATCTTTTTTTCCCCCAATAAATAACTAATTGGAATTAAAACACACACATTCTTGGTGGTGGTGTTTTAAACAATTAGGTAATATCTACTGCCTTTTCAAAAGGAAAAGCATGAGTTCTGTGGGTTATACAGCAGGGCATTGTTTTTTTTTGCTGTTTAAATTAGAAGATGGCTTTGGGGGGGGGAGGTTCTGCAAAAGCAATAATGTAAGTACTGAAGTCCAAATGCTCCTTTCCCCTAACTGATCTGTAATGAAAGCTTTCATGTACAGGAGGCATGGCTTGCATGGGAAAAGCTTGTGTATGCATATATACAGATGGGAATATAGATTTTTTAAAAGGAAAGAACCAAACCTAACAAACCCAACCTTGTTACTGAGCTGAAAAACATTGTTGTGTTCACATGCCAAAAAAAAAAAAAGGCTTAAAAGGATGATGATTATATGTGTGCTTTTCAGTTCAAGAAGGAACATTAATTTTCTGCTCAATCCTGAGCTGCAAGTTTCAATCATAATCAGAGATATTATTAACTCAGATCTGTTTATAATCAAAGTCAGAGCTGAGGGCAGCACCACTACTCAGAGATTGCAACTATTAAGAAATTAGTTTTGATGAGTTTGTTTTGTAATAGTGTTGTGTTTTGACATTGTGTTGTGTGATGTCAGGAAGTGCTGCTTTTTCAAGTCATCCTGAAAAAGCACAGCTATAAAACAGACTCAGTCAGGGAAATGGAAAACAGATGAAGTAGTTGTACATCATCGAGGGAATGATATTTCTCGAGAGGATAGAAATTATCTAATTGCCTTTGATTTTATGAAACGCTATAAAAAGGATTCTGCTTATATATTAGATTTTACATTTTGAAAAGTGGAAAGTTTGATGTTTGTAAGTTAAATTGACACAGTGCAATGAACGATCACCCTTTCAAGAGCCATCTGCCAACTGTCCAGGTGCAACAGTCTCCATTTCTGCATTTTCAGTTGTCCTTTTAGTGCCCATAAGGATTATAGCACTATAACATCATTTGTGAAGATGGAGTGGGTATGAATATATAAAGTAGATATGTTATAGCTACTGCTAAGGCTTTTCTTCCATCCTGTTTTTCAGATGGCAAGATACCTCTGTGTTGCCTTGCTGTACAGTTGCACAGTTCCTGTCTAGCTCAAAGTATAACATTTAAGCAGGTTATTTCAACATCAGTGTCTAACCTCGCTTTTTTTACCAGCATATGTAGCTCTTGGGTTGGGCCTTCTTTAAGTTTGAAGGCATTTTAGGTTTTGTGAAGCATGTGCACACATAAACATAGCATTTAAAGTAAAAGATATATGCACCAAAACCTCACTAAGTTCTCTGAGATCTGATATGTCAAGAACAGGGGCAAGCTTATCACCAACAAAAAGAAAGCCTTCAATGCAACAAGAAGTGATTAGTGATTCAGGAGGTGAAATTTCCCATTTGCAAATCTCATATTGCACGTATTAGTGACTGGGGTGCTGTATCTGCTATCATTTGTTTGTGAACCTGATCTCTTGCTTGATGTTCATCATCTTGTTAAGGTGATGTGTCAGGAAACCTGAGAGAAGTCTCCAGTCCTGTCAAGCAATCATTCAGTGAGATTTCTTGATGTAAATGTCCATGCTGGTCTCTTAAGCAAGAATACTACCTTGTTTTACCAGGCTGTTATGAGATACTCTATTGACAATGATGTACTCATGTTTATACCTATGATAAGCAGAACTTTGTGCAGAAAAAGTAAATAATATTGTACACATTTAGCCTATACCTAGCCTACCTAAAACACTTCCTGTAATTTCACATATACCCTCTATGTTTCTCTTGAAAACATCCTTGCTCTTGGTACACTGTTCTTTGTGAGGCTTTCTCTCAGGATTGTTACAACTAAGCTTCCTTGCAGTTTTACTTCTCTCTGTTTGTTCTGAACATGGTATTTATTTATAAAAATTGCATTGCTCTTTGGTCTTCAGCTGAACTTTAGCTAACAATTTCCAGCACAAAACCAATCACAAAATGCTTCACTAGGCAAAGAATATGGTCTGCTTTTCTATTTTGCCTGTATTTTATCGTGACTGTCCTTAAAATCTGTAGATATGCTCTTAACATATTCTTTCAGTTCCCCATAATATCACCAAGGCTTTAACAGTGAACAATTGTGTAGCTGGAGGATGCGTAACAGGCTACTAGAAGAAATATTTACATATGGCATGATCAAAGCTTTGGAGAATATGAATGTATATGTGGGAGGTCTAATTTTTATGTGGGTGGATTCACAAAGACTCAAACTCCGCAGTACTTAACCCCTTTCCCTTTATGAAAATTCCATTCCACAAAATGATAAAGCATGTAATACCTGATTCTTATCTTTTGTTTTTCATTTCAAGGAGCAGTATTAATTCTTCTGCTTGTAACTACTTGTTTAAGGCATAGAGAATTCTTTGTATTTCATCTCCTGTACTGGCTTACTTAGTAAGATGTTTATCTTGCTTGTGATGTTTTTGCATGTTGGAATATGTATGTGTTTTAGAACCTAAAAATCAGATTATTTTAACACAGTTTTGATAGCCTGCTGTGCTAGGCACACTACTGTATTGTCAGTGTTTGTAATACCTACATCTTCAGGTTCAATTTCTGCTTGTTTAGCTCCTGTGGCAGTAACCATCTGCGAGTGGCTTCTAGAAATCTGTCACTTGAAATTCTTTTTTCAGTTACTTTAAATAGTTACTTAGATTATGAAGGCTGTTAACACTCAGCTGTTTGAACAATCTCTGTTAGGAGTTTGTTTACATGGCTTTGATGAGGAAGCTTTGGATTATAGTTGACCTGAGCTAGCAGCTTGCTGAACGGGGAGGTCTTGCTTTCCCTTTTGTCCTGTTTCCTTCTCCCCACTGCTCTGTGATCTTCCCTTCTCTGGCTCCCAGCTGAATCAGTTCTGGCTGCTGGGTAACCAGCTCAGCTTGCCAGCTCAGGAGAGGAGCCCACAAGCCGAGCTGTGTGCCAAATTCATCTTCTGCTATTCTGGGCTTCCATTTACCAGGGGATCAGCAAAGGACCTGAGCTGGCTGGAGAAGCCATCAGAAGCCATGGCCTGAGGAGCTACGGGTAGAGCAAAGCACCTTTGTGCTTCTGTTGAACTTCCAGCTTGCTCAGACCACTTTCTGATGTCATAGCTTGAATCATGAACAGAGCATCATGTGTAATGTGTATATGGCTTCTTGAAAACCAGCCCTGTTTTTGCACGCAAATGGTGATGTGAGCAGTAATTCATCAGTTAATACATCAGTGAAGACATATATATTTATTTTTAGAAGACATACTCCTATTGTGGGTATCTTAGAAGATTCTGTATATGCTTATAGCATTCATTGTTGCTTTTAGAGTTGGGGGTCATCAAAGCAATAGAACATTTTCCTTTCTAAAAGTGTTTTTTACCTATTAAATCATAGGTATGTATGTAACTTTGCTTGCTGTTATATGTATTACCTCAGCATACTGAGCTTAGGGAGCTGATATACCTTTTTTGGATACTTTTTCTATCTCTTCGTTGTCCCTGTGGCAATGGTAGTCCACAAATATGATCTTGAACGATTTTAGTAACAAATTTGTGTGAACTAGTATCAAACTCAGTTAATGTCATTGTGCTCTGTAAGTAACAGCAGCTGAGGAAATGATTCAGAAACAATGAAGCCATTCCTGATGCTCTGCAGTAGAGGGATAGGATAAAATGGAATGGGAAGATGGAAATTAATATTCTTCATCTGCCAGAATCTGAGCTGTTGTTCAATCTGTGTCAACACCTCAAGTACCAGGAGGCCACTGTGCCAGCTTCTCTAGTGCAACCCCCAAGGTAGGCAGGCTCTTCTCCACATTTTTGCAGCTGAAGTTTCAGGATTATCAAAGTAATGTTGCTTTGTTTTTCCATGGTGTCAGTGTCAAAACTGATGCATGAGTTTGGTTGATAGTTAAATGGTGTCTGCAGTCACAGGTGGGTGGTTGGAAGCTTTTGGGTCAGTAACAGTGTTCAGGGTCTTTGTGTTTATCCTTTGTGTGTGACCTCCTTTGTAGGTTTTACTTCCAAAACACCCCCTCACCATTTTTTTTTGGTTGCAACACAATGATTCACTGCAGGATTGCTGTGCTATGGGACCACAAAACTGACTTTTCTTCTATGTCACGCTGTTGAAAAACTGCAAGTCAGCAAGTTCAGTCTAAGGAGTACCTCAGCATTACTTGTTCTGCTGCCTCATGCTTTCAGCATGTTCACATAACAACAGAATTAGAGGTCCCAGTATAATTTTTGGTACGTATCTCAGTAGCCTGGTGTTCTCATTCACAAGGACAATATCACCACATTTATACTTAAGCAGTATAAATCTTAGAAGGGAAAAAAGCCCCAGAAAATGTTATTTTAAAGATCTGCAGTTTTACATATAATCAGTCCTCTGGAACAGCAGCTAACTTCAGGAAGACAGCAGTTAGAAAAAACATGTTTGGTGTTAACTCTCAGCATCACTAAATTTGCTGTATCTTCAAATACAAATAAAGTAACACAAGAGATGTTATATAAATATTGACCAT
Organism: Melopsittacus undulatus; assembly: GCF_012275295.1. NCBI lineage: Eukaryota > Metazoa > Chordata > Aves > Psittaciformes > Psittaculidae > Melopsittacus > Melopsittacus undulatus. Next base: position 103,081,151 of record NC_047529.1, on the reverse strand, counting down.
CATAGGCACTCAGTAATCATCTGTAAGACTCCAAAGGATCAACAGACTTCAAAAGAGCTGGGTGTAAAATGTTGAATTTTGTAAGCATTTGTAATCAGAACGATAGTTTCAAACTCAGAAACCCACCCTCCATTTTTATTTCTGCTCTTCCAGCTCTGAGGATTGACAGTATTCCTGAGGTCCTCATGGAACTTGAATGAAACCTTGTTTTCAACCTGAGCTGAAGCGAATCAAAACAGAGAGGACAACCACTGCACCCATTCTTTAGAGCATCACACTGTACCAAATAGGTCACAGCAACAGAGAAAGCAAGTAAAAAAAAACACACCTAAAAACCACAACAGCTAGAATAAACAATGTGAGAATATCATACTGCAACCCTTCAAGCTCTCCCTCATGGACAAAGCTGCGGGATGTCCTGATACCGTGATAAGTCCTGACATGAAGAAAACAGATTTGAACATTTAACTTTACAGTCTAGCAGAGACAACCTGCGTATGTAAAATTATTAGTGTCACCAAGAGATTGACGGCCTGCCTTCCTGTTGCTTTTCAAGGAGATTTCCATTTACCCTCATCTAACTCTAAGATAAAGAAGGGACCATCTGTTCTTTCTCCTTCACTCCCATCATTATTACAGTCCTTTGTTCTCATGGTCTCATACTAATTCATCCTCACCACTGTCCTCGGTACATTGCTTGGTCTGTCAGATACTATGTACCCATCTTTCTGGCAGTCTGTTTTGTCCTTAGTTGTTTTATTCACTGGCACATGTATTTGCCTAGACCTAGTGCTTTACTGTACATTACTCTGCTGTGCCAATGCCCTCTAGAGAACCTGCAGCTGGTGTGAGGCCTCAGGAAGTTATTACAGAGCAGAAATTGTGCTGCAGGGGTTGTGAAGGACAGGTCTTCGCTACACTTCTATGTGTCTTTCAAATCAGTAAAGATATTCCTTTGTGAGAAATGGTTAAATACACTCAGACATAAAAAGCACGGTCTGTATGAACTGTATGAATGCATATGTATATATATCTGTATGAATATTTGTATGAATTCTTACCAAATCAATCTGACTCTGCAGTGTTGTCTGATTGCAAAAGACAGCCTTCAGAAAAGACATGTCCTTATGATACCACTATTTAGAAGACAGAGCATCTAGTGAACAGTTGTTCATTTGCTGATGACTATGGGTGAGGATTAATTTTGCCAAAACTCATTTTACAGTAATAGGGATTTTACAGGGGCTTGTTTGTCCACTCTCCTCATCTGTTCCTCCTCCTGCATCCCCACTGAAAATAAAGACAAACTGCATTAGTGTTACCTGTGAATGTTACTGTTGGGGTTCTCATGCAAACGGGACTTAGGTATTGTTATTGAGGGCAGTCCTAGGAACTACACAGCTAAAACAGCATCTGACCAAGTGAGAGCAGTGGGGAAGCACAGGGAAGGAAAATGGTGTGGATGGCTCTGGCATGACAGCTAAATTTGTCTAGCTATAGCCCTGTGGTGTTATTCTAAACAGTGTCTGCCTTTAACAGCTTCTCTAAGTCTGTCTGCATACTTGATCTTTCTTACATATATGTGCATGTGCGTGTGTGTATGCTCCAATGACCTTGGATTTAGCAATTGTCATCTGTGTGAGCTGCTCCAGCTGGGGGAGGAGATCCATGCCCATGCGCCTATCCTCTGGAGTGGCTGCTAGGAGACAGCGAGCTGGACAAGAGGCTCAGAGACCTCAGCCTGAGGTCATTTTAACAACTAGTTGCTGCCTGTTAGGATTCTGTGGCAGGAATATAATGCAATATCTCATCTGGTGAAGCCTGATGAGCACTATTCTAGTATTAATTGATTTACAACTGAAAAATAATAACTAGACAAAATAAAATTCAGGGTCAGTATTTAGAAGAAAAACTGGAGTTTGGTGTCTGTTTCCTGGCAATATCAGCATATAGAGAGCAATAAGCAAATATTGACATAAAGAGTTACTTAAGGAGTTATTGTTGACAAACATTTTGAGACTGTAACTTATTGCACCCAGTATCATTGCAGATCATAGAATCATGGAATGGTTTGGGTTGGAAGGGACCTTAAGATCAGCAGGTTCCAGCCCCTGACATGGGTGGGGACGCCTCACACTAAACCATGTTACCCAAGGCCCTGCCAACCTGGCCCTGAACACTGCCAGGGATGGAAAATTCACAGCTTCTTTGGGCAACCCATTCCAGTTCCTCACCACCCTAACAGTAAAGAATTTCTTCCTTAGATCCAATCTAAACTTCCCTGTTTAAGTCTGAACCCATTATAGTGACTTGCTTTGAATTTAAACTGCTGCTGTGGGTGCTGGCACAACTAGCGTTCAAGAGCAGCACTTGAACCCACTCCTGGCTTTTCCAAACATCTCACTTAAATATTAGGTAACCTTGTACTATCTTCCATATGATTGGTTCCAGCTCCTGGAACAGCTTTGCTCACATCAGTCATTGTCTTCAGAAGGATTATTTATGTAAAGAGAAACATTGCCATGCTGGTTCTGTAAACCTTAACGCTGTGCTCTCTGTCTTGGAAAGACTGTAAGAATCCCAAAAATGCTGGAAGGTAAACAGGAAGGAGTGGGACTGTCTTAATCTTTGAGAAGTTTGTTGACAATTAATATGACCCATGAAATATATTATGAACTTTCCTTAAGCCCATGCTTTAGGTATTGCCCTTCTGATGTTTCACTGATTGATACAATTTTCCTTTTTTATTTAATCCACTCAAAAAGCTCCATTATACAGCACATAACCATACTGCTTACAGAGAGGTCTCTGTGATATATAAGACAGTTTCACAATGGAAGGCAAGCACATGTTAAGGATTAGGACTAGTATTCACTTCTCCTGTTTCCTAAGAGATACAGCGTAAATGCTTGATTTCTGAAGGTATATTTTTTTTGGCAAAGTAAGAACCTTTTTTATTTTATTTTCTCAAACCTTTCAAAAATGATGCATATAATTTTTTACCTTTTTTTCTTTTATTAATGCAAAGAAGCTGTTCAAATGGCTTCTACTATCATTACTTCTCTGTAGATCTTATGTCTTTTATAATTTTCTTGTTATTATCAAGACCATCAGCCATTTTCTCATCACTGTTGGTTTTCTTTTTATTGAGGAAGATGATGATTTAGCTGTGAATTTCTGGGCAAAGAAGTTGACTGATGTCAGACAACTTAGTAAGCATCTAGCTTACTAAGCTATGTACAAGATACATGATATATAAGATATATCATATATAAATGCAAATCAAGTCACCATAATGGGTTCAGACTTAAACAGGGGAAGTTCAGGTCAGATATAAGGAAGAAGTTCTTCCCTGTGAGGGTGGTGAGGCACTGGAATGTGCTGCCCAAGGAAGTTGTGAATGTCCATCCCTGGCAGTATTCAAGGCCAGGTTGGACATACATATATTTTATATCCATAACTGACCTAACTTTACCAGATATATATATATGTATGTATATATATATATACAAGGTATATAATTGATACATAATTATAGAGACTGTAGAATTATATAATATACATCTAATTGATAAAATTTTTATATACAATTGATGTATATAATATATATATAATTTTATATATATGCATATATCTTATATCAAGGACTGACCTAACTTTACCAGATCATGGCAAACTTAAACCAACAATGAAGAGTAGCACTGGACCAACCACAGTTCCTTGGACACCTTGGAGCACTAACCCCGACTCCAGAGTTTTCCAAAACTACAGAATTCACAAGATGGTCTATTCAAAACAAGAGAATATTGGTCTGCCTTAAAACAACAAATCTGCTGCAGTCTGATGATACTTTACTGCATAGGCAGGGAGACTGAATTCTAATTGTGCTTGAGGAATCAGTGATTGCTGTAATGACTCCTGTAAACCTACAACAACCTGTTCAGTATTCAAGCTAAACCCACATTCTTTACATCTAAATCAATTGATTGGTGTGTGTGTGTCAGATGTGCTGTGGGGACACTGCTCCTTTTAAATGCATTTGTTAATTTTATTCAGCTGAGCATGGTTTATTATAGCTACTCTAGGAAGTCAAGCATCTACATCTGCATTCATCCAGGTGCAGGCCATCTGTAGCTATGTTTTATCCCATGTTTTTACCTCCTGGATTTTAATACCAAGAAAAAGTGTTGGGGGTTTTTTTCCTCTCTAATTTCAAGATGTAGAAAGGTAATTATTAATGTGATTTTTTTTTTAATTTGATTTTGAAGTATTTCGAAAAGAAAGGACACAAACCTCGGCTCCTTCGCCCATGACAAGTTGTATATTTTACTGCATTTCCTCTGAAGGAAGGCAAGGATTCTCCCTTTGGTAAAAACCTTGTTTTGCACATGGATACAGCATTATTCAGACTTCTGCGTGCCTCTTTTTTTTTCCTGTAAATCAAATAACTACTTTCATAAAACCACTCTAAATTGAGCAGCACCCTGTTCAAAACAAAGCGGTTTCAAACACCTTGCCCTGCAATCAGTGTTGGAAAGTCAGGTCCTGCTTGGTAGTGCAGTGCAGAGATGCACCGGCTGTGTGCTCCCGGTCTCCCACCCCGCTGCCCCGGCTCAGCCACGAACTCCGCCGGGTGATGCCGGTAACGGGCAGCTTTGTCCCACCGCGGGAGCGCGCCCGGGAGGTGGCGCTGCAGCACTGTCGCACACACCCTCCCACTCATGCCGGTGTCTACGTTAACCTGAGCAGGATCGGGCCCTCCTCCGGGTTAACCTCTCGGGGGAAGGCCTGGACCCACACCGCTGGCACTAGCTGGGTGCTGTGTTGCCTCGTGGCTTACTGCTTCCTGCTTCTGCTGCTGAGATAAGCTTCTGTGTTGGGTTTACTGGGCACCTGGAAACTGCACTAGTCACTGCTGGAGAAATGGATAATTCAGGAAGAACAGTTTAAATGCTTTCTGTAAGTTTGTGGGATTCAGGGCTACTTCTATAAGTGATTTATCATGAAACTTGGGGCCTCAGCTGGAAAAGGGAGACGCTGAAGTCTGAGATGAACAGATACAGAATCACAGAATAGTTAGGGCTGGAAAGGATCCTAAGATCATCTAATTCCAGTGCCTGTCATGGGGAGGGACACCTCACACTAAGCCGTGTCACCTAAGACTCCATCCAGCCTGGCCTTGAACACTGCCAGGGATGGAGTATTCACAACCTCCTTTGGCAACTCATTCCAGTGCCTCACCACCCAGCTCTGCAAGCTGCACTTGATTTAGGCATCTGTTTTTAGCTCCTGGGGAAAGAACAGCACAGATTATGACTGGAAGTCACTCTTAAAAACACCCAAGACCTACACAATTAATTCCCAGCTTCTAGGCTTCCCACACCTTTCCAGTATTTTTCAACCAGTGTAGCAACAGGTTTATAGTAGAAAACAACCAGAACTTTGATTTGTAGTATCAGAACTGCAGTGTGGCTGTGTGACCCTGCTCAATAAGAACATTGCCCTTTTTATTTTATTGGGTGGAATTTAAAATGCACATGCATATATGTTCAACAACTGGATAAGCGCAGAAGGGTAATGGCATAGTAATAGGTCTACAGTGAACACAAAATTTCAGTAACTTTTTGAAGCATTGAGAACTTTGGTTAATCAGTAAACCAAATAAGCGCCCTTTATCTTGGGTTTGAAATGCCACCGCAACCTTCTTGTCCCGCCTCGGTTTATAGCGAACAAATAAAACTGTATCGGCGCACATACGTTTAACTAGCACCGCTGGTGACCTGAGTTACAATGTAACTACTCAATCAAGAGCCTTTAAACCCTAAGCAGCAATCGCAGAAGAAGTTTAGCAAAATCCTTCAGTGGGGTACTTATCAGCTACCTGTGATCAAAGTCGATTTGTGGAAGCATTTCCCCAGATGACGATGACACGCTGCTCCCTGCATTAGTGTCAGCATCCAATGCTGTTTCCTCCATTCAGGAGCGGGCAAGATCTGCTCTAAAGGGGCTGTTTTCATTACAGGGATGAAGAAAGAAGGGTGGGGTGATGCGGAATTGCTGGGAAACTACTGTCGCTCCCGACCCCGCTTCCAGGTGCTTCCGCGTCAGGGAGCAGCGCTTTGCGCTCGGCCGGGAGCTGCGGCCCGCCCGCCGGGCTGAGGGAAGTACCGGAAGCGTGAATCCACCGCTCCGCGTTCCAGCAGCCCCTTGGCAAGGCAGGGCAGGGTCCCGCGGCGCGGGCACTAGGGGGAAGCAGAGCCCTGCTCCTCCGCCCGCTCGGCCGGGAATGGGGGAGGAGGAGGAAGTTGGGCTGGTGAGAGGTGGTGTGGCCAAAGTGGCGGGATGCGGGAAGAGGCGACGTTTGGGCTTGTTATTCCCCACCTCCTCGTCTTTCCCGGGTGGGTTTTACATCTCTGTTGCAAAGATCAGCCCTAACGTCGCGGCCAGGCTTGTTGCTCTGTGGCTGTTACCAGGGCAGAGCAGCTGCCGGCCGCTGCCGCCGGGGAAAAGGACTGTGTAAGGACGTGGAAGGGGAACCAAATGCGAACATGGCGAGTGAACACCCGATGTGAAGTACCCTAATACACCTCTTCCTCCCCCCCAGTTGTATTCCTTCGCAAATGTGCTTTCAAACCGCAGGGTTCCTGCTTACGTGGTCACGTCTGCACTCCTGGATTTTCCATGGCTCGGAAGCGAGAGAGGATCAAACGCGTCTGCAGGCTTTAGCAGCAATAAAACTTTACAGGCCCATCCCTTTTTCCTGCCCCATTTGTCCCGGGACTGAGCAAACGCGGGGAGGGGGAGGGGAACTGACGACGGCAAAGATTCAGATCCGCGGCCTCCACCGCCTTCCCCTCCGCATTTGAGCGGCCTTATCTGAGCGAAGGGGCGGAGCGGGCTGTTCTGCCTTGGCCGGCAGCCTGTTCGCCCTCGCCCGGGAACAGCCCCGCCGACTTGGGCCTGCTACTGCCGCTGCCTTCGCCTCCGGCCTCGCAACGGCGAGTCGGGGGCCGCGACGGGGATCGGCTGGAGGCGGGCGCAGCGCCGGCTGGTCAAATCGCTGTGGCACAGAATTGGGGGGGGGGGGGGAGAAATCCGTGGACGGGGGCGGGCCAGGCGGTGACGGGCCTGCCTGCCAAACTCTCCCGAACTTGGAACAAAAACAAACCCAAACCTCCGCCTCCCTGTCCCCCCCCCCCCAAAAAAAAACAACAAACCAAACCCAACGAGAGGGTCCGGACGCTCAGCCCGAGGCCAGCAGTCGTACCGCCGGTCGCACCGGGGCAGCTTAGGCCCGACCTTTGTTTCAAACCAATTACGTGGCAAAAATGTATTTTCCGCGGGGCGGACCGAAGAGGTGTCCACTCCGCACCGCGCACCGGCCTCCGCTCGGCGGCAGCCTCTACCCGCCCAGGAAGGCATCGCGGCCGACTCCCGTCCCTGGAAAGAAGGGGACTATGGCTGCAGCAACCGTGTCGGTGTCTGGGGAAGGGCACGAAGGGCGCTTAGCAAGGCCTGAACTCTTTCGTGCCAGTTCCGTGCCATGCGTGCCCCAGCTCCGTCCCATCTTGCCCTCGCTGTGGGCGCACTCAACTCGGGGGCACCGGGGTCTAGCTGAGAGCAGCACTACTCGCTCATAGCTCCAACTCAACCCACCACTCAAACCCCGACCCCCTGCCCGACTTGGGCGGTCCCGCCGGGCTGCGCGGGGCCTGCCGGGCGGGGCGGACAAGAGAACCGCCCCGCGGGCCTTGGCGGCGGCGTTTATATGGAGGCGGCGCGAGGAGCCGCGGAGTTCCCGCAGTTGGCTTGCTGCTGTGTAGCTGTTGTTGGCGTTCTTGGCCCGGCACCCGCCGGGAAAAAGACGGGACCATTTCGGATCTCAAGCAAACAGCCACCTCCTGTCTAGTCGTGGCTTTTCCAAACCCTCCGAGGAGAGCGGGATCTTTTGGTCCTTCCTGTATTTCCGACCATTACAGGATCTAGAAATGTCGACGACACTTCTATCTGCCTTCTACGACATTGATTTCTTGTGCAAGGTAGGGAGAAGGAGTGTGATCCCCAGGCGCGACCCTGGCCGGTGCCGCAGCTTGGCGGGCGTTGCTCGGGCCGGGGTTGAACTTGCCCGGGACGGGACGGGACTGGACGGGGCGGTTGGCGGGCTTTGTAGGGCGGGCTGCCTCCTGACAACTGCTGGGTTACGGCAGCGTGGGCCCCGCTGCAAGGCGGCCGATGTAAGGCTGCGAGCCCCAGAGTACGGGGGCTTTGGGGGTATTTTTTACTCTGGAGCCGCTCGCCGCCGGCCGTGCGCTGCAGAGAGGAACTTTGTAAAAGTTGCGTGTGCAGGAAAGCCTGCGAAGGGCCTCTTCGCTGCTCTGCCCGCCCGCTCCGGCGCTTGCCGCGCTCCCACGCTGGGGAGAGAGGGCGGTGCGACCCCACCTGCCCCCCCCACCCCCGAGTTGCTGCGGAGAGGCCGCTGGGCTGGCGGTCACCGTGCAACCCCTTCACTCTCCCCTGCTGTCTTCTCCTCCCTCCCTTTCCCCCGCCCCAGCAGACGGAGAAGTCCCTGACCAACCTCAGCAGCATGCTGGACAAGAAGGCCGTGGGGACCCCGGTGACCTCCCCCAGTTCCAGCTTCGCGCCGGGCTTTCTGCGACGGCACTCCACCAGCAACCTGCCGGCGCTGGCCGGTGGGTCCAAATTCCCCAGCCCTGCCGGCTCCAGCTCTTCCTCCACATCTTCCTCCTCCTCTTCCTCCTCCTCCTCGTTCGGCAGCCTGAAGGAGACGGGCTCCGGCGGAGGTGGCAGCAGTAGCAGTCCCACGGCCCTGCTTAACAAGGAGAACAAGTTCCGGGACCGCTCCTTCAGCGAGAACGGCGAGCGCAGCCAACACCTCATGCAGCAGCTCCAGCAGCAGCAGCAGGCGGCGGCGGCCGGCAAGGGGGGCGGTTCCGGTGGCGGCGGCGGGGCCCCCATCAACTCGACGCGCTACAAAACGGAGCTTTGCCGCCCCTTCGAGGAAAGCGGCGCCTGCAAGTACGGCGAGAAGTGCCAGTTCGCCCACGGCTTCCACGAGCTGCGCAGCCTCACTCGCCACCCCAAATACAAGACCGAGCTCTGCCGCACCTTCCACACCATCGGCTTCTGCCCCTACGGCCCGCGCTGCCACTTCATCCACAACGCCGAAGAGCGCCGCCCGGCGCCCGGCGGGGGCACGACCGCCCCTCCTCCCGCCGCCGGCGCGGGGCCTCACCACCACTCTCACCACACTCCTCACCCCGCCGGCAGCACCGGGGACCTCCGCGCGTTTGCTCCCCGTGACCACACGTTGGGCGGCGGCGGGTTCGGGCACCCCCGCGGCGGGGAGCGGCCTAAGCTGCACCACAGCCTGAGCTTCTCCGGGTTCTCCGCCCATCACCACCACCAACCGCCGCACCCCCACAGCGCCGCCCCACCGCCGCCGCCCGCGGGTCGCCTTGAAGCCGCCCTGCTGGAGAGCTCCGGCGGGTCGCGCACGCCGCCGCCCCCCGCTTCTGCGTCGTACTGCGAGGAGCTGCTGTCGCCGGCCTGTGCTAACAACGCCTTTGCCTTCTCTGGGCAGGAGCTAGGCAGCCTCATCGCACCGCTCGCCCTCCACACACAGAACTTCGCTGCGGCCGCCGCTGCTGCAGCCGCCGCCGCTGCCTATTACCGCTGCCAGCAGCAGCCGCCGCCTCCACCCGGTGGGGGCTGCCCGCCGCCCCCTGCATCGCCGCCTTTCAGCTTCCAGCCCCTTCGCCGCCTCTCCGAGTCGCCTGTGTTCGACGCGCCGCCCAGTCCCCCGGACTCCCTCTCCGACCGGGAGAGCTACTTGAGCGGTTCCCTCAGCTCCGGGTCCCTCAGCGGCTCCGAGTCGCCCAGCCTGGACTCGGGCCGCCGTCTGCCTATCTTCAGCCGGCTCTCCATCTCCGACGACTAAGGGAAAGGGAGTACCGGAGGGGCCGGCCCCGCGGCTGCCGGGCAAGTAAGTTAACGAGTGAAGAAAGTGAATCCTTCTCCTCTTCTTCCTTTTTTTTTTTTTATATCTATATATCTTTATATATACACCGAGAGCTGAACAAAGGAAAAAAAGGCTTTTTGCAAAAGGGGCAAATGACGCAAATTAAACAAACCTATTTTTATAAAGAGAACTTGGAAGAAGGGGATTTTTTGTTTTTTTTTTGGAAACAAGTTCTGATCCGCACCAGCAGCAGCCATTCCATCTGTGTTCAGAAAGAGGAGAGAAGAAAACAAAGAGAAAAGAGCATTAGAAAACACACCACCATAAAGCAACAAACAATCCGGGGAGCGCTGGCCCTACTTGCCCAGTGCCTCCGAACCTTCGGACACACACAGAAGGTTACGAAATTGGTTCCTTTCAATGCAGTTTAGATAAAACGCAGAAACATGAAGCCTGTAAAACCTGTCAGCTTTTTTTTTTTTTACGGAAAAGAGGAAAAAATCCCATCATCCTGCCAAGAATATGCCTTGATAACAACCTTTTTTTATATATCTATGTATTATTATTATAACATGCTAAAACCTTCATTCCAAAGTTTTAATATTGGTTCCATTGCCACCACTTAGTGGATGTTTGGCTTAGAACAATTTCTGTTGTTGTTGCTTTATTTGGAAGCACTCAACTGAGTTTAGTTTGTAATTGTTGGAGAATAACTGCTGATTTTGTTTGTTTGTTTTGTTTGTTTTTTAATTTTTTTAGCTGGTTTGAGTTGATTTTGCATGAGTGAGTCACTGCACACCAACTCAAATCTGAAACTATTTAACTTATTTATTATCTTGTGGAAAGTATACATTGGTAATTTGTTCATACTGTATTTATCGGGTATGATGAAAAAAGCAACAGATATATATTCTTTTATTATGTTTAAATTATGATTGCCATTATTAATCGGCGAAATGTGGAGTGTGTTCTTTTCACAGTAATATATGCCTTTTTTGTAACTTCACTTGGTTATTTTATTGTAAATGAGTAAAATTCTTAATTTAAGAGATTGTAATATTTATTTCATTAATTTCTTTCCTTGTTTACGTAAATCTGAAAGATTGCATGGTTTCTGTATAGAAATCGGTCTTGATGCTGTGGAAGTAGTTTGAGGGATTTCTATGGGATTTTTGTAGAATGTAAAATGGTTGTAGCCTGTCTGAGGTGAAAAACAAATGAGAGGAAACAAGCCAGCAGCAAAAAGAGGACTGACTTCACAATCAGAGTGGCAAATCGAATCCAGACTTGTTTAATGTAACCAAAAAGTATTTTTTGTTGCCTAACCACCAATCACACTGTGATAAGAGTCTCAGTATGTAGCAATAATTGGGGGTTCCAGTGTTAGGATGTCTCACAGTGCCTTCTCAAGGGTCCACGCTTGCCTTAAATCTCTCTCTCAACCAAATAAGTATTTTTTTTTCTTAATGCTTGATATGATTTGAATGTAGGGATGGGTTTTAACTGCAGCAAAATTTTGCCACTCTTGGTAAGAATGGAGGCCATCTTTGGATCTGAAACTTCGTATATACCTGAACATATCTTGTTTAAACTGAGTTCCAAAACTTTGGCATTTTATTATTTTTCCTTGTGTAGAGAGTCAGAAGTTTCCTAAAACTTTCCTGGATGGTGGATGAATGAGCGGTAGCTTAGTTTTTGTTTGTACATAGGTACACATTGAGCACTATGTACTCTTTTTGGACTACTTTAACAAGAAGTATGTTTTGAATGTAACTAAAGGATAAGTCAACTTGAGTTGTAATATATTTTTCGGGAGTCAGTTCACTACAGATTGTGTGAGACTGTAAACTTTGTACTGTAAATGTTTTGTAGTTCTCCCAATAAAGTCTTTTTGGAAAAAAAACAGTAAAAAGAGAAGTAACCCTTCCACTGTTGGAAGGCACTGCGTGTGTCTTGTGAGCTAGCACCTCACCCTAACCCCGGTCACCAGTGGATTTAGCTACAGATTAACCCAGCATCAGCACACTCCTGCAGCAATCCCTAGTCACTGGCCAAAGTTAATAAATGCTTCCAGAAGTTTCAGGAGTCTGTGGGTTAGCGGTGTGCTGGATCCTGCTGTTTGAATTACTGGGTTTTGCTTCCAAAGGGGGAAGTATGGGCCTTTGTGACTTAACAGCTGGAGCGGGTGAAGAAATCTAGTAATGGTGTTTATCAGATTGCATTGCTTGTGGGGATATATGTGTGTGCTTGTTAAGGAAGAGGTGGCAGTTTGAGTAATAAAAAGGTGCAATTAAAGTTTACCCTCTGTCCCAGAAGCTCTGTTCCTCTTGCAGGAATAAGGACTCCTGCATCGGCACTCCACCTTGCTGAGAGCATATCTCTTGTTAATTGGGTTGGCATTAAATGTGTTAACCAGTTTTCAAGGCTTGGGGTTTAACTTTTTGAGGATGTATAACAAAATACTCAGTGGATTTGGCTCAGTGTGTTCATTAATGCTGGAGGAATTTTAGCTAATAAGTCCATGCTCAGGTCCATTACTCTAGTCGCTTAAAACTTAAGTCCTGATTTCTACTGGCTTATTTTTGTTCTTTTGTCATGCTACTGATAAATGTTGTTAACGTTATGACATCTCTGTGCTGCCTGGACTGCCACAGGGCTTTCTATAAATACAAGGTAGAATGTAATACCAGTGCCATATGTTTGTGTAACGAACCTTAGACTGACTCTGAGTTTAAAATTAAAACAAATGTAAGCAGTGTATGACAACACAGCCTGGCTGCAGCAATCACCGTTTCTTTTTTTAATGGCTCAGTCTGACATTCTGGCTCAGAATCATTCCTTTACATTCCCAGATTTCTGAAGGAACTTCTTTCTGGTACTTTCTGCAGAATAGCACTGAGCACTGCCAGGTCATTCCCTGGGCATCCCTGGTGCAGGTACTGTGGCTGCAAGAAGGTGTTCACTAGTATTTTGCAGAAGCAGAGAGTAGCTGTTGGTGGTTTGATTGTTGTCTAAGCTGATGTCTTAACCAATTCTGGGGATTTTGAATATAATTGTCAAAGCTGTTCTTTAGGAGTTTTGGAGCAACCTCATCTGGTGGAAGGTGTCCCTGCCTGTGTTGGAGGCTTGGAATTAGATGAGTTTTAAGGTCCCTTGCGGCCCAACCCATTCTATGACTTATTTTCAGTTTTTCTTTCATCCCTAGGTATGCTTTTTGCTTATCTCCCTTGCCCACCTCTTCCCTAAGCTTGCCCTTTTTTTTGCCACAGTAGATAAGGACCTTATTGCTCCACCAGAACAGTACTGGTTTTCTTTTGATTGAACAGGATCTTGGTCTGAGTGCCAGGGTTGGCTTTGGTGCTCCTGGCTGGAAGAAGAGCTTTACAGCAGCTGCCCTATGTGAAACACAGCTGCGCTGGTGTCAGTGCCAGTGTTCTGAGCACTGAAAAGGCTGCCAGGACAGGATGGGTGACAGCCCATGAGTGTCTCCCAGCGGGCTAGTGGCATGCTCTGCACCCTGCTCCAAGTGAATGGTGCTCTGAGGCCACCCATCCTGCCCCCTGTGTTGTCTCTATCTGCAAAAGCCTCCTGCAAAGCAATCTGTTGCAGCATTACGTGTTCAGAAAACTGGAAGTCCTTGAATGGGGTCAATAAATGTCTGCTTCTTGTGCTGCACAATCAAGTGTTAACCTTTAAACTGGTGATTTATATTGTTGATTTAAGCAAATGCTCTCCTGCTTTCATTTCAGAATTCAAGGAAGCATGTAAAGCTGGTCAGACCATTCAAAAATGTCCTAATATTTTGCAATAAATTGATAAACTGCATAAAAAGAACCTGGTTTTCTTCGAGAACTTTGGGTTAAGAAGGAGCAATAAAGTCTTTGCTATTGCCCATTAGAAATGTGGTATTAATAGTTGGGGCACTGAAAATGAATTTGATGATCTGGAAAATGGGATTTTATTAGTTATTGGTGAGGCCTGAGTCTTGCATGCTTGTTTCAGTCGATAATCTGACAGAAACTGGACCAAAAAATGTGTAGGAATAAGGTGCAATGGTACAGACCTTGAAACAGGAATTGATTTAACATGACTAGGTATGATCATTAGGGGGTTTTCAAAGGTATTGAATCAGCAGTTTGATTTTTTTGGCTTAGTGCTCTTAATTTCCTCTTATTTGTGCTGGGATTCTTGGTTTGCCTTCTTCAGGTAGTGTGGGTGTGCTATTAACTGGTGCTGTTGCTTTCTCTGGGCTTTGGGGGTTTTCTGCTAACCCAAGTTAATTCAGAGCCTAAACCTGATTCAGCACACAGACAGATGGATTGACATCACTGAAAATACTCCCAGCAATGTGCCACGGAGTGCAGCAATGCTGCTCTTTGCTTAGCACATTATGGGTGAAGCAAGAGCTGTTTTTGCTGTACCCCCAGGCCAAGCACAGGAGCTGTAATTACATCACAGTGTACACTGGTGGAAGGGTGCCTATCACCACCGGAGGACCTGGTAGGCTGCCGGATCCTCTCCCTGCTGTATTGCTGAATGCAGAATGAAGGAAACCAAGGTTAAATACGTAGGCAGGGGATGAGCCCTTTTTCAGAATCTCACTTGCATGTTGTGCAGTGCAGCTGTTACATTGCTTTGAAAAAGAAATCAGTCTCCTGCTCATGTTTTCATCCCATCCTATTCCATCATTACGTGGGCACCTAATTTTCAAAGAAGGCCCAAGATTTTCATTTTGGTCATTTTTTGTTTATGGTCGAGATGTACTTTGGATTTGCTAGCATGGCATTAAAGCTAAGGGGTCTGTACTGTATAGTTTTAATTGCGGGATCTGTCTTTTCTTGCTGACCTTGCGTGTAAATCTTGCTTGGAGCTTCAGGCAGTGGTGCTCTGTTATTAGGAATACAGGGACATGTCACCTTTTGCTTGTTTAACCTACAGAGCTCTGGAAATGGAAACTTTATTTTCTGACCCTTCAACTTCAACTCAGTTCCCCAGTGTTTAAGGCAAAAGTACTGGGTTTCCCACATTCTTGCATCTGAAGTATATATACATTGTTCCTTTTGCCAACCCTGCATCTGGTTGGTACCTGCCCAGAGGGGCAGGAATATCCTGAATGACCACAGCCAGACCTGCCTGTAAGTGTTCATCTGCCCAAGAAGTAGGTGGAGGGTTGGGATGGAAATGATACACTCGAGGTGATGCAGCAGGCTGGTTCCACCAGAAGGGAGCAGTTGGCTCAGCTCTTCCCCCATCCCTTTCTTGACCCACTCCCTGAGCCAGTTTGGATCATTGATCCAGATAACATTCTGCACCCAGCTTGCTCCGCACGGCCCATGGTGGGCGCTTGGTCCAGGGCCACTAAAAGGTCTCCTCGCCCCCAGCCAGCTCTGGCACTCATCACATCTACCTAGGGGCTGACGCACTGTGTTAACGAGGCAGAATGGGGGGAAATGGTGTTTTCTGCTGGGGTGGGTCAGTGAGGAGTCTGATGAGTTTCATTGCAGGTATGGGGAGGAGGAGAACGTAGAGCCCTGAGTCCTGGTGAGGAGACAGGTATGATGGGATGGAGGAAAGGGGTCTCCCCACCGAGATGCTAGATTGGCTTATCCCTCCTGTATGGGTTTTGCTCCACATTGTTTCCTCCACAGTTCTTTGATAAATTCTTGGTATGCCCATTTTAAAACTTCATTTCTATATTCTAATAATTTTGTATGCAATACAATATTGATTATAAGTGACTCACATGGACCTTGAATACTCCTTGAAAAGATACTGACATTTAAGGGAAGGCTCAAAATCAAAATAGGGCCTAATGAAGGTGAATGAATGTGACCATATCCCTGAACAGTTATTTTGTCTAGTTTATTAGCTATCAAATAATGATTGTGTGGCAAAGCTCTACATCTTCGGAGAAGTTCTGAGTGTGAAAGAAAACACTTTTTCTCAGTTGGCTTAGATTTAGAGGGTTGTGTTATTTTTGCAGCATATGTACTGAAGGATATTAACTTGTAAGTCTAATTTCTGTATTAATATTAAGAATTTAATATTGGAGGGGAGAGTGGAGGATGAAGATACCTCCCTGAAGGTCTAGAGGATTTTGTCTCTGAAAAGAACTTTTTGTCTCAAAGCTTAGTCAAGCAGACACAAGTCATTTCATATCTCCTTTCAGAGAGGGACAGTGTTAATAGAAGCATTTTGGGGTGACACCCCCACCCCCTGCAGATTTGCATACCTGTGGGAAGCAGGCAAAATTACCCTGACAGATCTCCTCTCTGCTGCTGAAGAGGGATAGATAACATCTGAGTAATTCCTATTCTGTACGCTATCTGAGACGGGAGTACAGGGTAATTTAACCTTCATTTTTCTATCATGGTTAATAACATAAACTGGGAGCTGGATATGCTGAAATCTAAATACAAGGGTCCTATATCAATGGATTATTACCTTATCTTCTCTGAATGATGTTCACTTGAATACCTGGAATCACAATAGCTACTCAAGATAAGAAATTGAGGGAAATTCAGTAACAGTAAGAGGCCTGGTAACTTACGAGATCTTGATTAGCCTTCAACTGTGCCTAGATGTTGGAAAAGGATTCCCTGTACTGTATGCAAAAGGAGCTGAATAGGTATGTGAAAAACATTCCCTCATTGCAGAGGAGCACAAACAACTGGCTTTTGTGGTTATTAAGGCTTTCTTGTATCCACATATATGTATATATGTGAATTTCCTGACTCTTCCATGGATGACCATTTGTGCTGTGAATGACAGGTAGCTCTGCCCTGTGCTTGTGGTCTCAGGGCTCTTGATGGCAGTGCAGTGGGAACAGGGGGCTTGTGTCAAAGGGAAGGCTCAGATACTACTCTCCTTCTGGGGCAGCAGAGCCCTGGATGAGTTCATGTGTGCCCTGTGTCTGCACCTGGTTTTGAATGCCATTTGGCTCTGCAGCAGAAGTGGCACAGCAGCGCAAGCAAGGAGGGTTCCATACAGCATGATGTAAATCTGAGATTAATTCAGTGTTAACAAATACTTGATTTTCAAAATCAGACGAGGAATGCAGTGATTTGCCAATCCAAATGAAGCTAACTCTAAAAAGACAGGAATTTGTCTTCTTATAGATTAGTGCTCTGATCTGGACCCATTTCATGGCCATGTGGCTATAGAACAAAGGCACAAGCGAGGGCGGAAGTTTGCAAGTACTGTGAGGCTCGGACCTCTGCTTTCAGCATCAGTGCAAGTTTAAATTGACTTTAACTGCCTGTGAAACCACAGCCTAAGTTCTGTTCTGTGGGTTCTTTTCTACATACATGGTTTGAATCCTAGGATGTATGAAATGATGTCCAGAGGACAGGGGAAGGCAAAGCCTCATGCAGCAAACTGTGTTGAGTTTTTGAAAGCTGAACCTGAACATTTTGCTTCAGTTTGGCTGTGTTGTGTTTGGGGAAGTGTGACTAGGGAGATCATGTTGAAGAAAGGGAAGTCTGGCAGCCTGGAAAAGCCATCTCCCATGGAAGTGGTACAGAGCTCTGGGCTAGTGTCAATGTGAACATCAAGTCATGACCTCTCCTGTCTACTCGAAATATTTCTTATGGTAACCTGCATCTTAAAATGAAATTCAAGATGAAATTCAGAATTCATAGCAAAAAAGGTAATGCTAAACTGTTTGCTGCGGAAGCATCTCAAAGCAAGAAAAAAGCATCTTATTTTTGGGGTCTATCTCCAAATTAGTGGAAATCATCCTTAAGGTAATTTCAGAAGAGCAACCTAACTGGTGTGTACAATCTACTGGTGCCAGACTAATGGTGAGAGATTTAGAAGAGGATCTTTTCAAACCATTGCTAAATACCAAATCAAAGACGTAACATGAATACCATGGACAATGGTGTATATAATGTATATATGATGGTATGTTTTATGTCCTGAACACCAGTGTGTAGGTGTGTGTCATCATATCCTTAAGAAACCTTTGCTGTCACAGAGGTACAGCCCATAGTCGGAGGATCTCCAGCACTTGCTGAAGAGTGGTGGTAGGCAGGAGAATGGGTCTGTTCTCCAAGCTTCCTTTCACCAGGGTTTGACTCAGAGTATGGCTACCATTCAGTCTGGAACAGTAAAGCTGAGAGGTGCAGGAACCTGCTCAGTTCCTGGCAGGAGATGTGTGCGTGTTCTCTAGCATATGAGACATACTTGTTCCTGGCTTCACTGATTTAAATTGTTTTATTCAGAAATATTCCTTAGCCTTGCAGGGACTGCTCCTGCATGTGATAAACTGGGCAGTCATTACTATTATTATTAACACTATTATATTCTATTACTATTTCATTATCAATTGCCTCAGGTGGCAGGGCTCTGAGAGCTCAGCTGGCCAGAGTTCTTACCACGGTGTGTGCAGGACTCCCCAGTAAGCCTCTTAAAGTCTGGGAAAGCTGGTAACCAGCCAAGTGCAGGTGACTGTCCTGCTTAGACCTCTGCCCTCAAAAAATGAACCATTTGTCCCAGGTGTGATGCTCCCCTTGTGTTAAGCTGTTTCCTGGGCTGTAATGTGGTACGGAAACAGCCACATGCATACTGAGAAAACAGGCAAAAACATGAGTGAGGTAAAGCTCTTAGTCCTCTGCTAATGCAGAAGACTTGAAGGGGGAATGGCCTGCCTGGGTTTCTTAGCTTTTTTGTTAAGTAGCACTTTATAACGTGCACCTTATAACTTACAACTCTAAGAACTGATTGGAAAGAGCAGTTGTGGCATTCAGAGATATTGAACAGAGAGTGTTATCCAGATGAAAAAGCAAATGGTAAATGTCTTGGAAAAGCTTCCTTGAAATTACAGGAAATGTACTTACTATAACTCCAGAACTAGTAGTAGAAAAGGAAAAAGAATGAGGGGTAAAATCAGTTAGGATTACTGTAACATAGAAACAGGCAGAACTTAATATTTCATGATTGTTTCACCATTACATAAGCAAAAGACAGCGTCTTGTAAGTTAGAAACCACAGCATGTAAGTAGCCTTGTTGTCTTGGCTGCATTCAGAGAAGTAAATTGTAAATAATGCTGTATGCAACTTCCTCTTCCCTTTGTACCACATCCAACATAAAAGAAATAATTCATGAAAGCATTCCATATCCCACAAGCTCTTAGTATAGTTAACTTGTATGATGCAAATGGTCCATCTTTTTACGAACTGGATAATTCCCAGGGATTAAAATGTTCCAGCTGAACCCAATCTTGTTTGTTCTCAGTTCTCCCAGTGAGGCAAATTAAGCTCAGGTGGAAATGCTTGTACTTCAGAATGACTTTTTTTGGCCTCTTCAGAAGCCTGCTCAGTAAGGTTCCATGGGATAAAGCTCTAGAGGGTAGGTTGATATTCAAGGATCACTTGCTCCAAGCTTAGGAGTGTTGCGTCCTTGACTAGACAGAAATGTGGCAGGAAGGCCAGGAGACCCCTATGTGTGGATAAGGAGCTACTGAGGAAACTTAGAAGGAAAAAGGTAGCTTTATAAAAGGTGGAAGCTAGGACAGGCAGCCTGGGAAGAATACAGGGATGTTGTCCAGGAACCTAGGGACCAGGTCAGGAAAGCTAAGGCCCAATTAGAATTGAGCCTGGCCAGGGATGTGAAAGATAACAAGAAGGGATTCTATAGGTATGTCACAAACAAAAGACAGACTAGGGACAATGTGGGCCCTCTCTGAAAGCTATCAGGAGAACTGGCTACCCTGGATTTGAAGAAGGCTGAGGTTCTCAATGACTTCTTTGCCTCAGTCTTCACTGGCAAATGCTCTGACCACACTAACCAAGTCTTGGAAGGCAAATGCAGAGACTGCGAGAATCAAGACCTTAGGCCCACTGCAGGAAAGGATCAGGTTTGAGATCGTCTTAAGAGCCTGAAGGGACTTGATGAAATCCATCCGCGGGTCCTGAAGGAGCCACTGACCATCATATCTGAAAGATCATGGCAGTCAGGTGAAGTTCCCAACAACTGGAAAAAGGGAAATATAACCCCCATTTTCAGGGGGAATATGGAAGTCCCAGGGACCTACAGACCTACAGTCTCATGGAGCAGATTCTCCTGGAAACCGTGCTATGGCACATGAAAAATAGGTAAGTATGTGATTTCTAGTAGCTCTTTTTGAAGTAATTTCGTTAATTCAGAGGAATGGAAGTTTTGATTAATTTTTTTTTTCTTTAACAATTCCTTGTAGTAATTGGGTTGAGAGGGGTGTTCAGGGGAGTGTTGGTGCCTGTGATGATGGAGCTTTTTTATTCTCACCATCAGTGTTTCGTAATATTGTCTGCACATTTGTCTTGAATTTATGTTTGAATGATGGTGTGGGAGACAAAGAGTGACCAAAGCTGGGCTGCAGTGGTGGATCTGATTTTATAGAAAAGTCTTCCCCTTCAGCCTGAAGCCCTGTTGTGAAGGGCTCCCTGCATTCACTCAGCATGAGAGGTATGCAGCTGGTATTTGGAGAGGGCTAAGAAAAGTAAAAAAGATAAATCCTAATTTATTAGGTAAATATTATGACCCCTGATAAATACAATTGCTGCAGTGAAATGAGAGGGGAAACTGCTCTCAAAGTGTGAGCTCTTGAATAGGAGTTGTGTTAAAGTCACTGGAAGCACTGGCAGGGACTTGGACCCAGCCTTGAGAGAGCCCAGACCTTTAAAGTTGAGTGTTTTGTGCCCCCCTGCACCTAGATTGAGTGAAATTAATTTCTATCTGCCATGTACCAGGATGGGAGGGTCGGGGTGGGTTGTGCTGGGTTAGGAGCTGGAAGATTCTGAAAGTCCTGGAGAAAGAATTTGATTCTTGTGAGTAGTTGGTTTGGTTGATTGTGGTTGGGTTTTTTCCCAACTAGATTGGAGTGAATGGGAAAGGCTGGGGAAAGAGTACCTTTCTGTCGAAGGGCAACCTCTGATTCTGTATGCCCTACCTCCTTTGCTGAGTTTGTCCTTGTTGCCTGTTTCTAGTATCATCCCTCTTCTACATGTGTCATCCCTGAACGCTACCTGTGTTCAGAGATTGTCAATCCTGGAAAAAACACCACTTCTGCCTTGCTGTTGTCCCATTCCTGGCTGGGCTGCTGGTCGCTTGGGAAGCTGTAACTTCTTCTGTGGGCCTGGGAAGAAATTCTGTCTTCTGGGGCAGCACCAAAGCAGAAAGCAATATGGAGAAATGTGAATCATCCCTTTTCTTGCATTCAGTTCATATCCCAATAGATAGTACAGCCTCTAGCTGCTGGTTCTCATGGCTGGGAATTCTCTGTTCCTGCATATTATTGTTGTCTAGCCAACTCTGATTCAGACCTGGTTATGGGAATCATAGGATCATAGAATGGTTGGGGTTGGAAAGGACTTTAATTGTGACTTCACTGAAGTTATTGAACATCCAGTTGGCTACTTCTACTGATTACATGGAACTATGACCTTCATATTTCCAAATATGTGGTCTTCATAGGGCTTTGTAAATCTCTCTGCATTACAACAAAGCTGCTTTAACAATGTTAAGCTGGCTAATGGCTATAGTATATAGCCATACATTAGATGCCTTGTATCTTCATTGTGTATGTTCTAATTGAAAAAGCTCATCTGAAGGACCAAGTCAGGAGCATTTGTTTTATTTACCTTTTTTTTCCTCTTTATTTGACTGAAGAATTTCAAAAGTGCACTGACACTTATTTGCTGCTTGCCTTTGTGTGTACTGACTTAATGCTCCCATGCCAGACTTAGATCTGGTTCCTAAAAAACAGTGTGCGGTTGCTGTGGTTTGCAGGTCTGGCCTTCCATTTAAAACTTATCAACTTCCTCAACATGTTATTCTTAACATTCACATTACATTTTGTCTTACTGCTATTCCCTCATGGCAAATGTGCAGCCCAGCATTAGTCACAGGAATAGCAGATTTTGGTAGTGGGCAAGCTCCTCCCTGTTCCGAGTTGTGCAAAGCTGTTTATTGATCTTGTGGTTGTAGAAATGAAAGGGTAGCCTGTGTTTTAGCTAGGCTGGTGTGTGGTATGTGTGGCAGAATACATTTACACATGCATGTGTGTTTTATTTATTTATAGTTTATATATTCAAATAAATACAGGTGTATATTTGTTCAATGTTTATTTATAACATATATGAATTTAATAATAGCAATATGAGAATCCTGCTGTCTGTTTGGCTTCAGTCTGGGCAAATACGTCATGATGTGCAAGATACCCTTACAGGTAAAATTTCTTGTGTGAGGATAAACACTGAGACTGCTTAATAATACTTAGACAAGTCAGTCAATTGTGGTAGTCTGTTTCATTATCTGAGCTATCAGCTCTGTTTCCTGAACAGTTTGATATAAAGTCATTGGAGTTTTTTTCCTAATAGAGCATTACTTCTGCAGTGTGAAACACTTTTATCCTTCTGTGTGTAGCATGCAACATATATGATATGTGACAGTTGTGACTGCACCATCTTTAAAGTAGTCATCAATATAGTGAGTGATGTTCAGCACTTTGCTGTATTCTACTCTGCTGGCAGAATTGCCAGCAGGTGCTGGGGTACCATTTAAGGTGAACTTGTCTCATCTGTGAAGAAGGAGGAAAGAGCTTCTGCAGATACAAGGCAAACTTTCAATGACTGAGAAGTGTTTGTGTGTATTTGCCTTACGTATCTTGGATTTTCATAAATAAGAGAACAGAATTACTTGGGAATTGCTAGTCATCTGATTCTGCTCCATAGCATTATATCCATTTGTCCAGATGTCATTTAGAGTAGCAGTATTGCTGTTCTTGAGATAACTTATTCCTGAGCTAGTTAAACTTATGTATGTCATGCCTCAAAATGATTAATTTCCTGATCCCCTAATTACTTAACTTAGGGTGTTGAGATTTGCCTGGTATCACACAACTTTCAATCTGTTTTCTGTCTTGCTCTGGCTCAGGTCAGCACAGTCTGAGGGTTTCAGTCCTGACTTCCTTCTTTCCCTTGTCAGTGCTGGAAGCTGAAAACCACTTCATAAAAATATGAAGACTTCCTTGATAAGAAGGCTGTTTCACATAACAGTTTATATCAGAACAGAGTTTTAACAGCAGGTTTTTTTTCCTGTTAGACACCAGGTAGGCTATATCCTGTTTTTTCACTGACCTCTATTGAAAGAAATTACAATAGTAGGTGTAGACTTAGACATAGGTGTGTTTGCATTTGGACAAGCTGCGGTGCTTGTCATGGTTAATATTCAATTGCTCCTGTGTCATTATTGAGATGGGATGACATGGTAGTGTCTCTACTATGGCATTTCTTAGATGGATGTGATTGATCCTGTATCCCCTGGCAGGGTTACAATATTCACCTATTGGTCTGAAGTGCTAGACTGAAAACAAGGTTAGTTTAAGAAGACATTACACTACTTCCCATCTTCTCCCATTCCATGCACCCAAAATGATTTAACTCTGGCACCAGAGGATAGTTATTGTTTCTTATATGTGTAATACTTTGGTCATAATTGGTGCATGGTTTGTCAATAATTATTTACTTAATTATGGATGGACTTACAGGTGTTGTTATTGATGCTGATGCTAATCAGGGGTTATTTAGTTAGCTTATGTTTTGGGAGAGTGCTCCCTTATTAGGATATACAGATGTCAGCACTGAAAAAAGGTGTTCATGTCTGCTTCTTCTTCACATTTTCACAGCTTTGAGAACTTGCTATTAGAGGAAGCCTGACTTTCTGATTGAGTCACATCTGCAGCCTGTCGCCAGTGCTTGGTTTGGGCTGGGTGGCTCTGGGAGATGCAGGTTATCTGAAGGAAAAATCTTCCTTTTGTTTTCATTTGGGCTCTTAGAGATGTAAATCGGCCCTTAGCATAAAGGGTGCACTTATTTGGGTTAGAATTGCACCGTAAATTGCCTTTTGGCCTGTGGCTATGAGGGACATTACCTGATGCACTGGCTGTGTTAGAAGTGGGCATCCTTTTAAAAAGCAATGGATTTCATTAAATGTGGGAGTGGAAAAACGGTAGCTCATGTTTTCATCTGCTGCCTCAATATTCCTAATGCCAGTTCTGGTGAGAATCTGCACTTGCTCAGGTTTATAGCCTGTGCCTTGTCTAGTGGAGAGGATGATGCTGGTAAAACTTGGGTGCTCTCATTTTAAGTTGCTATATATTTATTTCTGGGTTTTGGTATTCTTGCACAGGCTTGCCCTTCTTTATGTTTATTTCCCTTTGCTATAGATGGCTTAGTCTTCCCAACTAAACCTTGTCAACTGCATTTCCAGGTACAAATATACAACTGCTGCTAGCAGCGACTGTGCCACAACTCTGATGAGAGAGAAAAGATGTGTAGGGAGATAAAGCCTTGTGTAAACCTGTAGTGGCTGCACTCCAATGGCAAGGCTGTAGAAGAATCCCTCTAACAACAGATTCTCTCCCTTCCCTTTCCACCCCCAAACCCCCCAGCCACCTTGTCATTAGTAAATTGGTCTACAGATGGACCCAAGGCAGAACGTAAACACAGTCTGCAAAGCCTTGGTAAGAGTCTTTGAAGCCTCTGGGGAATGGAGGGCCGGGATCAAGCTGTGTCTTGCACATTTAGGATGTGAAAGCATTCTGTTTGTGTCTGAAATGGAAGTGACTCACTGAGTTTTGGGCTTTTATTACCACTGTGTTTAGTGACTGTAGATCTTTGCTTCCTAATGACCTTATGTCCCAGAGATTAAGCCTTCATCATGTTGACAATCTAATAACCTCAATATCTATCCTCAAAATACATCAAAAGGAATTATGACCTTGGCATAAGAAATTAAAATACATAGGTAAGGGAAGCTATTATTTATTTTTTAAACATTTGCATTCTGTGCATGGTTTCCCAAAGTGCTTTTTCTAACAAGAATTCATCTTTTCTAACACTCTGGTACCCCACTGATTTATTCTTAAAATACTCCTTTCTGCACAGCAAGCATAGTCCTTTGGAGACCATCCAGAACAGTTGTACTCAAACTGCAAGTCACATATAGCGCTTGGGCCTTTTTAAGTTTTCAAATTATTATTTTGTATTCCTTGCTTTTTTTTTTTTTTTAATTAAAGCTTATATTTTATACATGAGATTTTTGAGAATTAAGAAAGGGAGTGGCTGTTCCCCTCCTATTTGCTAAACCCACAGGGGGTATTTAGCTTGGTCTCATTTGATCTTGCATTTGTCTGACAGAGCTTACTCTCATGTCAAGAAGGAATAGATTGCAGCTATGCACATAATAGATGTATTTGCTCGTGCTAAGAGATTGATTATTGTGCATCAGTATATGTCCTCTGTCTTTCCAGGCTGTTTCTAATATGTGGGTTGTTCCTGCAGCAAAACACTTCCTTTGAATGAATTCTCAAAGAGTCTCTCCAGTGTAAATTTAGTTTTAATGTATATACTACTGGAATAAGTTCTTTTGCCTGCACCTCGAGGAAGTAGAGGTGAGGTGCAGGTAGTGAAATAGTAGTCAGACCAAACCAAATTTGGAGTAGGAGCCCACCTACACTGAAGATGTCCTGCTCAGCAGCCACATGTCCCTGTCACAGGTCTTCCACCCAGACATAGCCAGAGATTCAGGAGCTCTTGGGGTGCTTAGGTAAGACCTGCTAGAAGCTCCAGTTTTCTATGTTGCTTTGGCCACAGCCATGCAGCTCAGTGGTAGCATGTTCCTCATTCCCTGAGAAAAAGACACCCAAACAAACAAGCCAAATGAACTGGATCAGCCCACAGGGAGGCTATGTGATGTGGTGCAGAGCCCTGCACTGGGGGGACACAACCCAGAGTGTATGTGTGTGGGAGAAGGCTGCTTAAACTGACACTGCAAAAATTGTCTGTCAACTCCTCATGTAGCAACTTTGCTGTCTTTTAGCTGGGGTAGAGCTTCCTCATTTGTCACTAGAGAGGAATCTTCAGCTTAGGGGAAATACGTATTTATTAGGTGTGTAAATATAGGGGGTCCACAGTTTTGGGGATATTTTTGTCTTAGAGTGCACCTATCTGTGTTGTTTTAATTTCACTCTTACTAGAGAGTTCTGGACTTTTGGAGATGTGTCCTGTGTTATACTTTGAGATTGATTGAATGGTAAAGCCTATTTCATATTTTCTGTCATTTGTTGCTCTCTTGACAATATTTTTGTTGTTTACTAAACTCAGAAGACAAACAATAATTTGACTTTCCTCCCACAAAACTGATCTACCGTAAATATTGCTTTGCAACCACCAATTTGGAACAATAAAAATGATGTTTTCAAAGGCAAAAATTGTACTGCTAAAGCATCCCCTAAAGACTTGGGGCTCAAGGCCTGAAAATGGTTGTCTGCTACAGCAGCCCCCCTTACTTGGGGTTGTTAAAAGCAGCTTCACGAGTTATTTTGGAAATTCATGCTCTGTAGGAGCTTCTCACCAAATATATGGCACACCAGTGAGAAACTGCTAAGAGTGGACAAGAGAAAATCATCTTAGCAGTTGTCTATTGAGCCATCTTGGATTTCCACAGAGGCAAATGAGGAAGACGCAGCCTGTTCTCAGTGAAGGAGTTCTGGAAGTGGTGAACAAGAGCAGGATGAAGTGGAAAGCGGAACTGGGTTGCAGAGGGGGAAGGGGAAGTCCATTCTTGCATTGCTACATAAAAGACTGACAAGTGTTGAACACAGGGAGATGTTGGGCTTGGTTTCTGCTGTGCTTTAGTGGTTATGATGTTGCTGATGTGTGCACAGATCAACTAGAAATGTGGCTACTTACCCTAATGTGTGTTGGGTAGCTCAAGGTGTATCCTAGTCCCCATCTGTCCTGGGGAGTATTTAGCTACAAAAAGGCACATGAGCCATTTCAGTGTGCACTTGAGCCCAGAAACCACCTGTGTGCTGGGCTGCATTGAAAAGAGTGACAGCAGGTTGAAGTATGTGATCCTGCCCCTCTACTCCTGAGACCTCACTTGGAGTATTGTGTGCAGTTCTGGTGCCCTCAACATAAAAAGGACATGGAACTGTTAGAACAAGTCCAGAGGAGGGCCATGAGGATGATCAGGAGACTAGAGCACCTCCCATATGAAGACAGGCTGAGAAAGTTGGGGCTGTTCAGCCTGGAGAAGAGAAGGCTGCGTGGAGACCTCATAGCAGCCTTCTAGTATCTGAAAGGGGCCTACAGGGATGCTGGTGAGGGACTATTCATTAGGAACTGTAGTGATAGGACAAGGGGTAATGGGTTGAAACTTGAACAGCAGAGGTTTAGGTTACATATAAGGAAGAAGTTCTTTACTGTAAGGGTGGTGAGGTGCTGGCACAGGTTGCCCTGTGGTAAAGGCCAGGTTGATCAGAGCCTTGAGTGACATGGTCTAGTGTGCGGTGTTTCTGCCCATGGTCAGGGCAGTCAGGACTGGATGTTCTTAAGGTTCTCTCCAACCCAAACCATTCTGTGATTCTGTGCAGCTTTAATTCCTATCACTGTGGGGAAAATGATAAGAAACTACTATTTTGAAATCTCTCACTGATGACTGATAAGAGATGTGCATCACAGGGAAACTAATCCAGGAGTCAACAGGTGCCTCTTCTGCATTCTTCAGCCAGTCATGGAAAAATATAAGAGAGCACAACAGGTTATTCCAATTTGACATGCAGTGCCTGGGAACAACAACTGACAAGTCCCAATTTGTGACCAGCTGCTTTAAAAACTACCACCCAGCTTGGTATTATCCTTCTGCCCTCTGGGAGCTTGGCTGGTGAAAAGAGTTATTGATGGCTGCTTTCAGCATTCCTCAGGGCTGTGCTCATGGTGAAGTATCTGCCCCAAGTCCTGATTTCAAAGTAAATGATTTAATGGTCATAAATAAGAAATAGCTTTCTTTAAAATATTCCCTTTGTCTATAATCTCAACTCTTATAAAAATCACTCCTTTTGAAGTTTTCTGCTTGGAGAGTGTGAGTTTGAGTCACAGATTTTAGCAGAGGTGATGCTGTGGTTTTTGCAAATCTAGTTATGCAGTGGAGTGTAATACATGTTTCTGTGCCCTGAGTAGTTACTCATTTAAATCTGATTAGTAATCTGCATTTTGTGCAGCTTTCCCCATTAAACTCCACTATCCTTGCACTCCAAGAAGGGATTCTTCTCATTCCCAGGCTTCATTATATTTTCTTTTAAGTTGGGCAAAGGCTTTTGAATTGTTGCCATTGTTTCGCATCAGTGTGCTGCCTGCTTGCTACAGTACCCTGTCCTCAGGACCCCACGGGGCAGGACCAAGGCTGGATGCACTGTCCTGGATGCACTTGGCTTTTCCTTTCCTGTGGATTTGCTGCCTGAGACCACATCTCTTGGTATGTGCTGCATAGCCAAAACCTACATACCACACAAGTGTGCAATGCAGCTTCCCAAGTGCAAGCAGTAAGAATTTAATGTCATTTATCTATCTTAGAGTAAGGACAGCCAAACCTAATAGAGCTGGTTCACAGCCACTGCTCCAGAAAGCCCCGGTCTCCTACAGCTCTCTCATGCGTGGCGTATTTATCAACCCTGTGCAAATGTCCTGTAATACATCAGGGCAGCTTGAATGATGCCAAGTACCTACACTGTGGCATTTTGTATAGGTCATGTATGATAGCTGGAGCAGCTTGGTAGAAGACAAGCTAAAAGCCCCTGATGATGATGGTAACATAAATATGTACTGCAAAAAGTAGGTATTAGCGATCTGCTTCTTGGCTAATCTGTGCAGTTACCTGGGTATTAGCTTCCTTTTTGCTCTTCCTCTCTCTTTCATTTTCTAATATTTCTGATGAGAAGTCTAGAAGCTAGGTTTGTAGACATGTCCTTCTTCCAGAAAAGAGGTATTTCATCTGAACTATTACTTTATTTTCTCTACAATAGGCATGTCAGGTAGTTCAGTCCTCCCACTGCTCCCAGGAGCAAAAACATACTAGTTCTTTTCCCCCTCTGTGCAGGTTGTTTACATAAGAATCAGTGGATCATGACTCAAAGTTTTAATCTTTGTAACCCAGAAAAGAAAACACAATATTGACAACTACACGCTTGGAGTTGCATCACTATTAATCACCTGTAGCTATTATTGATTGATCTGAAAATCAATTGATCTGAAAATCAATTCTGTAGTTATTCATGGCTGCTTTGTGCTGGACAGTGTATAAACAAGAGAGAATCCTGTTTTCATAAGTTGCAATAGAAACAGACAAGCTACACAAAGCATTGAAGAAAGTAAAACTGTGAAATGCCTTAGCTTATTCAAACCCTTTGTGCCTCTCACTGTTGTAAAATGGAGTAATGGTGTTATCTTCTAACTTTGATTTAGATTGCAACAACAGGGATGAGGTTCTAATTGTTGGGTTTTGTTCTTCTGTGCTTCTATCATGTCAAGCATAAGATGACCTGATTTTGATTAAGAGCTAGGGCTAGCACTGCAAAAAAAACAAAGTGTATGCTGAGGGGAGTGTATATTTTCAGTTCAAGGATAAGTATGAGACATGATGGAGCATGATCTGTGTGATGCTGATTGCTCCCTCTCATTGCCCCATTTGTTCTGCATTTGCAAATGTGTCCCCCTGCCTTGACCTGTGCTTACACAGACGCAGATGGAAGCTACAAGTGCCATTCATACTGCAATAAAATTCAAGGCTTTTGTAATGAAATATCAGTTCCTGAGCTTGATCCCGAAATCTTAGAAGAAGTAAGAAAAGCCTTTAGGAGTTTTCTACTGCCTTTTAAAACAAAAGTGTATTTAAATCACTGCTTTATAGAATTGACCCTTGTGCCTGGTGCATTCTATGGTTTTGGGTTTTTTTTTGCCAAGACTGAAAACATCTGTGTGTCAGAATCTGTTGGAATTTTTCACAAAATAAAGCTAATCTGAATCCGTTCCCAACCCAAGCTGATTCTGAATTTTTACTCATATATATATGTATATATATATATAATATATATATATATACATATATATAGTGCACTATAAAGTGTTCAGCTGGCTTCTATCCATAACAAAAACTTCAGTAAGTTTCTTTTGCCAATATTTGAAAACTAAGGAACTCATCAATAACAACATCATGTGGCAGCCTGGGCAAGCTAGCATTCAAACAGCCCATAGCCTTGCTAAGTGTGAACTCAAAGCATCATTAAGTTGTGATCCTAGAGGTATGAGTATCTGCAGAAGGGGAAGCTGGACTGTAGATGCAGCCTAGAGGAAAGCTGTGGAAACAACTCTAGCCCTAGAGCACCCTATGTTCTATGCAGCATTGGGGGGATCTTTGTCTGCAGGTTAGAGCTTACTGGGAGCAAGGAGGAGGCTGTTCCTTTCCTTCATCAGGCCCAGCAGTGACTCATTTGCTTTAAACCTTGTTTAGTGTCTTGTCCCCTTGCTCTATCTCTTAGTCACGCAGGGTCTAGCTGAGAGGGATGAGTAGCTTAACAATGCACTTGTCCCTCATGCAAAACTCCATGCACTTGATGGGAATTTTGCCATTAATTTAACAAAAATTAAATTTCTCCACCACATGTATCTGTAGCCCCTCTACATAACTGGAGCTATTAATTTACTGCACTGGTGTAAAGAGCCTGTTGTTCAGAATGGGGCAGTGGCTTTCCTATCTCATCTTCAGCAATGGTGATGAGAGAGTGATTGTGGTAGCAGTAGACAAAGGTACTTATTTTTGCAGAGATGACTGGCCAAGCTGGGTGTAAACTGAGCTTTGCTTATTCCCTCCCCACCTGGGTTCCTGCTGTGTCTGGACTTTTAATTTATTTTGTTGGTTTAAATTTGTAATAAAGATGTGGCTTAATTTCACATGCCTGGAGATCATTAAAGGACAGCTGCTCTTCACCACTTCCCTTCAGCAGACAAATGTCGTTTTGTTATTTTTGTATTTGTTTTCCCTCATTGGTTTTGTGTTTATCAGTTTTCTCTAATTAAAAAAACCTAATAGATGAATGGATGCTATTTCTGAAAAGAGAAAGCCCCCAGTACAGACAGTCAGTGTCATTTTGCTGACAGGATGCTTTGCTTTTGAGAAAATCTGGCATTTGGTCTTTTCCTTGGCTTTTGAGAGGAGCCAAATGCATAATTCACTCGGCCTCTGTGTTGCTGTGGCTCCATTTGCAAGAGAATAGCAGGAAAGATGTACAGTGCCTACTTTTTTCTTGCACTTTGGGCACAAAAGAAGGGGTGTTGCTTTGATTAACTATAAGCCACTGAGGAGAAAGAAGAAGGCAAAATGGAAATGAACTCTCTCCCAGCTACTTTCCCTCTTTGCCATCACTCATGTATAGTCGTTTATGACACCCAAAACACTGTCTTTTGAGCACTGTTATTGTGTAAGCATTCATTGGCAGACTGAGGGCATACCCGAGATTTTGGACATGCATCTTTAGGAATGGAGAACCCCCCCATGGGCATGAACATTAAATGAATGTGGTGGTTGTTTCTGTGGTGGTACCAGAGGCACCGCTTTAGGTGTTAGGTGATGGAACACCTGCAGTGGATGCCTGTGCATGCGATTCTGCAGGAGCAGGTTTTGAAACCTGAGCTGCTGAGTGTGATCTTACTGCAGCTTAGTGTTGAAAGCCTTGTTTTTCTTGCCTGAGACTCATTCTCTTGCAGCTGCAAGGCTTTAGCTGGTATAAACAGCTATCACTGAATGCTACTGGCTGTCTGACTTAAGGTTTGAGTTTCTTTTCCCCAGTTCCCAGTCTGACAAAGATTAGAGGATGGTGAAGGTGTATGGGAGAACCAACAGGACAAAAAGCATCTCTTCTTGCTCAGGCACAAGTTAGGATTGAGGCTGTTGGAGGCTGCATTCCTGTGATCCAAGCTCTTGGGAAGGTGGTTGTAAAGAAGGAGAAATGGGATTTACAGGCTGAAAAGCCTCAGATTCCCAGGAGAGAAAAGTAGAGAGAAAAGTTTCTCATGTCCTGTCTTCTAAGAGCAAGGTGAGTGAGGAGCTGTGTAAAGTGTGCTAAAATAACACAGGACAGGTGAGAATTACATAGAGTATCTGCTGTACCTCTGCATCTCTTGGCTCACAACAGTGAGGTTGTGGGTTTGATTCTGTTTGGTTGGTGTGTTTTAAGACAAAAAGAGCTTCATAGCTTTTTTTTTTTCCCTACCCATATTCATCCTGTAACATTACCAGGGCTTGTAAACATCTGATTTTTTCTCCTATACATTTTCCAAGTTCTTTGCCAATATTAAATCTGCTATTTTTGCTACTTGTCCAATAGCAAAGAAAATTGACTTCTCTTAGCATATATTTAACCATAAATATTTCCTTGCATTGTAACGATGACAAGCAATGCATTATCATGAAAATCAAATCACATTAGATACCAGAGATAGTTTCCTGCAAAGGCATATACAAGACATTGCAGAATGTGTAAAAGAAGTGACAAATATACACTGGTAGAGACGTAAAAAAACCCCAAAACCTCACTTCAGTGCATGATATCTGCTGAGGCAGTATTGATGCTAATATCTGCGTTTCTGAAAGTCTCTAACTGAAAAGGTAAATTTTGCATGCATTTTAAACACCTGGTATAGGAAAGGACACCTTCTGCCCAGTCCTCATGGCTGTCTCTCTTCTGCACACAAGATCTGTGCAAGAGATAAACAGTGCAAAACTCTACCTTGGCACAAAGGTAAATCTCAGCCTCAACTAGTTCACAACCTGCCTGATTAGACCTGGTCTGCTTGAGCTGTAGTTTGCATTGTGAGGACTGTTCAGCCTGGGGCTGCCCAAGCACAAATACCAGATGGGTGGTGAACCTGGGATTTGCAGTAGTGGAAATGGATGGCCATAGGATGCTGCAGCTTTACTTTCCTGTTGGACTGGGATACAAGTAAGGGCACTACACAGTTTAAAGCTAGCAGCAAATGGCAGTGGGAAGGTGCTGTCAAGGCCAGGATCCTTAGCACTTGTGTAAGGCTAAATGGTCCCCTTGCAACATTGGGTTCTGTCATATGTCTGCTTTGCCACCACCAGAAGAAGCCCCAGCCTCCCCTGCCCCAAATGCATCTCCAGCATGTGCTAACACAGACATACCTGGAAGCCAGCTTGGGAAACTGATCCAGATGAAACCAGCTCAACATATACTGCCCAGATGCTTAGCTTTTGATGAGATTTGCTTCCCAGTTCTGGTTTGCTTTGTGGCCTCCTGGTTGGTTGTGCCAGCCTCAATGTGGGGTGAGCTGGTGGCCAGAGTCAGACAGTACATTCAGGATCAACATGGCTCAAGATACTTATGAAACTAGGCTTTAGACTTGCTAAACTGTGTTTTCCTCTTTTGTAGCAAAGTTCTCACTTCTTCAGTATTTAGGGAATAGCTCTAAGTGGCTCTCAACCAGCCAGCAACATTAATCGCAGCCTTAAGCCTACAGGTTTATTAAACATCAATGGAGGATTTCATTGCCCAAATCAATTAGAACCAGCTAAAAGCTAAAACACACAGAATTACACTAAAAAGAAATGTTCCTCCATTTTTTTATGTGGATTATTAATTGTTGGTGGACAGAGTGGCAAGAGAAAGTTTTGTGGAACAGTCCCTCTGAGTAACAGTCATTCTAGTGTCTAGAGGACCTTGACAAGTAGATATATATATATATATATATATATATATATATATATGTATCTATTTACAAAGTCCTGGTATATTAATGGTGGTCCTCTTCCAGTTGTAACTCAGCACTTTCCCTATTATTTCACACTTTCATTTTTGGGGACTCAGACACACAAATCCAAAAAAACAACAAAATAAAACTGGGCAGTGGACCTAGAATGTGTTAGATCAATGCAGACACCATGAAAAAATAACCAGGACATGCCTCTCTGGCTTTTGATGTAGCCATGGCTGTTGCTGAAACTAACAGATGCAAAAGCTAACTGCCAGATATCCAGCGTGTGTGCCAATGCTGACAACCTTGCCAGATGCCTGGCAGCTGGTCTTGCCCCAACTCCAGTGGCTCTCTGGTATATAGATTGCCTTTTGAACAACAACAAAAACTGGTTCTCTGAGCTATCTCATGAGAGCATCTTCCATAAATACCATAAATATCTTTTTTTAAGTCAATAATCTCCTGAGCTCATGGTAGAAGGACAAAGGATGCTGAGTCTTGATAATCTTTATCCAGTATAAGTCAAGTGTTTTGGGGTGTAGCTTAGTTGCAATTCAGAGTGTAAATGATCATTCTGTCCCCTGTAGCAGGAACTGTTATAGCTAAGCCAACTGAGCAGGTTGAGAGAAAAAAAACTGTTTGAATTTCTATAAACAAAGCTTGTGCTGTTCCAGGCTATGATGCTAAAAGGAAATAAATGTTTTTCTACCAAATGTGGTTTTATCTGTCCAGAATAAACAGTTATGACAGCAAATTGGTGCTAAATATGTTAGTAGTCTTCTCTAGCTTTGATATTCTGGGAAAAAAATAACTGAGATAGCTAGAAAAAGTTAAATTCACCTCAATTCTTTACCTTGATTTCTTGTTTAAGCTTCAGTTTATGACAGTTCTATCAGCTGACCTGGAATAATAATAATAGTTTAAAAAAAACCTGTAGAAATACGGCTGAGGTTAAGATAGAAGTATTCCTTCAAGAGGGGTATATACCATGATCCTACAAGGAACAGCATCTCCAAAGGAATCATTATCTTGATGCTGATATTTTTTAACCATTCCATGCTTCAGCTTGTGCTAATGATTGTCAGGAAACACCATTTCTTTCTGTTCCATTCCCAGGGCAGGTGGGTTGGTTGACTTGCAGCTCTTCGTGTGTGAGCTTCACTTCCAGGTTTTTAAGGTCAGATTTCATTTTGGCCATCATTAAATGAATGAGACTGGGATCTCCAAATGATGCTCTGAGATGCCCCTTGAAGGATGGGAATCATCACAGTTTGCATCTGCAGATCTTATATTGGGTCTTTGGCAATCTGGGGGCATGAGTGTTTTTTGCTGTGTGCAGTGTCTCAAACCTTCCACTTCCTTCTGTGGGCTTACTGTCAGCACACCCACAAGATGAAATCAGATGAGCTTTACTTGCAGTCTAAAGTATTTTGTCACCTTATATATTTCTTGCTTATAGTTTTTTCCAAATACGGACACCAATGCTGCAACTGAATTCTTATGGCCAAACATTCAAGAGTAGTGTGATTACCTCTATATGTACAGGGGGCTCATTATAAAGGTCATAAATCTACAAACTTACTTAGGCTTGGTGCAGATCATGAGTAAGTGCATCATTTTTGGAACAAACAGTGCTACACAGTAATTTACAGAGAGAAATCAGAAAATGAATGCACTTTTCCACTTCCAGTTTCATGTGTGAATTCAGTTCTGCTTCATCTGCTGAAAACCTCTTTCTTCACTCCACCTTTGTTTTCAACTTTGGATTTAGCCAGAATATATCATACCACTGCTCCTAATGTTTCTGAACCAACTTTGCTTACTTTAGGAGCTATGGGGAGGAATGCTTTGCAAAGTCAGTTGTTAGTAATATTCTTTTTATTATATGAATCTCTTTCAGGTAAAGGTAACTGTAGCACTCTGGTTGCTCTGTGTTTGACATAGTCTGTTAAAACCACCATTTACTCCTTAATCCAAGTTACCAAATACTCTGAAAATGAAAGAGCTTATTTAGGGCTGTGGTCCTGCCAAGCCATAGCCATGTGTGTTTCCCAGGACTTCATTTACGAATGAATTCTACATTCCCAGACTTGTGAGAGATTCAAGGATATGAAGTTTTCAGAAAGGATAAAAGGAATCACTTATTTGCTTGCCCTATGAAGAACTGTTTAGCAAGATCACTGTGAGGTGTTTTGCATGTTGAATAAAGACTGAAAATGAGCTTATTTACCCCTAAAGTGAAGTATGTTGCAAAACTGGAAAATATGTAACTGCTGCCCTAGAGTCAAAGGCTTTGGCAAGTCTGCTGACTTGCTTAAGAAAAGTTACAAGATAGGATTGGGTCTTGAGTAGCCTGGCTCCTTGTGCCTACCACAATTTATATATTGTTTTAACCATATAAGGCTTACACTTTGAAGTGCTAATCGTCTTCCTTTTTTGAGTCCGTTTAAGTGAAGCACAGAAGAAGTCAGATAAGACATGAGTGAAGCCGCTATTTAAGTGATATGAAATTATCTGTTACTTGTTCTGTTACTTGTTTGTGCATAAGGGTGTACAGAGGTAACAAACCTGTATCTTGATATGTGATTGTACTGGTAGATGCTGAAGCAAGGCTCAGAAGATTACTAAGCCCATTACTGCTGACATGCAGTACTGATGGATAGACTCTGGAGTTCCTCTCATCTGATATTTCCCTTCCTGGTTTTCCTTCACTTTATTGCTGTGTTAAGACTGTGTAAAAATCCTGGTAGGAGCCTGAAGTTACCCCAAATGACAGGATGAATCCCTTCCAGTTGCCTCCACAGTGCCCTGTCTGTGCCCAAACTTCTCTCTGTTGCCATCCTGCCATCAGGTAGATAGCTTGGTTAAGCTGAGCAGCAGGTACTGGTCCTGTCACTTCTTCCAGCAGTAGTCACCGAGCATCCACCTGTGGAAGCTTTTATCCTGCCTCTATACTGATGAAGTATAAGGGAATGGTGATCAAGTATTTCAGCATCCCTCTATCCTGGTACTAGGAACAGTCTCCTCAATTTCCTTCTTATGAAGGTTGCCTGCCCACTGCAGTGAGGGCTGGAAACCTTCTCAGGTGAAGTATGAAGGAATGACAGTGAAAAGCTGCCTTTTTCTTTGGAGCAGGTAAAGGAGTGTTTTGGGCTCACCACAAGAGCAGATTCTTCTGAATTCTGAAAACTTGGTGATGAATCAGGTGTCTTAGTCTGTTCATTGGAACCAGGGGTGAGATTGGGAAGTCTTAGGCAATCAGCCAGGATGTAAAGAGTAAAGTATATTCTCACAAGCAAAGAAAGAGCAGGGACAAGTGTGGAAAGTGGTAGGACGCACCTAGACATGCCATCCCAGCACCCTGCTTAAATCAGGTACAGAGATATGTGTGTCTGAAGGAAGTGGAGAAACTGCTGCCTAAGAAATGAACGCCTAAATGAAATGTTCATTTTCCACTGCCTGCCTGAAACTGCCATTTATATGGACTTACACCCCAAAGGAAGGTTTCCAGGATGGTGGCTTATGGTCCAGGTTGTTCGGGACGACCTTGATGTGCAGTGGAAATACTTCATGAGGGATGCATCTGTCACTTCTCCAGTGCCTGGACAAGTGAGAGCCCATGGAACCAGCCCAAAGGCTGTTGCACCATTTTATTCTGAGTGTTGACTCATTGCTGTCAACCTTGACACAGACCTCTGTCGGACTTGGACACTGTGGGTAGTGTAGCACATTAGTCTGGGAGGGAACAGAAGGCCACTTTGATCTGCAAGGGAAAGAGGGGCCTGAGCATGAATAGATATGGGGGCATGGGGAGCCCCTTTATGATGACCATGTCTCCCCAAGGAAATGCAGCTCTTTTCCAGGCTGTCTGTCTTCATGGACACAATGCAATAGCTCATACTCCAGCAGGGACACATCCCCTCGAGGAAGCTATTTAACAGCAAATTGGCCTAGTAATTTTTAGTGATGACCTTATGTTAATTACAAGTTGCTATATTAGTAAGTCCCTTCTGAAGGCCAGCTGTTATGTTGGCATTAACTCCCAGACTCAACTGCTTGTTTGCTAAGTCCCAGGGCAATTAAACCTTCCTCCCTGCACACACACCTCCCCACCCCCAGCCCCGGTTTTATTCAGCTCAGCATGGCCAGGTGATGAACCCTTTTCACCTCTCCCTTTTCACAGTATATTCCTGCTTGAATGGACCATGTCTGATAGACTTCTTGCTAAGTCCTGGCTGTTTGCTTGCCCTGTCCTGGGCCAGCACTCTGAGAGGTGTTGTACAAAGGGAAGTTCCTCCCCTAAGGGTCTTGGTTTTAGTGAAGTCTTGGTATTCATTCCAGAAACTCTTCAGAAATGGAAAATATTGTTTTGGAATAGGAATAATCATGTTTGGAATGCGTCGCATTTGGAACAGGCCTCCCATAATACATTGCAAGACTGGACACTGGGAAAGAAAAACTTAGGTCTCAGACTCAAAAGTCTTTTGAGGTACGCTATCCCCACAGCAGCTGGTAGCCACTGCACCTATTGGGGACAGCGTGCCCCTTTGCTCAGACTGTGGTGCAGTACAGAGCTGTTCCCTTCAGGTCCACGTCCGCTGCTCTGGGGGAAATTGGCAGCGCTGTGTGCCCAACAGATGACACAGCTTCAGAACTGAGTGAACTTTCAGCACTCCTTAAGACTGCAGTGTGAATGGGCAGCAAGCAGGCCAATGGGGCTAGAAGCTGCCATTCCCTGTTGGTGTTACAGAGCCCAGCTCCGCTTTGTTGTCTCTTGGTATGCCTGGATACTGCTGGGAAAGGCTGACTCAGGAGTTTCACTTGTGCTCAGGCCAGAGTGTAGGTTTAACTCTCAGGAGCAGTAGCTTACATAGGTGTTTGTATAAAAGGATGCAGGAAAGGGGTTCAGAATACTACCAAAGACAGTATGGGGTTCATCAGCAGCTCCCCTGGAGCTTTTACTCAGACAGGGCTGCAGTGGTGCTTCAGTTCACAGAGCAAACTTCTGGGCACGTGCAGGAGAAGGCAGCTAGGACAAGTCTGTCTGGATGCACCAGTGGTGAATAATAACCAATCAACCTGATTCATTTCTTTGAAATGAATGGACTTGTGGATGAAAGGAAAGTAGTTATTAATATAAACTTTGGCAAGGCTTACAACTCCGTCTTGCAGTGTTCTTTTATTCAGGTTAGGGTGAATATCTAGATGAGCAACTGTCTGGTTGGATGATCAGCCCAAGAGGTGAAGGTTAGTGGACGGTACACTGCAGGGATGCCAGTGACAACTGCAACACAGCCAGGGTCTGCCCTGGGGCCTCTCCTGTTTGTCAGAGAATCTTAGAGTCATAGAATGGTTTGGGTTGGAAAGGACCTTAAGATCATCCAGTTCCAACCCCCCTGTAGGGACATTTCACACTAGACCATATCACCCAAGGCTCTGTCCAACCTGGCTTTGAACATTGCCAGGGATGGAGAATTCACAGCTTCCTTGGGCAGCCCATTCCAGTGCCTCACCACCCTAACAGTAAAGAATTTTTTCGTTATATCTAACCTGAACTTCCCCTGTTTAAGTTTGAACCCATGACCCCTTGTCCTGTTGCTACAGCCTCTAATGAAGAGTCCCTCTCTAGCATCCTTGTAGCCCGTTTCAGATACTGAGAGCTGCTCTGAGATCTCTACACAGCTTCTCTTTTCCAGGCTGAACATTATCTATATTAGTGATCTGGAGCAGCTGACAAAGTATGCTCTCACTGGGCTTGTTGATGACCAGATCAGGAGGACGAGACAGTGAACTTAGGGGCAGGCCTGCCATACAGTGGAACCTGGGCAAGCTGGAGGAATGTGCCTGCAGGAACCTTATGAAGTTCAGCAATGGCAAACACAAAGCTATCTTCATGAGAAGGAAGATCCCCTGGCAGGGATACAGGCTGGAAAATGGAAGGGCTTGGGAAAGTAGCTCTGCAGGAAGAGCCTCAGGTGTGTGAGGGGGAGCATGGGAGCCAGAAGTGCACCCTGGCAGCAAAGGAGGCCAACAGCATCCTGTACTGTATCACCAGGGATGTGTTCAGTAGGTCAGGGGAAGTGATCAGCCATTCAGTACTTGTTAGATCATACCCAGCAACTATATCCTGGACTGGGCTCCCTGGTAGAAGAAACCAGAGTGATTTGAGCAGAAGCTACCACCACTTGCCCTGTGAGGACAGGCTGAGGGATTTGGTCTTGCTCAGCCTAGAGAAGAGGTGGCTTTGCAGGGAGATGAACAACAGCCCCCAGTGCCTGGTGGGAAGTTACTGAGTGGAAGGAGCAAGGCTATGCAGGTGAGAAAGGTGAATGACAACAGGCATGAATGAGAGGTTCAGGCTGGACATACAGGGAAACCTTTCCCTCCATGAAGATAATCAGACAGTGGAGCAGCAGGGGTGGCTGTGCAAGGTCTTACTTTGGAGGCTGTAAAGACTAGACTAGGTAAAATACTGAGGAACTTGGTCTGACCTCACAGCTGATCCTGCTTGGACAAGAAACATCACTGGGGTCCCCTCCAGCCTGTGTTACCCAAGGTCCCCGACTTCCTAGGAACTTTACTGGAAACTTGGAGCCTGTTCCCCCAATACTCTGCTCACCAGCTCTGTAGTAAGCAGCCTTATATATCAAAGGCAAGCTCTGGGCTTGGCCAAGGCACCGCAGAGGGAGCAAGTTAGGGTGCCTGACCCTTCCTTGGTATAAGTTCTTCCAATGCAGGCAAACTCAAATGCTTTACTCATTGTTTTATTTTCTATTAAGGTGCAGAGCAATGAATCCCGAGAGCATTTGCAAAG
Source organism: Melopsittacus undulatus (assembly GCF_012275295.1). Taxonomy (NCBI): domain Eukaryota; kingdom Metazoa; phylum Chordata; class Aves; order Psittaciformes; family Psittaculidae; genus Melopsittacus; species Melopsittacus undulatus. The sequence continues at coordinate 103,040,766 of NC_047529.1, read as the reverse complement.
GGCTGATTTCACTGTTCATTAATTTCCTATAATAAACGTTTTCTAATCAGCAGGATGGTACTGAGAACAAAGAAGTAAGAACTGCCAGCGAGCAATACTACTGGGGACATGTCTATAATCTATATATATGAAATATATGTGCACTTTCTGTGGTACGCTTTCTTTCTTAGGGAGGAGGATGGCCACATTTCATAGCTACTTGTGCTTGCCATTTCTTTTGTAGCAAAATAATCTTGTCACTAGAGGCCATTGCAAAATGTTGCGCTTTTGCTCAGAGCAGCTAAGATAATTCATGTCACAACTACAGTACATCACCTCATTACACTGCATATCTGCAGGGCCAAAGTGAGGTTTTTCCACTGCCCCAGGCAGGCACAAAATTGATGCCTAGATAAGAAAGCCACCACCAGTATAGCTGCTGGCAGTCTGAACTGTTCTGCTGTGACTTGCTGCCCTCTAGTAGAGGTGGCAAGAAGAAAGCATGTGGACAAATTTTAGCTGCTCCCAGCAGTCTGAATAAAGATGCTAATCTATGACCTGTGACAGTGGAAGGTATTCACCTTCCACTTTGTTCCCTTTTCTGCTGTGCCTGCTACCAAGCAGCTATGTTGTGTGGCAGGGCGGTGCGGTGTAGGTAGCTGGAGGCAGTGAATCCTACAGAGGCAGGCACAATTGACTCTGAATTGGGGTGGTGGAAACAAGGTCCTGTTCTTTGCTTTGCTTCCACAACAGGGGCAATAATCTCAAGCAGAGGGTAAAGGGAATAGATGGTCACTGTAGAACCTGTAAGTTGGGTGACTCGCCTGTTCTTCCCCTCACCTGAGAGGACAGCCACTGCAGCAGAGGTTTTACAGCCTTACATCTGTGCTATTTCCTAGAACTGCCCATGCTGACTTGTAACTGATGACAAAACTTAACCACAATAAGACTAATGCCTCATGTCTGACACTGGCTTAGATGTGCCTGTGATGGATCATGGTAGCCTGCCTGGAAAAGAAGTTAACATGGGGAAAGCAAAGAGAAGGATGAATAGTACTAATTGGGTAGATCCAGTGTATGAGCTGAAGTTGTGCTGTGTCGGTGTTTTGTAAGCCAAGGATGTTGTCAAAGTCCATTACCCTTTGATGTTAGTTATTATTATGAATGTTCAGCAGTTTTGCAAAGCACGTCATAGTATTGAATTGTTCACCCAGGAAATCAGGATATGTTTTTAATGACTTCAGGATGGTTCAGTTTGGTTTCAGTGAATTTAACTTGTTCTGTTTTCTTCAGTTGATCAAACTACCAGAAAAGAGGCAAAGGCAGGTTTTATTTTGTTAATTTGGAGCTGGTAGATATCTATAGTTATTTGAAGAAAAAAGGCTATAGGAATTGTGATGGGCTGAGGAAAGGAGGAAGGAGATTATGTATCTTTCGTTGATCATGTTTTCAGAAAGAGCTAAACTGTTTTAAGCTCAGCTAAGTTTTCTTTTAAAAACAGAAATATCAACCAAAGGCATGGCACATTTCTTCTGAAACAGTAAGAATTTAGCAAAGTTGTTAACTGGTAGATCTTTATGATGCTAAGCCTTGCATGACCTTAATTATGGGTCATACTGTCTGTCTAGTGTGTGAAGTGTTGATGCTTCCGGATGACATGGAGATACATATTCATCTCCCTTTTTATTTAAATAGTAGTCTGTTCTTCCAAAAGAGTTCACCCTTAAGGCCTCCTGAAGTCAGGATAATTTCACTTGGTACTCTGCATAGGTAGGTAGCAAACCTCTAAGGTTTTAGCAATAATAATAGTTTGCTCACATTCAGCGGAGGGAAACCTTCCTCTGGTGTAATCCACATACCAATGCTACAGCACACTGGGACTGTAAAAACCCTACAATCAAGTGGATTTCCACAGCGTAACCATTGCACTACTGCTGTCACTAGTAGCCTTGTGCTACTCCCTGTAAAACTTGTCCTAACTGGTATCCTTGTAACACTCAGAGCACTGCTCTGAGTCTTAGGGCTGTTCCGGGTTGCTGGGTGAGCCCAGGTCAAAAGTTGCTGCATTTAAAGTCTTCCCTCTGTCATTTCTCACACACTGGGTAACCTCTCAACCACTGTAGGGCTGCTGGTGAGATCACTGAAGATGTAGGACTGAATGTAACAGAATATCACTGTGCATCATCATTAGGAGAACCCTCTTTAATCTTATTCAAGAAGGATTCTTCCAACTTGCATAGAGATTTAATTTTGTTTGGCAAAACGTGTTGTAGAAAACAGTCAAATCAAAGCCGTATGTGTATTGTAAACTTATGTGATATAAATGAAGACTTAAGTGAGTTGTAAAACATGGCAGAAAGATTTCTGCTGGGTACTTGGTGTTGCATTATCACCAGGTTGAGGATGATAATACAGACTTTTGACTGTAGTAGTTGGTTTTGTTAATTTATTCAGAAACCATGAAGCTGATTACAAAACTTGATGGTTTGATATGGGGGTGGTGGTGTCTGGCCTCTTCATACCTTTGAAATTTTCTGGGTTACAGCAGAGGGTCTTGAGTAGATTAATATATTAATGTTGCCTATATATTAAAGAAAAGCTGAGTTTAGGCTCCCCTTTGTTATATATTTAGCAACTGCCAAATACTTACAGAATAGGGTATTTCAAAGCTGCTATTGTTTCACAGTTAGACAAAGTGGCTTCTAATTGAAACCAGGAGTGACTGATCCATGCTTTTAATTTTGCACAGACTTCCGTGTTTGGCACTTAACACAGAAACTGGGGACTGGGCATAGAGTACACAAAATTTCTTTATTTCCACATCTCCAAGTTGGAGTTTATGACTATTACAACGAAGAAAGCTTGGAGTGGTTCTGTGTAAGCTTTCCTTTTGTATGAATTTCAATTTTAGTTATATTAAAATAAATTAAAATATTGATTAAATATTAGATATCAGTTTAAAAATACTGAATTCTGTTTTCACTTAGATCTAGAGAAATTTAGTATCCTTTGTAAATTTACACAGCTTAAGGCAATGTTAACAGATTGTAGAAATTTGTGAATGATGGTGAAAGTCATTGCTGGAAAAGTGAACTATGCATACGGCCTTATTCCCAGCCATTCTTAGAAGCCCAATTCATGTTTGCTAGTGGATCTAGCTGGAGCAGCTGAAGCTGTTATCTCTCCCAATGGGCTGAGTCTCTGTTGCTGAGATTGCTGTGTTTGTGGTACACTGACTGAATGGGACATGCCTCCAGTCTTCAACAATATTCACCCATACATGTTAGTCTTTACTGCATCTAGTGGTAGTTTGTAAGGTCAGTTTTCCCTTTCCTCAAACAGGTTGGGAAAAATGGGAAGCAGAATGTAACCTAAAATCTTGTAAGTTCCTAAACCAAGGTGGATAAGGATATGATTTGTAAACTCTTACTCTGATTGTCACCTCTGATTCTTATGATCAGCATGGAAATGGAGGAAATGTAGTTTAGAGCTAGTAGGACTCTTTATGGAATAACACTTTATTCATCCTTGTTAAAGAATTGCCTTGAACAGACTCTAAACCGCAATTCCCATCTCTGCACAATAGCTCTTTCAGATAAATGTAGTCAGAATGGGTTTTTGTGAGGAGTTTTCTTAATCTGATTTCCCACAGTCAAGGTGACAACAGGGGAAACAGCAGATGTCAGAGAAAGGGGCATCAAAACAATTTTGACAGCTTTGTTTTAATAAGGATCCAATTGATACTGACAAAAGTAAAATTGGAACATTAGCATAGCTCCTGGAAGAGTTCAGGAAATCTTTGGAACTACATGGCATGACGGAGTGTAAGTGACAATTAGGCTTTGCTTGCAGTCATGCAAGCCTGCCATGCTTACTAATGCCATGTAAAGTGAAACAGTGTTGTATCTGTAATACAGAGACCTTTGGCCAATTCACTGTTGATGTCTGAATCATTTTTTCCCCTTGCTTTTCAGACTGAATTTAGAATGGGACTCATGATATGCAAAAGTCCATTTTAGAGATAATTGCCCCTTCTCTTTGTGTTGTGAATTGTTTTAAGACTCGGTTTCAGATTATGTCTTCACTTGTAATTAATGGTTTGTCTTGAGTTGAAATCTGATCATATTTGCAGTTACTAGGAAATGTTTTTAAACATGCCTGTGTCTCGTGTCTGCTATTGTACAGTGTCCTTGGTTGATAATGAAAGAAGCAGCTATTGAATTGTGGGAAGTCATAGGATCATAGGATAATTAGGGTTGGAAAGGACCTTAAGATCAACCAGTTCCAATTCCCCTGCCATAGGCAGGAATGCCTCACACTAAACCATGTCACCCAGGACTCCTGACTGACATTCTAGATTTACACACAATAAAAATCAGATAAGGCTTTTTTTGCACTAACATTTGTTTGGATCTGGAATTTGTCACCAGAACAACTTCACTCCTAGGTCTAATGTGTTAAATATTATTTATATTTAAATATTACCATTGGTGTAGATGGGCAGTTTGCAAGCGGATGATGCTTTGCTGATCCTTAATGTGGTGTTTGCAGAATTAAATATACGCGTTCATTTTCTTATCCAACAGTTGGTATCTAGGAAAATTGCATTATTTAGAAATTGCATTGGACTGAAAATAGTACCTGACCTGACTTTCCTTGAGGCACCTTTCAGCAAAGTCACTTTGGTGTGTCTCTGCTAGTTTTAGAGTGTGAAGTGTTATGAGGTTGAGGAGTGGCTTCACTGTGCTTTGAGCCTCACTGCTGTTGCTGTTCTTTTAATTAGGCTTCAATGCTACCCATTCACTAAGGAAAAATGATAATCACAGGCCGCAGCTCTTACTGTGCTTGCATTGCATAATTGTGGCCTGAAAATAGAAGAAAAAAGAACAAAGTGCAGCTGCAGAGGTGGAGGGTCATTCCTGGGAGGAGTCCAGTTAAGACTTGGTCCTCCGTACTCCCCAGTGATGCATGTAGGCAGCCTGGCAAGTTGTCCATTTCCCTTCAGGAGGGAGCATCCTCTGGGAAAAGTCCACACTAATGCCCCCTCTGCAACACCTGGCCACTTCTGGTCATTCTCGTGCAGTCCTGCTATTGGGAACACACATGTGGGATGCTCTGTGGGCCACTGTGACTCAGCCTGTGGTGAGTAGAGGCCAGAAATGCTGTTACTGCTAGTGGGTATGACTTCATTCATGTGTCAGACCTGGGCTTGAGCTACTGACATAGAGAGCCCCTGGGAACAAGTTTATCACTTTTTTTTTGTATTTGGTGCTTTTCTTAAGGAGATCTGGAAAAGTTCACCTTTTGATTAAAACCAACAACTTTGGAGAAGCTGGAGAGGTGAGCCCTAAACCTCTACAAGACAGAAGAAAATCACTGTATCATCTTATCTTTAAAATCTTTAGGTTTTTAAGTCCTCAAAATAGGTGACTACTGCCTTTTGAATGGTAAACCTAGGCCCTTCTGAAAATACTCTTTTCTAAAAGTCAAACATCAACTGACATGGTGACTAATTGCATAGTGCCAGATGGTGTAGAGCTGTTCAGGAGCCTAGAAAGTCATCTAGATGCCTTTCATCCTGTATCTTTGCTCGTTTTGCACATGCACACACAAATTCCAGTCCTTGATGAGAACGTAGGGCTTTGGCTTTGCTGGAGATCTGAATGCTGCTTGGTTTTTTTTGGCTCTGATTTTGAAACACTTGCTTGTACCATAACAGTCTGAGATGTGTTTGCTGCCTTGTCTTTAAATCAAAGATACACAGGTAATAGTTTGTTTCCAGGATGAATGTTCACACCACCTGTCCTTGCTCTCAGAGTCAAAGTTGAAATACTTGTTGACCTAAATAATTTATTTCTAAGGACTGCTTTTTCACTGATAATCTCATGGCTGTTTGCATAGGAGTGGAAGTATACCGTGTTGTGCTTTATGCTGTGCTTTCTCTGTATTCTCCTCTGTACTCAAGTGCTGTGCATGCTTCTGCTGAAGAACATAGCACAGTGGCTCACCCAGGTTTCTCCTCCCTGCCAAAGCATGAGGGTTCTGTGTAAATATGCCATAGTTATTCCTTCCATCCACTGTCAAATTCAGCTGCACCAAGGAAAGATCCTGGTTTTTCTTTTTTTCTTTTTCTCTTTAACACAGCCCACATCCCTGGAAGCTGCAGTCACATTTTCCACTAACCACAGAGCTGGCAGCAATGGCACGTGTGTTTTAAGTAAAACTGTGAGGAGAACTGATGTAATAATGTAATGCTCTCAGGGATCTGTTCATGTTTGGAACATTTTTGTTCCTTTTCTTTCCACATCTCTCCCCCTCATCCCTTGCCTGCTGTCTAGGTTATTTTGTTGAAGATATTTTCTTTCCTTGCTGAAAACTACAGTGGTTCAAAAGGGTGGCTCTGACACCTCAAGCTCAAGTAGGGGTGGGTTTCTTTAACGTCTTTAAAGTTACAAGGTGGTGCAATGTACCTTTCTTCTCTGGAGGATATAAGTGAATTCAGTGGTGCTCTGATAGAGCACATGAGCAGTATGTGTCTGTGTTTTCTAGTTGGACAGAGCCTTGGGTGACATGGTTTAGTGGGAGGTGTTCCTGCCCATGGCAGGGGGGCTGGAACTGGATGATCTTAAGGTCCTTTCCAACTCTAACTATTCTATGATTTGAAACTGAACTGCAACTGGCTGTTTCCTCAGTCAGAACACAGAATGGTTTTGAAAGAAAAAGAAGAAGTATTTTGGTTTTAGTTTACTAAAATGCAGAGATGCTCATTCAGGAGTGATAAGTGAAACCTGTTCTTCCTCTGCTGCTTTCAATGATTAAAATAGTTCAGCTTCTGATCATTTTGGCTTGTTCAGGAATATTTAGATCAAGTTTTTATACATTTTCATGAGGGATTGCTTGGGATGGCTGCATCTTTTTTTCCTTTTATTTTTTTTTAATGGGAATAATTCTAAGTATATTTCTGCACATGTTAAAGTTTGAATTCAGTTGAATTCAGGTTAAAACTAAAACCAAGTTCAGTCAGACTGCTTTGTCTCTGGCTGTGTGTTTCCCTTCAATACTTGCTCCTGTTATACCAGTACAGTGTCTGCTCTGCAGCCCCTCTAGGGAGGCTCCAAGGGATGGGTCTTGGTCACCTATTGAGAAGACTTAATAATCAGTATTCTGTAGATCGAGATGTGTTACGCACTTATGTGAGAGGCCGCCTTGTCAGCTGGTCTCTTCAAATGCCATTAGCAAATGGGAGAAATCTCCAGTTAACTTACAGGGACTGAAGGTTTAAACCCATGCCATTTACACCTTAAGGTTAAGCCTGAACCCTGAAGGTTAGGGTAGCTCAAGTTACCTTGTAATTGCTGTGAGCAAAGAATGCACAGGCAGACTGTCTCAATGGATGGCCTGACATTGCTATGCATTAGCTGGAAGCAACTGGTTTGTGTCTGTGCCCTGACAATGGCACTTAAATTCATAGTCCCATTTTCCAAATAACCTCAGGATATGGAGCCATCTCAGTCTGAGACCATCTAACTCAGCACTGGCATGACTCTTCTCCAGTAACTCTATAGAACTTTGCTCTTGCCCCATGTCTGTGTGTGATCTAGCTCACTTAGCCAGCTGAAGTGCTCTGCTTTGCCTTTTTTGTTCTTTTCTTTCAGTTTGAAACTACCTTTCTGCCCGACACAGCTCTGTGTACGGTCAGGAGTGTGCCATGGCGAAGGGAGTGGGTTTGTGTAGGGGTGTAAGTCAATTTGAGATGCAGATGCACAGCAGTTTAATCCAGTCTAAATTGTGTCAGACAGTCAGTGTAAATAAACGTGTACTGTAGGGGAGGTGGAGAGAGACTTGCTTTGCTTCAGCTGCAATGAGCAAGAGGCAGCTGAGGGAGAGCAGAGCGGGACAGTCAATTCACCAGCCTCTGCTGTAGCATGTGAAAAGCAATTCTGAGAAGCCATAGGAACGAAAGGTTCAGTGCTGTGAATGAAAAGTGACAGATCCCTCTGGAATGGGATTGAGAAGCAGGGGTCCTGTATTGATCTTTTGTGTGGATTCTGTTGTAGGGGGTTGTTTTTGATAGCAGATTAAGTGAAACAATACAGAAAAAGAAGATGCTGACTAAGCCAGGTTGACAAAGATATGACATAACTATAGTGCCAACGTTTTACTCTCCCTATCCAGAGGCTTGTCCCTAGAGCAAACTGAAATAGTAGGTGTGGGTCAGTATTCTCATGGCCTAAAATCAGCATGTGTAGCAATGAAAATTAGGAGGTTTTTTAATATTAACCTCCTAATTAGAATTATGTAATTCCATTGGCATATGTTTTGGAATATGCTTTGTTTAAAGCTTCTCTATTTTTCTAGCTGGGGAAAAAAATCCAGAAATACGTGAGCACTTAAAAGAAAAAAAACACAACCGAAAAAAAACCCCTTTGCTTAGAAAAGAAAAAAAACCCACTAATCCTCTTGGGCTTTGGTCTCTGATACTCATTTAAGTTTGGCTTTTATTTGCCCTTATGCTGAGAAGGTCTGCTATTGATAATAGACTAGAATGAGATCTTCTCCAGTAGCTATGTTGCATTGATATTGAAATAGTACATCTTCGAGAGAAAAGCAGAGTTATTCCCCCTGACTGCTGATAAACACGCTCTAGACCTCTGGTGTAGAGTTTAGTCTGAATTTTTTTCCTTAAGAAAAACATAAACTCATCAGGAAATACAAATATTTGTTAATCAGAGAAGTGGAAGAACTCATGTCATCAGAGCACCTTTGCTGCTTTTAGGGAAAGCAAGTGCCATTCAGCCCAAAGGGCCTGCCAGGAAAGCAAGTGTTTTTGCAGACTTTTAAGAAACCTTAATGCTTTCTTTGTCAAAGTCAACACCATCTACCACATGCAGTGCAGGAGAAAATGCTGTGTGGGGGATGTTGCATAAGCTTGGCAAAAGCTTGTGCACAGGAACTCCTCAGAGCTGGCAGTTATAGACCACATTTTGATAACAGCAGAAGAGTGTGGCTGTGAAATATAAAATTGAGACCAAAGCACTGCTGTATCAGTACATCTCAAACCCCACCACTTTATGACTGTTAACAGTACTTTGCCCTGCTCAGTGTGTGCTTTAAATGTTAGACCTGACAGTACTTGCATGTTAGCATAATATTCCTGCGGTGTAAATGCTATTTATAATAAGCTATGACTATGATTTATTTACTAGAAGGAGGACGAGGAGAGCAGGTGAAGAGGCAGTCACTTAATTCTGCTGAAGTCAGTGACCAAACCAGAATGAAATCCAGGTGCCCCTGAATCTAGTTCTTCCAGTTTTCCCACTAAGCTGTATTTAGCATGGTTGTGATGTTATATTTTTCTAACTGCATCTCCTTGAGTGGCAGAGATGGAATCCACATGGATATTTCTCTCAGCAGAAGGGAAGACTTCTTGTTGCTGTTCTCCTTGGAAGCAGGATATTACTACTATGTTTGACACTACCATTAAATGGGCTTGTGACTTAAACAAATAAACCATAATCATTATTTCTTATATGAGCCAGAAAGGCTCACTTTTTTTCCTCTTATAACACTAATAAGAAACTTTGTGAATACTAAACCCAGAAGTCAGTAGTTACTTTGCTTTTTTTTGCTTTATGTTTTGATACAACTGAAAATCAGTTTGGAGCGTTTTGGTTCTTTTTGGGGGGTTCTTTTTTATTCCAAGAGATAGTAGATGGATTTCAACAGCCTCAGGACCTGCAGAATACATAGGTTATGCTGTGCCTTATCTTCCCCAGGACGAACTGAAACAAACTACAGGCTGAGACAGTGGAAAGCTATAGCTGTAACAAACACATGCAAACAGTGGGATCACAGTCTGGTATTCAAAACATACATAAGCTTTGGGAGTGTTGGTGACTTCATGAGCCTCCCTCTTAAACCAGCCAAAATAAGTTAGAAAGAGAAATAAATAGATGTAAGCAGAATAACTTTGAGCTGGGAATAAAGGTGATTTGCAGTGTTAAAAGTTGTATATCTTCATTCCAAAGTGCTAAGTGTTAGAGAGATTGGCTTAGTGATCACAATAAACATTAACATATTTCCCGTAGGAGAGCATGTTGCATGCAGTAAATATTTTTGCTCTACAAGTTAGTTAACAAATGCTTTCTGTCAAGCTACAGGTATTACTTGTGTTGACAGGCAGAGAGAAGACTTAGCCATCATCTTGACAAGATGAATCCCAAAGTTTATTTCTTGCAAAATGATCTTTTATAGGCTTGGTAATCTTTGTTTAGCCAAGCATATAGTGAGGGAAAAAAAGCAAGGATTTTTTCTGTAATCCTGTCAATAAGAATGCATTGTCTGGCTTCTTATTCCACCCATCTCTGCGTGGTGGTCTCTGTCCCTAGCTTACTTTAACAGGAAAAAGTAAAAACTGTGTGTGTTTATGAATGAGAAGCAAAAGTCTTGCTGCAGATTGAATCCAAATAAAAAGACTTATGAGGTCAGGTTCTGGATAAGCTGTCATATATAAATGCTGCCCTCAGGGTCTGATTCTGATCTCATTCCTCTGTAATTTCAGACAAACTCCAATAAATCTGGTCATGGCTGCTATGAACTGCCAAGAGGCCAGGCTTCATTACCATGATATTAATTATAAACAAATACTGTCATGACTCTGCAGCTTTCAGAAAGTGTCCTCATGTTTTAGTGGTGGTGGTGTTGTAACAGGGGTGTTGTAAGAGGCAAAGGCTAATCTACACAAAAGAGAAAATCCATTTCACCATTTGCAATGTAATGGGATACAAAGGGGCACTCAACATAAATACAAATGTCTCCACTTCTGAGGCTTTTCTGTGTTCCTACTACTTAAATGAGAATCAAGAATCGTATTGTTCTATGGGCTCACTCTTTGTTTACAGTAATCTCTGAAATACAATGTTGAAATGGCTTTCCTGGATTGATTATTGCATTCTGCAGGCTGGGATTCCACTGTGAGCACTGGAAAACTTTGGGGTTTTCCTTAAAAATAGCCCAAGGTTTTGAGATTTGAAAAGCAGCTGGATTTTGTGGAAAGGGCTGGTTCCTCTACTTCTCTGCTACTCTGAAGTTCAAGCATAATGTTTATATCAGAACAAAAGGCCTCAGTAAAACTCTTCTCTGCCTGAACAGTCAAATTTTACCCATCCTTTGCGTGGCCATAAATGACCAAACACAGGGATTAGTAAACTGGGCCCAGTGGTTTTATGGATTCCTAAGCTAGTGGCAATGAAATATTGCACAGTTAATGTAAATTGTCAAGGATGACAGTTTAACCTCCTTAACATATGCACAGAGACCCCTTTTGCTCTTCCTCAGACTGTGCCATGTAAGTCAGCCTTGGCCAGGTACTGCACAATGTCACATACCTCACACTGCCTTTCGCTGTCTGTCCATGCAAAACCTCTACTTCCCTTCAGTGTGTTGACTCTTCTGCCAAACTCTTCTGCTTATAGTGAGGAGAGTGCCACACAGAGCATTTGCCAAGGGGATTGGACCAAACCCATCCAATCTGAGTTAGTGCTACCAAGTTTGATGCTACTGTCCCCATGTACAATGGGTTGTTTCCATGCACATGGTGTCATGTATGGCTTCCTATGCTCACTGTATGTCAGAGGAGATGCTTTAATGACAGACTTCAAGCCTTTGTTCCAAATGTTGTGGTTTTCTGTTTTCTTGTTTCATTTTAGTCAGACCCCTGAAGTAATTCATGAGCCCTGTGGGGTTTTGTGTGGTTTCTATCTAAATACCCATGAAGGAGTTAATTAGCTTGTTTGCAGTATCTCATTAATTCGTTTTTGACTGTGAACTTAATTGCTGCTTTATTACTGATGAGTAAAATAGCTTTAGGCTCCCAATTAAAATGGACTTTGATGGATACATAAGAACTGTGCTTTCAGCTTGTTGAATGAATGGTAGAATCACCATACTGTGTCCCATTGCAGGCTGGGCTCCTTCTTGACAGTGCTTCTTGGGGACAAATTCCTCCCAGTGGCAGGCTTGGTCCTGGACTTAGAGCCATTAACATCCCCCAGTGGGAGGGAAATCAAATGGTAGTTAGTTCCTGTAAACCTATGTGGGTAGGTGAAACTCAGAAAGAGATGGAACTACTGAAGAAAAGCCTATTACTGATGCAGCTGAGATGTATAGAAGCATTAGCCCCCTCCATTATGAAACAGTGACTCTACTGAAGTCATGTTCCCAGTGATGGAGGTCTGGATTTCTCCCTAGGTATCCTGAGTTGTACTGGAGGGCAAAAGCTGTTTTCAGGTGCTTGGGGACATATTAAGCATTAGTTCTTGAAATAATGGTTCTTCCCCCTGGTATGTATTTGGTGTCTGGGGTGTGTACATCAGTTTGCTTTCTTGGGCTTTAGTAGTACTTACTTTCTTTCTCCTATATTTTGAGATCACTGTGTTTCAAACATTATAGAAGAACCAGAAGTATTGATATTACAAAGAGAAGTAGCCATACTAATTACAAATAAGAAAAAGATAAAAGCTGCAGATCTGTCTCTTTTTTTCCATGTCTGCCTCTCTCACGCCCCCTGCCACGATTCAACATGAGGAATATGTGATTTATATTCCCAGTGGTGACTGGTTTGGATCCAATGACCTTTGCAAAAAATCCATTGTCTGCATGGAAAATGTAGTAAAATGATGTAAGCATGCTTAGGGCAGGCATGTATGTGTCTTAAAACAATAGGGTCATGAGACTAGCTGAAATCTCTGGATTCTTCTTGCAAGAAATGATCCCACATGGGAGCTATCATGATGCTCCCTCTGCTGCCTCTCAATCCACCTCCAAATTTTCCTTAAAGGCCTTGCTTGGGCATTGAAGCACAAACAGGAGAATAAGAAAATGAGACATGGTAATCTGAAGGGTCAGTACAGCCCAAAGTGAGGAGACTATGGGCAAGAACCAGAATTGTCAAGACAGACATCTACCTGCATTTACAGTGATTACAGACAGCAAGTGGAAAAGCAGAATCAAGCACTGAAGACTTATATTCCATACCTTTAATTGTAAATCTACTTAAAAGCTATTTGAAATGCTTTGGGTACATTTGGAAACACTGTTCCTCAGTGGTTTCTATCCTACAACAAGATCTAGAACTTCATAAGCTGAATTCCACAATGTTTTTAATGCTGTAACAGCTTATTTGCTTCACTCGTAAAGTCTGAACTCTTTGTGACTTTTCCTTAATTATGGGTTTGGGAAGAATTTCTGTTTCCTGGAATAGTGAAGGGGGAAAATCCTGTTTACTTTAGATAATAATGGTGGGTTTTTTTCTTCTTTTCTTAAATCAGAAGCTCACAAGATGACCAGTCTATGGCACAAAAATGATGAAACAAGAAGGTGGTGGGACAAAATTATAAATCAAAGAAAATAAAAGAAAAAAAAAGAAAACAAAGCAAAGCAAAGAGAACTGCTGAAGGCTCGTGGTGGAACAATCTGCTACCAACTTACTTTGGAATTCTCCATGAAAACTTCAGTTCTTGTGCAATAGATGAGATTGAGCTATGACTGTGCTTTTTCCAAAGACCAAAAAGAGGTGGAGAGGAGGGGGGAAGGCGTCAGCTTCCTTAAACGATAATACGGTACCTCTGTCCCTGCTTTAGCTGAATACTTGATAAATGTGCTTAGAAAGCCTGCTGATCTAAGCTTTGCCTTGTTACCAACAGTAGCACAGGCTGACTGGAGTTACTGGAGTTTGGTTTTGGTGGTACAGTACATCACACAATTGTTTTTTGTTCTCAGAAATGAGTAACTTCTTGTCTCAGGTAGTGCCCCTTGGACAGAAAAGAGGAGAATGTGCTGTGGAACAAAGTCAGGCTGTGGTTGTGGTCAGTGGTGGGGAGCCCAAGGAGTAAAGCTAAGCTTTCAATTGTATAAAATGGAAACTGCAGCAAGAAGATGTGAGGAGAAAGGAAGGAGCTGAAAGGCAACTTATACGGGTGCAGGCAAGCAAAGAGCATAGCTGATTCTGGCAACTCTGGCCTGTCATCATTACCCTGGTGTCTAAGGACAGATTCTAGGCAAAATCTTTCTGGGTGATGGTCCTATTTGTGGTGCTTTGGCTCCTGTTTCCCTGTGGATACTGGTTTATATGAGGGAATCTCATTAAAGGTATCTTTCCATGGGAAGGCTTCTTCTAACTTACCTAAAACAGAAGTATGCACTGGTGCCCAAACCTGTGTGTGCTAGTCTGGTCTGTGGCTGTGGTGATGGACATGTGTAACCATGTAGACTACTGGAAGTGCTTTTCAAGCGTGTGGAGAATCATAGAATCATAGAATAGTTAGGGTTGGAAAGCACCTTAAGATCATCTAGTTCCAACCCCCCTGCCATGGGCAGGGACACCTCACACTAAACCATATCATCCAAGGCTTCATCCAACCTGGTCTTGAACACTGACAGGGATGGAGCATTCACTACCTCCCTGGGCAACCCATTCCAGTACCTCACCACCCTAACAGTAAAGAATTTCTTCCTTTGATCCAGTCTAAACCTCTGCTGTTTAAGTTTCAACCCATTACCCCTTGTCCTATCACTACAGTCCCTGATGAATAGACCCTCCCCAGAAATCCTGTAGGCCCCCTTCAAATACTGGAAGGCTGCTATGAGGTCTCCACGCAGCCTTCTCTTCTCCAGGCTGAACAGCCCCAACTTTCTCAGCCTGTCTTCAGATGGGAGGTGCTCCAGTCCCCTGATCATCCTCATGGCCCTCCCCTGGACTTGTTCTAACAGTTCCATGTCCTTTTTATGTCGAGGACACCAGAACTGCATACAATACTACAAGTGAGGTCTCACAAGAGCATAGTAGAGGGGCAGGATCACCTCCTTTGATCTGCTTGGTCACGCTTCTTTTGATGCAGCCCAGAATACGGTTGGCTTTCTGGGCTGTGAGTGCACACTGAAGCCAGCTCATGTTCATTTCCTCATTGACCAACACCCCCAAGTCCTTCTCCGCAGGGCTGCCAGGAATTTCCTTTTTGCCCAACCTGTAGCTGTGCCTGGGATTGCTCCAACCCAGATGTAGGACCTTGCACTTGTCATGGTTAAACTTCATGAGGTTGGCATCAGCCCACCTCACAAGTGTGTCAAGGTCCCTCTGAATGGCATTCCTTCCCTCCAGCGTATCAACCAAACCACACAGCTTGGTGTCATTGGCAAACTTGCTGAGAGCACACTGAATCCCACTGTCCATGTGACTGACAAAGATGTTAAACAAGACCGGTCCCAACAGTGATCCCTGAGGGGCACCACTCGTTACTGGTCTCCAGCCGGACATTGAGCCGTTGACCACAGCTCTTTGCGTGCGACCATCCAGCCAGTTCTTTATCCACCGAGAGGTCCACCTATCAAATTGATGTCTCTCCAATTTAGAGACAAGGATGTCATGTGGGACAGTGTCGAACGCTTTGCACAAGTCCAGGTAGATGACATCAGCTGCTCCACCCATGTCCATCATTGCCGTAGCCCCATCATAGAAGGCTACCAAATTGGTCAGGCAGGATTTCCCCCTAGTGAAGCTATGCTGGCTGTCACCAAGCACCTTGTTGTTTTTCATGCACCTTAGCATGCCTTCCAGGAGAATCTGCTGCAAGATTTTAAGCATATCCAAAATGTGACCCAAGTGTCCTTGCCAGCCTAAACTCCACTCCTCCTCAACAGAGGTTCATGCATATGGAAGAAACAAAGCTGATTTAAAGAAACCAAAAGAAGTTGTACATTCTAATTTACAGAAGTGGGTTGTGTCTGTTGATGATGTGGTCAATTATCTTTGAAGCTCTGCTCTCACTTCAGTCCTTCACATGGCCTGGGTTTTGGGTGGTGACTAGTTTTGGCTATTTATCTCATAAAGTAGCTTCAATAAGTTTTTTTTTACACTGCCTCTGAATAGGAGATGGTTGTTGTACCCATCAGCTTAATGGTTGTAGCCAGCAACTTGAAGGGGCTCTGGGGAAGGTCAACGGAGAGAGAAGGCCAGGATATGGTGGAATTAAGCAGCATAATTCATAGCGTGTTGAACATAAATTATCATTGCCTTAGTCTAGTTTTAAAGCTTTTGTGCATTCAAGATTTGAGTATCACTGTTTCTTGAACTCACACAGAGGCACAGATAGTTTCTTCATATAACCTACCTCGATCCTTACCTACCACATCTGCAATTTCTTCCCATTTATGTAATATTGGTGCAAAATCTGAGGACTCCCAAGAAGCTAGTGGGTAATCCAGGCTGAGAAAAATCTGGCTTAAATTTCATTGCAGTCAATGGCAGTCTAACCATGGGCTTCAGTAAGCACAAGGCTCATCCTTTCAAATGTGGCAGTAAGGAGGCAGAATGTCAGTGCAGTAAAACACATCTGAAGATGTCTGTCATGGCAAAAATGTCAGGTGTTGTTTTTAGCCTGAAAAGGAAGAAAGGTGAAAGCTTGCAATGTGTTGTTAGGGAAGTTGTTGGTTTCACTATGAGATGATCTCACTTTTATAGAAATACAGCTTCATTCCTTTTGAAAATGGTGTATCTTGCTAGTATCTGGACAGATCTGGAGCCACTGAGGTATATTCTTGTTTGGTATAAACTGGTGTAGAAGCTACATACTTTGTGGCTGATGAAAATCTGTTCCTTTGTGTCTCTTAGGGGAAAAATTCAATGGCCGTATTTCAAAAAATCACTTTTTTTTTGACTGTGGAAGTTCCAGGCTTAATACTACTGTTAAACCAGTATATAAGTTTCCAAATTGCTTCTCTGATAGAAGACATGTAGTTTATATATACTGCATTGGAGAATGCAGTTTTCACCAAACTGCCATGAAGTTATTCACTATGGTATGTTTCTGTAACAGCATGACAGGGCTTATGTTCCAAACAGCTTCAGAAAATGTAAAGACAGTTTCCCCTCTGTCTCACTTTTACAACTTACATGTTACTACTGTGTAGTCAAAACTCCGGTAATGCTAGCATCAGATCCAGTAGGTGTGAGAACCATCACGCTTCATGGAGCTGTGAACTTCTCTGTATCTGCTTTTCTGCTGTTGTAAAGAGGAGCAGAGCTGCTGTTTGCAAAACTGAGCTCTCAGTGACCAAGTCTTTTATAGATGGGCCAATTTCCTTCCCAAATGTTTAATCATGGTGGTGTTACTGATGTTCCAAAGACAATCTGGCAAACGGCTTCTTTTTGCTGTCAGGAAGAACCAGTCCTTGGAAATTTAACTCCGAGTTGACCTAACCCTGGGAAAATGAGAGGCAATTTTCAGTGAGCAAAAAGCTTCAGACCTTTAAGCTTGGTCAGTCATCCCGCATTTTCCCTTCTGAAATCCAGAGAAGTTATTTAGAAAGCAAAGTCTTCAGTAAAAAAAGAAAATAAATGATGGTCAGGAAAATATTTTCTAACCAGATTAACAGTCCAGAAAGTGCTTCTGAGCCTCTGAGCGCTAAGCTCTCAACAAGAGTTGGGGGCTTTTTCCTGATAATCAATGTGCTTTTTGTTGTTGTATATATTTAATTAAATCATCATGGAGAATGTGAAATAGTTGATATTTTAGAAACTCAGACTTGTTTTGCTGACTGTTCTGTAGCAGCTTTTGTCTTTCATTAAGTTTGCCTTAAAAAATGTTTCTGATAATTTAAAACTGAAGATTATTTGTTGTACTCAGCTTTACCCAGGCATGCAAATGTTTCTGGGAAGCTGACTTTAAACTATGCCAGAAGCAACCAGAGTTCCATAGATTTACGTCCCAGAGCCAGCTGCTAGGATATTAGAATGATGTATGTTTTGTTGCAAGATAATACTATCTCTTCCCTGGATGTGCAAAAGGAGGGAGATAGACGGCAAGTGAGATCTGGAGACTGGGCTGAATTTAGGATAATCTTGGGATGGAAGCTAAAATTG
The DNA here is from genome assembly GCF_012275295.1 of Melopsittacus undulatus. Lineage (NCBI taxonomy): Eukaryota > Metazoa > Chordata > Aves > Psittaciformes > Psittaculidae > Melopsittacus > Melopsittacus undulatus. The sequence continues at coordinate 103,022,870 of NC_047529.1, read as the reverse complement.
TGATTATGAAGCTCTTCAGGTCCCCAGCACAGGGAGCTCTCTTTTGCACTTGGAAAGGGGATAGAAACTCTTCTGCCTGTGTACCTTAGCCATGAGGACAAGCAGCATGGCTTAGTCTTGCTCTCTTTCACTGACCCAGTCACTGTTATGCAAGGCACAATGATTTGATTGGAAAGGCAAGACGCAGAAATCTCTCCCTTCAAACAGGCTTCAGCCTGGGCACAGGGACAGGAGACTGAAATCTCTGACTTTGCATCTCCCATTTCTGTGTGGCACTTCAACCACCCATTTACCGCATGGATCAGAGATGGTATCATTGTTATTGTAGCAAAAAAGATGAAGTCTAGGGCAAATTTTGAAAGAGAGTAGTTGGTTATCTTTAGGGCCAGAGTGAAACAGCACACAGAAAATGCCTACCTGCCTTCTGCCCTTGCTAGTTATGAAGAGTGACAGAGCTGCCTGCATGCAGTGGGCAACAGACTGGAGTGTCACACGTTGTTTGTGCAATTGTCTCAGAGCCACAGTGCTTAACAATGGCTGTGAAGTCCACTTTGGTGCCAGGCACCTGTATTTTAATATTCTAATGATAAATACATAAAAATTAGGTATCCTTTTTCTTCCCCAGAAAGCAGAAGTTCTGCTCTGAGGAGGTGCTCATGGGGGTATTTCTAACTTAGAGCTTCTTACAGATGTTTGTCCTGGCCCTCCTATGTGAGGGCTTCCCTTGGCATACCTGCCTTGAGCTGTGAATGTCACTCATTGCTCCTGCTCTGCTGCTTGGCCCTGTACAGTGGGTACACCACCCAACCATAACCTCTTCCTCTGATGATAATAAATTGCAAGGAACCAGCTGTGGTCTCCCCCTGACCCTTTCCCTCTGAAGGCTTTTTCCAAATACCTTTATTGACTCCAATGTTTTCGAAGTGTCATAGAAATGATAAATCACCGTGCGTGTCGGCAGCCTGCAATTCTCTTTTGACGTGGTGGGTTTTAGCAAAAAAGGGATGTATATCCCTTGGTCCAGCTGGGGCAAAGACAAAGAGTATGCAAAGAAATAGTCCTGGAGAAGTGGAAGAAATTGTTGTCTCAGCTGTTTCGGGCTGCTTTTCCACTGGAGATAGCAGGCTGGTAAAGATGGAGGTTGAATGGGATGACTGCATGTGTGCCAACTGCTCCTGGGCCAGAGCAGTGGCTCAGGCAGCCTTCGTCAGCACATAGTGCTGGAGGGCATCTCAGCACTATTGCAGCTGTGTCAAACTACCAGTTTCCTGCTGAGTGGGATGTCCCACTTCTTCCCTCCCACCCTGCAGAAGTGGCACTGCCTCCTTCTTGCACAGAGAGCATCAATTAGTTCAGTTCACTTGGGGAGCACTTTGTTTTCCCTCTAGATGCAGCGAGCTGAGCTGGCTTCAGAAGGTTGGTAAGAGCAGGGGAACCCATACAAAGAGGAGGTTGTGAGAATGGAGGATTGCCCCTTTAGTCACCAGTAGCTCTTAGACCAAACTCAGCTGCAAGGACAGCAGCAGCCTAATTAAACAGTGAAGCCTGTGGCATGCTCAGCATTTCCCCCTTCTCTGAATGTCACTGGGCACAGACTGGCTGCACACCCACAGCCCAAGAAGAAGTATGCTGCCACACACAAATTAAAACTCACTAATTATGTCTCATTTTATGGTTTCTTTGATGCATATTTTCTAGTTTTTCTCTCAGCTACAAAGAGGACAAAACAACTAAAAATCCTAACAGGCAGAAATGTTATTGCTCAGTGACTAATAGGAGTGGATTCATTGGGTATTTTGTTTGGTTTGGTTGGGAAAGCAAGACTTTCTAAGATAAAAAGTTTGGCAGAGGTTGCCCATTCAGGTGGCTATCTTGCCAGAAAATATATAAATCCATTTAGGCAATTTTAAGCCACTTCAGATCCCACAGGCTAGAGCAGTGGAAAGCCATTCCTTGAGTTTAAAGATGTTTGTTGAAATAGTTCGCTTTGTCCTACAATGAGAATTAAGGGATCTGCTCACAGACATTCCTCATGGTTTCACTGAAGGAGATGTGTGGGCTGAACTTGCCTTTGCATATGCAAAGGGCAATAAAACAAGCAGCCAAATGGTTAGAGAGGTCGCCATAAATATATCAAAGTTTAATGCTTGGTTTATGTAGCGGGCCCTGAATGTCTGTAGAGCATGGGTTAAAGCTGGGCTGCCAGACTTGGAAGCAATGCAGACATGGATGCTTGCCTGGTTTCTCAGCTCTGCAGTGACAAGCGGGGGGAGGCAAGCAGGGACCAGAAAACAGGTAACATTTTAAGCCCCTGGTCTATGAGCATTTGGTGTGTGTTTTCAGCACCTATAACAAAGGGGAGATGCACAGTATTTGGGTTTGGTTTGCTTTGGTTTTGTTTTTTTTTCCCACCCTGTCATTTGACAAAGAAAGCCCTGAGGCCTCAAACAAGCAACAGTTTATGCTATTGGTGCCTATAATAGGGCTGTGCTGGTCATAAATTACATCAATGAGCATGTCCAGGCCTAAAAACACTTGCTTAGTTACTGTAGCTACAGCTCCATATCATCCAAGTGCTGAAAGTGACCTGATGCCTCTGTCCGGGGTTCAGCAGTAGCAGTCATTTTTTTCTCCTTCTTGGTAGCTGGTGCGGTGCTGTGTTTTGACTTTCGGGCTGGGAACGGTGTTGATAGCACCTATGTTTGTAGTTACTGCTCAACTGTTTACTCTGGCCAAGGACTTTCTGAGCCTCATGCTCTACCAGGGAAGGAGGGGAGGCCGGGAGGAAGGTAAAGACAGACACCTGACCCAGGCTAGCCAAAGAGGTATTCTGTACCATAGCACATCATGCCCAGGATGTAACCGAGAGTTACCCGGAAGGGCTAGGGCTCTGGGGGGATGGAGGAGGTATCGGTCAGTGCTCGGTCAGGCAGGGTGGGGTGAGATATCGGTCAGCTGGTTGGTGAGGTGTTGTATTCTCTTCACTTGTTATTTCCTTTATCATTATTATTATTATTGGTGGTAGCAGTAGTGATTTGTGTTATACCTTAGTTATTAAACTGTTCTTATCTCAACCCGTGGGAGCTACATTCTTTGGATTCTCCTCCCCAGCTCTCCAGTAGTTGGGGAAGCAAGGGGCGGAGTGAGTGCACAAGCTGTGTGGCTGGGTTTAAACCACGACAGCCTGGGACTGGAGAGCTCCTCTAACCAGGCTCTGCCATGGAAGAGGGCAGGATTTCTATCTCTCTACCTTATAGCACTGTTAGTATAAAAGCTCAACAGCACTCGGCACAGCTCTGCTGCAAAGATAAGTACTGACAGCATTTTTGCCCTTCATTTTTTCTACTTTAATATATTAATGTGATCTTCTGTTAACATGTGCACCGATCAGTTGCATATAGAAAAATCTTGCCTGAGCCTATTCTGCAGGCAAAAAACCAGCTTATCTTCACTTATCTAAGTGAAAAAACTTAGGTGAAACAGAAGATGGGAACTTGTTGTACTCCAAACTAATCACTGTAATGTAACATGTATTCACTTTTCTCATTTACAGGCCTGAAATGGTAGGTTGTAGGAACGTAGGCTGCTGATTTATTTCCCCTTCTCTCTGACAATCTTATCATTTCAATGCTGCCTGCTACTTATATATAAAGGAAGGGACAAGAGATAATGATAGCAAGAAGCACTGTGATCCAAGGCCTCATTCACTCCAAAATCACTGGCCTGTCAGGTATATTCAAGCTTCCAGTTTTCTGTTTAAGCCAATATTTATGCAGAATGAAAATATTAATGCTATGAAATTTATAATCTATAAGTTCCACTACCCCCCTAATCACCCAGTCAACCTTTTGGACATGTGCACTGACAGTGCAAACAAACAGTGGCTCAAGTGTTTTTTAGTCTAAAGGCTGTTTTTATCTGGTAGCCACTGGTCACTGCAACAAGCCCTTCATAAGAAATTTATTGTTTTAAATCCTGATTTTTGTTTTAATTTCCATATTTCCTTATCTCCACAGCTTGCCCATCAGTCCTGGTTAGTCTCATCTGAGGGATCAGAGACAGTTAAAGCTCTCCAGCTTCTACATAGTTGGATTTTTTCTACTGGCTTTGTTTATAGGACTTCTTTACTTCTACAGAGAGCCCTTTATTGCAGAGAATCTCCAACACCTTTAGTAGGTTTATTAAGAATCACCAAACCAGTTTTTAATGTGTTGCAGAAGCCTAACCACCTCTGAGGAGGAAGGTGGTGTTGTTTTTGCAGCTTGTAACAAGGTGCAAGACAAAACTAGGGAGGTGAGGTTCTAGGATGATGTAAGGTTTCTGGAGTTAAAAGGGCATGTGGAAGGGGTCTGTGTGTTTAGGTACCAGCTTGGGTCTTGCCTAAGAGATGCCATCTCCTTGATCCCTTTTCCTTTTGTGTTATAAAATCTGCCATAGGTTTGGGAAGCAGTGTGCAGTCTGAGTCAGAAAGCAATCCTCACCTGTGATGGCTCCTGCTAAAACACCAACCAGGTTGAAAAACACTGATCCTTCTGGTGTGCTGTTCCAGAAGGGCTGAGAATACAACTGAGAGCCCACACCCAGGAAAGCACAATGCATTTCAGCTCATAGAAAGATCTGCTTGTGCTGAGGTAATGAAGGACCCCACAGCTGTACTCCTCCAAGGTTTCTCATAGTAATTTTCCATGAAGCTATGGAAAAATATTTATCCTTCCTTCTATAAACATGTCTGTAGGAGATTTAAGCAAAGACGTGCGTGCAGACACATAGAGTAAAAGCCACCTTACATAGACATAATTAACAAAATGTCAATGTTTTAATAATCCAGGAGGAAACCCTGTGTTTTCTTTGTCACCCATTTCATTTTTGTGTGTAATTGAACACAATTTATGTAGTAGAGAGGTCTAATGTTCTCACCACTTTGCCTCCTTACAGGGAGGACCATCCACTGGGATAACAGAGATTCCGTACCTATTTCTCGTTCTTCAGTACGTCTGCGGTGCAGAACATGAAAACAAATGCTTGTGAGAATGACCCACCTCTTTTTATTCTCTCCTTGCTCACATATATCTGGATATATCTCGTATATCTCATCTTTCCTCTCAGGAGCAATTTTCATGCACTTCCCACCTCCATGCAATCAGCAATATTTCATTGCAGCAAGGCCCTTTTTAATAGTGAGGCTGGTTCTTTTATCTGCGATTACATCCTTCCAGCATCTTGCCAATGTGCACAGTAAGGTAGAAAGGGAGAGCTGAGAACATGCATACCCTCAGATGGAAAGATGTGTTTATGTGGTTGTGGTTATGGTTGGTTGGGAACCATTCCTGGGCAGACACAAGAGATGTGTCTGAATTTTCTGAGTATGCCTGTTCATTCAACATCATTTCAACAAATGGGCTTTAGGTGACAGTGCAAGGTAAGAAAGGAGTCCTTTGGCCAGGCATTGTTTCTTTTGCTCATTCACAGATATAGGGCCTAAAAGTGCAGGCACAAATGCAGATGTCTTTGTTATAGAAGGCAGAATCTGAGCAATTTTCCTGAGAACGGATGGACCGGCCATTACTGGAGCGCACCTATATTCAAGGCCAGTCAGGCAGGAAATGATGTTATTTTTCTCTGCAACAGGCAGCTTGTTCTAAAAATTACAAAATAAAAAGGCACAAACAAAAAAAGCCAACCCCAAAATCAAAATCCTACAAATCTGTCATGTTAGAGCCATAAAACCCAACCAAATCTGCCATGTTGGAGCCAGTAAAACCTGGAATATCAGTTTTGGAAAGAATCATGCCATTTTGAGATCTCATTCCTGATCTGCAGTTGAAATGGAATTTACCACTTCTGGGAGTTCCACACTCACCATCTTTTCACCATATTTTTAACATCTGCATTTTCCTGTTAGATATTCAGGATAGTGTCAGGGTGTTTCAGTGCCAAACACATGATATTTTGACTTAGAACGGGAATAGCATTTTCAATCAATACATTAATTGAAGTTGTAACAGAATTTCTAACCAACAAGCACCCCACCCCAGAGTAATTCAGATATTCTGTGTTCACATTGTAGGCAATAGTATAAGAGTAAGAAACTTGGTCATATAATGGGATTCTGAATTACACTGCTTAAGTTTCCTCAGTTAAATACTTCTCCTGTGCGGCTTTCCTGGACATTAATTAAATTTTAAGAAAAAATTGTGGTTTTATCAAAACAGACTTTTGGAAACTGTGTGGCTATAACCACATCCTGTTGTGTACTGCAGTGTTACACAGGCCAAAGGGATGTGGCTGTTTCTATAAGAGGAGACACCAGACTTGATAAGGAAGCTCAGGTGATGGAGTGCTATCCTGCTCCAAGCCAAGCTATTCTACTGATACTGTATTTCAGTTCAGAATGTGTTGCTCTCTTTTGTCTAAATATCACTTTTGTTTCAGGTTCCAGACACTGTCTTTTTCTTCCAAATTACAGATCTATGCGAACTCTAAGACTATTCATGTTTCCTGTTGGTAACTGGAAATTGGAAAACACATTTAAATTTCATTTCTGTACTGATCCTCTTACACTGATCAATGTCAAGTCTCTCCAGATATCCAGACTGACTTGGCCAGTAATGGTCTCACGAGATCTGGGAACACAAGGGAGACCCATTTTTTACACCATTTCTACATGTAAGGCTGCTATAGCATCATGCTGTTCAGGTGAATTTACTATGGAAGCTGCTAGAGAACAGGCCAGAAGGCTGATCAGTCTTTATTATTGCTTATTATGTTCTTGTCACTCTTACATGTTACTTGCAGTGATTTTACACCTACTTGCTTTTTTTTGGTTATTATTATGGATACAGACGTGTGTTGTGAACAACATGCAATGAAGAACTGCTGTTTTTAATGAGATTCTGTAAAGCATGGGAGATGCCCTTGCAAAGCACCTTATGAAGTCACGGATCTGTAAGACAGAGATCACATTGCTATTTTTTTACATACTGTACCCAAAATCTTGTGGTGCAGTTATCACAGGGGCAATTACTACATTCTACCTGCAACAGAAATGCCTTTTCCTGCCTGAGCTGCAGTCTGTTTGAAGAAAGTTGTCTCCAGGGTTGTCATTCTGCTTTGTACCTGATACTTCTTAAAAGCACTTGGCACAGTGTAATTTGACCTTAGTTTGCACAGGACTGACTACTGTTGACTCCAAGTTACAACATGTAATGAAGCTGGGGATCCTATTGCCACAACAAATCAACACACCCCAAGGTCTTGGCAGGATCCTAGAAAGAAACAGAAGCTCATTTGTACGCAAGGAAATGAATAAGAACATCCATAATTATGTGAAGAAGGTACTGGTCTGTCGTATATAAGACTGTCTTCTTTCTCTGATTTGGTATCACTCTTCTTTCATCCCTTCCTGCTTTACCTTTCCCCTTCTCCTCCTTTCTGTAGCATACCATAGTGCTTCAGTCTACCACCTATGTTTTAACGTATTGTAATATAAATAGAAAGTACTATACAATACTTGACCAATATATAAATTTAATTCAGAAGAAGGAGCTTTCAGTAAAATAATCAAACTGCATTTTCAGTCAGCAGCAAGAGGCAAATGATTGCAGTAGGACAGTCGTAGCCATTCCTTTATCCTTGGGGGATTTACACCCACATAACTGGGGAATGTGTTGAGCCTCTTGCCTTTCTGTCTACCAATTCCTGTAGCCCTTCACTTTTATATTGGCTAAGCCTTATTTAAATAGTGACCCTGTCAAACTGGGAAGAAACAAAAAGCAGAACTGCGAGAATGAGAAAAAATATGATGTAAGAATGCTAAAACAAACATGGTACAGGAAAGGCAAGAAAGTCAAGCTTAGTGAAAGCCGTAGAACAAGCTGGAAACCTTTGGGTGGAAGGTTTTTCCAATGGAAAATGCTGATTCATCCAGCCCTTTGCAAAAAGGTGGTAATTTCAAATAAACTATATTTAGAAGCAGTGATTGAAAACCATCTCCATAACATTACAGTCTACCTTTGAAGGTTTGAAATAACTTCAGTTTTGTCTTTGATATTATTCAGCCTAGTTTGAAATTTTGATTGCTTTGGAATTTCAGTTTTTGTTTCACTTTTGCTCTTTTTCAGAATACAATGTCTTTGTTAATTAATGGGGTTTGATTTTGTGGTTTTTGTAATAGAAATGTTGTCTTTTCCCACAAAGGGGAAAAAACCCCAATGAAGTTATGCAAGTAAATGATAAGAGGGTAGCTGAGCAAGAATAACCTAAGGGGAAAAGCCTACAAAGAAAGTAGAGAAACTCTTGTACCTTGTACCTACAGCAGTACCTGATGCTGAACAAGGTGTTTGGGTGGCAGGATCTCCAGGGGACCCAGCACTGGATCTACATAACCAGACTGTCAGGGTACCTGGGTGAGAGCTCAGCCCTGTGTGATGCCCAACCAAGCCTGTTACTGGCTTTCAGCAGGAAAAACCTGTGCTTCTTTTCCTCTGTGAATTTCTCAGCTTGCCCTTTGAAAACCAAGGGAGAATGGTGGTCCCAGTTGGCCACAGCCCCTTCCCATGGCATAGGATGGCAAACGTGCTTTTTGTTTGATATCTGGACTCTTCAAAGCTTGAAAGGAGCTCGCAGGGATGATCTGCCTGTGTTAGTGGCATTTGTACACTTTAACCTCATGGTCCTCTGGGGCTCCAGCCACTCAGAAGTCACTGTCCCAGAGCATTGCTGGAAAATACTCTTCTTCCTTACAGCCAGCACAAAGTGAATAGATATAGACTGGCCTTGGAGGCTGGAATAGGAATGAAAAGCAGCATGTTCTTGTAGACTGGCTTCTAGCCAGATGAGTAACAGCCAGCTCTCATTTGAAATACAGGTAGGCACAACCAAGGAGGACTTGGCAAAGGGGGAAGGGGTAACACTGCGTAGGGTTTTGCGTGGGGAGGCTGAGCCAGAGAGAAACAGTAAATGCCAGTGAGACACAGCTATTGAAGCCTGTTTAAGTGGCCCTAAAGGCAGGAAAAAACCAGAAGTTTTTTACATGAAGGACTCACAGGATGAGGCAAAGGAACTGTTTTGAGTCTTCTTTTTTCTTTAAAAATAAAAAAATAAGACTTGTAATTAATTTATGTATTTTTTTAACAGAAACATCATTGCACCAATGGGAGCACCAGCTGTCATCAGTTTTTCTACTTAGTGGAAAGAATTTTGGCTAACTGCCTGGGGTCAACAAAGACTGAGGATTCTTATGCTGCTGTATGGCTTCCATGCATATACAGTGCTCTGCCCACAGCAGCCTTAAGTGTCCAGGTGACAAGGTTCAAAAGAGATTTGTATCTTGGCTCCTTAGTCGGTGACCATCGGAATGATGTTTTGCAGCTGTGATACTTGTCCAAGTTCAGAGGTTTTAGTAACCCTTTGTAACCATGCTCCTGGAAGCAGCAGCACACATAGGGTCAGGTGTGGAGATGGGAACATCTTGGCTTAAGGTGAGGACTGACACTGCACCTTTGCCAGTGATGCTTTGCTGTCACATGTGGGGCTGTGAACTGCAGCACATCAGCAGCAGTGCTGCCCCTGGCAGGAAGGGTGAACACTTCTGGTTGTGGGTGTGGGAAGAGGGAACCTGGGGAACTACTGCAGAAGTTGCAGGGTAAGCCCTTTCCCTGCAGGAATCAGAGCCCTCGCAAGGAGGCACAGGTTTAGCAGCTACCCGGAGACATAAACACTTGCCTCTGTTGCTGTAATGGGGAGGAGCGTGCAGGCTGCAGGCCACAGGCAGGGAAATGGCCTGTCTGTAATGAGCAGCTGCTGCTGACCTGTCCACACATTAGCATGAGAAATGTGCTTAGGCCCATAGAGTCTCTGTCTGGAAGGGAAACAAAGCACGTGTGTTAGGAATAAAAGCAGAAAAGAAAGTCTGTAGCACAGCCTGCTGAGCTCAGCATTCCTGCTCCTCGGAAGGACAATGTTGTGTGACATGCCTGTTGTATAGGAAGATGCAGGGATACACTGGTAGGATGATTATATCTGATTTGCTGTCACTTAGCATATGAAAAGCTTGCAAAAAAGGGGGTGGGTAGTAGGAATGAGTTGTGATATTAGAAGAACCTGCTGGGCCACCTTTGTAACTACAGCATTGTAGTTACAAAGAAAGAGCAAAACCCAAACGAAATGACCCTCCTACTCTGCAGTAATGAACGGCTTTGGTAGTAGAACACAAGTTCTCCGAGTTCCTGGAATAAACTTTTGTCTCATGTAGATTTGATCTCAGCCAGCGCTTAACAACCATTTGAAAGCATATTAAAGACATGTTCTCCTGCAGGTCATGTTTAGACCGTGAAAACAGAATTGTTCAGAATGTCATCTGGCATGCTTAACTAATGCTAGTTAGAAAAGGTCTATCTAAAATCATATTTAAACCAATGAGTGTACACAAGTGCATTTTGAAAAACTCACTAAATATTAGTCCCTTTTGATAAACAGTATTATAAATATTCAAAATTTTGCTACTTACAAAACACAAACGAGTAAAAATAAAGCTATTTTCCCCTTGTAGCTGTGGCCTAGAGCTGTATAGAGATTGTTGGCATTTTAATAGTGGTAGAAGGCTTTCGCTGTCTCTTTAACCCTTTCCAGGTACAGTTTAGTTTTGCGATGCAGATGGCACATACCTGTCTTAGTGAGCTTGCTAATAACTTTGTGATAGGTTCAGCATGGGCACCTTCCCAAAATCAAGGTAAAGAAGGTGACATGTGGAAGTAATCAGGTCAGGGCAACATTGCGGGCTGAGCATTTGGGTTTAGAGTCCTGTTTCACAAGTATGCATTTTAATGACGGGTTCAATGGGCTTGTTTAATTGCACTATGCTTTTGGCTTTAGGAGTGAATCATCTTCAGCTTCAGGTCCTGGTGATGTCTGCAATGGGAGGGTTGCTCCTGGCATGCAGCAAGCCCCAGGACCCAGCACACTGGAGTAATTTATAGCTGTGTACAACTCCCCCTGAGCAACTCTGCAAACCACCTGTTCTGGTATAACCCGTGTCCTGTCCCATTCCTATGCTGTCCAACTGATGGGCTGCACTGGTAGCAACATATATTGCTACTTAAGTTTGTCCAATGAGTTTTGCTTCCTCTGCCTCCAAATGTAAATATTTCTGTACCTGGTAAAATGAAGTACAGTTATGGAAAGTTGGTTGTGTGTTTAGTGATGAGAAATCCCAAGCTCAGGCAAAAGAAAACGGGGCTGATTTCTTTTTTTGGTGGATATCTATGAAAGCCTGACCTGTTATCTGCATGACCTGGGGTGGGGACATGTGTACGTGTAGGGCTGTAGAGATAAAAAAAATAAAGAGAGATGGTGTTCCATCTAGCTTAAATGTTTACCTTGTTTTAGTTGATTGGAGATCATTGGAGTTCAGTTGAGCCAAGCACAAAGGGTGTGTTTCTTCATTTCCATGGAGTGAGGGGCTCCTTTTCTCTCCCACCTGCATTTTCTGCTAACATAGCTCCTGCTGATGCTTTTTCAACACCAGCTCTTGGTGGTGTTAACCTTGTTGTCAGGTCTGACCACCTCGAGACTGACCTTGTTGCCAGTGTAGGCAGAAGCCAGAAGTTTGGAAAAACAGACATTTTCTTTATGTACCTGTCTTGCTTCCAGAGCAGGGGCTGGTGATGGTAATTCCCACAGCACACACAGCTCTGTCACAAACTTATGTCCTTGTTTTTGTGGTTCTGTGTTTTGTTTTGCACTTGGCTTTTGCAGAATCTTCCCATTAGGCTCTTAGGGAAGGGAATGTAACTCTCTCTAAGGATTATGAGCAAACTAACTGGGTTTTGTTGACCATTGTTTTAAGTTCTTGATATTTGCAACCCATTTTATCTACATGTGCAATTAACAGGGACAATCACTGGAGGTATATATATTTGTGGGATTTTTTTGACAGCTGGAACTAGATGATCTTAAGGTCCTTTACAACCCTAACTATTCTACGATCCTATGACATTTCCCCAGAGCTTTCCTTTTGACTTCTTTGTCTCTATCCCTCCCCCACCCTCCTTTTTTTCCTTGCATTTAGATATGCTGGCAAAGAATTCAGCATAAACTTAGCCACTCTCTCTTTCAAACGGGATGTCTGCAGTAGTCATGGTTAGGACTTGGAAGCTGCCTGATCTTAGCAACAGGCTACAGGTTTCTGCTCTTTTCCTATTACCTCAGCATCTGCAGCCCTTTCAGCGCTAAGGTCTGTTCAGGCATGTCAGTCCACCAAAGCCTGAGGCTGAAACAATGTGGCCTGCTTTTGAGTTAATCTAAAAGCAAATAAAACCCACATATTTTTAGTTGGCTTTTTTGGTGTCTTTTTTTTCCCTTGTTTTTTTCATATAAAAAAGAAGATCCCTGATTTCAACTTATACTTGCAATTGTTCTGGCCATGACTTCACTTCTGTTAGAGGAACTACAATGGACAGCAGCTCCTAAGAAAACAACTGTTTTGGTGAGTTTCACTAGTTCTCAGGAAATAGAAATTCCCCTTTCCTACTAGAAGCATGTATTGGCAACAGTAGGTGATTTCTTCAGGAGCCCTGAGCTGCCTCAGACTTGCAAGATGAGGTTGCACAATGTGCTGGCTTCAGCAGTAGACCTGAGTGAAAACACTTCCCAGCCCTGCTCTCCTTTTCCTGCTCCTGTGCCAGTCTTCCAGTGCTGCTTCCTTGGCTGTGCCAGTCACAGTCTGAACAGTGGTGGTGAATGAACTGCACAGGAACATACTCCATTAAACTGTCCCCATCCTCCATGTCTATGGCAGAAGGAGAGAACGAGGAGCTACAATGCAGGAAAGGAGATGGCCCACCACAAGGGATGCAGGGGTGATGGATCACAAGGCTGGATGCTCTGCTGGTGGCGTGAGGCCATTCTCCCCAGCCCAGAGGGCAATGGGGTCCTGGTCTGCCAAGGTCTGAGCAGGCAGCAATGATCTCTTCTGCCTATCCTTCATCCTTTCTTGCTGTCAATTGCATCATATTATGGTGGCGTTTTGTGACAATAAAAGCAGAGCACACAAATGCTGAGGTGCTGAAGACTGTGTCAGTGGTGCTATCCTGCATTGGCTGACCCCATGCTGGTCACCCAGCTGTGTCTCCATTTACCTGGAGCAAAAATGAATAAGCAGAGGGTCTTGTAGGCAAAACTAGGAAGAATCTGCCTAAGAGCAGTGAACTGACTGCAGCAGAAACTCGCTTGGCAGATGTGTCCTTTTTGTTTGAAAATATGATGAAAATGTTCTTTCTTATTTCTATTTGTTTTACTGTTTTTTTAATCGACTTTTTATCTTGCTCCGTGAATGGTTGAAGGGAACACAACTGAGTGTGGAGGGGACTTGTATATGATTTGAATGCTTGTTGCTTGCCTCACCTCCATTGGTTGCTTGCAGTGAGCTGGTTTGCTTTTTTCTGGTTTCTTTTTCCCCTTCATTTTTTCATACCTGCCTTGGGAATTCCCAAACCACAAGAAACTTTTGCATTAACTCTGCAAATGTTCTCAATGCAAATAGTTTTGCCAGTCTTTTAGCACATTAATGGATATGTGTTTGCACAAGAACCTGCAGTGTTACCCGTGTTTGCGAACATTCTTTAAGATGGAACTAAATTGCTGTGAATGTTTGCAGTAAGCTCATGAAAAAAGAACCTTGAACTCTGCATTTGTAGGATTTTCTTGAGCAAATACCTGTAAATACTTCTATTTTCCCCTGCTGTGGTATTTTCTCCAATGAGCATGTAGCATGTAGCATGTAGTTCCTGTATGTTTTTAAAAAATTGGAGTTTCATCACCTGGTGATGTGAGCTAAATATGAAATAACTCCTTAAACTCTTGCTGTAGAGTAGGGGGAAATGTGGACCATTAAGCTTAGAGCTTATAGAGAGATGAGGATTAAAAGCAGCGTGAATCCTGCCACACCATTGCTTACTGGAAATAAAACCTCTTTGTACTGGTAAATGAGGAGTATGGTCTGGAGCAGATGTGACTGTCCTAAAAGAAAGAGCAGTGTTGATGCTGACAAGGTTTCCCACCTGGCTTGGTTAGCAGCAGAGACCACCTGTGAGAGCCATTCGGTCAGTCACAGGGGTGGTAGCACTGTCCCGGTAACTGCTCTATGCTCCTGAATGGAGACACTTCACCTGGGAAATCTCCTGTCCTTATCAGACATCAAATGAGAGGTCTCCAAGTTCCTACATGCAGCCATGTTTTTTCCTAAAGCCCTCCTTTAGAGATGTCTGTTACTGCATCCCTTTTGCCTCCATCAAGATAGGAAAATCTGGCATAATTAGTGAAGCCTGTTTGCATATTAAACATGCTAGTCCCTGAAAATTTGCCTCATCACACATACAACACACTCTGTCTCTGCTTGAATTGTTTGTTTTGAGTAACTCTCATCTGCCTGAAAAATATTCTTCTGCTAGTTTTGGAAGAATTGTTATTCCTTTTTCTTTCATGCCTTGGTATTTTAGATATCCTTGGCAGCCTTTGAAAGTGGTTTCATGTTGGAGCAAGTGTAATCCCTTTCCTGCAAGAGGGGAGACAACTTTGGCTGGTTTTTTTTTTTCCTCAGAGGTGCTGAGTTTCCAGAAAGTATCTGTGTATCTATCAAGTCAGTCACTTTTTAGCTTTATTTTCCCCTTTGTCTTGCTGTTCAAGTCTCAGCAGAAAGGATGTTGTATTGTCTGACACGGCTGTGGTTTTGCCCTGTGCTTATAGAGAGCGTACATATATTTACTATTGCAGTGGAATATACGCTTATCCATTATGATGTTATACAAATGGGCTTTATCTGTTCAGCCCATGTTGCTTGGTTCCAAATGCATGATTTGTCCCGAGGAAATAATTTAGTCCTGGCAATACCTCCTGGTTTATGTTCTGACAGGTCTTATCAGATAGCGTAGCCTTTGAAATCTGCATGTCTTTTCCTTTTTGTCTGTTACTTCTACCAGCACAGGTAGAAGTAACATTGAATCTGTGCATGGCCTTGTATGTATAGAGCTCCAATAGTTTTGGGTCTGCTGTCAGTAACTCTTGCAATATGTTCTCTTGTGGTTTATGGTCATTTTATACTCAAATGGTTTCACTTTCTTATCTTGTCAAGGCAGATAAACAGATCTGCTGTTAGATTTATCGAAACAGGAATATAGAAGTACATACTCTGCTTGTGAGGCAGGCTCCTCAATGATGCTATTGGTGTTTCCAGACCAGGCTCAGGATTTACCTTCATACGTTGTCCTATGCATGCAGGATTTAAATAGCATTTCACAGCAAGACTGTAGCCTTTACATATAAAACTTCAAAGTTACCCAAGGCAGAGAAGGCATATCCTATATTACCACAGAAAGGACCTGTTTAAAATTTGTCTACAGTGGGTTATATCCTTTGCTCTTCCACATCTTTGTTACTCCTATATGGGTTGTTGCAGTAAGAGACTATACTGAGAGACTGTCAAAACAGAAATGTTAAAATTCTTAACATCAATATTTAACAGTCCTAGTATTAAAGTGGTTTCTCCAACAGACAAACTCTGAAATATGCTAGGGTAGGTACTTTAGTGTATGGAAAACTGTTAGGATAACTTCCTATTACCTTGTGTGACCACTTGGACCACTGAATGTAAGTTAATGACTAGAGATGTAAAGAATACTACTTTCAGGAAAGGGCTGATGACAAAAGACAGTTTGTGCAGAGGAAGCCATAAATACTGGACAACTTTGGCTTTTTACTTATCCATGCTTAAATGTCAAACTGCTTGTTAGAAATAAGTGACCTCCTATGTGTATGTGAAATCAAAAACCTAAGAATATGTGTAATACATACAAGCAAAGAACCCAGATGCCAAGAATACAAACCAAGAAGTCTGTGACATTTGTGTAATGGTACCAAAAAAGACTGAAAGTGGCAGGTCCTTTTGAACCATTGATGAACAATAGCCGCCATGGAGTCCAGAAACACCAGAAGCAGCAGCTTGAAGAAATTCCAGCTGTGCTCCAGAAACATTCTCAAACCTCAGAAAGTATCACATGCAGGAAGTGTGCTGATAAAAGCTTAGTAAATACCAGTAGTACAAAACTGAACATAGAATCTCAGAAGTCAAACTCTACCTTTGTGGTAAAGACAGAAATGATGTAACTTTGAACAGAATGGTTCAGAAAGCTAGGAATAGGGCAGCTCTGTTCCAAGATAGTAAGGAAGCTTACACAGAACAGGGTGTAAACAGAGAGAAGAAAAAATATAAAAATAAACCAAGTTTTGTTCAGGAATCAATGTATATAAGAAAGCAGGGAAAGATAAACAAAGAAGATGGAAGTTCTGGGGAGGAGAAAGTCCACCTGTATTGAAAAATGCTGCAAGAACAGTGCCACCTGCACTGACTGTGGCAGATGAGACCCCTATTGAAAAGTTTGTAAGCATATGTAGAGAAAACAAATAATAATTGCTGTACCAAGACAGTGCTCCAACTAGAGTAATAATGTGAAATGATTGTAAACCTCAATGTAGCCCCAGCACAGGGCAGTTGCATGCAGACAGAGAGCCATGTATACCATGTAAGAGGGTGTGTTATCAGTAACCGCATTGCACAATGAAAAGGAAGACTGTAAAAATGTAAGCAAACACTACCAATATGAAAATCTTCATAACGGATCATCCTTGTTGCACTATGCTAATACAAAACACAGGGAAGGCACCAGGAGGAGCCTTATAAGACAAAGGTGCAGCAAGTACTGACAATGCCAAAGTCACTGCTAGTCACCAGTACTAGTCAATTCATAGCCTATGTGAATTCTGCATGTCATAGCCCTTGTGACATGCAGAATGGGACAGACAAGTGATCCATATAATGGAGACAAAAGGAACTCTAGAAATCTAATCTGAGAGACATATATTGTGGTATCCCTACAGCAAAACTGCTGAAAGACTATCAGAATATTTTTGAAGGTCTGAGATTTCTTCCAGGCACTCTGCACCTGGGAAAAGATTAAAGAATTCAGCTGCTGGAGTGCTTGCCCCACAGAGTAATTGCTGTATGAAGAACTGAAAATGTGAGCTACAGCAAAGCTGGAGGGAGGGCACTGGAGAGAACAGATAACACTGCTGGATGCAAAGTCTATGCAGGCAATCAGTATGTGATCATCATGGAAAGACAGCCAAGCTGTGATTTTTGCAAAACTGAGCACCTTGGAGCTCACTACAAAGTATGTGTGATTGAAGAACTACTGGCTAAAATTAAAATCAGCCATCTTTGGCACTGAGTATTGAGGTACTGGCAAGTGGATGCAGAAAATGCCTACCTTAACACATTCTGGGGACTACCAAGTAAATGAAGGTGATTGAGGATGGCATTTAAGATGAAAGCTAAAATGAAGATTATCAGTGCAGCAAATAAGATATCTTAACAGGGTCTGTTACTGTTGGTTCTTTCCTGGACTGATATGGGGCACAGGAATGAAAGATATGTCAAAGCAAAGCCACAGACTCATCAATCTGTTGGAAATGGTCAGGGAAGTAACTACATAGCAGAATGGAAGTAAGAGAAAACAGTGACTGTCTACAATACTGCACTTAGGATGCAGTATTTCTGGGTAGTGATGTCCTCACCCCAATAGTGCCAGTTCTTCATCAGATACCCACAGTGAATTGGTATTTACCTCCTTGATCAATTTAAGCCCTTATTAGTTCTCACATTCTCCCTGAGAGTATTTATTTCCAGCTTCTCAGGCAGCCTCTTGGAGATCTGGATGCAAACATGTGGCATGGAATACTTTCCATACATGCTGCATCTAATACTCTTGCCTGGATCCCCCTCAGACAGTGTAAGACAGAATATCTGACCCCACTAGCACATTCACAAGTCTCTCTGGACTTATGTCAAACATGATGCCAGTAAGAGACTTCTTGATGTGTTCTTTAAAAAGGGCATTTAGGCTACACCATTCTGATTACCAGAATGAGCAGTCAATAACATTGAAAACAGATTTCAGTTTTTTGTGCATGAGAAATGTTAATTTTAGTTGCAAGGACATCATACACTTTGCATCCCACAGCTTTTAAATCTTTCATCTATTTCTATTTTGACAGCTGTCTCTGCCCACTGTAGTTCTACATTGGTCTACATGGAGGCAGTCTATTGTAACATAAACATAATACCTATCGGAAACATAGGCATCTGAAGAAATCTTGCAGTCAAGCCCTGTGAATGTTAATGACAGAAAAAACCCTCTGAAACAGCCAACTTTGTACTTTGAAAAAACACTGAAAAAGTCTGTACTGGGAAGTACCTGTTTCCTGCCTCAGCCTGATATTTCTCTTGTGAGTGGGAATGTACTTGAGAAACAGCCCAGTGTGTCTGTCTCAAACCTTGGTTGCAGTGGTGACTATGGTCTTGCAGGTGTTGCTGTCTAAAGACCTGCAGGCTGTCCCGTATTGATGAGTCTAGTTACAAATCTAGTTATCTGCCCAGCTGTAGAAAAGACACAAAGGCTTCTGAGCAAAAAATGACCATCAACCACAAGAAAATGTGTCACTAAAACTTCTGATAGTAACCCCACAAGTCTTTTAGTTCAGGGTTTCAAATAAAGTGTACAGTCCTATAAAAAAGACAGATGAGCATATGCTTAACAACATTATGTAAAAAGGAGTTTTTAGCAAGAAATTGTGCAACTGAGTAAGATAATGAGATCTTTGGCCCGATTAAACCAAGCCAGATAGAGGCCATTGTGTGGGCAGGGGCTGGAAGGAGCTGTGGAACAAGCTGCTCCACACAGACATGTGTGTAAAAAGGGATGGACGTAGGGGAGAAGTTGCATTTATCTCCCAGATTTATCAAAATGACCAAAACCTCCAAGATAACATCACCTGAAAACAGCTGGATCAGTTTGTTTAGGACAGAAGATATTTAAGTTAGATATAGTGAAGCAACAGATTAAAATGCTAGGGATATCATATTCTTGCCATAATAACCCTGGTTAGCCAATACCTGATGAGCAGTTGTAAAACATGATGCAATGAAGCCAAGGGAAAAAAGATAAAGAAATACACAGCATTTTTTAAAGGCTTTGGAGACCTCTTCACCTGAAGCCATACAAATTGCCACATTGTTGCAAATTACTGTTTGGATTTTGAGAAATCAGTGGAATTGTTAGGTGTTGTTATTGTAACAACTGTGGACAGAACAATGATGCTTCCAGGTAATGTGGTGTCCCAGACTCTGCAGTTTCCATTGGTAGACTCCCTTGTGCTGGTGCTGAGTTTGGGAGGTTTACTTCCAGAAGAAATCAGTCCTAATGCATTATTGTGATTCTACAACAGTTCAACTGGTTGGCCTAAATCAGCATTTTAGGTTGCTGAGATTCTTAGACAAAGTTGCAGCAAGGAAAGGAATTGGAAAGCTGTTACTGCCCAAAGAAAGTGCTCAGAGAAGATGTAAGAACACCCTGTTACAAGTTGTGCTTGGACTTTGGTGCCTACTGCTCCAGCTTGCAGCCTGCAACTAATGTCTGTCTTAGTGCTCTGTAGAATCCATTTATACTTATCTTTTCAGGCTCTGTATGTAGGTTCCCTATGAAAATCACTTATTTAGGTAGCCTTTGACTCCAAAAAGATCAGATTTTAAGGACTGAGTTAACTTTTCATCCCTTGAGATGCAATGAGTACTGACTTCCAGAAGACCAAATGTAAGGGAGAAACAATTCCATATAGTTTTGCTAATTTCCCTTACAAGACAAGGGATAAAAGAAACTTGAAAAGTGTGATACAGACCCACTGGTGAAAGAGGGACAGGCCTTTTTGAGCAGACTTTTGAGAATTCTGGCCTTCATAGGGGCATGCATTTAGTGAACAATCAAAAACCATGGACACTTTTTTCCTCCAACCTTCAAACTGGAATGTGTAGGGTTTCTGTTTACACATGTTAGTAGTCCTTTTGAGTTCCAGAGACAGCCTGCACATAGAGCCATTCCCATGAATAAATACCCTTAGAGCTGAGATTTCATTTTATATGGCTTTGCTCCCCTAGAGAAGGGGAGGTTTCATTCACAAGCTGATTAAGGGCACACGCTGCTCACGTAACAGCTGGTACTTGCAAGCCTCTGTCTAGGCTGAAATAAGCAACCCATGAGGGTGAGTTGGCCCCAGTGATTTGTTACTTTCCTTTTACAGCCAGTTTGTTTTTTTTGTTCCCTTTTGGTTTTGTTATTTCCTAGTCTGAATAGAGAGAGCTGCTTATCTGGTGTTTTCCATTTATTAAAGACCATGTGCTGAAAAGGTGCTGTAAGATTATATGAGCATGAAAGGAAGGCACACTTGCCACAGTGACAAATGATGAGGTTCAGATGAGCTACAGTAGAAGCTTGGGTTTAGGACAGGGAGGCAGCAAGTCCTGGTAACTTTCTCACACTCTTTCCCTCTGAGGCACTGAATAAGTTTCTTCCCTGCCTCAGTTTCTCTATCTGTAAAAAGAACAACTTGATGATTATAGTTTGCTTCCCCCAAAGGAGTTTGAGTGGATTAATTAGTTAATATCTTTAAAATGCTTTGAAGATAAAAAGTATCATATAGTTATAGTCTAGGACCAAACATTCATATTAATGAAAATATTATCCTGGAAGCTCAGCACAACATGAAATGTAAAAAAGTACATTTCTAATGGTGCAGTTAGTTAATATCCATGACTTTGTTCTCAGCTCCTTGCGTTCGCAATGAATGCAAAAATGGGAAAGTGAATAAGGGATTATAGAAGAACGGGGCAGAATGCATATCGTGGACTAATACAACAAGTCATTTTGCCACTATAAAACCATCTTCAGACAGCTGCAAGGATTTTCATGTACTGGAGCTGGAACAGGAGAAAAGGAACAGATCTTGGTATATTTGATGCTATAATAATAATAATCCTTTTTCCCTTCCAGGCAAAGCCACGGGGCTAGACCTTACTTGTTGTGGTATTTAGTCACCTTTGCACTTTATCTTACCTGCAAATCTCAGGCTGGGAATCAAATTGCAGTCCTCCTCAGAAGGTTAAGTCACTGTGATCCACCTTCTATTGTTAAGGAGTCATTGCTAAACCAAATGCAGGAGGAAAATTGCCTGTCCTGGGGTGGAAAGAAGAGAGGTAATGCTGTCTTTCCATTTCATTGAACCTGAAGGCAATGAGACAGGAGAAGTTGTTGGGTTGGTTTTTGTTTTGTTTTGTTTTCCTTTTGGAATCAAACTTGATTTTTTTTTTTTTCACAGCACTGTTTGTGTGTCTGATGTAAGGTCTGAAACCATTGAGATTGCTGTGCTTTCCCTTGAGTTAATGTTTAATTCCTTCTTAAATGTTAACCTGTGCTAGAGTCGCTTTTGTAATAGAGGACTCCTGTGCTAATAAACACTAATCATTTCCTTTGAGAAGCATGGAGCTATGTGGAGCACTGAAAAGTAACTTGTCTTTTCATGACATGTTACTGGTTTGCAACACAAAGTTGTTTTTTTTGCTGTTTCTTCTCATGTTTACAAACTCTTCCTGCTCAAACTGCAACCCATGGATATTCTATGGTGAACCCACCTGTTGTGCCTACACCTTTGCTGTAAAGCAAAGCAGTAAGGCAGAGATCAATGTCCTTTTACTCTCATCAGGTCAGGTGGTATTAAGTCAAGTGCAAGTCAAACATAAATATATCTGTACCTATAACTACCAGATGAATGACACTTGGCACAAACATTTCTCAACTACAGACATCAGGAAGAGAGTTGGGCTTTTTTCAGCTACCAGGCACCAAATCCTGCATGGTCAAATGAATATTGGTCATTTCTGCAGAGGTGTACCCATGGGCTCAGTGTCCCTAAGGTGGGAGCCTGCTTGGTCTAATATCTCACCATGGCATTCAGGAGCTGGGTTTGCGACCAGCAGAGGCTGGAAGAGGAGGAGGACTTGTCTTCATGGCAAGCACAGCTCTGCAGGTTGGAGCAGGTTGCTGGAGGAGGTTTGGGGAAGACCCAGCTGACCATCGTGTGGCAGCAGCACAGACCCAAATGCAGACCATTGCTCTTCTCCACATGTCTCTCACTCAGAGTTCAGTCACCTTCCTTACCTCCAACATGCAGTAATGCCAATTTTTCTCCCTTTATTATCATTATATGAGCAAGGCTCCTCTATAAGCAGCATTTTAGGTAATTAATGGACATTAGAAGAAGAGTAATATTTTTTCCTTTGAAAACCAATCTGCATATCAGTGCCTTAACTCATGGACTATTCCAGGGATGTGTTCTGAAACCAGTACAATGAAAGCTATACCCAGGCAGAGATAGTTGCTGGTTGTGAGGATGTGAGCATAGTGAGGAGTTTGGTGCTGGTCCTGTGGAAGTCAAAGCAATCTAGGGAGCTTTAGGCAAATGAGGAGAGTGGCAGATTTAATTACATTTTGGGCTTACATTACTATGACAGTAATGAAGGGGTTTGAAACAGAGTGATCAGGACCCAGACCATTATGGCCATGTTAGGTGCTGCTGGGAGAAAGAGATCTGAAATTGTCTTTGCTAACCTAGCTGCCAGCACCATCCTGGGCACCAGTGCTTTGAGCCATGATGGCAGAGCTGTGAGAGGTGCTAGAACTGCAGCAAGGAAAGAAAATATAAAGCACTCAGGGAAAACATAAGAACATCCTGCTCCAAAACTTGGTGTCAGGTTGTGCTTAGACTTTGGTGCCTCTTGCTCCCTGCTCCCCATGTTGCCTGCAACGAGTGTCTGAGAAATAATCATGTCTTGCTGCTCTGTAGAGTCTGTTTAGACTTAGCTTTTCCAGACTTACCTTCCCAGTGCTGTCCTCACCCAGGCTCACAGTGCCTCATCTCCCATGCATGCTGCTGCCACCACCACAGGAGGAGAGAGTACACTGAGGAGTGAAGGAGGTGCTGCCAGAGTGGGCAAGGAGCAAGACCCATGGTGTGAGACAGAAATGTTGATGTTATAACTGCTCTGTGGGATGCTTTTGTCAGGGAAGTGGTGTACCCTGCAGTCACATATCCTTGTTGGATGCCAGTGAGTGATATTGAAACTCCACCAGGGACTCCTATGGGAGCCTATGGAAGACATGTATTCCAGGTTATTTCTTCTCTAGGGGATGATTAAGAGCTTCATCAGTACTGCAGTCCCAGAGACCTTTTGGCTTCATTTGAATGTTCCTTCATGTGTCATCAGTGTGGGGAGCTCTCTTCTGAGAGAAGTGGGGCCACTAACTGGGCTGATCAGGAGCTGAGAGAAGAGGGGATCTCCTCTCCTGCAGGAGGCTCACAGGGGGTGAAGGTGAGGTGGGAAGGGATATTCCAGGTGGTGAGCACCAGCAATAAGAGATGCTCCTTCAGGACACACATGGCTGGTGTAGTCTTTCTCTTCTTGCCAATGCTGTTCTGAGTAGTTAGTGCAGGCTTTCAGCCCTCCACTGGTGCAATTAACTTCTCCTGGATACCTTTTCTGCAGGGCAGGAAGAGCCCTAATTATTTTGCAGTTCTGGCAAAATCAATTTTTGTTGCCTTTCCACACCCCACACCCCTCCCCCCCATCCTTCCCATTTGCAGAGTAAGCCATGCTGACCAGGCAGCACCTCTGCAGAAAGCATCCTAGAAATGCTGCCCCTCCAGTTCTGCCAGCCTGGGTGACTGCCCAGTTTATCTCCTGGGATGTGCTAGTTGCACTGAACTCCCCCATGCTCCTCTTCATCCTCCAGCAGCCCTAGGAACAGAAGAGAACTTGGAGCAGAGGTCTTGTTCTCTTTGGTGCATGCTGTGCATACTGCTTTGCAGGATAAGCTGGAACAGAAAGCCAGCCCAGTAAGTATTTCAATAAAGGAGAAGAAAAGGTTCAAACTTCCTTCTTCAAAAAAGCTCAGGTACTTCTTTGCTCTCCCTCCTCCTCCTCCTGCCTTTTGAAAATTATACTAGTCCAACAAGCTCTTTTACTCCTCACTTCCTGGAAAATAAAGACAACACAGAACTGGAAAGGACCACTTGAGTTAATGAGTCTGTGTTCTCCTGTGTCAGCAAGCACATTGCATTTGCGCAATCCGATTCTTAAATTCATGAGATTTCTTCTAAAAGGCAAGTATGGGTTTTCTTTTTAGCCAGAACCCTGCAGGGAAACCATTGCATTGGCCTTATGACTCATACTTTCCTTATAATTTCTAACCTAAAACCCGGAGCTGTTCTGCTGCACTCAGTGCCTGGTGCCTTTTGCTCCCTGTGTCTGACTCCCTGCCTGAGCTCAGTAGTGTGTTGCTGCCTCCACCAACACCCTGCCTTGAAAGGCTTCCCCTTGACTCAGATCAACTTGGTGAACAGAGTAAAGGTAGGTAAGAAGGTACATAAATGTTTCTGAGGATGTGGGCTTCTGTGATAAGGAAGCTTCACATAAAGGAGTGGTATTCACAGGACACTGAAGTAGGTGGAAGGTGGGAGGCTGCTTTACGTATTAGGGCCTCAGCAGGATGCGTAAATCTAAAATGAGGCAAAAATAGGAAAGAAATAGAGTCAGGAAATAAGGCAGATAGAGCTAAAACTCAGCCATGGGGAAGGGAGGGCAGGCTGCTGTTTATCAGGAAAGAACAAGAAGTGCTACAAGCAGAAGGGTGGCACAGTCAAATCAGTAGGCAAGGAGGAGGATTCTGACAGTTAAACTGACGTGTTGTTGCACTGACAGATACATTGCTGTTGTACAGCAAGCTGTGTTTGGTTTAGATGGCAGGTATGAGATGACTGTATTGCTGTGCAATGCCAAAATATAAACTTCTCTATTTCTTTGTATAAAAGCTCCAAGGATATCCCAAACACAGGACCCTGCATTTCAGATCTCTCTATTTAGTCTATGTGCTATAATTTAATCAAATATGACAAAATATTTGTAAGCACGCATTTGTTTTGTCATGTGTGTGTTTTACTTCTGATCCAAAGCAGAATTAACATCTCCCTTGCAATGCTCTTTCTTTAATAGAAAAAAAAGATGTCTGCTCTTCAGTGCTGGCCCCACTGTTTGCTAACCTACCATGATCAAGTTTTATGACCTGGGGTCACTGTAATCCCCAGTGGCCATGTAGTTACTATGGTTTCACTGATAAAACAAGGTTTGTGGGCTACGAAGTGATGCAGCATCTGTTTGTGGCTAGGGTAACTCTGGATGTCTGCACAGGCCCCAGTCCCACTTCTCAAATTCCTTTGAAAATAGGTTCGGTAACTCTTTGAATCGAGAAACACCACTTTTCTGCTCACTCAGCTCTTCTTTGCTCATACACTTCTCAGGGGAGAAGGGCCTTTTGTGTGGATCTGGACTTAATGTGACTTTGGAGTTTGACGTTGCATATTGAGGGAGAAAAAAAGTTTCTTCAGATGTTGTCTCCTGCTTCTTAAAAAGTTCTGTTGCTGTTGACCTGCAGATAAGTAATCTTCCCAGAACAAAGGTTACAGTCAAACTGCAAACACATGTGAGTAGCAGACATGATGGATTCAGTGGATGGACTATGGGCACTGATGTCAATAGTTCCATATTTAAAAACTCAGTTTCTGGTTTTACTTCTTCCCAGTTAACCTGCACGTGCCTCAGTTTCACCATGTGTCAGATAGGAATAATGACAATTCACACTTTATGAATCACTGTCAGTTCTTAGAAGACAAGATAATACCATATTAATTAGTTTGGGGCAAGGAGAGAGAAAGCCTTGGAGATTCCTCTCTGCTGGGCTTATCTTCTAACTAACAGATATGCTATGAGCTTGCTTGGGTTTTTATGCTTGAGAAAAGGAAAACTCCGTCCAAAAGTGTGATGTTACTTACATAAATGCTGCCATGACTCTGCTGGTGACAGGCTGTTATTTATTAGAAACTCATGCAACTCTTGGAGTTCAGTTTGTGTTGATTTCTTGATCCGTTGCTTTAAATTATGTTTAAATTTAAATTCATTGATTCAAATTGCACCAAGAAAAGAAGTGTGTTCAATTGGTGTGCAATTTCCTCCTACCTGCAGGAAAACTACCTTGAAGGGCTCAGTGTGGAACAAGGTAGGAGTGATGTGATACATCACTACTTCACATGAAGCCATGCTCAGTGCTGGGCTGGATGCTCGCACGACCCAACCCTCCACGTCTGCCCTGGGACCTGTGGAGGGGGAAGCCAGATGATGTCTCCTCCTGTTTGTCCACCCTGTAAAGGGAATATGTCAGTGTCCAGAAGGGTCAGCCTGTGTCAGGCAGCTTTCAACAGCTCTAAACCCACTTATTGATGGTGTTCATTCACTTTAAATGCTTTTCCCCTTTCAGAGTCTTTGCTCTTTGTCTGTGGGACCAGTCCTTTGACTCTGACATGTGGAAACTGTTCTTCTCACTTGCCAGGGGAGCTCTATGCTGGATGTAGCAAAAGCATTTTGATATTTCTATCAGACTGTCTCCTCTCTGTTGCGTATCTTATCCTGTAAACTCTTCTCAACCTGGAGGCAAAAGCTGAAATGTCACAAAGCAGGCAGCTGCTTCTTCATAAAACACCTGTGAGTCAGTTCCCAGTGGGCATGAAGATGGAGATAACCTGGAAGGCTTGCAGGGGCAGGCTCCACTCATCACCTCATGGGTCCTTGCTAATCTGTTTTAATCTCCCAGACACTTTTTTCATCACCTTTACATAATGTTTCAAGCTTCTGGTCAGGCAGGAGGACCATATTGAGCACTGGATACAGGAAGAAGCTGGGATCCAGGGACATCTGACCCAATTCTTACAATGGCATGCACTTAGGGTGTTTGTGAGCTTGGATTTCAGTGAAAAATGACAGCTATTCTTATTTCCATTATTGTGAATGCAGTTACTGACACTGCACACTGGACACCTGAGAGTCCATAAAGTGGACTGTTGTATGTTCTCACCTTGGTGATGAAGTTCCCTTTCAGTAATAATTACACAACACTAACCATGGTACAGAGGTAATTGCTGAATTACTTTTAATATCTTGAGAAAAGCTCCACAATTGCCCTGGGTACAATAGGAATACGCTGTTTGTCTACAAGAACAATGCAGCATCATCTATACTCCAGGTAAATGAAGGTGACTTACTGGTTGATGGAGAAGAAACCATTGCAAGCTGTGGTGTTCTATGTTCAACACAAGCTCATGTGTAGCTTTAGAGGCAAAAGCCTATTTGTTGAGGGTTAATATACTAATCCCTGCTCTTTTGTTTCAGTGTCTTGTAGCTGAGCTGTCTCTGGAGAGTGAAAAGTATTTAGGCAAAAGAACGAAAAAGGCTGGGTTGCTTAGTCATAGAGCAGGGCTAGGCTCAGATAGGATTCTGTTGCCTATTGTATCTCCAGGCTGAAGCATCAGGCTGAGGGTGAGATAAGCTACAGTTTGCTTCATCTCACAAGGCTTGAGGTGTTCTGGTTTATAACTGTGTTCTAAGCACAGAAAATACTCTCTTTCTGCTTATATTTTTCGTATTTCTTTTCCCTATGTCCTCGTACTGTCAAACCTGCTTTTTTTTGGAGTTTTTTTTTGTACATTTGGAGTCACGGGAGTGCACTGTTGCTCATGTTTGTCAACTATTTGCTCTTGTGGTTTAAACTCAGTCAGCCACGCAACCGCTCTTTCACTTCCCTCCCCCTTCCTCACCCCTGCTCCCGGAGGGATGGGGAGGAGAATTGAAAGACTGTAACTCCCATGGGCTGAGAAAAGAACACTCCAGTAACTAAGGTGTAACACAAACCACTGCTACTACTGCCAATAATAATAATGATAAGGGAAAATAACAAGGAAAGAGAATACAACTGCTCACCACCCACCAACTGATAGCTAGCCTGACCCGAGTAGTGATCTAACCCTTCCGGGTCACTGCACCCAGTTTATATACTGGACATGATGTGCTGTGGTATGGAATACCTCTTTGGTCAGTCTGGGTCAGGTGTCCTGTCTCTGCTTCCTCCTGGCTTCCCCTCCTCCCTGGCAGCACATGAGACTCAACAAAGTCCTTGGTCAGACTAAACATTACTAAGCAGCAACTAAAAACATTGGTGTTATCAGTGTTGTTCCCAGGCTGAAAGTCAAAACCACAGCACTGCACCAGCTACTAAGGAAAAAATGACTGCTACTGCTGAACCCAGGACATTTGCCACAACCACAAGGACTAGAGATGTATTTGTTTAGAAACAATGCACCCATAGCCACCCCTCAAATGAAAGCAGAGTAGCTTACCTCATCATCGAGGTGGAATGTTCTAAGAAAATCATGCAATAATGTAAGAATTACTAAACCAGGTATCCAAAATGAAGTTTGTACTCA
The DNA here is from genome assembly GCF_012275295.1 of Melopsittacus undulatus. Lineage (NCBI taxonomy): Eukaryota > Metazoa > Chordata > Aves > Psittaciformes > Psittaculidae > Melopsittacus > Melopsittacus undulatus. The sequence goes on along the minus strand of NC_047529.1, from coordinate 102,994,565 downwards.
AGTTCATGACAAAACTCCTGTCATTTGGAGTGAAGGCCCTGACAAGCAATAACGTCAATGGTTTGCAAAGCCTGAAAGATGGATTTAAAGTGTTATTACATGAACTCAGGCAGAAACAGGAAGGTTTTTCAAAGGGTTTTTGTTTTGGTTTGGTTTTTAGAATCATAGAGTAGCTGGGGTTGGAAAGGATCTTGAGATCATCTAGTTCCAAGACCCTGCTGTGGGCAGGGACACCTCACATACTTGCATTGCATTATTACTCTCTCTGAATAGTTCCTGTGCACAAAAACTGAACTAAAAGCTTTGTGGTTTGTTCAAATGTTTTCACTTAACTCTTTGTTAAGCAGTTATTTGGTATTTGATTCCTCTCATAAATTAGTAATCTTCACTAATGCACTCAGGAGGACAGTGGATCCACAGAGCAAACACATTAACAGCCTATTAATTGTTTATTTCTAGAGAGGCCTAATTTTTGTCTTGATTTTTATTTAAGTAAGATTGACTGTGCTCAAGGGACAAGAGCTTACTCTCTTCTGCCAGAGATATCTTGCTAATGCACAAGTAGCATGGCAGTGTGTACCAGAAAGGATGCTTTAGCCTGAGCACAATAGAGAATGGTTAAAGGCTCTTGACCAGCTCACCCTCTGCTTGGCTCCTCTGATAGCTTAAAAATCATACTATTCAGTAATTGCAATCAGGTGAGGATAGCCCTATGAAGGGGCTTAATATGCTACACATGGCTGCATCAGCCTGCCTATAGAGTGGCTCTGGGTGTGGCATAATTAAAGTAATAAATATAAGACAGACCACCAGTTATGAGCCTTTGCTTTAACCTTGTTGGGTGAAAACCTACTCTGTTGATCTCAGGATATCACCCATTAATTGCAGGAATCTTTCACTTCTGGAGAATGCTGTGCCCAAGCAGAGGAGGAGAAATGGTGAGTAGTTGGTGGTGTCTTGCAGTGAATTGTCCATCCCTGGATAATCAGGGCACTCTTTTCATTTAATTCTAAATTTCCCTCCTCTATGCAGCCTCCTGCTGAATTCCTCTAATGACATCAGTCATGGTCAGTTTTCTTGTAAACAATTGTGCTTTTGTGTTTCAACCCACAGTTTTGTGTTGAAGTATGAGAAAGCTGAAGGAACGCATGAAAGAATTATGCAAGACCATGAGGACAGAGGGGAACTTCCCTCTGAAAGTCTATGAGAATCTCAGAGGCACAAAAGACACATTGCATCCAGGGTTAGGTTGTTTAGGTAAGGTTTTTACTCTCAGCAGTTTTTCTATCATTAGTGACAGATACCACTCGACAAAGTTCAGGCCTTGGAATGCTTTTGGATACAGATGGTCTTAAATGTATGTCTTTTGTTTGTCGTTCTGCCATGACTCTTGCTGAAATATAGTCAACATGAGAATACACGTGATGTGTGCTGTATCAGATAGGCTTGGCATCTGCAGTCTGTCCTCCAGCATAATTCAAGTCTATGATGCTTTTTGCCAAGCCTGTTGGCTCGTTCTTCTTGTGTGTTTGCTGTAAAACTATCTAAGGGACTTCTGTGAGCTGAGGTTAGCAGTGTGGGGTTTCCTCTTCTCCACTCCCACTGCCAGGTGCTCCAGAGGTTCTGATCCAATTCCAAGTTTGCTACAGTACAGTGACTTTATCAAGGGAAAGCATGCTGTATGCAAAGTGTATTGAAGTGCTCTCTTATGAAATGAGGTTTGACTTTCTGTGATATCAAAAAGAACATTAAACTGGAATTTAATATAACCTGTGAAATCGTATTTCACAATCTAATCCCTGGAGCCCTTCTGTTTTTTGATATAAGGATCAGAATTCTGATCTCTCATGGTTTGCCTAAACTTTTTTTATGTTAAATGACAGTAAGTTAATAAGTACAAAATAGTGGGTGGTTCACTACTGTTTTGCAGGCTAACACTGGCTAAATGAGAAAGCTGTTGATATAAGATAAACAGTGAATTTAAAACAGTAAAACTAAGTCAGTGTAGCCACATCTTGTAGACATTCCTGCTTTGATATTGAACTAGAAGATATTATTTTAGCTTACTATTTATGAATGCATTTAAGTAAATAGTGAGTCTTACCCTGCCTTATCCTGGAACACAGTTTTAGCCATGTGAGGGAGTTATGTTAATGCCTCTGTAGCTGCTCAGCCATATTGGTAAGAGTGTTTAAAGACTTTGAGGCAAGGAGAGCTACTGGAACTGTAGCCAAGTGACTTAGTGAAAAACCGATATGTGCTAAAAGTGCAGTGACTCCTCTGATAACATGCGATAGTGAGGAACAATTGAGTGGGCAAGCTTGATAAGAGCTTCCAGTAGCTTTACACTGAGGGAAAGGATCTGTAATAGCCACAGTAAGAGCTGTTTTCCACAGCCTGTGGAAAAGCCTGGACAGCTTTTGTGGAATGAAAGGAAGGGAGCAGATGCCTTCTGCCCAAGCCAACAATGGGCTGCTGAAGGCAGGCTGGAATTATCACACTGGGACACTGCAGCGAGTTTCACCTGTTCCTCCTGCAAGACTCATGGTAATGATGGTTGTCAAAGAACATCAGATAAGGGTGATGTTAGTATAAATGCTAATATGGCTGTTTCTAAGGGCTTCTTGAAATATCAGTAGAAGTACTCATATAAAAGAGTTTATACTACACTTGCCCTCATGAGGAGAGTGTAACATCTCCTGTGGTAATACAACATGACTCTACATTAGCATTTTTAAGTGACACTGTATGGGATTGATAATAAGTCCACATATTTTGCCTAGATTTGAACCATGCAACCCTGCTTGAAACAGCAGCTAGCTAGAGTTAAGTATTTTGAGGGGTTTCTTTAAGGAGAAAAAATGATAGAGGAATGATAATGTTTGGTATGTCTTGGATTCATGCAGATTACAAACAATACCTATAAATCCCTCAATATGCTGTGTATCAATCAGCAGGAGAAAAAGGTTTCTTGGCTGACTGTTCATCTTCCAGCCTAAGCCTGTTCCCTGTGGGCTGTTAGGTCGTTGTTTTTCCTTCCCGAAGTGTTGCCACAAATACTTTTCCACTGCCTATTGATTACTGTACTTTGCTGGTCCTCTTTCTCACACATGCAAGGCTTCAGTAAACTGCATGCAGCCTCCAGCTTTGATCTCTTCTTCCTCCCCCTTACACACATGCTTTTGCATTTAAACTTCATGGAAAACTCCTCAGGCTACCTGGCTTGATTCCTATTTAGGGCTTTTTCCACACAGAATATTTTGCTTGTGGTTCCTATCATCTGAATTTCCTGTTTCATTAAACAGTGTAACAGTTCAATCTGCCTGTATTGGCAATGCAGTCAGCAGCTTCTGTGGGCACATCAACTGAGTAATAACATAGTGTAACTGTTCAAGGTGAAAAGAAGTGAAAAATTCAGACCATGGAAACACTTGAAGACCAGGCAGAGAAGTGTAAAGTCCTTGGTTAGGATAGGGCAAACATATAAGAGCTGGTCTTTTATAGAGACTACATTGCAACAGTTTGCAATGAAATTATAATTTACCAGAGCAAATCAGTATTGCTCATGGGTATGAAAAATGAGGGGCATTTAGGAAACTTTCAGGTTCTCTGCATGGCATTGTGGGTTGGAATATAAAGGTCCAGTGGAGCTCCATATCTGCTCCTTGATCTGCTGTTGCATGTGTATAGAAGTGTTATAGAAAGACTGTGATACCAGAGGACTCCAAGTATGTGTGCCCATGCCATGGTGCTGTGTATTGGCTGACACTGCAACTTACATGAGCAGAGAAAAAAGGGGGGGGGGAGGGGGGAGGAGGTTGTATTATAAAAAGTCTACTAAAATATTTTCCATGGCTTTTCTTTTCAAAATGCCTTAAGAAGATCTAAATTCTATGAAATTGGCAGGTTCAAGTGTGACTCAACTCATTGTTTTCATTTTCGCCTTTTGGCAGCCTTCAGTAATTCCAAATGTTATTTCTTCCACCACATGGAAAAATTCTTATTAAAAAAGGAGGGTGGGAGAGAGAGGGAGAGAAACTGTTCTCCTGCATTTGGTACTTTTTAAAGCAATGATGATGTTGCATAGCCAGTGCTTATATGCAGCAGGCACTAAGACTCACTGGAGGCATGCCCAGGAGGAGACAGTCCCAAGATAAAAGGCCCTGTGTTACAGAGAAGAAATGAGAAGAAAGCTAAAAGCAGCTTGTTAGTTCAGTAAAATGGTGTTCTGTCATTCCAGGACTCATTTGTTGGGAATTGTGAGAGCAGGACAAATGGGTAATTTACCCAGAACCCATTATACTGAAGAAGCTTGGAGAACTGTAGTATCATGTCAAAGAGAGAATGAACGTTTATCTTGCCTTGTGACCACCGAAGAATATATAGTTAACTCATAAATAATGGCTTGCTCCGAGAAAGGAAAAAAGATTCATGTCTGTTTGGATGGTGTGCTTTTAGAGCATGTGAATCCACTTCACTTGGCTTACCTAGCATTGCTCAGGTTGGGGAGAAATGGAGAAAACACTTTCTAACTTAAGATAGGATACAGGCTATGTGCATTGTGCTCCTTTGCAATGTGAGTCCAGCCTTTCCTGCATTTTTGAAGTCTCCTTCAGGATCCAGAAATTCCAGAGGTTTGAACCAAACCACTTCTCTGCTACAGGAGCTAAAGAGCAACCCCTATCTGCAGATCCCAGCCCAAGGTGAAAACAAGAAATGGTGGACTGAATCACACAGCAATAGTGCCCTTTGACCACAGGGGATAATCCCTGGCTGAGAAAAGCTGAGCTCCCATGCTCACCTTCCACCAGGGAAGATCCCCAATGGCATGTTTACAGCCCTCTGGAGCCAATCTGCACATTGTACCATAATTGGTGGCTTTCCTTTCCATCACAGGAGAACACTTGAAGGCATAAGCAATAAGCTTAGGACCTTTCACATTTAGTAAAATAATAAATAGGGCATAACAAATCACCCACTCTCTCTGAGCTATCATGCAGAGTACCAAATCTTATTAGTAAAAGCTGCTCCAGTGAATACATGTATAGCAGCAGACTTGGGACAAAGCACCCAGAAGGAAAAAGCGTCATTGAGAACTGCTAGTTTTCCCTCCTTAATGCAGCTTTTACTTAAAGGACCTCATTGACACCTCCTTATAAAACCAAGTTTTGGAATTTTCTCACTCTTGGGGTGAGGAAAAAAGCAAACCCTTTCATTGTGAAAACAGAGGCCAGCCTGCATCTCGTTGATTGCCTGGCCATGACTCACTTGGTTTTGCAGATGCTGCCTTTTCTCTCTTCTTTTTTTCCACAGTGCACAAAATGCAGTAAGATGGTGCTGGAAGAGAGAGAAGGGCTTTCTGTCTGTAGGTGGTTCAGTACTGAGAGCCCAGAGAGGAGGGAAAAAAAACTTTTGTGAGATGTCGTTTGTTGGTAAAAGTGAGAACTGTTACTGGAAAATATTTTGTTTTGAGATTAGTTGGTGGTAAGCCATGACTAATGCTCATTGAGCCAACATGTGCTCGTGTTTGAGTTACCAGGTCCCCCTCCTGCCCCCCTTTCTTGTTTTATGTAGCTGATGGAGCCTGCTAAAATTCATACTGTAAAGTCTTTGGCTTAAGGACTGATTCAAGATTGGCTGCACATTACTTAATGCAGTGGGGGCCTTGGCTCAGGACTAAAGGCTTTGGGCATCAGGATAGCAAAAATAGTAAATTCTGTGGTGGTTCTTGGTTACACTGACCTTTGCAACACATCTGGGTCACTTCAGTTTTGGGACTCGGGGGACCCATAGCTAATGTTGGTTTTCTTTTAGGGAGTGGGATCCAAGTCTCCAGCCATGTTCATTGTGAAGTTTACAAAATGGAAAACAATTGTAGATTCAAGTCCAAGACATTTTCTGGCTCTGCTAATCTTGTGTTCAGCATGATCACAATTAAATACATACAGTATTGGTTTTAGGGCCTTAGTGGGATGTATTGTGTTAGAAGCAAGAGAAAACAATGCATTTGTTACTGTTTTTTGTTTTATTTTAGGAATTTACTTACTTGGGCTCCTCTGGTTTTGTGGATAACCCTGAGGATCATCTTGCAGAGCTAGGGTTTTGCAGAGTTAGATTGTTTTACTTTTCAGTAAAAATAAAACCGAGAGAGAAGGCCACCCATAGCTTTGCTTTCCTTCAGGTATTCCAGAGAGAACTTGCCCTAATAAGCTCTATCTGGCAGACTAACACAAACCTCTGTCCCTAGATGATGGGTGATAAGACACTCTTCAGGGAAGTGACGTGATAATGCAATGGCTAACAGCGAAGAAGTGCTTGCTCTTGTGCTGGCTCTTGGTTACCTGTATCGGACCTGGTTCAGACAGGGCTGCTACAGTCCACAGCAGCTACAAAGTTATAACGGAACAGGTTTTCTGGAGCATATAAAAGCCTGCTGGAAGGATTCACCTCAAAGGAAGAGAAACACGCTTGGCAACATTGCCTGTAGCTTGGGTTGTTCCCTTCTGTGCATTGTAGGGAGACAACACAAGAAATACGCTGCTTGAAAGGAGTATCTAAAAAAGCAAGTGTCTGTATGGAAAGGATTGATTTTGCTCTGTTTCTAGGGCACTGCTTTAAAGAGATGTTTGTGTATCTTGGTGACATAAGTTAAAATAAACTGTTAAAATTGTGGGGTTTCCAACTCCTATTGCACGAGACAAGGTAGAGAGTACACTGAGTAAGTCAAATGTGTCTACCAAAACATTGAGCCAACCAGACAGGCAAAAGCTGACAGTGTTGTAGCTGACAGTACTTTTTCCCTACAGGTACAAACACTTATAATCTTTATCAAACTGTGTGGATATTTTACACTATGAGGTGTTAGACAAAGGTCCAGATTTTACTGAGTTCCCACTATTTCATAAGATCCTTCCTAGTGGAAGTTTAAGAAGACTCCAGTGTACAGTCCTGTTGGCTGGTTGAATCCTGTTAAAGAACAAGCGTTTGGCATACTCTAGTTTCCTCTGGATCTCTGTGCTTGGTTTGCAGGTAGCTGTTTGCTTCAACAGCTTCTTCAACAAAAGAAGCATCACTTGGTGATCAAGGAGTGACACTTCTCTAAAGTAGCTGGCCATCATTCTTCTGTTTGGTTTGTCGTTTGGGTGTTTTTTTTCTTCCAAGTGCTAGCAGAGTGTGGTATCTCTTCCTTGTATACAAAGGAACTGTAGGCAGCAACTTCTCAAGTAGATAAACAGCTTGACTGGAGAAGAACATTTTGTAATTTACAGGATATGGCAAAGCTCTTTGTGTCTTTTGTTTCTGGGAAGTGATAAAGGGAATGCCAATGTCTCCCTCATGCAGTCTCTTTGTGTCTTTTGTTTCTGGGAAGTGATAAAGGGAATGCCAATGTCTCCCTCATGCAGTAAGGGTAAATAGGTAATGTGCTATCTTTAGACTCTGGTTAGAATATAAAAATCAATATTGTTTTACTTAAAACCATGAAGTCACTTCCTAACTGCCATCTAAGATTCATCTGAGGAATGAAACGCTGAGCATGCTCGGGTTTTCTTCCACAGGAGAAGTTGCCATAGTTTATAGGTGAAGGGGTAGGAGAATCAATAGGGCCAAGCACAAAAAGACATTAAATTGCATAGCGTGGAGCCTAAAGGTCCCTGAAGACCTGTGGCAGATCAATCCACCCAAAGGGACAGGACTCTATTTCTCTCCTTCATGCAGCTGTCCTTATTTCTTGAATATGTGGAATACTGATCTCCATTACAAAGTGGGAAGACCATAAGGAAGATGGAGTAAATGCTAAGGATATTTCTGTAAGTGATGACAAGAATATAGCCAGTTTATAGACAAATGTCATAGGGAGAGATCTGGCCCTCTGAAAGTCTCTCTCAGGTCTAATTTGAACTCAATAATAAGTTACACAGAAACTAGGGTTATCAAATACTGAGTACGGAAGAGAGATGGAGACTTAAACGTTGCCTTAGTTTCTACCTTCAAGGGGTTCCTGCCAGAAATTGGGTTGTCTGAAAGCGATGTGACTATTTCTGGCAATGGTTTTCAAATACTTGACATTTTCAGTAGTTTTCAGTTGACTCAGGCAGAAAAGTTTTAATTATGAAGATGTGTAATGGTAGCAGGGAAAGCACTGTGCAGCAGTGGAAAACCACTCCAGCTTACAGTGAGTGTAAATCAGACCTCTTTAAGCTGAAGGAGGAAAAATGCAACACTGGCAAGTGCCTATGACTGCTATAAGGCTGAAGTGTTACTTCCATCATCCTTGGGAGCAGATGGGTCTGGTTAGAGGCAAGATTGTGACTTGACTGAAAGAATGAGAGCAAGAGTGTGTGAAATGGAAGATGAAGAATACTTCTCTCTGGTCAGTCTCTTTGGAGCCAATGGAGATGTTGAGCAGGGGCTGAATGGTGAGACTTGTAAGCTTTAGCATGTCCAATGTCCATCATTTCACTGCTATTTGTTGGCTGTCTTTGCAGGACAGCACATCCAAGCTGAGGTTATGCACTTGTATCTGATCCAGCAGAGACAGAAGGAATATGAAGAAGGGTTGAAAACTGAGCTCTACTTTGAAATCTTTGCCTAATTGGGAATGTAATAATAACAGTATAAGAACAGATTCTGTAGTTCTGCCTCTGACCATGGTCACTAATGAGCTAAAAGCACAGGACAGTGTTAGTGATGCTTTTTTTAGTGTACTTCCCTAGTTTTCAGTAGCATACTACATCCTGAAGCCAGAGGTGGTATCCTCAAGATTAGTAGCCCTTGATGGATCTGTTATGTGGCTTTGAGCAGTTGCTTTTGGGTCCTTTTCAACACAGCCAATTTGCAGTATCCTGTGGCAATGTGCTCCACAGCTGAATAATAATCAGTGCAAGAAACAGTCCTTGTTTGCTTTCAGAGTAAACTTCTGATAGTTTCATTGAGTGCTTCCTTGCTTTCGTATTATTTCTCTCTGCAGTAAAAAATGTGATGCATAAGTAACCCAATCTGGCTTTACCACGTCGGTTCCCAAGCAGATAATTAGTATGTCAAAGTGTTTGTCAAACACTTCTAGAAGGCCAGTGATGTCCATCTATTGTGTTGGTTATGTGGTTGGATATAGCAAGGGTGATGGGACTTATTGCTGCTGACACCTGCAGGTCCTTGCGAGAGAAAAGTGAGTTACTCTTCGAGTCTACCCTTAAAGCAGTCAGGCTGACTGTTTAGGTATTGTTATGTGTAGCTGGGAGAGGGAGATGTGGACTTATAAGAGGCTGTGGTATGACTCAAGTTTTGCACTGTGCAGTTAGGATCATAAACTAAATAAAGCCAGCGTCTCCCAGAAATCTTGGATCTGAGTAGTTAGTGACCAGTACAACTCATCTAAAATTTGCAGCTGTGTCTGATCTGAGTATTTGTAAGAGAAAATAACATGATTAAGAAATTTCAAGATCGGATCCATAGTACTGTGCTACTAGTAAATTAATTAATCTGTGTATGAGATTTTCAGTGCTAGAGAACTACACTGGAATAACTGCTTCAGTGATCTCTGCCTAATACTATTGCTTTTTATGACAGACACAGTGTAGATCTTCCTGTTTACTTTCCTGACCAACAAGTCAGACAAGTAACCTTTTAGGAAACAGTGCAGGTCACTTCTGAGGCATACCTCACTGCATGGAAACTTTTTTTCTGGGATGAATGATATTCTTAGACATTCATGGGAAATAAGCAGCAATAACCCTGACAGGAGGTGTTGGCAGAATGAAGTGTGAATAGGAAGTGATTAAAGATAAAAGGAAATCTCAGGAGTTACCTGTAGCTCACTGTGTGATTATAGGTGTGGCTTGAACAGGTCGTAACACAACATAACACCTGCTGACAACAAACGAATTAGGATCCAAAGTTCGTTCCTCTCCCAGGCTGGACCACTGTTGTATGACTGAGCTGATCCCACTGAATAAAATACTTGGTGTTTAACATGTGCTGTTCAGCTTGGACTGTGACAGAAACAATGCTATGTGTCAAGAAAAGTTTAGTGACTCCCAGATTAAGCTTCCAGGACATTTAGCATTAAAACCTTAACTTCATTTTCATTATAATTATGCAGTGAATGAAGCAGGAGCCTAGGCAAAACCGGTGTATGATCATGTAGTAAGGACTGCCTCATAATGACAAGGGAAGCAGCTGATGGTTGCAACATCCACCTACATTGGTATATTTCCCAAACATTATGAGCTTTGTGGGTTGCTTTTTTTCCCCATAATTTTTAGTACCATTGGATACCTTTTTTCCAGATGCAGTGTAAATTTGAAACAATGCTGTATATACTCTCTACTACAGAAGATCCTGCATGTTAGCTCTGTGATTATCAGGGTTTCACTGGCTGCTATCACTTTTTGATTTATTGTAATTTGCTATGCGTTCTCACTTTTATGGATTAAGGAATATGTGTGAAAAACCTCAGCTATGTATTTTGTACATGTTATCTTCTTCCATTTCTACACATACAAATCCTCATGCCTTGTGCTTTGGGAAAAGAGTCTAAAAAGATGAAATCATGAGTAATTCTTTTTGTTTTAATGGAACTCTCTGAAGATACTCTTCCAATTTACTGTTTGGAATTAGGGTTGCTCCACACCAGTTATGTAGCTTGTCGTCCTCAGCCTACACCACTCGGACCTGTGTTCAGAGAAATCTTCTAAGTCAGTGCAGAAGAGATGTTTTCACGTAGGGAGCAGGATGTGCAGGTCTTGCATGGAGCACGCTCTTCCTGCAAATAGATAACCTTTACCTGAGACCTGTCATTTTACATTTCAAATGATATGGTCAAGAGGTGAGTGGACTCCCTGGTGTAATTAGAACATGCATATGTAGCAAGTGAGTTCACAGATCCGAATCTGAGCACCCCTACATCAGTGGTGGTAGTGGTGACAGGGCAAGGTGGAGGGAGGAGATCTCATGCTCGGTATTAAAACCCCTTCATGGTCAGGTCTGTCTCTGGTCCCTGCTTTCAGATGGAGAGTGATTACCACTCTCCCTTCTTTATTCCTACCCTGTTCTTTTCTCCTTGTGGCTCCTTTGTGCTTAGTGCTTGCCTTTGTTGCCTGGTCTCAGCTTGCTCAGGCTTTTCAATTGTTTGTCTAGGTTTAATCTTCTTTGAAAGATCAGTCTTGTGCTAAAGAAGGATGAACACTGTTTCAAAAAGTGCAGTTCTGGCCATTCTGCAGTCTGGGAAGCTTACTGTGTGGTGCTCCTCATTAGCTAGAGCAACCCAATTTACCAGGAGCAGAATGCATTACTTATGCAAGTCTTATGTAACATATTCAGCAGAACAATTTAGACATAATCACTGAGGCAAGAGGGTGTTTCCAGGATGTACCCACTCTTCTTAAAATATGAGCTCGACAAATCAGCAGTATGTAAGCACAAGGAGTAGACCAGTTAGCTAAGCAGTTTTCTTTGTTGACGAGTCTCTCTAGGGCACTGCCCTGCCTGTGACGAAGAGACTGAGCTCCCATCTTTCAAACTGCTGCAGAGAAATGTGCTTAGACACCAGAAACGTTGCTGCTTTCTGTCACCTGGGGAGGGAGTAATTGTTTGGGACACACATGATTTGCAGTTCAAATTCCAGCTCCTCCCTGGGTAGGTCTGTTTACTCTAAACTGTTGGCTGGGTTTGGGTCTAAGGGCACTTAGACACACACAAATGGCAAACAGGTTTGACTTGACTGAGGACTTCACAGTGGGGAGATTGGAGGCAAATTGCAAAGCAACAGCAAATGAAAGGCACAAAAAAACGAAGCAGCCTAGTTATGTTTAAAAAGTGTTAAGTATATCCAACCTTTTGTTTCCTTTACTCGCAGCTTTGAGGGGAAACTGGCTTCAGAGGAAAAGAATAGCTAGGCTGCCCCCAGTAGATGTATACCTTCTCCCAGGCTGTTTTATGTAGTGCTTCCCTGTGTTAACTACTGCACTGCACAAAGCTGAGACTTTACCCTTGGAGCTGTCAGTTCTGGGAAGGACAGGGACCATCAGAACAAGAACTAAACTATTTTATCAAGGTTTCTAAGAGTAAATGCTACTGCTCTGTCATGCTTTCCAATTGTTTTATTATAGATATGCACATATGTCCTTCGAAAACACATAAGAGTAGCCACAAATGTTTTCATTGTTCATGAAGTTAATATTTACTAGCACCTTTCAAACCAATTTTTCTGTATTGTTTTTAATGTTACATGAGAATAGCCCTTACAGATGTAACCCAAATATCTGAATATATATTGCTTTAGAAGGCATCTTTCTCCATCTTTCACCAAATATTTCTGAGATGAAGAGATGGGAAGAAGTCTGCAGAGAAATATGAGTCCTGACTCACATTATCAGAGCTTATAAAGGCCCTGTTTGCACTAGCCCTGCCATATATGTGCTATTGAATGAAGGATTTGAGTTCCTTTGGGTACTCAGTGGAAGCTGTGCTGAGAAGGGCTCCCGTGTAAGTATCAGGTTATGGAAGCTGGTCTTTGAGCACAGCTCAGAATCCAAACAGCATTTGACAAAACAGTGGACTGGACTCCAAGCCTCATATGTCAAATGATGGGTTGGACAATGTTTTGCTGTCAGATGTGAAGTGAAAGAGACAACTTCTTCAGTTAAATGCATGTGGCATGTGGAATAAAATAAGATGTGAGACAGCAAGGGAGACAATACTCGTTATTGATGTGAATTGTACAAAGTAACAAAAGTATGGAAGGCCATCCAAAATCCAGACAACTGAAGCCAGCTGAGTAGAAGGTATATTGGGTAAAGCTATGTTGTCCAACATAAGATTTCAAATGGATTTTGCTTCAGGTGTGTTCAGGGTCTCTGTACCAGCCTTCAGTGAGTTTGAAATGTGTTACATAGAAACTCGTGACACATGAATCTGTATACAAAGTTTAGAAGTGAAATGTAAATGTTATTTTTATAAGAACTAATATTCAGATGAGATGTACTTAGAATAATTAGTATTCAGATGAGAGCTGTACTGGAACCAGCACTGGTGCTATAGTTTGTATGCTGGTACTGGGGAAAAGGAAAAATTCCCAACCATGTGTGGACAATAAGACAGGAAAGCCAACAGTCAAAGTGTTTCCTGGAGACACTGATTTGAGAAAGGAGTGATCATGGGCTAAGGTCTTGGAGTGGGAAGGTAAAGATACATCATGGGGCATGGTGTTGTAAGTTAGCTTGAGTCCAAACAGAATAATGATGCTACAAAAAAGGGCAGATTGTTCCCTCCCAGCAGTGTTCATTCCTGGCTGATGTGGTACTGACAGCTCTTAGTCTTTTGCTGCTACTTCCTCTGTGAAAGGAAAAGTGAATACCAAAGATAGTGTCTTTGGGAGGGACAGGAGATAGAGAGAAGCTCTTTCTTTCTGGAGTGCTGAAGTGCTGAGACCTGCTTTAACCTAGAAACCACTGAAAGGGGTGAGAGCAGCTCAGGGTTCACTTCTCACACATCTGACACCCGAAATCAACCTAGGAAATGAGCACAGGGAGCTGGTGTTGCAGGGAATTCACAGGTCCATCCAGGCTTTTCCTGTGTACGTTTTTTGGTCCACTGTGTTCGTGCTGCCCTGTTATTTTTTTTGGTGAGGTATCTACTGAAATACAGTGACACCAATAATGCTTTTTTTAGTGGCAGAACCAATGTCTAAGATGTTTGTTATTTTTTCTCTGCAGGAAAAGAAGGAAATGATAATTTATAACTTCAGTGGGTCACCACTGATTTTGAAAACTGTGTCCTTTAAAAGTTTCTATTAGAGAAAAATCTGTATCTATTGCCCAGGCACATTACATCCAGCAGTAAACCTAGAGCTTCTGCTGAGAAAATGGAGGCTCTTCTGAAGAAGCCTTTCTTTTTCTCTCCCACAGTACGTATAAAAGCCGTACAAAGCCAGCTGGATTAGAAAGCACAGCACCATATCAATGGACACCCTTGTTTGTTTTATTGAGAAGAGACTCTTAGTTAAGAAAGAAAGAAAGAAATGCCTCCCCTGTAATCGCCACTAACGAGGAGACCCAGCAAAGTTTTTGTGTTTTAAAAGGGGAGGAGACCTAGTCAAGTTTTTCTGTTTTAAAAGGGTTTCACAAGCAATGTTTTGGACTCTGGGATTAGTTGATGTTCCCTCCTCCCCATCCTCACTTGATCTTTAAGGATTTGCCCAAGTCATGGGCTTTCCTGGGCTTGTTAACTCTGTTGTCATTTCTTTTTCAGCCAAGGGTTTAAAGAAATCCTTCAGTGAGAGCCACTCACTGGGGATTAGCTGCAAGTGGACTCAGCAAGGGGGCGGCTCCCAAAAGGGCTGACCCCTGACTCCTAGGTCGGGTGGTCACTCATCTTCTGCCTCCTTGCTGAGGCAAGCTGAAGGTTCCAAAAAGTGTTGTCTCCATGCTCGCTGCTCTCCCTCTGTGCAGCGAAAGGCAGTGCAGGAGATGGGCTCTGTGTTATCACAGCTATTCTGCAAAATTGGGAGAACTTATAAAATAGGTAAAATATCAAAGGATATGGTAACTTATTGAAAGGAAACTGCAACCTCTTTGATCACCCAAAGGGGCTTGTCTGCTTTCCGCCTCTGTAATGTTCAGAGCTTTAGAGGTTTTCCCTGCACAGCAGTGGTGCTTCCATTCATTCCTGAAGTTTCTGTTATAGATGGCAACTCTACCCAGTCCTGATGGATGTCCTGTGCTGATGATGTCAGAGAAAGGTTTCAAGGGAGTTGCTTGCACAAGCTTTAGCTGCTGCATGGGTTGAACGCATTTGCCTTGTCTCGGAAGTTACAAGCAACTCATTTGAGATGCAAAGCACAGTAGGAAAAACAGTAGGAAAAAAGCAGCCAAAACTTAAACTGAAAGCTTACTTGTAACAGAGGTTAGATTGTGTGTAACAGGCTAATATGTAGATGAGTATCACTGAGTTACACAGATTAACTCTGCTTTTGAGAAAATGGGTTAAATACTGTGATATTCACAGTTTTACCTGGTCTTTGAAATCCTGGCTGTTTCACAAAGCAGTCAGCTGCATCCTTTTATCAGGTTATCAAGAGCTTGGATCAATTCATGATGAATAAGCATCCAACCTACTCTACTGAAAGGTCTGTCCATTGTTATAGTGTACCACAGGTTTTCAAGAAACGGTTGTGGAGAAGGAACCTTTCCCTTCTAGCTATTTAGTTTTTCATTCTCATTGTTGGAAGGCAGTGTCAGCTCAGAGTCAGTTTCAGTGACGTGCTATATTTTCTGTAAATAAACTGGATGGAATTATACAAACGTCCACTGTGTTAAAGTATTGCACCTTAAAATGAGATTTCCCAACAGGTTCTACGAATTAAGGTCCAGTGGAACTAAGATATATGCCTGGCATAAAATGAATAGGGGAAGAGTGATATTAATTATACTGTGCATATGGAAGGAAATACACTTTTAACTTATGTGTAAATACAAGCTTATAAAAATCAGCTTTTTGCTTCCTGACTAGTAATTAGTAGTTGGTTTCCTGTAAACATGTATGGTAGATTAATGTTTAAGAGACTTTATAAAAGGAGCAGGCTGTAGTAGCTGTATAGAAGTATTTAGGCAAGGTCTTTGTGTTAAAGGTCAGGCAAATAGGAGGAAGTTGTGTAAAAAGCTGGCAAGAAGCAGGGGTAATGAAAAGGGCAGGTGATCTGCAGTAAGCATTGAAAGAGGAATGCCTTTAGGATTAGAATATGGCAGATTTGTGCCTTTCTAGTATCTCCTTTGTCTCTCCTTCTGAGCAGACCTGTTTTTTCCCCAAGCTGTTTGCAGGTGATAAAATGCCCAGTCAATACAAGCAGCCTGAGCCACGTGGAAACACAAAAAATCTACAGAGTGGGTTTCTCCACCACTGGCAGCTGCCAAGGATGCAACAAACTTACTTTTTGCCCTGGCTTTCCACCAGGTATTAGGTTAGGTTCAGAGTCTCCCTGTTGGTTGTCAGGGTCCTTGCAGGCCCAGACTAAGGGTTTGCATCAGCCAGCTGAGAGCTCAAGGGGGAGAGCTGCAGCTCGCATTTTCACTCCTTGGCTGCAGAGGAACCTTTTTCAGTCACGGTCACATTGCTGAGGGCCAACTGACAAGTTACAGTTGACTATGTCTCCTTACTGTGGACATGGGGTGCCCTGTCCTCGTTTTATTGCTCCTCTCCCCCTGGGCGGCAACAAGTCTGGTACTCATCAGGCTCAGAGTGAAACGGATTCACTTTGCTGGCCTGGAAGAAAATGTGCTAAAATAAGTGAATTGTTTGCTCCTAGGTTCATGAACTGAATCAGCTCAGTGAAGGCTCTGATGAGCATTAGTTTGATGCAAGAGAAAGGGTGCATTAGCATGTCTGGGATAGAGAGAAAAAAGGGTAGGGCTGGAGTATGGGATGTGCTACTTCTGGCAATGAGGGACTGTGAGAGTGACTCAACTCTGACATGTAACATCCCCAGGAGGGTTTTAATATGGGACCGTGAAACAGCAACTCCCTTTAGAAGAAGCTGTGCCATTGCTTGTCATTGTCATAAACAGCCAGTAGTATGTGAGCTAAAACAAGAGGTTACTATAAATAAGTAGGACTCCCAAGCTCCTTCAGAGGGAGAGCAAAGCACACATGGCAGATATTGACCACACTGTTGAATACATGGCTGCAAGTCATGCTGGCACTGTAAAGGTGATGGTCTTATCAGAACTTGCTGCTGGGGGGGGGGGGGGGTTTGGGGGGAATAAGTAACCACGATGAAGGGAGATTTATCCCCAGTCTCCTAATAACTATAATGAAAGCACTGTCCTCCCAGAGAAGAAATACCATGTTTCTAGAAGAGGATGAAAAAGTGTTAAGCATAGATTAACTTCCTTAGACTGGGCTTTTGGGGTACTCCGGGGTTCTCATTTATTTTGGTTCTGAAAAGCATTTGTCATGGTTTTATTAAGGCTCGTGTGACAAGCATTTTGGAAGCTCTGTTTCATATCAGCCAGCTAAGTTCCTTTCAATTGTGTTGTGCTGGAGATCAGGGCTGAGACCTTTGCCTCACAGGGTGACCCAAGAATTTAGGCAGAGAATTATATCCTAATGTATGAAAGTATGAAGGTGAAAGTCTGCATTTCATGGTGTGTTCACAGCTCCAGTGAGTCTCAACAATCAGGTCTCTAACAAAATCAGTAGCAAGGAGTGCAAGTAGAGGAAAGTTTTTTGTCCTTATGTCTTTTTCTCTTGTAATTTCATCCCCATCTTGCATGTATTTTTTCCTGTTGCCCTCTTTTGTTCAAAGTCTAAAGTTAACAGAGAATGAGCATTTTGCTTTACTCGGAAGGTTTTCTTTGCTCACAATGTGAGCTTGAACCATTTTATAAGTAATAAAATCCTGTAGACCATGAATTATGGAAGTTCAGATGTGTGTGTAACTGTGGGATACCCCTTCCTTCCTTCCTAGCTTGCACTTAGTGTTATTGACATGCTTTCCAACACCTCTGTGCTTTGTTTGCAACTCTGTGTGGTCTTTGGAATGCTTCAGCCCTGGGTTGGCTGGACAGAGAGTGCAGGATTCCTTACTCTTCCTTGGAAAGGCTCTGGTACAGTGAAAAACGACTATGATGATGCAGTCTGCGGGCTTGGGTTGCCTCTACCTGGATAAACCAGCCGGTTGGTATAAACTTGCCATCTAAGACTGTGAAATGGGACCTGAGGACATCACATGTTGCAGCTTCACCCTTCAAACAGCTAGCAGATTGCCTGCTGAAATAGAACAGAACAGGTGTCTCAGCCTCAGGTGTATCAGAGAAGAAAGGAACTATGCATTTTTGTGTTGGTTACCCTTCAAGGAACAGCCCTTAAACTTCATAAAACAAGTATGGTTTTGTTCATTTTAATAAACCAGCCCATCTTAATATTCTTTCAACTTGTAACATTTATTGGTATAACTAAATAACTGGAATGTTTAGGGTAGAGACATCAGAAAGAGCCAGATGTTACACCATTGTCCTAGATAGCAATTTATAGAATCATAGAATGGCTTGAGTTGGAAAGGACCTGGAGATCATCCAGTTCCAACCTTCTGCCATGGGCAGGGAGGCCTCACACTAGACCATGTCGCCCAAGGCTCTGTTCAACCTGGGTTTGAACACTGCCAAAGATGGAGCATTCACTACTTCTCAGACCACCTCATTTCAGTGCCTCACCACCCTCACAGTAAAGAACTTCTTCGTTAGATCTAACCTAAATTCCCCCTGTTTCAGTTTAAACTCATCACCCCTTGTTCTATCACTCCAGTCCCTGATGAGAAGCTCCTCTCCAGCATGTTTGTAGGTACCCTTCAAATATTGGAAGGCTGCTGTGAGGTCTCACACAGCCTTCTCTTCTCCAAACTGAACAGCCCCAACTTTCTCAGCCTGTCTTCATACAGGAGGTGCTCCAACCACTGATCATCCTCGTGGCCTCCTCTAGACATGCTCCAAGAGCTCCATGTCCTTATGCTGAGGACACCAGCACTGCACGCAGTGCTGCAAGTGGGATCTCACAAGAACAGAGCAGAGGGTCAGGATCACTTCCTTCGACCTGCTGCTCATGCTGTTTTTGATGCAGCCCAGCACATCAGTTTCTGATGTGTTGATCAGTTTCTGATGGTTTCTGAGCTCAAGTGCACACTGAAGCCGGCTCATGTTCAGTTTCTCATCAATGAACACTTGCAAGTCCTTCTCCAGAGGCTGCTCTGAATCTCTTTGCTCACCCTGTAGCTGTTCCTGTAATTGCCCTGACCCAGGTGTAGGATCTTACGCTTGGCTTGGTTGAGCTTCATAAGGTTGGCATTGGTCACCTCTCAATAGTGTCATTTGTAGCAACTTCAGGATTTAAGTGTCTTCCCCAATACTGTTGGGGCTTTGTGAAACCTTGGGCTTTGCCACAACCTGATCGCATTTGAAAGGTCCATCTTGTCTTAGCAAGAGTTCTGCTCTGACCTGAACTGCCTGTTAGCTTTCACATGTTATTGGTATAGGCATTGTGATTTCTTCTTTCCTTAAAAGAAGCAATAGCCTTTATTCAGAGGACAAGGACTCTGTAGAAATGAAGACTTATTTAAGTTGTTTCTTTTTGAGTTTATAATGGCCTTTGAAACAAATCTGCAAATGCAAGATATAATTCAGATTAGCTGGAGCAATACAGCCAGTGGATCATGATCAGCTGTATGTGTTCCTCATATGTAATCCAGATTCCTTTTTAAATGTTCTTGGCTAAGCCCCATTTTTGTGTGGACAGCAGTGCTAACATTCTGTTGACCTGTCCAACCCACAACCAACCACCTGGAACTGAGTTATTTTTAATACTAGCAAATTTTCTATAAGCAAAATGGTTCAGATTTAGCAGCTGGACGGAAATACCTGACATGCTTTCTGTGGTCATCCTTGATTGCAGACATTACAGGGTAAGGCAGATGTACCACAGACGTGTGTGATGACTGACCTGAGCTATCGAGGCACAGGCCACCTCATCTCCACACTGAAGCCTTCTTAAAAGATTGGAGTGTCTTGAAGCCAGAAATCTGTGTTGAACTAGAAGTATCCACAAAACCTGAACATAAAGCCCAATGGGACTGTTGAGTCAGATTGTTTTAACCAAGGTTTTCTATAAACTGCATGGTATGCACTGCTATTCTTTTCCAAGTATTCTGAAGTTTGTCTTGAGGGTTGTTAGAAAGGACTTTAGAGTGACAGTCCATGGGGACCCTTCAGTATTTCCTTATACCTCTCTGCATGTAAAATTATCTGTTCTTTTCTACTCTGTGTCTTTCACTTTTCTGCCTTGTCTGAACTCAGGGAAACTAAACAGAAAGCACCTTATAGTCTCCTTCCCCTGGTCTGCATGCTTTCTATGACATTCTTCAGGCTGTCACCCTTGGATTTCTATTGGAAGAAAGAAAATCGTGACTAACTGAAGTACCTGAGTGTCTCAGCCCCTTTATGTTTCACTGGATATTACTTGCCCATGGTTTAGGCCAGAGATCAGGAATCCGAGGGCCATAGTCTGAAGTGATTTTCTTGATTTCGCTGTGTACAGTCAAAACTGCATGCATGGTCCTCTTTTTGTGCAAGCCTTTGAACATGGGTGCTGTTAATGTGGTGGAGAAGCATTGAGCAGACAGTCCACAGGGCCATAGGAGTGGGAGCTCTCTTCAAATCATCATTTTAAGTAGTACAACAGGATGTTGGTTTCCAAAGAAACACAGTACTGAGATCCAGACCTGTTCACTCTTTGCATTTTAGGTCTGGACCTCTGCTTTGATTCAGCCACACAAATGTTTGTCTGAGCTTGTGTCTGTGTCTGATCTGACGGCATTTTGATTTGAACAAATGCCCTGATAGTTATTCGGGGCTTTTTTTTTTGTTTTTATACATATATATTTTTCTTTTCCCGTAACAGAAATTAAACTTGAATGATTTGAGAGGGAATATTTGAATTAGCACAATTCCTGTGATATGAAAGGGTGTGATCAATGACTGTTGAAATACAAGTGATGGCCAAACCCTGGGCCTCTTATCCCTGTACTCAGAAAAGGATCTGAGCCCAAGAAAGCTGGGGAATCTCCCAGGATTTACACCCTACTTTGGGTCAGTTCATTAACAAGTGAAACAAGTCAGTTTAAATAGAAAGCTACATTAAGGTTGGATACTTTGCAGAGATGCCCTGAAGAAAGGATTGCAGCCCTTTGCTATTAACTTCAGTTAGTTCCCCATCTCCGGTGTGCCTGCTGGACCTTGTGCTTTCTGCTGTGCACTAAAGGAAACTGCTCAGACAGACTGCCTGGAGCAAGGAGGCAGGCCTTTTGCCCCAGAGGCTTATTTATTCCCTCTTGGTTTGATCACGGGGTTGCTTTGGCAACATTTTAGGCAGATTTTTCTAACCTCTTTGAGTGTTATTTCGGCTCAGCTCTGTTTGAAGGGAGAATTCCTTTTGCTGGAGCCTTTTCTTAAATTTCTCTAAGTGTTTTGGCAAATGTAAATTGTAGCCTGGTATTACTTACAGCTTTTCATTGCTGTCTAGTCTGACAGCTATTTCTGCTAAGCGGTGCATTTTGAATTCCAATATATCTAAAAAATGAAAAGCAGAAAAAATCAGCATCAAATATCAGTAAAATTATAGCAAATTTTTCTTTTGGGGTGACTGGTGTGCTGAGGCCATGAGAAGGCTTTGTAGACCACAGAGTTGTATTTGGAGCCTGAAGTACACTTGGCTGTAATATGAGTTGCCAAAGATCGTAGAATGATTTGGGTTGGAAGGACCTGCCAAAGCCCATCTAGTCCAACACTCCTGCAATGAGCAGGTACATCTTCATCTGGATCACACTGCTCACATCCAGCCTGGCCTTGAATGTCTCCAGGGATGGGGCATCGACCACCTCTCTGGGCAACCTGTTACCATATATTCACCACCCTTGCATCCAGCCAGAATTCCCTCTTTTAGTTTAAAACCATCACCCCTTGTTCCAGCACAACAGGCCCTGATGAAAAGTCTCTCCCCATATTTCTTACAGGCCCCCCAAAAATAAAGGTGATTTAAAAGACAAGATGTCCTCAACTACAGTTCACAGCCCAGGGTCATACCAAACCTAAGTGTTGGCTAATTTAAAATGCCAGGGAGTAGGCAGTGGTGGCTGAAGACTTGAGAGTACCAGTTAAACAAACTAGCCCCTACTGGTCTTCCCACCTCCAGCCAGGGATGTTGACAGATTGTGAGGTCTCCTGTCAACCCTTTAGTGCTGAACAATTTAAAAGCCAAATAATTGGCCTTCAACTTTAAGGGAGTCTAGCACTGTCCTCTTTTTGTGAGGATCACAGTCACCCCTCAGTACATGTCCTTTGTTGAGGGGTACACTGCATCAGCTTATGCAGGTGTCTTGGTGTTCTTTACTGCTGGATGAACGCAGTGTCGCTTGGGATAAAATGTTAAACACATTAGGAATTGGCAGATTCAAGGAGATTTCATCAGTTGTGGTCAGTTTGCTCCCAGAATCGATCTTGGGAACAATCCCCTTAGTTCAATTCAGAACAGAACTAGAAAATGAATGCAGTATGACCAAGTCTTGTTTCTTGTGTAAGTACAAGTAGTGTGAAGTAATTTAAATCAGATCTTTTTTTAAAAACTAATGACTGCTTCCTTCCCCATTCTGTGGTGACTTGCAGAACTGGCTGGATGGCTGCACTCAAAGAGTTGTGGTCAACAGTTCAGTGTCCGGCTGGAGACCAGTAGCGAGTGGTGTCCCTCAGGGATCAGTGTTGGGACCGGTCTTGTTTAACATCCTTGTTGCTGACATTGACAGTGGGATTGAGTGTGCCCTCAGCAAGTTTGCCGGTGACACCAAGCTGTGTGGTTCAGTTGATATGCTGGAGGGAAGGAATGCCATTCAGAGGGACCTTGACATGCTTGTGAGGTGGGTTGATGCCAACCTCATGAAGTTTAACCATGACAAGTGCAAGGTCCTACACCTGGGTTGGAGCAATCCCAGGCACAGCTACAGGTTGGGCAAAAAGGAAATTCAGTGCAGCCTTGCGGAGAAGAACTTAGGGGTATTGATTGTTGAGAAAGTGAACATGAGCCAGCTTCAGTGTGCACTCACAGCCCAGAAAGCCAACCGTATTCTGGGCTGCATCAAAAGGAGTATGACCAGCAGATCAAAGGAGGTGATCCTGCCCCTCTACTCTGCTCCTGTGAGACCTCACTTGGAGTATTGTGTGCAGTTCTGGTGTCCTCAACATAAAAAGGACATGGAACTGTTGGAACAAGTCCAGAGGAGGGCCATGAGGATGATCAGGGGACTGGAGCACCTCCCATCTGAAGACAGGCTGAGAAAGTTGGGGCTGTTCAGCCTGGAGAAGAGAAGGCTGCATGGAGACCTCATAGCAGCCTTCCAGTATTTGAAGGGGACCTACAGGATTTCTGGGGAGGGTCTATTCATCAGGGACTGTAGTGATAGGACAAGGGGTAATGGGTTGAAACTTAAACAGCAGAGGTTTAGATTGGATATAAGGAAGAAATTCTTTCCTGTTAGGGTGTTGAGGTACTGGAATGGGTTGCTCAGGGAGGTTGTGGATGCTCCATCCCTGGAAGTGTTCAAGGCCAGGTTGGATGAAGCGTTGGGTGATATGGTTTAGTGTGAGGTGTCCCTGCCCATGGCAGGGAGGTTGGAACTAGATGATCTTAAGGTCATTTTCAACCCTAACTATTCTATGATTCTATGATGTAATTAAATTATCATTATGTCATTATACAGTCATTATTGTACATTATTAGATGTTAAATAAATTGGATTTGACACAAAAAAGCTCTAAGAAATTCCCTCCTCACACCCCTGCTGCTCATGGGTGCTCCTGTGCTACAGTTTGCCACTGCTCCGGTTGTGCTGATGCAGCCTCCTGTGGGTCTGTGGGCCTGTGCTGAATCAAGCTAGGTTAAACATCTCCACACACACAAATATCCAGGAGCAGATCTTTTCTTTCTTATCAGGTCAGACCTGCAGATCCAGTCTGTTTTTTACACATCCACTAGCAAAGTCACACTCATGTAAGTGATGTGGCAGCTGGACTGTGGCATGGAGTAGAGGTGGGTGGATTTGCACCCGGCTAAAATGGGTGACAAAACGGGAGACAGTTTGAACAGAAGTGTTCAAACCAGCAATATTGGTAATTCCTGATGCACCCTGTAGCCTGAGCTGACTTCTGCTTTCAGCTCACATACACAGAGGCTACAGATGGAGATGTCCTCAGCTGGTGGACTACCTGTCAGTATGGTAATACCAGATGTGAGGTTTAGGGGGCCTACCTTGTTCTGAGACGGTTTTATACCTGTTTTATTCTGCGCAAGAAATGAGTCGTGGTCTTTCACAGACTGAATAGGAGCAACTCTGTGATGAATGGAGTACATATATAAGGTATATAGAGTACACACTATACACAGTAGACATAGTATACATTGTCTACAATGTATAAAAAACAAACTCAACACAACTCTTTCCAATGACTGGAAGGAAAATACGAAGTTGAAAACCAGCCTACTTACTTCAGCTCTATCTCACTGTGTTTGGTTGGCTAAGTTCTACTTTTATGCCACAGTCAAAGAATATAGAGGCAGCTTCTGAAGATCATTCAGCATTTTTCATCTCTTTTGTTTATGTAGTATAGAAAGGGTGGAACAGTTTTCAGGCATAATGCTTTTTCTCTTAGCCTATGTATTTCTTGCCTCTAGTACAGTAAGATTTGGCTGAAAATGCTGCACAGTGATCCCAGCCTCTATGTGTCCTGTATTGACATTTGATGACCAGAATATCAAGATGAGTTTGGTCTTTTAAATACAAGCCCATGAAAAGATGTTTAATGTCTTGGCATTGTTGGATTGCATTCTGGACCCTGCTTAGGAGAGACTTTATTCCACTAACTGGTGAAAACCTAGTAAATCATGATAATTCCAGATTTTGTCTCCTCTGAACATGCATGATAGGATTGTCATGTAAAGCCTTAAACACTCTGGAGCTCAAACAATTAAGAGAGATAATTATGACCTGGGTTGCAGAGAACTCCCATTCACTTGCAACATTCTCCAGTTTAAAGTTTCTTCAGAGGAGATGTAGGGATAACACTTGGGGATGGGAACACTTCCTTTTTAAATTACTCAGCAACATTATTGTTCTCAATGTAAATGAGATTAGTGAGGTCAAGAGACTGCACAAAAAGTTTTACTGGTTTGAATAAAATGCAGCCTGGCATCAACTAGTATGGTAACAACCAGATGTTCTGAGCAAGTATGAATCACAGTATTAGGTGCAATTTCATCTTGTCTTGTTCACACAGCTACATTTTTCTCAATTTATTATAGGGCTGTAACTATTTCAATGTAGCTTTGCCTACTATAGATACTGTATTACCTACTCCATTTCTACAGAATGGCTTGGCTAGTTCTGTTCAGTCTCCATTCTATGGTTGATTTTTCTTTGACTTGTTTCTCCTCAGTGCTTTGTTTCTCGTGGGGGTTTGTTTAGAAGTTGTGCAGACCATTTTTTTGGAAAACAAATTTTTTTTCACAGAGTTTCACACACAGTAAATTATAAAGTTTGAGTTTTCTTCCTGGTTTATTACCCATGGGCTTTGGCTTTTACTACCTATTTGGCATGTGCTACTTTTTCATCCAGATGTAAGTAGTGCTACTAAAGTGAAAAAGCTGTGTCTGTGTTATGGTAAAGTTCCTCTAAGGGCTAAGGGCTGTAGATCCTCCCAGCAAAATAAATCTGTTATTATCCAAATTATAATTTTAATAGATAAATGGAGAGAGAAAAGATGCCATCTCATCTGGATCACATGCAAAAAGAACAGTGGTATTGGGGAGTTTATAGTAAGTTAGAAACTGAATCCAAGTCATATTGTTTCTGTTTTAGTGTGTTACAAGTAAGAATTGTCTCCCTTTCCTTCAGATTCTTCTACCCTGAATTCTGGATTGGCATGGTTTTTATGGAGTACTTTAAATAATAAGATGTGAAATTTTACCTGGAAAAATTTTAACAGATCCTTGGTTTCTGGGCAATGTGGTTAAAAAAGAGTTCCCTTGCCTGTATTTACAGATGAGAGACAGGACTCCTGCCAGCCAGCCATGGGAGCAGGGCTTCTCCCGAGTAAAATGCAGTGTGAGGTGTTTAAAGCAGCAGGGCTGGAAGGGAAGGGAGGACTAGCTCTGCCATCTAGGGAGACATGGCTAAATAAACTGAACACTTTATGCAGTGGCAAGAGCTGAATCATGTGCCAGGCAAAGCAGACAGCAGGCTTAAAGCCCAGTTAGCATCCACCAGTTGTTAGGAAATATCTGACCACAGACATAAGTGTGGCAGAATTGGGTTTTATTTAATTTTTCACAGGTCCATGCTTTTACTTAGGCTGCATCTCTTTTAGGCTAGAATGTATCATGAGGCTGATGTGAAGTTCTATCTTTGTTTTCATGCCTCTTTGAAGCAGTACATCACCTCACTTCAGCAGGTATGCTGGGTATCCTTGTTGCAGTGGGTATTCAGTGTACTTGGTGAGATAGGGAAGTGTTGTTATCTTCCTTTTTATGGGCAATTATTGCAGCACAAAATAAACAAGGCCCAAACACTCAAAGGTTCTTTGCATGATTCTAAATTATTTCAGCATTCAGGTCCTGCACATTTATAAGGCTTGAGGCCAATGTGATTTTGTGCAGACACCAGCAGCACAGGCTGTGTTACAAGCAATGCTGGCAGAGCCAGGGTTTCTAGATTCCAGGCTGTTGGCTTAAGCGTTGGACCAGACTGCCTTTCCTAATCTTTTGTTCAGATCTGTGCCTTAAACCTGTCTGTTCTGCATGATGAAAACCATTGGTGTTTTACGCCTGTGAGCTGGAAGATGCTATGTGCTTCTTGGGAATGGAAGGTCTGTTTTGTTAAACTTTAAACACTGTAGGAACAAAAAAGACCATCTTACAGAGCACATGCTCAGCCCAGACCTCTTCATTGATCAAATCCTGCACTGCGAGATCATAGTGAAATAATAGCAGAAATCACCAGAAAATCTGGAGTGTTTAGATTGTGCTTAGCAGAAAAATCCTCAGGAAAGAGTCCACAGAGTGAAAAAGCAGTGTAGAAGAGTATTTGTAGAAACTCAATAGATCACAAACACGTGTATTGCGTATATGTGTGTAAAACCAGAGTTTAATAAAAACAGAGATAAAGTCAAGGTTATCAGCAGAGTGAATTCTGCCTTGGTTTAAAAATTCTGCTGAAAGAAGGATACTTCTTTTTAACACCTAAATTTTCTGCTTGATGTCATGTGAATGACTAAAAAGTGAGCAAAGCTGCCTACACTCCCTTCAAACCTGCCCTTGAGTTTGAGAGGACAGCCAGCAGAGAATGCTGATGGGGATTTGGGGAAGGAGTAATAACATGAAATAAAACCAAGGCAGAAAAAGCCAACTGGGCACAGAGTCTCCCTGTCCATTCCCACTGCAGGGTTTATTGATGTTGTCTGCAGATTTGTGTTTGCTTTACTGCTGGTAGTTAGAACTGGTGATCAAAGGCTAGTATAGCCGTACCCATGAAGGGACATAATTGGTTGGACTCTTTAAGTCCTCTGTAACAATACTGGGTTTTGTTGTATTAGGCAGCACTCCACAAAGTATAAAGCACTCTATGATTGCTGGGGCAGTTGATCAGATGTTTTCTTCTGGTCTCAATTCCTTTTGTACAGGAAACCAATATAGCTCCAAGCCCAGGGATGAAAGCTTTAAAACTGGAGGGTGCCTGGTGCTTCCTGAGAATCTCGCAGGGGAAATGTTCAGTCCTGAAACAGCTTTGCTGCCAATATATTTTTATAGCTTATTATTCTGTCTCCTCCATTTTTACTTTCATTTGAATATAATAAGTGTTTTATTTCTGAACACTGTTTAATTCCTCACCCCAAGCTTATAATTCTCTGGGTCTGTCATTTGCTGTTTTTAATATCATATTTGGTTATTGTTTAATGTATGTGATATAATGCCTAAATAAAAGAGACACTGGTTTTATTTGAGTTTTTTTTTGGGTTTTTTTTGTTTTTTTTTTTAGTAATAAACTTCCCATTTTCTTTTCTGTTTTTTCAAAAGAATCCCATATTCCAATTTTTTCCACTAATACATGAAGTGGAGAAAATAGTTCTGATGCATCTCCTCCTGAGTTTAGCTTGTACATTCTGAGAACTGCTCCAGGGTCCAAGAAGAGAAGTCATCCATGTCTTTAAGTTACTGAGGCAAGTTTCCCAGTGGATTCAAACATGATCATATCTAATGACATAAAACATGCAAAATGGCTTAATTGCTTAGCAATGTCATGGTTTAAGCCCAGCTGGTAACTCAGAAGCACACAGCCACTCGCTCACTCCCCTCGCACTTTCTTCCCCCAGCTCCAGGAGGTATGAGGAGGAGAATCGAAAGAATGTAACTCCCTCAGGTTGGGATAAGAACAGTCCAGTAACTAAGGTATAACACAAAACCACTACTGCTGCCACCAATAATAATAATGATAAGGGAAAGAACAAGGGAAGAGAATACAACCACTCACCACCCACCAACTGATACCCATCCCTTCCTGAGCATCAATCTATCCCTTCTGGGTAACTGCCCCCAGTTTATATACTGGGCATGACGTGATGTGGTATGGAAAACCCCTTTGATTAGCTTGTGTCAGGTGTCCTGTCTCTGCTTCCTCCTGGCTTCCTCTCCTCCCTGTCAGAGCATGAGACTCAGAAAGTCCTTGGTCAGAGTAATCATTATTGAGCAGCAACTAAAAACATTGGTGTTATCAGTGTTGTTCCCAGGCTGAAAGTCAAAACCACAGCACTGCACCAGCTACTAAGTAGGAGAAAAATGACTGCTACTGCTGAACCCAGGGCAATGTTTCAATATGAAATATGAGCCCCATGCTGCTAGTGAAGTTATTTTTCTTTTCCATATCTTCTAAAATATCTGTCTTGTTTAGTCATTTAAAAAGAAAAATGCACAACTTTTTGGTGTGATAGTTTTTAATTCAGACAAATAAGCAGCATAGGGTAGATACAAAAGGTTTTGGGAAACATAACATTGCATGCATCCTAGCAGCTCCAATTTGCCTGGAGGTGCTACAGAAGAGTGCAGAGGCCTCCGAAATGAAGCACAAAGTCCCAGGAGCTTAAATGCTGTAATACAGAAATCTAACACATAGGTGACACAGCTCCCTAGGCCACATTTGTAAGGACATCCCACTGTGCAGAAGTGTTCAAAAGATATTCAAATGCATGTCAGAGGCAGGCAGTATGTATGATACTTGTACTCTTCATATAAGATCCATCATAGGATGGTGTTTGTGAGAGGCAGCCTCCCTCTCCTATTGCCCCATGCAAGCCAGCACTATACCAAGTCAGTGTGACATGAATGCACCACCTTTGACTTGCATCAGACTGCATTGCGAGTTCCTGCACCTGGAAAGGAAAGCAAGATGGGGAGCCAGAGACAAGCTTTGCTCTGGCTCTGAGCGGCTTCTGGATGAGTTCTTCAATCTGGTTCTTAGTTATCCACCTATAAACCAGCAACAGCAGTGTCTGCCTTGGAGAGTGTATGAGGATAGAACTGGTGGGAAAAAAAAGACTTCTGTCCTAAAAAGACTATAGAGATTAAAATGTTATATATATATGTACATATGTGTGCATTTATGCATGTAATTATGTAATATAGAAAATAACTTTATACATATATGTAAATATATATATTTAATCTCTGATCTAACCATAATGAAAGCCCAAATAATGAAGATATTTATTATTGAATATGATTTCTTCCCCAGATTTTTTAAGGTTTAGTCATAATGCATCTCAGTGAGAAAGTTCCGTGCTTTGTGCAAGTTTTAATATTCTGTGGAAAGAAATGGTTTTACTGAAGTGGGATTTGATGTTCAAAAGCTGTTTCAGGAATGCCTTTCTGTTGCATAACTTAATGCAGCACCTGGAAATTATATTATGCTGCTTGCAAAAGATCAGCTAGAAATCTGTTACATTATAATTAACAATTATAATGCAATTAATAATTACTATTATGATTACTTAATTCTTTTTACTTGCTTTCCTCCTTGCAGATTGATTATACTAATGATGGTATTTCTTTTTGTATGTACTTAGCACCTATTAAAATGAAATTTGAAATGCATTCTCAAGCAGATTAGAAACTGATCTATATGTTTGGAGGCCATCTCAATGGGAACGGAGTAGCTTTTCTTATCTCCTCATGTTGATGGGGTTTGGACTTTGCATTACGTCTTTTTCTCAGACCTTTGACAGCAAATACACTCTCTCTGTTCTCCGTATTTTGAGCATTACTGACAATGGTGTAATGATTAACTCTTGGAGCAATGAGGAGCCAAGTGTATGCCATCATCCCAACAGGCTGAATTCTGCCAGCTACTGAATGGAAGAAACCTCTAGAATTTTGCAGAATAGACACAATTTGTAACTGGATAAGGAATTGGTTTTTCATGTTTCAATATTAAGGGTTAGAGGCTCTTTGCCACTGTTCACAAGCCCTTCAGCAATTAGACAAGTTTAAAATTCTTAGTGGATAGAGGTCAATGTGCAAGTCCTCACAGGAAATGTTTGCAAGACTGAACAAGTTACAGATACAACTTACACAGACTTAAAAACTGTTCCCTTGCCCCTCCCCCCACCTCCTTCAAAGTAAGTAATAACATACGGGGATAAAACCACCTGTGTTAAGTGGTGGGATTAGGCCTTGTAAACTGTAAACTCAGTCAGTATACTGGGGTCATGTAAAGGACTGTTTGCAAAGTCTTGTATATGCAAGAAAGATGAGCTGAACTCTGGATTTTGTTTCTTTTTCTTTCCTGGCTGCAATGGGGTCATCTCACACAGGGGCTCCCTGTGCTCACACAGAGGAGTGGTGCAGCACTGGCATATGTCTCACTACGCCACTGTTTTGAGCAGAAGTGGCTCATGTCTGCTGAGCTGCACAACCAGCATGGATATGCTGGAAGATGCAAGGTTCTAAAGTGTTGTGCAGCTCTTCCTGTCCCTCAGATAAGCCCTTTCTAGCTGTGTTTATATTATATCTCCTGAGCAGCTTTCCCATTCTGCTTTGGTTCCTTCCTGCAACACAGCCTATTATAGGTATTTTCCAAACTTTTCCTTTGACTCTCAGATGCAGATGCTCACATCACTGGAGAAAGACAGCCAAGGCTTTGTGATTCAGGAAACCTGAGTAGGTCTGTTTCTAGGCATGCTTCTGAGACGCTCTTTCTTGCTCACTGCAATAAACTATAAAGAGGTGTGATTAGGATTTGCCTGCATTACTGGTTCATGCAACGGTGTCTGTAACAACATGCTTTCAGATACTTGCAGGGGAGTGCCATTAAAGTGCCATTAGTGGTGGCAGTGCCACACTATAATTGAGTCTTAGTCTTTTGTCATGTGAACTCAAGTCTTTAAGTTTTCTGTACATCAGCTTGGAATCAGTAATAATATCACTGGAATCCAGGACATCAGTAACATACCAGTTACATGTGCTTTTTGTAGGCTAAAAGACAAGGAAAGAAAAGCAATGGGTAAGCCTTCTGTCCTAGATCAGGACTGGTAGTGACCAGGTATTGCTTTGCTTCCTTCAGATTTTCCAGTTTATTCAGTCTGTTATGCTGCCCTATTTATTGCTATATTGTGATTTGTTTTTTATTGCTACTAATAGCTTATGGAGAATTAAACAACTTTTTTTACTTAACCTTGGATCTCTGGCAGAGAAGCAGGTTACTTTGAGCCTTTCAGCCTTCTGCTCTTTAAACTGTTGAAAGAAGCAATGCTAATGTAGTGCTTTTCTTGCAATGTTAAACACACAAATAGATGCCTTTATTCTTACAATCAGCATCAAAAAGCCAGAGATTCTGGAGTGCATCAAACATACATTGGTCATTCACTATTAATCAACTTACACATGCCTGTCTCTCTACCAGGATCTCTTATTGCAACGTGTTCACTGAGTCCCACCACTTGGAGAAACACAAAGTCAGGAAGGAATCACAATAGGCCCCAGTTGTTATGTATTGAAAGTAACAACAACTTGGCTTCCTGACATACTTTGGTACAGTGTTTTGTCACTTGGGTGAGTCTTGGTGCTTATTTATATGCAATGCTGTTACACTTCAGCCATGGAGTTTGGCTTTTCTGTTTGCACTGCTCATGAAGATTGCTTAAAATGACAGATCCTAACTGTTGCAGACTGGTTAGTTAACTTTATAACTGATAAACCAAATAAACATCAAAGCACTTAGGTTCAGAGTCCAAAAATGTAATGAAAAAATAAATATGTAAATGTTTGACAGTTAATTTCCTGTCCCCATGTACATGCACATTTGTGTTATGACCCATCCCTTTCTGTGTTGTACAATCTGTGTGTCATCACTATTTAACTGCAGTCTGTGTGTGTTGCAATTTGTTTGTGCTCACATCTTACAAGTCAATATATTGGTTTTAGTCAGTGCTCTGGTTCTATAAAGTGAATTATCTCTTTGGATGAGAAACGCAGCAAAAGAACAGACATGTTGCTTTAGAAGGACAGTGTTCTTGTTTATGTGCATAGGTGTTACTTACAGAGGCTGTGTATACTAGACTACATGCCTTTTTTGTGTTAGCTAAAATAAGTTTTTACTGTACATGTAGTACACAGAATATAAATTTAACAGCACATTTCTACCTAAAGTAATGACATCTAAGCATACTTCCTTATTCTTCTCATTCTGACAACTCATTTCAACCCTACTATTATTAAATATAAGCTCACTTACCATATAAATCTAGTGACAGGAAAACTCTGCCCTTAAAAGCTTGTATTAATGTACAAGAGCTCATCTTATTGCTAGACAAGCTAATTATGAAGAAGGAAAAGTTACTATATCACACGTGATCTTCTGTCATTCAGGATGTAAGAAATACAGCAACTAGTCCAGATGTTCCAAATTCCAATCAGTATGTTAATCAAAGAGAAGCTTTCCTCTGTTGATTGACTAAAGAACCTCCCATATGAAGACAGGCTGAGAACATTGAGGCTGTTCAGCTTGGAGAAGGCTGTATGAGACCTCACAGCAGCCTTCCAATATTTGAAGGGTACCTACAAACATGCTGGAGAAGCACTTCTCATCAGGGACTGGAGTGATAGGACAAGGGATGATGGGTTTAAACTGAAACAGGGGGAATTTAGGTTAGATCTAAGGAAGAAGTTCTTTACGGTGAGGGTGGTGAGGCACTGAAATGAGGTGGTCTGAGAAGTGGTGAATGCTCCATCTTTGGCAGTGTTCAAACCCAGGTTGAACAGAGCCTTGGGTGACATGGTTTAGTGTGAGGCCTCCCTGCTCATGGCAGGAGGTTGGAACTGGATGATCTTAAGGTCCTTTCCCAACGAAACCTTTCTATGATTCTATGATTCATCTCAGGTACACACTTCATAGTGATAGTCCCAATAACAATGCGCAACATAAAGATACTATGTAGAATATCTGGTAGGGATTGTAAACTTTCTTGTGTTTTGGTGGTGTGTAGCT
This sequence comes from Melopsittacus undulatus, assembly GCF_012275295.1. NCBI lineage: Eukaryota > Metazoa > Chordata > Aves > Psittaciformes > Psittaculidae > Melopsittacus > Melopsittacus undulatus. The sequence continues at coordinate 102,961,447 of NC_047529.1, read as the reverse complement.
GCTGAATGCTGTGGCTCAGGAGTGCAGCTGAGCATATCTACTGCCTCACCTTTGAGAAAAGGTGCCCATTTGTCCCTTTCCCTGCTGCTAGGTCTGATGCACATAGAGCAGTGTGCTCAATCACTCACTTCACTGGTGTGGCAGAAGATGGATCCTGGGTAGTTTTTGATGGATTACTGAACCAAGTTGATTAGGTAAGGGGGTATACAAATGCCATGACTAGTTCAAGAAAAGCCTAGGAAATTTCCCTTATAAGAGCCTTTCCACTTTTCTGATTTACTACCTAAATTTGTTTCTGGGAACAACTAGGAACTCTTTGAGAAAAATTATTCCATGGCGATATATGTGGCATGATTCTTCTGTAATTTTGCTTTCATTCACTAGATACAGATCAGTGTTTTTCTTTTCTCCTAAGGTGTCCTTTATGTTGTGGGATTGTCTAATGACAAGCTTTCCAAAGGGCAAAAACAATATTCTTATGCACATGTTTTCCCTACTGCTCCTTTGGCTTGATGCTGTATTCAAGAAGTAATTGTGGGAAGTCAGTGCTCCTCTTCATAAACATAAACTAGGTTGATCTGCACTCTTCCTGTCTGATATTGTTAGCAAGAGCATTAGAAAATTGCTGTATACCAAGTCAGTCATGGAGAAGAAATAGCACGATAGTCAATTAGCATTTTTTCACAGCTGGATGCAATACCTACCTTTTCATCTCCTGTACATGCAATCATTTGCAATAGAAATTATGTCAGATAACCTTAATGAGTGGGATGATTTCATTCTCTATAACAAAATTATATGGGGAAAATAAAGCTAACAGCTTTAGATTCTGCTGGGGTTTTTTTTGGTTCAGCAATATCATTCTCTTTCAGAGCAGTTAGCCCATGGAGAGAACACATTTGTTCCGCAAGCATGCCAAGAACTTTGTCAAACTTTTATGGTCTTGTTAGCTAAGATCATTATTAAATAATTAATAATGATTTAATTATTATTAAGATAAAGAAAAGAATATTAAGTCCTTAATCTTCTGTATGTTGCCACAGAGAAGTCAGTGAAATACAGTCAAACTTCTAAACAGAAGTAACTAGTGTCTATAGGCCATAGCACCTTCTTACTTCAGATCAAGATTATTAGGTGAATGTCAGAGCAAAAGAAAAGAAACCAAACAGAACCAAACAAGCTAACCACACAAAACAAGTGCCAGGCTCTTAATATTTTTGGATATATTTATTTGCAGCAAAGAGTTAGTATAAAATATGCCAAAATATGAGAAATGCATCACATGGTTGCAAACTACCAAGGAGGATCTTACTATAAATCTATTATTTTCAAGCCTGAATAGTTGGAATGAATCTCTTCCTGCTGCTACTGTTTTCTCCATTGATATGTCCTGGGGATTATTCACAAACTTCTTTCCGCTGCAAGGAATTCTCACTGAATTCATCAAAAGTGTTGTTTTAGGGCAAGTATGAAATATCATATGGAAGGACTAGTTTAATTCTGTGCTTGGAATTGGGTTCAAGCATTTGTTTCTGTTATTTAAAAGCTAATTAAAGGGCAATACTAATTTTCTGAATGACACATAGAGTTACCAGCTGTTTTGAAAATTGTCAGCTTTTAAAACAATTATCTTGTGACATAAAAGTATATTTCCAAGTCTCAGTTATGGCTGATTTGGGCCTAAGAAATTAGTCAACTTAATCTAATTTAACATTTTTATGCCTTTTTCTTCCAGCATTTTATAAGGAATTATATTTATGAGGCATCCTAATAAGGTGGAGGCATGTATCGTTTAATACTGTGATTCAGAGAAGCATTTAATCCCTTTGATAAGGGTAAGAAAATCCTGTTTGACATCACAAAGACACTGAATGCTGATAAGGATGCTGGGAGGATTTTTAGGTTAATGAGTCATGAACAAGTGCAAGTTTCCATGAAGAGAATAATAAAATGATTGTATTTAGTGTTTTCTGTAGCTGAGCAATGACTTTAAGAATATCTTGTACTGACATTCAAATATCCTCTTTTAATAACCTTTTTGTTAAGATAACCATAGCTCACATGAATATCACAGTCAAAAGTAAATAGGCCTTTTCTGTGTAGAAGTGTTCATGTTAGAGCTGAGTTTGAAACGGGAAGTCTTCTGCAAAAGAAATCGAAACAGTGAAAAAATTGAGGTCTTGAAATGTGAAATGAGAGCTAATAGCATGTGCTACAACAAATTTTACTGACCTACATAATCAGTTGAAAAGACCAGGTGGATTTAGGATAGATGACAATCTTAAAAATGTATGTTTTCATGTCCTTGCACTCCAAAAAATGATTCAGCTCCAGCTATTATTCTGGGCTGAAAAATGTCTCATAAATTTGAAACCTGTTACAGTTCTCTGTCAAAACAAAGAACTGACAGGCTTGTGTCTTACATCTAGAGAAATCAAGGCGTTGTTCCCACTGAAGCATTTAAATTCAGTAAAAGTTCTTGGAGCAGGGTCTACCTAAAACACTCTGCCCCTCATGTATGAAGTCAGCAGTGTGGTGTAACTATGCCAGGGAGTCTGCTTTTCAAGTAAAGATTTCAAGTATTCTTATAGCAAAACAATGTTATTGCTATCTTCTTTAGCAGTCATGTTCTGGGGTGTTGTTTGGTCTTCGTGTCTTAGGGCCTTAAATGGCTATTTAGCAGTTCTGTGGGGATAAGAACTAAACCCCTGGCCCAGCGGAAGTCAGTGGTTTCAGGTTGATATCATATATATATATAGTACTCTTTTTTCTTTCTTTTTGGGTGCCATGAAGAGTTGTTACAGGCCTTCCCAGGTGGTTAAACTGTGTATGCTCTGGGCTAGAGAAGCATTTGTTGGCATAGGATGAATGGTTTCAAAGATGTTTGTCCCACCTAAAATCCCTGGCCAAAATGTAAGAAACTGGAAAGGCAGTGGGAGGGTTGAAGCATAACGAGAAAACCTATTTGAGGCTAAAGCATCACAAGTTTTACAGTTATAGGACACATAGGATTACTTGTGAAATCTTCCTGACATTGGAAGATGTCAACATTATGTAGGTCAGGTTTGCATGAGAGCATGGCTGGTTTATGTTTTTTTAAAGCGCGGTATAATGACTTACACATTGCCCAGATGAGTGTTCTTTTTATTGTTAAATGCTCAGTGGAAGCAGGCTCAGTTGGCCATATTTTTGAGCAAAGTGCATCACAACAGCACGTTAGTCATTCTTGCTTGATAAACCTAAGAAGGATGAATGAAAAAGCAGAGCACAATGTAGAACTCCCCAGAGCAGCCTGTTTTTCCATTTAAAGGGGGTGTATGTGAAGATACTGTTGCTATGTGAAAGCATCAGTTTTAGATTTGAGAAACTACAGCCTCCTTGGTACTGCAGGACCTGTAGCAATGGTTGGTTCAGCCCTTTACCCTTTGGAAGAAGAGGAACAAAATTGTGGCTTCTGCCATGGCATGAGGCCATCTGACATAGTCCTGGAAACAATAGAGCAGAAAAGGTCTGTCTGCTTTGTGTAAACATGCAGAAGCACACAGCATTTTCTGTGTAAGCTGTTTTTTTGTCCTGAGTCAATACATTCTTCTTTCTCCACAAATGTGCAGTTAGCCGCTACCTTCCAGCATGTTACTCAGTGCAGTTGCATTGCGTGTGAACTGTCTTTGGAGCATATGAAAGACTTTCAAAGAAATAGCAAGCAATGGCATGATACTAAATAAATGCTGTTAACCTTTCTCTATGGCAGCATGCAATAAAGGGCAGTTTTCCAGGACTGATTAAATGGTGCAATGCCAGATGTTAGGATCCGTTGAGCTATGCGTAGATCTCAGAAGGGAGAAAAGCAGATTTGATCACTTACAGAAATACTTTTGCTTACAAAGACAAGTACTGTGGTATGAATTCTTTAAGAATATGAAGCATTTTAGCATGTATTATGATTTATAAGTTTGCTTTTTTCTGTAAGACTGATTTCATTATAATTTCAAGCTGTGATGTTACACAACAGAGAGAATCATCCTCTGCTGTTATAGTCCCTTTTATTCTCTGCTTCTTATTTGGTTCTCTATTGAGACTTTGGGACAAATGCCTCAAGAAATGGTATAAGAGTCTCTCTAAGGCTTTGGAGGCAATAGAGAGAAGATGCAACATGCAACTCATACACTAGGGAATCATGTGGACATTCAGTTATTGTGTTCTGTTTTTTTTTCTTTTCTGAGTATAATTACAGTTTTAATCAAATTAAAACAGAGGCTCATGAGGTGTCCTGCACACTCTGCTCCTTCTGATGACAGTAGGACTGAAGTGACAGTTCAGACTTACAGGGTTTTATTCTCCTCCCTCTTCTGGCTTTATACCACTGTGACATTTGTTCTAATTTTGAGATAGCATTTAGGTTAAATATTTGGAATCTAAGTATCTAACTCTGCTTAAAAGACTACTTCCAAAGTAGACTATAAGGCTATGAGGCTAAGCTGTTGCTGCTTCAGATGGGTGGAAATACTGTTTTTGACCTTGTGTGTGTCATAGGAATTCTGGTCTGTACTTAGGGCTTTTTTAAACTTCCTTTTAATAATGCTGTTTTCTTATTTGGTGTGGTCTGTGTTTGTGTTCCTCTAAAATATAATTGACTATAAATGAGTTGTCTTGACATATTGTGCTTTTTAGGAGGTCACTACTCTTTAAAGAAAACCTTTATTCACAAAGTTTTAATCACAATTTACAAGTGATGTGTCCTAAAATATCAATTTCAAAATATGGATTAGACCTTCCTGCATAAAATGATTTGCCCAACCAAATAAGTTCAAGTCTGATATTACACATGAAATAGGTTTCATAAAAAAAAGAACTCTCAGCTACTTGTCTTTGGTATGTCAAAGTTAAAATGCAGTTGCCTCTGGAATGAAGCTGACAACAAAGAGAGCACCTTAAAAGCCCATAAAGACCAGACAGCCCAGCAAGAGTCTGAGCTGAGGTACAGAAATGTCATAGATGCAGTTGCTGTTTCAGAGGAATTGAAGGTAATATTAAGCCTGTTGGTAACTGAGCAGGTTCCATAGGTGCGTGTATCCAGTGTCACTGGACATATCTTATTTGCTGCTTTCTATGACTCTATAATTGAAAGCAGAAAAAAACCCAGGAAAGTAGAAAGTAGGGTGGGGAAGATTTGGCTTCACTGTTCTCCCTGCTCTTTGTATGATCTTACCTGTCAATTCCGTCAATGTTCAGGGAGCTGCAGAATGGCACTAGATCTCAAACCTGGGTTTATTCTTGGATTCTTCCCTTACTTAGAAATATAGCTTTTGGATGAAGGCAAAAAAAACAACTATTTCATCTACTAAAAATTGAGTGAATTGAGGATGCATGGAAAACTATGGAGACCTGCTCAATGAAATGCATCTGAGTTTCCATGTCCTGCAGAGAAATGAAAAACCAAGAAAACATGTAGGTGTCAAGCTACAGTGATCTGAATATGGGAAACTTGTTTTGGAGATTGACTGGTATTTTTTGGGAGGGAAGGTTATTTTTTTTAATCTGAATTAAAATATGAGCACACTCAAAGTGACTTTGAACCTCATGAACCAAAATATGGGACCAAAACATGGTCACCAGCAATGAAAACAAACTAATTTGTTCCACACTTTCCATTACAAAACCTCAGCATGATAGATGGACCCTGGCCTGTTTGAAAACGTGAGTCCATGTATGTGTCTGCAGAATGCACAAAAATGGTCTTCTAGAAGTTCAATACTTTAACAAAGCCTTAAAAAGAGCTGAAAATGAGGGAATCCTCCCTCTAAACATCAACATCTTGACAAGGCTTTGGGCACTTGGCATTAACATCAATGTATTCAGCTGACATCCTTGTTCAATGTGTCTTTCTTACTGCAACTGGCAAGGAACAAGAGCTATTGTCACTGCAACTTTGAGAGGAATATTTAATTAGATAAATGGATGTGCTCACTGGGAAACTGCAAATCATTTGTATGAGGCTTTTTTTTCCCTTTTGTTAAAGGCTCTTGAAGGGATGCTCTTTGCATTCAACAAAGTTGTGTTTTTACCATAAGTACCTAATGGTTTCGACACTTCAGTGCTCTGCACAGTGGTTATCAGGCATGGGGTTTTTTTTTAAGTCTATGCATTCTCCACCTACACCTTCAGGAGTAAATATAACATCAGGTGGTGTTTTACTGATGCTGAAAGTACAAAACATCTTTTTATTATTATTTAAATAATAACTTTATTATTAAAGTATGAAATGTTCACTTCTGCTTCAGGACTTGAATAAGGAAAATAATCACGCTTTAGTGCTTCCTCCCTGCTTCCAAAGATGTTTTTATGTACACAAGGCTTCTGGCAGTGAAAAGGACAAAAATGCCAACATTTGGGAAGGGAAAACTATTAGCAGCTTGTGCAGGAAGATGTAATCATTATGCCCTGCTTGGGCCTCCTGACAAAAAGGGAGAAACTAAGATGTGAAGGCTAAAGGGTTAACCACAATGCTGAGAGCAAATTGTCTGTTGTTTCTCTATTAATATCATTCATCGACTTACCACTCATCACCTTTTCCAAGTAGTCTCCCTATAGCACAAAATGGTGCCATAGACAAACCATATGAAATCTTGTCTCTGTTTTCATAAGCATTTGTAAATTTGTTAAGAAAAAAAAGTAAGGAAAAGTGGGAGAAAAATGTTTATTTTGTAGAAGCTGCACCAAGGAGCATTGAGAGCAAGGGGGTTTTATTTTTGCTGCAACACTTCTGCTGTCTTATGGGCCTCCACATTTTTGCAGTATGATTTGATTTTCTTAAAGGAGCTGTTCTGTGACATTGCAATGAACTTAAATTCCATTCACAGCAATCTTTATGATCCTGAGCTTGTGTTCTGAGTATTTCAAGCATGCTGTCATGTCCCAGATTGGACTGCCTTCCTCCCCACCTTTAGTTAACAGCTAAGGCTCTTCTCTGTTTAATTCCACAACTCAGTTTTCCTCAGTAACATATTCGTTACATGCATGTTTTTCTGTCTGCAGCATGATAGCATGAATGCATGTTTTGGGTTTGTTTTTTCCAGCAGTGTTGCTCAAAAATCCTTATATTTAAATCTTTTGTTTACTGGGTAAGTTGATTATTTTTCTTTGAAAAGAAAATTACTGTTTTCCTCCTTTTTAGGCTTCTCAGCTCCTTTCAGTTGAAGCTGACTTTAAAAGATGGGAAGCATTTATCTTTCTTTATGAGGGTAACAACCATATGCTTTATTTGAATGTAGGATATTTCAGTATGAACTTCTCCAAAACCTCCTAAACAAATAAAAAAAAGCCTACCCTTCCCAAATAACCCCAAACTCATGAAAACAAAAAGGGTCCAAAAATGTCCACGAAAGTAGGTAGTTTGTATGACTTTTCTTGCAGTTGAATCCAAGAACAACATAAAATGTGAACTATCCTCAGGATAATAGAAGATTTCTAGGTTTTCACAAGCGTAAACAGTTGTTACATTCATAAGAGTGACTTATTTTCCTTTCATGCATCTTTTTTTCATAACTTCTGAACTTTTCAATGGGCTGCACAGTGTAGGCTCTCATATGATGGTGAGGGCTTGTCAGTCATTCAGGTAAAACTTCTGGAGACTGACCACATTAAGAAGTCATCCTTCTCCATTCAACCACCAAACTGCAGCAAAGACTAGGCAAAAGGGATATAAAACAGGTTTTCTTCTGCAGCAGCAATTACTGTAGCTGTTATCAAGAAGTTGGTCATAAATGGGAAGAAGATCAGTTCAGCAATTGTGAATCCTTGCTGCCATTCATTTCTCAGTATGAAGCCTTGAATGAATAGAATTAACTTGAATTTCCTTAGAAAATGCAATTGAGGTGAGGTTTAGCAATTGCCACCAAGATGCAGTAAAAAGAAAACCAGTATTAGTTCCCTCTTATCAATTGAACAACTATTTTATTCAAGTTTTTCCCATCTCATTTGATGATTTGCACGTATGGATGTGTACATATGCTTGTTGTGCCTGTTTGAACAGTAATGGCAAGACCTGAAAAGTTTATTGTCTTATGTATAAGATTGTTTTGGGGAATTTCTGTCCCCTCTTTGACCTGTGGGGAGCTTTGCCATGTGATTTTGGTGGACCAAGACTTTGCTCAGTGTTGCTAAGCCCTAATACTGGAAATCTGCTGAAAAGTCAGTCCAGTTTCCTGACTGAAGTTGCATTTAAGGTATCTGTATCTCTTGGTGCTGAGCAGGAGAAGAAAACCTTACACTCAGATGCATTTTTCTGACTTCTGAAGAGCATCTTGTCCCCTTATCTGTTGCAGACTGTGCTGTAAACACTTCTTTAACTACTTCCAGACCTCGTTTCCACAGGCACAACATTTGTCTGTGCCATCTGATCACCACTAAACAGAGGAAAATAGTCTTACAGGATCACTTTGTTGCCTGTGTTATACGCTATCATTGTCCAGCTGGTGTTTACAGAATGCCACAGTTAACATTGCCCAGATGCTCTATCTGTGGGAAACCTAGATATCAGGCAGCACCGACTGACAGTGTTTTCCAAATTCAACTGTCTTATCCAAAGTCTAGCCTGTTTATGCAAGCTGGGGTCACTTCATGGCCTGGGTGTGCTGTCAGTTAACACTAACAGAAGATAGCACTGCTGAAGATGCTGAAGTTTGTGTTATTTAGGCCACTTATGCCTTTTTAGCAGACATTTAGAAACAAAGTGTTGTGGCTTCCCTGGCAGCCTGTGGACATAAGAGCATTTCTTAACATTGAATTGCAGTAGGAATACTGCCTCTTCTCTAAGTACAGCAACATTTCATCTGCTTATTAGCAAAACACATGGATATTGCAGGAATTTAATGATTGCCAGAAGCAAGATTACAAATGATTTTTAGCTCATATTTTGCTTTGGTCATTGCTTTTTGTGTTTGGGTGTATGTTTTTTTCCATGTTAACTCTTCCCCACATGTGCCGATGATTTCCAGTGTCAGTCAGATTAGCTTTCTGGAGATTAGTTTTCAGCTTGCTCTGAATGGAACACACAAACCAAGTCTGAGGACTTCCTGTCATTTGTTACATGGCAGATTTTACAGTGTGTGCATCACACAGATGTACCAAATGTGGGTACATATAGATACATATATCAGTTCACCCTAAGAACTGAAGAAGTAAAACTATTTTTAGCCATGCTGAAGGGATATCTGAAGCAAACTATACAATTAAACCATATAGTGCCATTCAATCATTTGTAACAACCCTATTTTAAAACAGGTTCTCTGCTGTTGTGTATTTCTGTTTCAGAAAGGGACGTATGTGTGTGTTTGTTATTTTGTTTCCTGTATATTTTGATCTTAGACAAGAAACTTTTGTGTCCAACACACAAATGCCTGTTACCTGAGGTTCTACCATGCTTTTGAGTGTGTAAGTTCAGGTTTTGTCCTTTAAGAACAGGAGGTAGGGTTCTTTTAACTGCTTCATATTCACATTCCAAAACCTATTTAAAAACTAAGTCTCGAGTCCAGCTGATGATGAACTCTATTTTCAGCTAAAACTCCCTCCTCCCCCACTTCACCACACACTGTTTCTGCTGCTGCTCCACTTGTGATAAAGACCAAAACTGTTGTTTGGCTGACATGTAGAAGGAGTTGTTTATCAAAAGAATGCTATTCTAGGAGGATATGCTCTTTAAACAGAACAATAGGGATTTTGAAGATAACATAGGTGTTAGATCTGTTTTAAATTGTTTCTGTTGGAAAGTAGGAGGGGATCCTGGTATTGGCTTTGAATCCCTGGCTTGCAAGTGTAAAATGGCTAAATCCAAATTAGCTGCCAACTGTGCTTTGTACTGCAGCTCATGCTTATCTATAGGGCATGAACACAGCACCTGGGGATAGCTGGGAGCACAGGGAAAGGAGCCTCAGAAAATCCAATTTCATTGTGATCCAGTTGTACCTTGCACTTCACATGAGGTTTTTTGATCCATCCGTGGTGCTGCCTACGTCTAAAAGCAGATCTGCCTGCAGAACCATCCTTTTCTGTTAGATCAGGTTATATAGACATGTATCTATTCTGCTGGTATAAATTAACTTGTCTCTGGACATGCAGAGAAGTATCTGTAGTTGATAAGAGGGAGGAAAAACCAAGAAGAACCTTATGGGAAACACAGTTCTCCCAGAAGATCAGCAGATGCATGTGATGCATTTCTGTTTGCTCACCCCTTTTACCAAAGGAGAATCTCACCAAGAATAAAAGGTGACCTTCAAAAGCAAGGAGAGAAGCATTAAATTCTCTGTGAAGCACTTAGATGGCTGTTTCACTCTCGAGCTATGACAATGCCTATTTTTCTCTAATTAAATATTTTGTTTTGTTCAAGTATTTTCTCAGAAAACTGTTTCTTCTCTAGTGCTGATTATACATGAGTGATTTATTTAACGCCACACAGTGAATTGCTTGCAAGAGCAGGATGATACTATCTGCTGGCCATCTAATTAAAACTTAGCCTAAATATGCTTGGATATTTTAAGGTGGTTCAGGAGAACACCTGGAGGTGCTCACTTTTCCTGAAATATCTGTTCTGATTGATCATGCAAAGGTCTTTTGTATTGACCTTGTAGACATCTCCTGGCCCAGAATTCAGGTATAACTTCTATTTTCAGCTGTAAGTTTCCCACCTTCTCCCTCCTCCAATACAAATTCAAGCTTAAATTCTTTTAAGTGTGGAAAGGGTCACTTCAGTGACCCCTGCTTAACATCACTGACACAGTTTGGCATCCTCACCTTGAAGCCTGGATTTATTTCCTTCAACGTTCCCATTAAGTAAAACCCATGAAAAGAAAATAACCCTTGACAACTCTTGCTGTTCTGACCATCACCTTTTACAGCCAAGTGTGATGATGTGGAGATAAGGGGCAGTCCTCTTGTTTCTGCTAGAGCCACCCTTGTTTGGTTTTAATTCTGTGACCCAATTTCAGAGGCTGTATCACACAAGCAGGAAAGAAAAGTGGACTCATGGTAATTCAGAGAGACATACGGATGCACTTTGTGCAGCACATAAGTTGAGTAGGCTGATTATTGGGTTTTGCCAGAGGCAGTGCTGGCACAAGTGGCAAATACTGAACCCTTTTCTGTGCTTGCTCTGAGTAAGCACATCACAAGGGGATGCAAGGATATCTCGGCCAACAGTGACAGCTCCCTAGTTCCCTGTGGTGAGCAGTCCTTGTGGAACTCCATGCTGTGTAGTTGAAACTTTAAAGACTGCTTCATAGGTATGTTGCCTGGGTTCTAACCAAAATCATCCTGTTTAACTGAAATAGATTCCTAAAGAGGGATGGAGCTTTAATTAGTGTGCCCCAGTACAGATTTATGGTCTATATTTGTCTTTATGTTTGCAAATGCTGTCCTTGACTACTTTTTTATCTTATCAAAGTCAATAAACCACACTTCCATTTGACTATGTGTTTTTTTGGCTTAGTTTTGATAAGGTTCGACCTATCTGCATAGGTTTAACTGACTGGGAATAAGGGTTGTGCCTAGCTATCACAATAGCTCATACACATTGGCAGAGGTGGTGGAAACCAGTTTTTATGACAATATAAGGGGCAGAAACCCTACTTAAGAGGAAATGCATTCCCACACTTCAAATATCAAAGCATTTACTGGAGAAGCAAATATAACTCACAGTGCTGCTGGAGTCCAGTGAGCATTCCTCTGTTTTGGGGTACCCACATGCTCAAGTTTGCCACTATATGAGCTCAGCATATTGATTGCTGCTGCTTGAACTCTGGACTTGCTTTGCTGATTGGTTGTTTGCTTTAACCACAGCATTGGATGGAGCCTTTGGAGACTATCACAATGTAAATAAATACATGTGTGTTTGTTTCTAGCCTGTTTAAAAGAGTGTGTATGTCAAAGAAGGGAAGAAAAGCTCATTCATTTGCATACTTTTGAAATTCAGGAGGTACAGGAAGCAATGGGTTTAGGGGAGGGCTAGCAAAATTACTCCATAAGGGTACGACAACAAGGAAACAGGAGAGTGGTTAGATGCTTTTAGATCAGATTCATACAGATGTATTTGGCAAGTGGTGTTTATTTTGCTATTAATTATATAGAAGTACTTCAAGCTTGCAGAAAAAGTCTTATTCCACAAATCAGCATGAAGAGTGGCTACTGAGGTAGGTAGTTTGGTTTTGTTCAGGTTTTAAGTATTAGTTTTGTTTGGGTTTTCTTAATCATACATAGGAAGAGATCACCATTTTCTGTTAGGGTAAAAAAGCTAGAATAGAATTAGAGAATGACATACACAGTAAAGGAGTTGGGGTATACTAAATAGCTGTGCTGCCAGGATTGTCCCTAGGCTGGCTTTTTGTTCATCTTTTGCATTAGTGGTATTTTCTTTGTCCTTTTGCCTGTGTTGTTATAATTTGAAATATGATGGAATATGCTGCCTTGTACCCAGTTTTATATTTCAGCAAAGGAGAGACTGCAAATAGAAAGAACACATCAACTCACAGCTGCCCAGAGCTAATTTTGTGTAGTTACTAGCTTACATCATGGCTTTCTCTGCCAGTTAGCTGTTTGAAAGTAAAATAGAAGGCATGGCATGGCCTGAAACTGAGGCAAAGTGTGGGGTTTCAGATGGACAGCCTTTTCATGCCATTGCCAAAACACCTCTCATTTACTTTGTGTTTATAGGCATAAAATAGGGTACAAGTCTGATGACTGCAAACATCCTCCTCAATACTTCAGTTTCCCTTCAAAGGTTTATTTGTTGTAAACATTTTCTCCTGGATACTTGCCATGAGAGAGAAATGTGGCATAAGACATGGCCACAGACTATCACAGAATGTGACAAGACAGCCTGTGATGAGGCCTCCCACTTCTCTAGCTCACCTACTGCTGCCAACTGCTGCTCCATACCCTCAAACCTCTACCACTACTCTCTTTTGGTACCACTCTTCTGTTTTAACTACTTTCTCCTATCAGATGCAGAGTTTCATCTTGTTTGCAAACTCTGTAAATCCCCCTGTGAGAGAAGGCTTCTTCCATTGTTTTATGTGCATACAATGCAACTAAAGCCACCATCAACCTTATCTAAAGAAGGGAAGTGGTTTGTCATTGGAACTTCTTCTGACTTCCAGCCCGTCCTGCCCTTAGTCTCTGCCAGGTACCTCTATTTAACTTGCACCTTTAGTGGATGAACAGGTAATGGGTTCCTACATTTCTCAAAATGGGTAGAAGGGGACCTGTTTGATACACATCTGCCACTATATTATTTTATCAGCATAACCTTTCCCTGAGTCCCAAATGCTGACCAATTTGACCACCTTGGTTGACTGTTCTGCTTCCTCTCAATTTTTACACCAAATTTGAGGTACCAGTTGAGTGCTACCAGAACTGTGTGCAACTTGTCCATTCTGACTGAAATTAAACTGTAGGATGGAGTTGTATTTTTCAGCATTTCCTTTGACCCACTTTGCTGGCTAGTTTCCAGTTTCCCTGAAAAAGAACATCTTTGGCTCCTTCCTGATCCTGCTCTTTCCTCTTGTTGGCTGAAATGGTTAACAAAAACTGCAGCAAGTAAAAACCATGAACAAAAGTGTAAGTGGAGGGAATTGCATTGGCTGAACAACACAGAAGGGCAGATTTGGTGACTTCTCCAATCTCCCTCAATTCTTAACTGAATACAATTTTTGGCTCTTTTTTTTTTTTGTCTTTGATTGAACTACTGAAGATAAATCCTTTTCTTGTTCAGTTTCTCCTTTCCTGATGATTGTGATGATGTCATCATGCTTGTTCTTTGGTCATTCATGATGTGTTCCATAGCAGAAGCATTGCCTGGTAATAAACCAGTGAACTCCTTTGTCCTGTATTGATTTCTCTTTTTTTTTTTTGAGAGAAGAAATGTCATCTTTTGCACCTTCATTGTGCACTTTAAACTGTTTCTAAAGAAGGAAGAAAGTCAAATAAGATAAACGCTCTCTGTGTCATTTTGTAGTCATCTCTCGAACATGTGATACCATGTTGGAAACAGTGAGTAATCCTTACCTTTGTAGCTCTGTCAACCTGAGCATTTCAGGTGATAAATGCTCACTCCAGTGGGTTTCTCTTGGTGCATTTTGCGGTGCCAGAAAATCTCATGCATAGATGACACAAAGGGAAATTAATCTGGTGCTGTCCGATTTCAGTTCTCACTTACCCTTATCATGTGCCCGTGCCCTCCTCCGTGGGCTGGCAGAGGCTCTGCAGAGCAGCCCATGACAGGAATAGCTGGGAGAACTGCTTCAGTTGCAAGCAGGGCTGGCAATGTCTCCAATGGCTCCATGCCTGCCCTTGCCACGTGTGCTTCAAGCCAGCAGTGTCACACTCTCTCTCCCTTTGTACTTGCAGTGTTTCTGGGTCATTTAAATAAGATAATCCTGAAAACGCAGCAAGGGCTGACTTTGGGAGGAGTTTACATGTTAGACGCAAGATCCTGCTTGTCTCTGTACAGATATACCTGCTCTGAATTCACTTACAAATGTGACCAAGAGGGCTTGCTTGTGTTGTTTTGAAGAGAGACATGAGAAGGGCACACAAAATAGTTGTGTCAGGGTTTGGTGTCTTGGGGCTAGCTGGAGCCATATCAGTGCAAACTGTACGCAGGAGGCTAGGACAAATGTGGTGAAAGCCTCAACAGAAGATCCTCTTGTCTAGGCACCATACCAAGACTTTTTGCAACTACGTAAGTGTGGTTCAAGCATCATAGAACAGAACCCTTCCAGATATCACCAATGATTCTCCTTTTGTTTTCCCCCACCTCCCATCCCAACACATAGCATCATACTCTAGGCTAAGCATAAATCTTGCCCTTATGTTTTAATTTTCATTTCCACACACTCCCCTCATTTTGGAGATCATGCACTCCTTTTGTATCATTTGCCAGCTTTCAAGGTATAACTATTAGCATTCTCCTCATTCACACTATTTCTCAAACCTGACATCTTTATCTTTTTCATGTGAATTTGACTGTGTGAAATGTGTGTACCAGACACTTAACTGTAACCACCTGCTGTTTTGCCTATAGTTACCAGTAAGCAAATCCACTATAAGTATTTGCATCTCCAGTTTGGATGCCAAGGAGACATTGATAGCTTTTCAGCCAATCATCTGTTGGTCTGACATGGAAAATAACCTCACTGGAGAAGGATCTTTGTCCTTCTCTCATCTTTCTACTGTTTGAGATTTCATATTGTAGCTATGATAGTTTGGATACTGCAACATTGTTGGAGTGATATGGAAATGGACAGATTTGTCTTAGTTCCAGGTTTGGAAATAGCTTAATTTCCTAGTTAGCAGCTATAGCTATTTTTGAAAATATTAGAAGTCTACACATACCTGGATAAAATTTCCAGACCTTTCTTGGGTCTTATTTTAGCACTGTGTTTCAATGATTATGCCACTGACAAGAACTGATGTTAATTGGTGGCAACAATTCATTATAAAACTCTTGACTGTTCTGTTTTTTAGGACTTTGAAATGTAATCAAAGGTGGGTTTATCTGATACTAAGGGTTGAAACAGTGACCAGCCTTGGATTTCCTCCTTTCTATTTTTCTAGGAGGTTACTGCCAGAGTGAACTGAGATTGGAGGTGGTTTATGTTAATGCTGCAGTCTGTAGACTGTACTTGCTCAGGATTTTATCCAGGAGGATCAGCTGCTCTCGCTGAAGGATGGTGACCTCTGGCAGATACACAGGACAGAGACAGCTGCTTCAGCTTTCCCAGCTAAACCTGCTTAAGTTGGTAAGTGGGACTTGTTAATGCCATTATTTGTCTAATTGTTGGGCTAATAGATTTTTTTTCCCCTGTGCATGTGTGTTTTATTACAATAGAATATATGAAATAGAAGCAGAAGAAAAACTGAGTGTGCTGCTTGGGCGATGGTTGCCAATTGTTATTCCTCTTTATTAGTGAGATCCTAAAATTAAAAGTAGCCAGAAGTGTACTCGGCTTCAAACTTCCAGTAGTATAACAAGGCACCCCACCCTGAGACATCCGGTGCCATGGTGGTGTACAGTGTGCTTAGGAATAGAGGGCAAGGGTAAAATCTTAATTAGCTGGGAATTATTTGCTAGAGAAGTCTGTTGGAAAAACGGGAATCTAAAAGTTATTTCTATTTTAATAAAGAGCAGATAGAGTTTTTAATTATGATAGTTTTATGCAAGTGCAGCCCTGCCCCAACCATCCTAACACCCTTCACAAACAAAACAGAGAGAAACCAAATACTAGCTTCACAATCTACTGCAGGGATCATGTTGGGATCTTGTGCTGGCTCATGAAGTGCTGTGGGAGCACTACTTCCTATGCTCAGGCCTACTGCAACTCTGAAAGTAATGGTCCTCTCAGGACCATGACTGAAGGCACTTGGCGGTGGGAAGTATCTTGCCCATACTGGAGATAGTGACAGAACTGGCAATGAGGAGGTGACCAGTCATCCTGCAGGACATGGTCTGGGGCCAGTTTTCATTTTTGTCTCATTCTCTTTTTCTTTCTTTCTCTCTTGTTTTTGTTATTTATACCAATGAACAAAGGTTGCTTATTTTTAGCCGCCTTTTAATTTTGTTCAGGCGCTGATCCTAAGTAATGGAATGCCTGTGGCTCTCCATAGAACACCATTCCACCTCTAATAAAAGCAGACAAATGCAAGCTTTGGTGTAGGGCATTACTAATTTGTGTCTGGGCAAGTAGGTGTGTGCAATATATGTAAAAGGTGCCCATACATACCATATAGTAACAATCGCACATCTTAGCAAATTACTTGGGCTCCTGATGAGAAATTATTTACATTCTGTATTTCCAGAAATCAAGCAACCTTACAACTTGCTTATTTTACAGCATATAAAACCAATGCTAAAAAACCAAACACATCCAAATACATGCATCCATTTCCACAAATAGAGCAAATATAAAGTACTCCCTTGAATGCTGACAGTTTCAGTTCTGGGATGAGAAGAGTAGATGAATCAATTAATAGAAATAGATATGAGTTACATAAATAGGGGGACACCCCCTTTTTTTTTTATTTTTCCATTTTCTCTTTTAGATCTTGTGTCATGGGGTTATTGCAGATATTCTATCCCGAGGAAAAATATAGTCCCGAGGGTAGGAGTTACAGGAAGGCTTCCAGTGAGGTGTGGATGCCCAAGGAACCCTCACAACTGCCCCTGTAGCTGAACAGCGCTATCTTGTGTTGAGTGCCCTACCAGCTTTATGTGTATGACTTTAGGAGACAAATGTATGACCTGGAACACTTTATCTCTTCTAAACCCCTTTAGGATTAAAAAAAAACTAACCGGTAAGGGAGGGTATATCTGACCCAAGGCAACAAAGTTTATCTTTTATTTTATCCAAAATATACAAATAATCCAATAAACAAAGTTTATCCTTTATTTTAGCCAAAAGAACTTTGGAATCAAGAAGGAGTAGCTGCATACTTAAACTGCAAGGATGGAGACGTAAACCTTTAAGTTTTGCCCGTCCATGCTAGTCCTGTGTCCTCCTAAAGGATTTGGTGGGAGATGCCTGCTTTGCATCAACAGAGCTTCACCCCTAGATGCATTTCTACTGCTGTCAGCAAGGGGCATTATGGCTCATGCCGATTTCGGTTCTGGCTGGAAGGAAAGCAGCACACCTTCAGTGTGCTGGTATCCCACCCAGCTTGCAGGTACAGCATCATAGATCCTCGGTTCTCTCAGTAGGCTTAGTTCAAACACTTTTCATAGGCTTCTGTTTTCCCCACTTTCCAGCCTGACTTGTTTGATAGGGTTCGGAACCTACTACATGTGTGTTTATGCTAGCAGAGGAAACTAATCTGCTAACGGAAGAAGACAAGAGGCTAGGGGGACATTACTCGGTGCAGCTAGAGCAGTTGATGGCTCTGTGTTACATTTGCTAATGCCACGTCTGCCCGAGTATTCCCACTTCTGCCACTGCTTGGGAATTACCACTGTTTGCAATTGAAACATGTTGAAGATGAGGGGAGCAGAAGAAACCTTGTTTAGGATACAGAGTTCTGCTGCCTTTGAGAGGGTCCCAAATACGTTTTCTGTCATAGATTTTTGTAATCCTGCCACCTTTTCACCTTCTCCAGTTGATGCTGCTTTTATTCTTCCTCTGGTAGATCTATGTGATGAAGCAATTCTTCTCTGTGCCAAGTCCCTGTTTTGTTACTGTCATTCAAGATCCAGCTTTTATTAACTATCCTGAACCCAGGGGCAGGAGGGAAGGTATCTTGTCTGAAGCCACTCTTCTAAATTCAGCTGTATTTATGTACTATGATCTCAATGCCTCTCTGCCCCCAAATTACTAAAATTGCAGCACAGTTGTCCAAGGCTTATTTTTTAGGAAATGAATCTTATAACTGGCAGTCAGATTAACTACCAGCAAGACAATTAACATGTGTGGGATATGACACCCGCCTCAGATAAATACAACACTGCGTCAGTAAGCATTCTCGTATGTTCAGTTAAGCAGGCTAGTGCTGGAGAAGAAGGTTAGTCTGTTAACATCTCTGCTCAAAACAAGCCAGCTTCCTTTCCATACAGAATCATTGTTTTTTCACATAAGCTCTGTAGTGCCTCTGCTATGTTTGCGTTGTAAGTCTCAAACACTGCAGTACAGATCCCCCTTTATGAGTGGAATCTGAGGTCGTGTGTCTACATTTAAACAACCCTGTGCATGAGCTATCATGCACTGGCTTGTGAATTCTTAGATATAGTGTCTGTGGGCCTGTACTTCAGGTGTGAAGGAAGCAGGGCCTTTTTTAGTGCTTAAAGCACTCATGTGCCACTCTCAGCTATAAGGACTTTTGGCAGAGCTTTGTAAATTCTCTAGATTCATAGCTGGCATCTCATCATCTCTGCGGGTAAGATTACGTATAAATATATATGTATGTCCTGTACATAACAGGACCATTTAGAGCACCCCTTTAGTATAAAGGTGAGGTGAACCTGGGCACAAAAGTCCTTATACTTCTGTGGAAGACTTTCTAGGCATTCTACTGAAAGGCTTTTGGTCTGTTGGTGATCTGTACTTCTGTTCATGCAGTTCCAGCAAAGATTAAGAATCTTCAACCAAAAACAGTTTAGAAGTGGGCTGGGAGAAGGGACTGTAACCAGCACGGCAAGGAAATACCAGAGATAGGAAGGCTTTTATCTTGGATCATGAATCTGGGGGCTTTCATGGATGAAAATGTGCAGCTGGTGTTGGAGAAGGTGCAATGACACACAGATCTTTGGTTTAATCATCTTCTAAAGCCATGCCCAGGGTTAGTTTACAGAAGATGAAAAAAGCTGATGACCCCTGAGGAGGACTGCCCTGCAGCTGTCCTCAGTAGCTTTGTCGGAGTTCTTTTTATATTGCAGATATAACTGGTGTATGATACCCTCTCAAGTAGCTGTGTCTTGGCTACTCCAATATGTTCATCGCTGGAATTATCTCCTCAAACTGCCCAGCACCTGAAAAAATATTATCATTTAAGATGATATTAACAGCTGGGCTTCAGCAACAGTTCTGTGCTGGGCACACCACAGCTGAATCACCAGAGGAAATGGTAAAGGTGATCTAATTTGGTTCATCCCTAGCTAGACCAGTCAGTGAGATCCTTACCTGGTATGGGTTGCAGTAAGATTGGAATGAGCTTGCAGAGCTGGAGGAAATCTGAATTTCAAAAAGGAAAAATCCAGTGTTAATCCACACTCAGCACTGGGGTTAGGCGAAGGGCTGAGCTTCAGCTTCTCTTTCTATCTTTGCCACAAATTCTTTTGTACTTTTATACACTATACATCTATATTTCACTGCTAGATCCAGAATTTATCCACTGTGTTGCTGTCTGCCAGAAGCTGTTAATCTGGTGTCAATAGCACAGTTTACAAAGGATGTCCCCAAGTGATATAGAGATATAGAGTGACTGACTATGCTAGTTCAGGAAGTCCCCATATAAGGTGAATTCTTAGTCGTGCAAAGTATGAATCTGTAGAAGCAGATTGTCATGACAACCTGGAGAGGACAAAACAACAAAGGAGAATGTATTGATGTAGTGGATACAGTGTATCCAGTACAGTGGATACAGTGTATCCAGTAGATACTGGATACAGTGCTGTAGATAGGAAGGCAATTCCTGAACTTCAGAACTTTTCCCCAGCATATTTCTAGCTATTTATAATAAAAAATGTTTCCTGTGGGAAAACTATTAATGCAGCCCAGCAAAATGATGACAAGAGGGGTAAGTGCATATACATTCAAAAATTAAAAGGGAATGTACACTAGGAAAAAAGATGCATTGCCACCATTTGTTAACTAAAGGATGCTAACTAGCTGGAGGTAAGAGTTTCAGGTTGTCCTCTGTGCTAACAGACCCATGTAGAGAAGCTTGGAGAGCCCTGGGGTGACAGTTGCAAGCTGTCTGAATGCAGTGCTCAATACTATGGGTGTTTTTAAATGACTGCAAGCAATGTGTCTTTTTGTCCTAGCAAGGATGAAGACTTAAATGAGATCTTTTGCAAATGTTTAAATATCTGCTTTTGCTTATCTGTCATTGGCTAGTTAATATTTTGAATGAAATTGATCGTTGTGAAAGCTTTAAAAATTAACTCTTTGGAACTGATCATGTAACCATTAAATATTACTGATCATGTCATAATTAAAGCAGTGAAGGAAAACTGAAACATTTGGGTGGTTTCAGCAGTAAAACTGAGGAGGGCATCTTCTGAAATTCTATGATATTTCTGATACAATAACAAATGAATTTATTTTGAAGGAATTGCTTTCAGGAAGATAACCCTGTCAGTAACTTTTTTTCATTCGCGGGATACCTAAGAGAGGGAAAAACTTTTGGAAGAAAATTCCAGTGTTGCAACTCACTGCTGAAGGTCTTAATACGATGTTAATGAACCATAGCCTTTCCAGCATAGTGCTAGCATCATTATCACCCATCTGTGCCATCTGAGTGGGATGTGCAAACAGGAGTCAAGGCTGAGAACCTTCCACCTGTTTTTGGGGAGTAAGCACATACACACTGAAGTTGCTCAGTGTATTCATTCCACCTTCAGCCTGGGTGGTGTTGTGAGTACCCGTTTTCTGCTGTCTCATATCTCCCACTGTCATGTGCCAGCTGATAGCAGAGCTGTGACATGCCACACCCCCACAACCAGGAAGGGGGTCACATGGACTGGGCTCATCCAGAGCTCTCTAAAGAAGCTGATAAGCTCTATCTCGTTTAACTTGGCCTTTGAAAGATGCTTGTGGAAATTTCTGCAAAGGAGGTGACATCAGTTGCTGCCACAGCTTCTGTGTAAGTTTGGAAGGCTACATCTACTCAGTGTCTGCCTGGGGTGTGTATATGTGTGGAAGTGGATATTGCCAATAGATTGTGTTTACATCAAAAGTAGTTCATATGAAGCTGGCGAGGAGTTTCAGTCCCTCAGAATAGGTGTGTTCTCATTGGGACGTAAGGCAGTGATTGAGTGCACA
Organism: Melopsittacus undulatus; assembly: GCF_012275295.1. Lineage (NCBI taxonomy): Eukaryota > Metazoa > Chordata > Aves > Psittaciformes > Psittaculidae > Melopsittacus > Melopsittacus undulatus. The sequence goes on along the minus strand of NC_047529.1, from coordinate 102,939,929 downwards.
AACTCAATAAAGCAGAAAGATGACCAGCTTTGGAGGGCTGATGTTACATTTGAAACAAACCTTCTTCCCAGGGGAAGTGTTAACATGTGGGACACACTCCAGCTGCTAGCTGCTCAGACTTGAAAAAAAACAGGCAAAATCCCATATTCAGGCTCTACCAACCAGGGCAAGCTGCTATTGCAAACCTTTCATCTCCCTATTTGTTCCAGTTGGGTCAGAATGACAAGTATTTTTGAAAGAGCATTTAAACTGTAGTATTTCACACAACTTTCCTTGTGCTCCTCTGCACTGATGTGTTTCTCAACATAGTTACAAATTTAGAAAAGAATCTGGTTTGCATAGACTGAAACACTGTCCCAGGGAGGTTGGAATTGAAAGAGGGTTAGAAGGAATATTTCTACCTTGTGTGCCAATGGCAGTGTTTCCAATACTACTGCTTTCCTAATCTAGGTACTGCTGAAATCACAGCGTAACTTCATTAGCAGAGAGCTATTATTATGTTGAACGGGGGAAATCCTTTTCTTAAAGAGAAACACATGTACTTCAGGGTGGTTTACTTTTTTTTTTCCTTTACATATTGAACATACTGAAGAGGAAATAATTTCATGTGTTTCTGGAAGACACTAGAGCAGAGTTTCAGGGAAAAAGATGGCTGGGAGATGCATGGTTGTTTAGCAACTCAAATATGAAATAACTTTGAGGAGGTCTGACAACAGAAGACAGATCTCTCCATTCTACTGTAGTTTGAAATTGACTTCAGGTTTTTAATGGTTTGTTTTCATTTTATTAATAACCCTCTGACTATACTTTATTTGTAAGGAACTGGGGTGTTTGGGGAGGGGTGGGAAACAACCAGCTTACTGCAATCTGTGCAATTTTTTTTTTAACCTTATTCTGTATGAAACTGCAGTTTTTCTGTGGCAAAACCTGTTGAGCAACATTGTATACATTTAGGAATTTAATGCCCTTATTACACTTAAAGCACAGATATCAAGCTATACCAATCAGCTTGAAAAGCATGCAAGGGACTGACACAATCTACCTTCCTGCTTCTTTTCTTCATTTAGACACTTACTTAGACACAAATTCAAACCAACGAGTTTATCCAGAATATATTTGTAAGGGTAAACTCTGCCAGGCTATGGTTAATCACATACAGTGCCAGGGATATCTTTTGAAGGTATCCTGAGCACTGTGACACAAGTATTTGTCACTCAAACTATTTATAATTCTTGAATTTTGGAGGGGAGATAGATGTTTGAGTTTTAAATATGAAATGACAGCTCTTCCTTTATACAAAATACATTGACTGTGCCTGTGTGGATGTCAAACAGGTACAGAGCATGCAGGTTTTGGGAACTGCCCCGTTTACAGCCTGGACATACTGTGGCTTGGTTCAGTCCACCTTTCTGTCTCACAGATGACTTTGTGGCTCTGCTCTCTGTTGGACCTCAAGTTTTTATGGGTACTTGGAAGAGGTCAGTGCAGGCTAACTCAAGGAATACAAAGCTGTTGTCCATGTAGCACCTCAATTAGAAAGTTTTTAAGGGCTTCCAAATTGAACAGAACTATGAACTCTAGTGTTAACCACAATTGATTTTCTTTTTTGATGGTTTGCAAAGATATCCCAAGACCAGTCTGTCTTTGAGAAATAAGACTGAAAAACATCACAGTGGTTTTACTTCTTTTCCTAACCAGCTTAAGCAATTAGTTTTGAGGACTTTCTGACAAAGTTTACATGTAGGTCACCTTTCCCTCCTATTTCTTCTTATGTATCTTAAATTATTTTTAACTTTGTTTCTGGGAATCATGAGGAATGTATAGACACAAAGCCTTCAGCAACCACGTGAGGAATGTTATGAGGGTAGCAAGCTTCCTGTTTTCCTGGCCACTCAGAAGGTTTATGTGCCAGTATATGAGAATGAATGATGAGCTGTTGTTCATTGACAGAGACTTTATGTGTCTGTCTATGCTCAAGAGGTTTTGAAAGTTAATAACCTTTGCACTTCACATTTTGTTTTGAATATATAGAAGGGAAAAAATAGTAATTGGTAGATGTAAATCTGTACAAAGACTGAAGGATATTAACCAAGCTCTGGGTGTAAAGCTGAAAATTTGAGCTATTTGTACAGATTGAAACAGAATTGGGCTATATGCCTTATTTTGGTATTAACTATTGTAAGGCCAGGAAATGCTCCTTCCCTGAATTTCAGCCCCCTCTATTTCTTAGGTCTCTGTGTGATGGTGTGGTGTACTGCAGCTTTGGTCTGAGTGCTGGCCAAGTATAAATGGAGAGGCAGATTCCAAGCTCTGAAACAGAGAAGTCTCTGGGTCACATTAAACTTGCCCGAAGACAGAGCATGTCAAAGTATTTTTTTGCTGTTCAAGAGCAAGATAAAATGTCCATAGATAGCACCACTATTACTACTATAGAAGTTATTCACTTCAACACTTTTCTCATATCATATCAAGTTAATGAGCATTTTGTGCGTCTGGTATACATCCAGAACCTCTCTTGTAAAGTCAAGGTTGCGTGAGATATCCCAGCTTGCTTTAGTAAAGGCCATAGCACACTATATTATGTTGACAAGTATCACAAAGCTGTGTAAAGAGAAACCATACTTTTAAGGTTATTGTTTTTCTAAAGGATACAAAGTTAAGATTAAATACTGAACTTCGATTTTCAGATTTATTATACACTCCCCAACCTCCATATCCTAAATATGACATTCTTGGAAATCTAAAAGATAAAAACAGGATTTTTTTTTTGCTTTCATGCAACTAAATGTAACCATCCTTAGCAGAAGCCTCAGTGTAATGCCTACCTAAGCCACTTTAATACTACACTGTGTTTTGTGCAGTGTGATAAAGAACTCAGGACAGGAGTTGACAGGCTTTGGTCCTTTTCAGAAGTGCAAAACCATTTCTCTGAAACATATGGGAGAGACCTGGGTGCTCTTACACAAACACGTGGAAGAGAATTGGAGATTACTGTGCTCCATTTGTCAAAAAATAAGAACTATTTGTCAAAAATAAGAACTATTAATAATCCCTCCTGAAATGACCAGGAACATGCATATTTTCTCTTTGAAATTCATTAACTTAGAGGGTTTTTTGTGTACCTATGGTGCAGCTGGAATGATGTTTGGAAGCATTCCTTAACAACAGCCTCATCACCATCCCTGTATCTGTGCTGGCTGTAGTGGAGACAGACTGTTATTTACCCCCCCATTGTTGTATAGCAACTCGTGCAAGTGAGCAGCATAGCTGCATATGTTGCTTAGTGCTGCCAGCCAGGCCAGATAGAGGCAGGGGTAGAGAAAGTCTTATTGTATATCTGTGCAAAGCCATGGGCAGTGATGCTTGGTGAGCTGGGGCTGTTGCACAGCCAGAACAGCCCTGTTGTCCCACATGGTGCAAGCAGAGGAGAAGGGACAAGATTGCTCTCTGAAGAGTTCCATCTTTCCAAGGTGCTTAAATTATTTCATTCAGCTTTGAACTTGTTATGGAAAATCTTGCATGATTCAACTTAATATCCCACAGTCTGTATTTATGGCTGAGTTGGCTTGACTTAATAGTACCTTTAGAGATACACTGCTTGCAAAACATGCACCACTAGCTAAAGCATGCCTTTTATCAAGATGGGAAGATCCAGTGCTTCCCTACAAACATGTTGCTACTTGTAGCTGAATTTAATAATACTAGATTATGGTAGTGCAGTTTATATTGGGTTTTTTCTCTTCATTCTTTGGAATGTATCTACTTAATTTTCCTACCATCAAGGAAAATAACCTCCAAACAACAGCAAAATTAAAAACCCTTACAAAAAAACCCAACCAAAAACAAACCCCAAAACTATGGATACTGCAAAAGCAGGGTCAGATGGTGAGACTGGCTTGGAAGAACATACTTAAGTTCTTAGGATGACACTCACAAGATCATATGTGGGCTCAGCTATGCTACACAACAAAGTACACTGTACCCAGAACTAATGTAATCGGAAGCTCTGTGAGTGTTGTTCTGTTCTCCCTGGGCTAACAACAGGGGTGCCTCTCAGCATACCTAATTAGATTCATTCCTGCAGTGTCCTCAGGGGCAGGGTAATTAGCGTGGGTGCTTTGCTATGCAGACACAGCTATATTGCCTTTGGGATCTAAACTTGCATCCATGCATGACATTGCAATGTACCATGTAGACAAGCCAGTTTCCTCAAAGCTACCTGAGGACCTCTAACAGCCTTTTGCTGTATAGTCTTGCCCAGTGTGTTAATAAGACCACAAAAGCTTATGCAGGGAGAAGGACAGCAGTGCAGGATGTGGGCCAGAGGGTAACGTTTTAGGAGACAGATGCTCTGGGGTGAGTCCCAGATATATTTTCATTTACTTTACCTCTACATGTACTTGTTACCTTTGGATTAAAGACAGTATTAAAAGTTAGCACCAGCAATGGTGAGGCAAAACAATACACCTGTACTGAGGTGTATGAAGTCCAAACCTGCTACCTTGCAACTTGCTGGTTTTTGCTTTTAGGTTCTCAGCTAAACTTATAGCTACTGAAAGATAGTTACAAACTAATGAACTGAAGCATTTTTAAAGCCTATTTCCCCATTGCTGTGATCAAATAATAAAGGTTAACCAAGTATCCTTTATAGTTTTACAGACCCTGCTCTCTCTCATCTTGAAGTGCTTTGGAAGCATGAGTAAGCACAGCTTTGCATGAGGCAATGCGATTCCCATAGTACCAGTAGTAAATCCAAGATGCAAAGACCAGCTAAAAGTAACTTGCATTTTTTTTAGGAAGAATGTGTCCTCTCTGGTTTAATTTGCACTGTCTTGGGCAAGATTTTCTTGTACTGACATTTTTCTTATCATCACTATTTTAATTCATGGATATCAGGTGATTGCAGATTCAGTTTAGCTGAGCTGACCCGAAACTATTGCACTGCACTATACAAGAGCTGCAGAAAGGCAGCTTATTATTCACAAAGAGACTGTACACTGCAAAGGGCTGATAAACAAAAGAGCCACTGTTTCTGTCTTCTACTTACAGTATCAGTAGCAACAGGCTGCACTGATACCTTCCCTGATAGCTCACAAAAAACAGTGCCAGTCGTGGCTGCATATTCCAGCCTGGAGTCTTAAGGGTTTCATCACCTCTCAGGAGCTCAGTGGGAAACTCTTCTTGAGAATGGAAAAGATGTGTCAGAGACAGCCTAATCCCCCTAGTAACCTTGCTTCACTTTATTCTCATCATTCATAACAACCCCAAAGACACATAAAGTATAACTATTCAAGTTTTGCTTCTTCCCACAAGGAAAACCTGTGGCTATACCTGAACTGATATTGGGAGTGGTCTGAAGCTTGCAGTGCTCATGGGGTCTACTGCTCCAGGTTGAGGCTGCCTGTGAGTTTTACCTCCTCTGGCAAAGGATGGTGATGCCTAATTTATGAAAGACCCTTTCTTTACTGGGAGGACAGACTGGATACATGGAAGTGAGTGGGTCAGGCAAGTGAAGATGGTTGTTGGAGTCCCTCTGCACCCATGGATGCCCTTCAGTGCTTTGGCACTGAAACAGCCAGAATGCATGCCAGCAGGTAAAAACTCTAGAAAATCACCAAGGATGAACATTTCCTGAGAGAGAGAGCGAGCAGAAGGAGACTCTGCTTCTCCCACTTCCAATACGAAGAAGTAATGCAGGAGAGGGGTCTCTGTGCCCAAATCACCCTGTGGCTGTTCCAGATCCATCTGCCAAAAGCAGCAACATACCAAACCGTGCTGTGGTGCAGAAGGGGCCCATCTTCCCGACATTATTGCTTTCATTAGTTGTAGCTAGGCACAGCAGGCAAGCTTTCAAACAAAAAGTGAGTAAGACTTTTTAGTTAGAGCTCTTTACAATATCCTCTCTACTGAAATGTCTTCTGTATGAACAGGAGATCATACACAGTTAGAAAACAGCATTGTTTACATGTATGAATCCTCCTTCATTAACATTCCAGGAACATCCCTGCTTGAGCCAGGTGCTAAAGTAATCTGGGATTAAAAAAAAGGCCTCGTGAGCAAAGAGGACCAAGAGACAATCAGATGTGTGTCTCAGCAAGACTTCCACGGAGAAGCCTCAACACGTGTGCAAGGTGAAAAAGAATAACAGGGTGACTTCATCTTTGGATTCCGATGGGCAAGGAAGGCCCTTTTCATCACAGTCCAGTAGAGAGATGTATACCTTCAGAAGAGGGAGGAAGTATAGATCCTCACTTCAGAAATATATATCCTCTTTTAATAAGTGACTGAAAATATAGGAGTTCGTAAAGAAAGTAATCTTTCCTGATCCTCAGATCCTTAAGTCTTTCCCTGCCCAATGGAATGCTGCTATTGCTTTCACTCTCCTACTTTACTCAATTTACTGTGTGTTTTGGGGTGAATGAGCAAGGAGTCTTGCCGTGCTCAAAGATGTCTCCAAAATGTCAAAATCAACACCAAGACCTGCACCAGAAATAGCTGGAAGCCAGAGCAGTTGCAGATTTCTCAGTGGTAGCATGATCACATGGGATCAAAAGGGTAGTGCTACTGCTTTTAAAGGAAAAGGCATCCACATACTTACTGAAGGTGATTCCCCCCACGAAGGCTTAGCTTCCAATAACAGGTTCATATTGCCTATCTCTAGCAAGATAGTCACCTAAGCCCTGATTATAGTCAGTGAGGCTAAATAAGCATGTCCAGAGGACAGTTCATCCCATGTGTGTTAATCTGGGGAGGTAAGAGTGGTGATGGTGGAAATAACTGCCCCTGGGAAGGGCCTGCCTACTCCACTTAGGGAGCCCAGGCAACCTTCTGGGGCTGTTCTTTGTCCATGCAGTGTTGCCTATGATTTTGGTTTGGCTGAAGCAAGGCAGTACTGGAAGATACATGAAAGAACCTTGCTGTTCTTAGGCTGAAGCCTTGAACATTAACTAGGCATCACAAAATGTAAGTAAGGGTCAGTACCTCTGAATAAAGGACGCAGATAGGAAAACAGTTGTAATTTAAATATGTTTGTACTTGAAAAACTGCTAGCAGGATGTGAACACATGAAGTCAGTATTTGTATGTTGGTTTTGGTCTGTTGCTGTTGAAGTGTGATCAGGTTTAGAAACTATAATAATTCATAGAAAATACCCTTGACAATTTTGTTGCAGCACAGATAAAACACAATGAATCACCTGCTGCCATAGTGCAAAATTTTCCACTCCCTTCCTTATGTTCTATTCTGGTATTTGCAGTGCACCAGGGTAAGCAAAACAAATGGGTTTTGATTTACTTTAAGCAACAAAAGTCAAGGCTAATTTTTGTATGAATACTTTGTATAAATTAATTACTGAAATAAGAATGACCAACCCAGATTCTGAAAGTCAATTTTATCAGTGTAGTCTAATGTTTAATGATACTGTCACAATGACACTTGCCCTAATAAAAAGGCAGGTATACTAGCAGAGATGAGTTATTTCCTAGCCAAATGCATCCCAGATGATTCCAGTCTGGGCATATTGCATATCTATGCAATCTGAATGAGGCTCTAAATGGTGTCCTGCTTTGTGCTGCTTGGTCACTGCTGCTTTTGCTGGAGCCAGTGGCCCGATGAGGTGCTCAGCACCTGTGTTCTAGGCTGGTGCAGAATCCTGCTAAGAAGACAAGAGGCTGATGAGAATAATCCAGTTCTGAGCTCTTCCATCAGTGGATTGTGCTGCTGGTATCAGTGAACCTGTCCTTAGCGCATGTGGAAGGGAGGGGAGGCAGCTCCTCTTTACATGGCCTTGCTTTGTGTAAACCCAAATCCAGACTTCTCTCTCCCTTATCTCTTTTCAGATTTCTAGAGCCTCACTGAGGCAAAATGAAATACCTAAAGAAACCTGGGGTTTATATGAAGGAACCAATTTAAATAGGAAACAAGTTAGCAAAAAGTTTCTTGCTGAAACTTGGAGTTATACTGACACATTAGATCTAATGTCCCAGAGCCGTTTTCCTGCTGTTCTCTTCATTACCTCATTTATGAATTTACATGTGCCTAACAGATATAAATGTTGTCTGGGAAGTGTATTTTGGTTCAAGCTGAAAATCTTTCCTCAGCCCTCTCCTTACTTCTCTCTCTCCCCGCATGGAAGCATGAAAAGTAGGATGCTTGTAAAGGCACTGTTTTCTTCCTTGGCCCTTCTTCCCTTCAGTTGAATGATTCATAAACCAACCACTGATAATATCTGTCAGTTATTTAATCCTGAGGTTTCAGGTTAAGGAGTAACAATGAATGTAAATCTAGCTGGTGAAAAACTTCTTGTAATGCACATGTGTGTGTTGGATCTTGAAAACTTTCAAGGACTGTTACCACAGAGCCCTATAACACAAAGCTATGAGATGCTGTACAGGGTATTCATTCTAGTCTGTCTGTTTGGATGATGTGGTGGTAGCCTGCTTATTGGGTCAAAACCCTGCAACTCATCCCTGGGCTCAACAGAGAGAATGCCTATCGTTTTCCTTGCAAACACCACTTGTTAGTAACAGAAGATTTCTGGTCACTTGTGACTGCCTCCTGAAAGAGGTAGCTATGGTATGGTAGTGAAACAATACATTAGTGTTGTGTAAGTACCAGGAGTTTGTTAGGCTGTGCCTGGGAATGTTCCCATATGGGGCATGGTCACCTCTGCCCAGGACCAATTGGAGCATTTTCTGGAGATATGGCATGTCAGAGTCCATCCCATCCCAACAAGCAGGTTGCCCACTACTACCCACTTCCATAGGCTAACACAGTCATGGGCCATCTGCAAAACAGTGCTCAGAAATAGCCACAAATGGATTTCATGGTCTCATTCTTTCAATGCAGCAATATCAACTAGGATGCTGTCAGAACTGTTTCAAGTTAGCAAATGTCCTTCTTATTCTGTTAAGCGGAAAGAAATACTCACTTGCCCCTCACACAGATTTTCTCTTTGTGGATGAGCAGGGAGCTGGAGATGTTTTGACAGCTCATTCTATTCCACAGCTGCTCTCCTGTACTGCTGAAAGAACTGCTTTGCTCTTTCTGATTGACTCTGTGGCCTTACTGACAACAACTGATACAGATACCTGGGTGGGAAAGCTCTTTCTAAGCTGTAGGCTGAAGCACTGAAACACCAGTTAATATACAAAATAAGCCAGCAGCAGGCAGGAACCATCTCAATTCTTGTCCTTTCCTATAGTGATGACAGGAAATGGAAAAGCCTCTGGGAAACATCCTCACTCCTCTTCTTACCTTTGGGTCCCAGTCTGTGTTTCTGATTCTAACAACTAACCATTCTCCACCCTGTCCTTTCCCCAGTGCAAGTATTAGCCTATATCATTTGACAGAACTCCTTTCATTGTGTTGGTTATATTGCACTGAGTTGTATATTCATTCAGGAAGGGAGAAACTTTGATCATGTCAACATGTATTACCTTTAGGTCTTTACTGGGGATATTAAACTCCTTAAAATCCTGGAAACATTTATGCACAAGGCATATAAACACATTAAGACATCCTAGAACAATTTACAAATAGTTTAATTAGTGTTTAGAGTAGCTTACCTTTAGCACATTTAATAGCCAATTTAGTGTTTGAAACCAAGCTAATTGTGCTAAACTGGACACAGGAATTAATTTCAATCACCCAGTCTCCCATTATGTGCTCACAGTTCATCAGAGGGCTCCTGAAAGATTCAGAATTCCTCAAAATGAGAAATTCTTAGGAAAAGCAGCAAAGGAATATTAGGAAATGTAGGCCAAAATGTCAACTTCAGCAGATCTTGTTTATATACCTCCAGTTCAGCTGATTTTATTACAAACCCTTTGCTCTTGTTGAGTGAGCATGACCCAACTGATATGAAAGTAGAGTTACTTGTCTGAAACCCCATTCTCACTGTACTTTGCAGCTGTGTCTTTTCATCTTCCAGTGTGGTTTTGGACAACCATAAATAGAAACTCTATGGACCTCCACCTCTGGTTTCTAGTTGTAACCTAGAGACGTTTAATGTGTAACATTTAATGTGAGCTTTTAAGTTCCACCTCTGTAGCATTGCTTGACCAATGGCAGGAATCAAGGCCTTACCTGAATATTTAAAAGTTGGTGGATGCCAACACTAAATTTTGACCACTGTTTCTGTCCTCTTGTATCACCCACAGTAGTGCCAAGTGACTGTATACACTATTTGCAAGTGCTGTAGTTTGCTTCTAATGTTTCTTCTAGACTCTGAAATCATTTATTAAGATATGATCCATATCAGAGAGATTACAGATCACTAGTCTTATTAAAATATTTGGCAGGACATGTTTGCTTTAAGCAATGTGGGAAATGTTAAGAGACTAAAGAAATGGCCTAGAAAAAAAATGAAGTTACTTCAATTAGTAAAATATTTTTCTTCTTAAGTGTTTCTAAGAATTTTTTCAAAATTATCCATTTAATCTCTTCAAGGATCTAAGGAATTCCTTCAATTACTGGATATTTCTCCTTATGACAAATCCTGCAGTACTGCCAAATGAATTCCAAATAAATCTTCCCTGGTTTTCTGTATTACATTGGTTACTAATATGATAGAATTCTATGATCCAGATCATTGCTTCAACCAGTTTACTCTCTGGTTAGCTTAATTCTAAGAGATGTGCTGGCATCAAACTAAAACTGTAGCAATACGTTACGATAAATGTGAATTACTGGTCTTTGAAAAACTTAGTCTCTGTCATTTTCCAGGTCTCACAAATTCACCTAAATGTAGGTGACATGAAGGCTACTCAAATTCATACAGGGCTCTGAGTTATCTCAAGGTCTTTACACAAGTGCAGCTAAACTTGCATTGCCTAGATTCAATGCAACAAACCTTGGAGCTTGGAGTCACAATTTAAGAATTCTGCAATTCATCAAGAAGCCGAGGCTTTGGCCATGTGTCCTCAGGTAACTGATAAGGTAATCTGTGGTTAAATTCACTGTCAAGGATATTTAGCAGGCTTTTTGGATCTGTAATTGCAGGGTCTCCTTTTCTACAGTGTCTGACATCACATTTCTTCATGATCCTGTGAAGCAGGAACATGGTACTACCCTCATTTAATGGGAGGGACTGCGACTCAGTGCTGTGCTTGACATTAACTCTTCACCCCCCACAAACAAATGTATACACTGGCCCTGCTGTGTCACTGCTGTGCTTGCTGTACCATGCCATGTTGTGCTATGGGCTGCAGCTCAGATGCCTGGAGTCATCCTGGGGTCCCTGTATTATGCCCTACCATGTAGTGTGGATGGGTGGTAAACTACCTGCCCTTGGTTGCACAGGAGGGACTGTTTTTTTCTAATGCTTGTGGGGAAACTTTGGCCCATCCATCTTTTTCCTAAGGCACTGCATAGAGTGAACCCAGACTTAATATGGGCATCCACCATGCCTGGGGGGAAGAGTCTGCCATATAATGCAAGGTTTACAGAACTGGGTTGTGTTTGGGCTTGCAGCAAGGTTGGGACAGTGCAGGGCTTTGTAGGCTGCCTTCCCTCACAGTCTGAGAGGGCTGGCTTCCTTGGGAAGGCACCAGGCTATCCATAGCCTGCCCCCTGGAATGATGCATTTCTCCACCATCTCAACAGACCTTGGTTTAATTTGAGTGCTGAGTGTTTACAGATTATACCCTCTACTTCGTAATGCTTCTGTGACAGCTGTTTTGTCCAGCTATCATTGTGATGTAAATGTTTTCAACCAAAGATTCTTGGATACCTACTAATATGGTAGAACTTCTCATGTGTTTGCTAATTTGCTATTTATTTGAATTCACAATTATTTTTTTTTCTACTCCTGTTTCAGGGTAACGCTTAATCCACTGCTCAAAACAGCATTTTCATTATCTTCATTTAAATAAATTACTAAATGGAAAGAAATGGAGCTAAGCTCCTTTAGCTTAAATTCGCTTTGTGTTTTGAGATTGAACAGTGAATATTAGAAAGCTCGTTTTCTTGCTTGCCCTGAAGCCTCACCCCTCCCTTTTTCATGCCAGGAAAACGTAACCAGAGACATCTGGGGGCTCTCTTTCTACCTCCCTTGAATGGAAGCATCTTCTGAACACCTCCTTCATGTACCTGCAGAAACCTCACTCTGTCAACCGCTAGGACCAAGGCTCTCAAAGGCTGAATAGGTTTTCATTGCCTACATTTCTGGTCTGAAGCAGACTGAGAGAAATGAGTGTTAAGTAAACGCGGTGGCAGCCCTGCCAACGTCAGCATTCCAGCCTGCGGCTCCGGAGTGGGACACTGCCAGCACAGGCTTCTGCACATCAGCTGCAGGAGGGGGGGGGGGTTACTTGTTAGCAGTTGAAAAGAAGACAGATGTGAGGTAAAGCAGGGTGTCAGGTCTAGTTTTTATGAGGCTGTTTTTTCTTTCTGTAACAAGTATGTGGTGCCTTATTGATGGTGAATGGGAATTTAATACAGTGATAAAGTAAAACCACTAACTTACCATGTCTATTTTCAGCTCCCTTTGTTCTGTACCTCTAAACATCTGTAAAAAACATGTTCAACAACACTCAGATACTTCTGTGAACTTATATGTGATCTTATTCAGCACTTCTGCAAAGAGCTGATCACCTTGCTGCATCTGCTTGAAGTCGATAGAAAATCAATGACTTTCCATGCCAGGCCTTTTGTGTGCAAAGTCAGTGCTCATAGGCTTTTTCTGTCATGAGAATTTTATGAATCTGCTGCTGCAGTTTAAAGATCAAGATTTAGGAAACACTGGTATTTGATGATAGAGGGACTCAGATATGGTGTTTCTATTAGTCAGGCTAAACTTCAAATGCCCTAATGCCCAGCTAAAAAGTGGAAGTTACACATGGAAGGATTGTGCATTCATAACACGCTAACAACAACATCAGAGTAATGTCTGTTGCAGCAGGCAGAAGAACCTGAGCAGCATGAATTATGGCTTTGTTTCCACGAACACCTAGGCATTGTTATAGACAGGAAAGTTTCTCTTTTCTACCAAAATAACCTTATTCCTTACCACATGTAGGCACTCTTATACCAGTTCAAGACCTTCTCAAGTAAAGACAGCGTATTCAGGAATGAGGATGCTCACTCAAGGAGTTATCTTGCAGTAAAGACAGTATGGGCTATGCAAATCCTTCCACCTTGGGATTTCTTCCAGTTGCTGCTCCATGAACTAGAGAGTTTACTCCTGGCTTAGCTGCTTGTCCAGGATCTTTTGCTGAGTGACACTATTTCTTTAGCTGTGCCATGCAGCTGACTTGGATGATACTCTGTTTCACTCTCACTGAGCTGATGGCTGTAGCTGCTTTGAGATGGCATCTGGAGACACTCCAGCATTATCTAGTTAAGGTACCTAACATGGATGTATTAATAATAGTGCTGTGTGTGATATTAGGAATTATGTGATAAGAGGTAAAAAGGCTTGTGATTGCATCAGTGCAGATATAACTGTAGAACTGGGAAGTTACTCAGTGCATGTTAGTAACTCAGTGCATGTGTTGCTCTGCAGCAGTTCTGAGCTTGCCCTAATAATTCACACCACCTGAAGCCATGTTTACAAATATGTGTAGAGCTGCTGGTCTTCAACTGATGGGCCCAGAGGAAAATTCATGTGCTGACTTCAGAGCCATGACTGATGGAGAAAGCATCAACTTCTTGGAAATGGGAAATAAAACATCTTTCGGAGGGCAACTTCTCTGTATGCTCAGAACCAGGCCCAATGCAGTTTAGATTTAAGGTAATGGCAGTTGTAAGTTCTTGAAAATGACTTGCCCCTCTCTTTCCCCCTTTTTACTGTTGCAAGAATTGTCACCGTGTCGTTAGGATTTCTTTACTTCTAGCCGATGATGTGGTGTTATGTGAATAGTAATTACTTTCAGTTTTGTAGTAGCTGTTTGTCAGTATATCGAAAAGAACAGCCATCGGGACACCCTGATCAAAGCAAAAAGCATGAAATCTCACATGTTGCACTTTTGAAAGCACCAACAATGAAGCTAACCTTTCGCCCTTGACTTTCTTTTAACCTGAATTTTGAAAGACAGTAGCAAACAATTCGGCTAACTTCTTAAGTGAAAGAATATTCAAACTAGCTCGATTGTAATTCAGGGTCCTTTTCAAGTGAATGGAAGATCTCAGAGTAATGCATACAAATACAGAGGCAGTGTAAGTTCATTACTTAGGAGTTTAACCATTTCACAGAGTGGTGAAATGGTTAAAAGGTTGGCTTTAAAGTGGTCACAATTAGGCTTCAAAGTTAACACCCCACCCCACTGAGATGAATGGGAGCAGTTGACATTTCTTAGTGCTATTGTTTCAGTCTGGCTTGCTATAGCTTCTAAAATAAGACAACAGTGCATCTGTTTACATTCTGTTTCTGCAAACCCAGATGGGCTGGAAACTTCATTGTTTTTTAAGTGGAAGCTGAGATTCTGGAGAATACAGCAATATCCACAGGGTATCTGTAGGAATAAGAGCTGAAAGCTGCCTTAATCACAGACTTCTCCCCTTTCCCTGTAAACTTCTCTTGCCCCGGGACAAATATGGAAACTACTGCAGGGAGGTGAGGGTGATAAAGTAATGTATATTTGAAGTACTCTTTTACATGACAAGCACACAGTAACTTCTCAACGAGTCCCTAGTGTGCAAATTCTTATAAATGGATTTGGGGTTTTGAACTTTTTCAGTAAGTAGCATGTTCTGTAAAAGAAGGTAAATGTCCAGCTTTTACTGGCCTTGGTAGCTTCTCTTATCCTCTCCTAACATAAAAGCCTTGTCTCCAGAGAAACCAGTTTCACCCATGAGTGCTTGAGACCAGGTGTTTCTTTCTGTGTTCACTTGAGTATAATCCTTTAACTTACCTCTGAAAGCGAGAAGAAATAAGATTCTTGAGAAGAATTTCTTGCATTTTCCTGCTATTTTGATAAAGCAGCAGCATTAACTGCAGTAAGATCTTAGGAGCAGGGGTGGATTAATAAAGGTGCAAGTAGGGCCAGAATTGGTAGCAGATGGTCTCTATTACCCTGTGCTTCTGTTTGCACAGGGAGTACACAGTGTCCTCTCTGACTTTTATTGAGCAGTCTGCACAGTGGCAAACTGCCCTCAGTAGCAGCCAGAACCCTATGAGAGCTCCTGTGATAAAGGCAGCCCATTAGATATGCTTAGTCTGTAGATTGAAACCAGCTGTGAATCTGTCGGAACGACTTTCTTCATTATGCTTTCATCAGGGTGGAAAGTTTGTGGTTGGTTCTGCACACACATATATATGAAACCATATATATATGGCTCTCATACATGCCAGCTCCTTTTGTATGCTGGCACCCAGAGGCCCTGCCTGCCTTTTGCCCGAAGCTTGTGCTTTGGAAGTGACATTGTGGGCTCTCCAAATGGCGTCTCCCAGATTTCAACCGCTGGTGAATCATATGGTAAAGGCAAGCATGCCATCTGTGTTTTGGCTTGTGAAGCTTATTTCCTGCCTAGCTTCAAGCAGTGTTTTCATCTGAGTAGCAAATAAAGCATCCCTGGGCATACAGAGGCCTCTAGGTTGTCTGAGACAACACTGGGACAACAACAATTCCCAGAGTGTAAACTGTCTCCTCTTGTCTTTCTCTTCAGTTCCCAAGGTATGTTGGGGGAGTGCAGCTACCTGGTCCGTAGAAGAAAGTACCTGAGAAAACCGAAGAGGGGCATTTGTTTTGAAAGCTTCTCTCATAAGTTTGTTTTCTCTTTCTATTGACAAAAATTGCTTTAAAAATAATGTTAAATCATACTGGAATAAAAAGGAATTACAATGTGATAGAACTTCTGCAGTGTGCAGCAAGAGCCACTCAATACAGCTACAAGAGTAAAGACTGTGATTTAATCAAAAAGAGGGTTAGAGAACAGTATCAAAAATGCATTTGCTATGTTTGATTCCACTTTCCATTTCCCAACTCCATTTCTGACTGTGGAATTCTATAGATTAGGAGTTATGTTTTCTGTATCCTGTCAAAGAAAATAGATATCCTAACAGACCTTTCAAACGTAGTCAAAATGACTCTTGCAAGGCTACAGTAGGTCAGTGGTAGAGCTTGGAAGTTAGGAGACTATATTTAAATTAGGAGACTATATTTAAATTAGCAAACTGACCTGCTTCCCTGTATCACAATAGCATTGTAATGTGAAGAGTTTCCTGCATAGACCTGAAGAAATATTGTTACTACTTCCCTACCACTTGTGCACTTCCCTGTTTTTTTGCCTTATATTTATACGTGATTTGGATAACAGAATTATCTGCTAGGGAATGTGAAATTCCAGGGATTCAAAGGGACAAACCTGGGCAGGGCAGGAATCCACCATCTTGATGACATAACACAAGTTCTGACAGATTAACATGTTATGAGAAATAAAGATCTTTTAATTTTTTAACATTTTGCTGTTTTATTTCTTTCAGAAAAGGAAATGGAGCCTACCATTTTGAGAGTATTTAATTCCGAGTCAATTCTGCATTTCCCTTTTGTGTATTTCTTTAGTTAGCTTATAGTTTGTATGCTGCATGCCTACTGCTCTGAGTCTCCTTGCTGGTCTGAGCTTGCTTGCCAGCTGGTGTTTGCCACCAAGCAGAAGAATCCAAGTTCTGTATGAGGAGCTTGGTCCCACCTAGAATGGCAGTCATGGTCCCCCCTGAAAGAGGATAAGGGATGCAGATGGTCATTCCTAGCTTTCATGAGAAATCCAACTGGAAAAAAGCCCAGCCAATTGAAACAAATTTTTTTCAGTTCATGAATACTAAAACTTGAATTTTGTTTTTCAAAATTAACCAATTCATATTTACTTATTCATCACAGGTTAAGAAAAGCAACATTGAATACCAAACTCCTTCATATGATAAAATTTCCACCTTTTTTTCAGTCCTCCTTATTTCTTAGCTCTAAACTACAATGACGTACAAGGATTTCCTTCCTTCCTTCCTTCCTTCCTTCCTTCCTTCCTTCCTTCCTTCCTTCCTTCCTTCCTTCCTTCCTTCCTTCCTTCCTTCCTTCCTTCCTTCCTCCCTTCCTTCCTCCCTCCCTCCCTCCCTCCCTCCCTCCCTCCCTCCCTCCCTCCCTCCCTCCCTCCCTCGTCCCTCCCTCCCTCCCTCCCTCCCTCGTCCCTCCCTCCCTCCCTCCCTCCCTCCCTCCCTCCTTTCTTCCTATTCTTCCTATTCTTCCTTTTCTCTTCTTTCTTTTTCCATGCTAGATAATGAAAACAAGTTAACCCAACAGGTTCTACATTGTGGTCTGTGGAACAGAGCTGGCTTGTAAAACTTTCTTTCAGAGATTTTATTGTTCTGGCCATGCATTTTGATTTTGTGAATGGGTATGCTTAGGCAAAAAAAAAAAAAAAAGAATACTAATCACATATGTACCCTTTGTGCAGCTTTACATTCTCATTAAATAAAAAATGATACCAGAACTGCAAAAGTAACAATTTCTCTGAGAGCTAGGGTCATACAGAAAAAGACAGGAATGGCAGCAGTCAATAAGAGAAATCTGGGACTTCAGGCATTCACTGAGGAAGAGGAAAGAACAGATGTAAAGCATAACACAGAGTATTGCTCTGACTGCACATATTTTGAGCTTTATGGAATAGCAACTGTGTTTTGGATGGCTTTTCAAGGAACAGAAAGTCAGTGGGGTTCTGGTTCATAGCAGGGACTAACAAACCAAGTAGTTATCAAATGTGACTTAAATAGCTGAGTGAAAGCTACATGATCTTAGCTGCTACATTGTCCTGAGTTCTTTGCTTTTATATTGCCTGTTGTGTTTTTATTGTTCTAAGGCTTAGTTTTTGTATCATTTGAAGATTGCTGTGTAGATTAGATTCACTCCTTGCTGGGATATAGGCCAACATTTTTGAAGTGATTGTTTCTTTTAAACACTTCAATTTTTGAAGGATCCAAACCTGAGACATTTTAGAGTATGGTACCTTGACAGGAGTGCAGAACATGTGTTTTCTAAAACCCAGGTGCCTGCATGGTGTGTCAGTATAGCCTGGGAAAAAGTTATAGAGTTAAAAGATGCAATGAAAATTCTTGTCCACTCTTCATCTTTCAGTGGCTGATATTCAGTTTGCTGAATTGAGGCAAGCAAAATTGGTTACTGCTGTGCTGGAACCCATAACAAATCCCCTGCTGTGGTCCAGGAAATGGAAAGCAAAGCTGAGCAGTATGACAGCACCCTGACTCTGCACTTCTCTTCCGTAACCTCTTGATTGTTCTAGGACTTTAGCTAAGATTTGAATGCTTTCTTCCGCTGTGATGGTGGTGAGATCCACACTGACTGTAACATACGTGAAGTAGATGTGACAGCTACAGAACATATGTATTTATATAGCCTATGCATTCCATCTTTTTGTCCATAGTATGGATGAATCTAGCCAATGAAGGGGTAGCAAGATGACAAGCTTTTTAAAAGAACACGCAGGTTGGAACTAGGTGATCTTAAGGTCCTTTCCAATCCTAATTATTCTATGATTCTATGAGCATGGGTGCTGTCAGGATGGTTGGCTTAGAGTTAACTTAATTTTTTTCTTGCTAATACAGAGCAGTGCTGTTTGGGTTGCAGAAGAAACTTCATTTAAAAGAAATAAGGCATTGAATACTACTACTACTACTAATAATAATAAATGTCCTGGAAACATTTCTATACATTTTCGTTATCTGAATGCTTATTTTTAGGACTAGATGTCAGCTGACATAAAAATGCACTTTGGATCCAAGGAAAAAAACTAATGAAGTGTAAGTTGTGAAGTTTTAATTTTAGAAGTGCAACAAAAGCTTTAAAAACAGGCTGCAGAGTTTCTGGCTGGTAAGCCACAGATGAGGGTTGTGGTGACTGAGAGGAGAGGGCACTTTCTGCATAATTATCACACTTCGGTATTTTACAATCTGATAAGTCCCACAAACATCCTCACAACTGACAGCAAAGCTGCTTTGCTGGTGTGACCAGGGACAAACAACACCAAACACTCGTTTCCTGTGGGAGGTGGCAGGGATCTCTACAGAGATTTTGTGTAACTGAAAACTTCCCCCCGCTAGTAAACCCCCAGTTTAAGCACAACTGCATGTTTTATGTGGCCAGGAGCTGACTCCATGGGAGAGAAGGGGACTGCAAAATCCACTTATTGCTCCAACCCCAGCTGCAGGGCCTCTGTGCTTCCAGACTGCCTGGGTGCCCAGTATGCAGTGTCCCATGTAATACTCTGACTGGTTACTTATGACAAATTGAATTAATGCAATTTTCCAGTTATCCCTTAAAACAAGCCCTTAGGTAACTGCCAATAGCCCCCAGAAGTTCAGAAAGCTTTGGGAGCAGAAAGGCTGCAGTACAAGGGCAGTTCTGATTTTGTTTGAGAGCTTATATCCATAAAATTGCTTTAGCACAGACTCCTCATCTCATGCCATGCTTACTGTGTGAGATCTGAAATTGTTCCCCACCATTTAATCACAAGAGCTCAGGCCAGGGAGGGAGAGGATATATAAGCAAAAATCTGAGCCCGATTTTTACCATTGTACATGTTGAATCCAAGTTGCCTGTGCCAATAGTAATCCTTCCTTTCTGGTTTGTCCTTTCTGTGTGGGTCAATGGCAACTCAGTGCCTGATGCATCAAATCCAGAAATTTGCTGAGGCTGTCATTATTCCTGGCAGCATCACATGGTGCAGATGACACTTATTTTGACTGTGGTATATGGCAAATGTATTCTCAGGGCCAGTCTTTGCTGTGGGCATGGTAGCAGTGTGTCTTCCTCCCCTTCTCTACTGCTTCCCTTTGTTGTAGGTGTGTTGCGCTGATAGGAAGTGTTATTTGTTTTCACTTTAGTTTTAACCATGTTATTGGGTTGGTTTGTTTGTTGTATTGTTTTTCCTAAAAGGATGTTTTCCTTTTTCACTAGTGATCATAGCCAGCTTCAACAGAGTTGATGGAGATCTCTGTTCCTGCTACTCTGCAGCAGATGTCCTTTCCAAAATAATTAATTTTCTTTCTATATGCTGTAGAAAGCAGGTATACCCTTTAAGGTTTGCAAAGGGAATTGGTATTTCCTGGCAGCTTTTCCTGCACAACATTTTTTATCCATCATTATTGCCCTTTCTGGGTAGTACCAGTAATAGGATGTGCAGAGCTCCTAGGTGAGCTGCCATGTTGCTCAGATTTGCTTTGGGTAAGCAGCTGTCTAGTTAGAAACCATCCCTGCATTCATGCTGGTGTATCTGTAGCTATACATGAAGTTAAAAAACGAAGGTAGATGTTGCTTTTGCACTGATGAGGAGAATTGGTGTTGCTAAGATGGGAGAGGAATTGCATCTCCGTGAGCTGTTTGGAATTTTGTCTGTTTCTTTACTTTTCCTATACCGTGCAAGAGAAATGTTTAAGAGGCTCTCCTTTTACATACTGTGTAGGAACTCGTGCAGCCCACCCATAAAAAGAGGGTGATTCCCTTATAGAGCGTTATTCCCTTATAGAAGGAAAGGCAAAGACAAATGCTGTTTGTTGAAACCACTGGTGAGATGTATACCCATGGTTTTCTTACCAGAGTGGTGCTGGCATGTGACAGAAGGGAGTACACGACTCCTCATCCTATGCCAAGGGGTATCTATTTATTATTTCTATTGGCACAGCCTGAAGTTGGGTCACATTGGCTTCCTCTGCTCAGCTATGCTTTTGGTGAGAAAGAGCTCCCTTTCTTTCATACATCCCCCCCATGAATGCCAATGGTTTGGTTCCATATTTCAGCTGCTCTGATTTTTTTTTTTCAGTTTGGCCCCAGAAAGGCCTTCTTTAACAGTTGCCTAAATGATTAAAAGTTGATGTTAGAAATGCTGCTAGCCACGCATCTGATCACTTATGTCAAATGGAATAATTTAACCTTCTTTGTTCTTTTTACTCAGTTTGAATTTAAAGTGTGCTGAGTGTCTTTGCTATACCAGAACACAGTAATTGCTGTTGTAAATGATTACTGTCATATTCCAGGAGAAACGCATCCTTTCAGGACCTACTCCTGAATTAATAGATTAGGGAAAAAGAAAAAAAAACAGACAAAACCCAACATGTCACATGAGGCTAAACATGAAATGAAATGGAGTGGGTTTGCCTGTATTCAGCTGGCTGGGATCTTAGGAGCTTTTACGGTTTCCTGTGGAAGAAATGCCACAGCTGACTAAAATAGGTTCCACCTTTTGTCTAACTCTCTAGATGAGCAGGTTAATTTATTGGTTTTGCTCTACAGCAGTATCACAGAGTTGTGAGGTGTCACTGCAGTTTGACACTTCCATAGGAAAAAATGTAATTCACTGGGTATAGCAAGGTTGGTAAATCAGTGATTCATATAAATATATTTGAAGTTAGAGACTACGAGTGCAGCTAGGCTATTGGTGCTTCTCAGTTCTACAGAAACAAAAAAGATAGAAAATACAAAGTGCTGATGATTCCATCGCTGTTTCCAAAAGCAGGACTACACATGTTGAAATAAATATGTTTATTTATACAAGTGTAACTGTATCTCAGTTTATTTATACAAGTGTACAAGTGTATAAGATTATATACACATACGTATAAAATCTTAGAATCGTTAAATGGTTACGGTTGGAAGTGACCTTAAAGCTCATCTAGTTCCAGCACCCTGCCATGAGCAGGGACACCTTCTACTAGACCAGGTTGCTCAAAGCCCTGTCCAGCCTGCCCTATACACTGAATTCTGTATTCTCCTGCTGTAAACTGAGGTCTCCATCTGACACAAACTGAGAGGTGAATTTACGGGGTAAATTCATGTTTGTATTTCCTCTCTGCATATTTTCCAAGCCTCCTTTCCCTAACCAGATCTGTATTTAGGAGCCACAGTGGAATTATTTCCCATGAGTTTCCATAATCTTTCCCTGTACCTATGTAAGACTGCTTTACATTCTGTGACTGGTTGCTCCAAGCTTCTCTCCAAGGGCTTGAAGCTCACAGTCTAAAAGTAGTAAGGTTATGCAGGTCACTCCCATTCTCTAAGGAGGCAAATCCAGCCTACATATGTATAAAAATGTATATATGCATTTCTGTACATGTTCTCCATCAGCTCTGACCTCAGTTCATGAAGTTACTAATATGCATGCCTTATACTACACATCTATGAATGTGATAAACATATGATAAAAACTAGACATGGGCAAAAATGCCTTGCAGAATTTTTGGTCTGAATAACTTGATTTATCCCATACGAATGCTTACAGTGTGGCAACTGAAGTTCGTTCTTCTGCTACCCTAGGAAGCGGTAGCTGCTCTAGGAAGCCCTCCAAGCTTTCCATAACCAGACGTGCCACTAGTAATCTTTCCAAAATGTGATGCCAAAGGAGCTGCAGCTGGTTAAAGGCTACACAGGGCAAAAGTGCTGTTAGTGGCTAATAAAGGCTAATTCTTTTGCAAGCAAAATTAGCTTGCTTCACTAGCTTGTTATGACTTGAAGTGTCTGGCCATTGACCTATGCATCTCGTTCATTTGTTGCTTTCAAACAGATTGCACCCTGACTGGCAGTTTGTCCAGACAGGAAAAAAGTAGCCCAAATAGTGAGAACAAGAGGACTTCAGTTTGTGTCACTCTGGGACAGTAGTAATCCATGCAAACAGCCTTAATAAGCATATGAGATGAACCCAACAAAGAATGTGTGTGATACAGGTCCTGGATCAGGGTACTAATCTTCTTTAAATCACTGGTTCATAATGCATTTCTTTGCTGCCTCCCACTTACATTATACCTGGCTACCTAAAAGACACAAACATCCAATAACTGGTTGCAGCAAACCTAAATAGTTGCTAGAAGCCTAGCGTTCAGCACACTCCAGATCATCTTGTGATGCTCTCAAGTGATTTAAGCTGCACCAGAATAGCCTTGTGGATGTGTATTTATTTTTACTCCCTGATATTTTGGGGTAAATGCCACATCAGAGTGTTTTTATTATGAAGTTCCTGTTCCTGCACAATGCAGCTGTACCTATTCTAAACTTCTTCATCAAAGGGGGACTATTTCCTTTTTTTCTTAATCTCAGATCAATTTACTGAGAGCAGTTGTCCCTGACTTCCGTAAGCTTGCCTTGCATAAAAGCATTTTTAAAGCCTTCCCTACATCCTTTCTTTCCTTAGAACATACTTACAAATGTGTGTGCAGACACATAAATGTGCACATACACACGTGCACATGCGTATTTTAATCAGTTTTTGCTTCAGTCCTGCGGCCTTATGTGTACTCAGATGGGCAAAGAACTGGTGGAAAAGGTTACTGCCAGACAGCAGCAAAGCACATGGTTCCTCATGTACTTCTGGTGCTTCCAAAGGGTTTTTAATGCCTTCTTTATTTATGAGATGGTACAGATTTCCGAACTCAGTGATAATACAGAAGGGATGAATGTGCACAAAAGGTCATGACTGATTACTTTTTCACTGTGGTATTGTTTTTGTAGGTGATTTGAGACTCACTGTTAATACAGGTCATCAAGAGTGAGAGGCTGGTGATGTTGCTGTTTGTGCAATTAAATCCTTGAATGCTGTTCCTGGATTCAGAGTTCATAGAAACCACATGGAAATATTGGCTTATGTTGTTGTTAGGTAAATTCTGGCTCCCAAACTTTTTTTATTATTTAACAGTTAAAAGAAGATCTTGGACTAATGAACGAGTGAGCTTGGCTTCTGTAGCATGCCTGTGCCAGTGGTTTCTTTGCATCTGAGACTGTTGTGAAATGCCACCACCGACATTTTGGTATAGGGGAGGAGAGTAAAATCTCCTAAATGAAGACCCATAGGTCCAACTCATCAAATTGTCTTTGGATTAGCCATGGTTGGGTCCGGCCTGGATTCCTAGCCCTGAGAGAGGTTGAGAGGTGCTGGGAGAGAGTAGTATAAATGCTCTTTGCTCAATGAGGATCTCAGGTAATTATGAATAATGAAAATCCCAGTGTTTTCACACCAAAAGGCACTTTTCTCACACAGAATAAAAAGTAAATGCTCTTTGATCCAGTGGTAGAGCTTGTGAGACCTGACTTGAAGTGTTGTGTGCAGTTCTGGTCCCTCAACATAAAAAGGACATGGAACTGTTAGAACAAGTCCGGAGGAGGGCCACAAGGATGATCAGGGGACTGGAGCACCTCCCATATGAAGACAGGCTGAGAAAGTTGGGGCTGTTCAGCCTGGAGAAGAGAAGGCTGTGTGGAGATCTCATAGCAGCCATCCAGTATCTGAAGGGGGCCTATAGGGATGCTGGTGAGGGATTATTCATTAGGGACTGTAGTGATAGGACAAGGGGTAATGGGTTGAAACTTAAACAGGGGAAGTTTAGATTGGATATAAGGAAGAAATTCTTTACTGTAAGGGTGGTGAGGCACTGGAATGGGTTGCTCAGGGAGGCAGTGAATGCTCCATCCCTGTCAGTGTTCAAGGCCAGGTTGGATGAAGCCTTGGGTGATACGGTTTAGTGTGAGGTGTCCCTGCCCATGGCAGGGGGGTTGGAACTAGATGATCTGAAGGTCCTTTCCAACCCTAACTATTCTATGATTCTATGATTCTATGATGAGGACATACTGAAGAACTGTGAAGAAAGAAATCTCACAGTTTGGTAAATGATAAACTTTGCATGTTGAAAGGATAATGAGAAGTTACAGAAGAGAGATTTGTAAAAACCAGGATGGTAGAGAGGAGAATCGGAGAACTGGAGTTAACACTGGGCCCAGAATAAAACCAGCCAACCAGAAAAGCATTTGTGAAAAGAAATTGATTGCCGGGGTTCAGGAGAAACTAGTGCTGAAGAGCCCTCCTCTGATTAGATACCACTATAGTTAGAACAGCAGAAAGGCATCAACACTGCTGAACCTGCTAAGACTGCAGGTGGCAGCCATTTCTCTGAATTTCAGAGATAGAAGTATTAGTATCATGTATTACTAGCAAAGACTGGTAAAAACACATGTAAAGATAGGCCTGACTGAAAAGCCAGAATAGTCAGTTACTTCGTGGATCAAAGAGTTTCTCCGTAAGGAAGTAAAGAAGTACTGACATAATGTAGCATGTGACAATTTCCTGCCCCCACCATCATCCTTCCTGTCAGTTTGTGTCCCCTGGTATAACAAATCCCAATTTTGAGTCCAACACAAGGGGTGGTAGACTGAGATCCTTTTCATCTTTTTCCCATTAAGGACCACACTGTGGCTAGTAGTGTTACCTTCCTCTCTCCTATGCCAGTTGAAGAAGTCCAACTCTTTGTGAATATTCTTGATGTGCTCTGCTGTTATCACTGTACCTCCATGGTTTTGGTCCTTCTTGGTACCCTCTTATCAAAGGCAAAGTGCTCTCAAACCATTGTTTTGCTTCTACTATCTCCCTGTTTTCTCTTCTAGAGTTAGAGCTCTACATGTGAACTTTTTTTCCTGTGCTTTTCTATCTTTAGTTTGTGGAGTTGGTTTTGTGCAAAAAATACCACTGTGCTACAACAACAGCTGGCAGTGGTGCAGTTGCCCCAGTGCTAGGCTGATATTGCAGTCAGTGCTGAGGCATTTCAACTTCAGTGCTTTGAACTCCTTTGCAGAACAAGTTTCCTGATTTGCCTTGTTAGCACTAATTTGCTTTGTAATCTGAGTGCAATTGCTCTGTCGGTAAGAGCTAGAGCAACTAGATTTCTGCTTTTCCCTAGCATAGGTAAAACAGCAGTGACAACCACCTCTTCCTGTTTTTTCCTTGTCAAACTTCCTAGAAAAATGTGTATTTAATTGTAATTTGCTCTCTGTGATCAGCAGAAATAACTCAGCTTTTAGTATCTCAACAGCATCTCTATATTTAATTCTGTATGTGTCTAAGGCCTCACTGCTCTCAGACAGAGTAATTGTGTATTGCAGTTAAGTTGAATACATGCAGCAAAAATGATCACATTCATAGTATGTACAGTTAATTCCCCTTTCATTTGCTGCTTCATCTGTTTTGTTGATTTAAACCAACCAAACAAAAAACCCCTAACACTTCCTTTTGGCAAAATAACATGACTTTCTGGGGAAGGCTTGCCTTGTGCATCTACTGTATCACACTGAAGCTGGCTTTGAATTCTAGGCAGAGAAACAATTGAACAATTGGCTGTCAAAATGCTTCAAAAGAAACCACCAAATGAGCAGAGCATAAATCTGGGAACAGCCTGAGACTGGGAATACGAGACATACGCAATATGTAATATGAGTCTTGTAGTCTAACCTCCCCTATTTCCACCCTGGTGCTAAATATACTGCTGACGTCCTTGCAAGAAAACAAATGCACTGAGCTGGAACATCGGTGTTCTTGGCAGGGCAACGGGTGCCATTAGTTTAAGGTTTGTTTCATTTCAGTAAATTTTCTAAATAGTACATGGAAAAGAGAGGCCAAATCCTTGTAATTGTATTTGTGACAGTGGTTGTGAAGTTGGTCAAATATCAGACATCTTAATCAAGTGTTTATTTTTAAATCTAGCATTTCCAGTTTTTAATAGAAATAAAACTGCCTACTTTCAATGCAGGTACATACTGTGCTCTCAGGAACTCTTACTGCGGGTTAAGAAAAGTCAGACTTGCATTTGAAATGCATTAATAACTGTTGTAACGTAAGAAGGTCTTGCCAAAATGTTTAAATTGCCTTGCATCAGATAAGTGAGCAGTACTTTGCTAGCCACTGATGTATTTTATGCAGGAGACAGATAACCATCCCTCTGTGTCCTGGAATGAGACTTTCCCCACTGTTGGTCAGGTTGTAGTTTGTTTTTTCTTACCTCTAACCTCAGGGAAATAAAAATGGTATGTTAATTCCGGAATATAATTATCCCACTTTTCCAGATTTCACATCTTTCACCCATCACTACATTTTCTGTTCCATTTTATAACCATGCTTGGTTATGCCCAGACTTCATTTTCTGGGACATGTGTGATTTGCCAGCTTGCACTTCTAGCACTGTTGATGGAGAAGAGGAAACCCATGCAGTGTTGTAAATGGCACCTCTTCAAGGGTTTGCAGCTTCTGAAATGCTGCACTAATGACAGCACTTTTGTTTTAAACTTTCTATGCCACTCTGCTTTGGTTTATATTAGCTGCAGAGGAATGGTTTCTCTTAAATACTTTGATCCATCTTTGCAGCAAGCTTTTCAGGATCTCTTTCAGAAATTCTTTCTGTTGCCATTCAATAGTTCAAGTCTCTTTTTATAGCTTTTCTCTCAGAATTTTCTGGTTGCTCCATTGATAAATGAAGTATTCTGTGGGTTTTCAAGTATTAATATTGGTTGCAAGTTGCTTATGAAATCAGGTAGGTTTAGTTAATATGAGTTATCTCAATATGTTTTAGATAAATACTAAGTTTCACTAAATAATCATGTGTCTCACAGATGAATAATACTTTTAATAGTGGTTATTTTTTTTTAATAAGGCCTAATGTGCCACCCCAATGCACATGGATGCCTAACATCTGAATCTGATGCAGACATGTGCCATATGTCAGACATGGTGGGTGACAGCTTGTGTGTGGGAGCACCCACATCGGGTTGTGTCTTGTGCCCCTTTCTCTCCAGAGGCACAATCTCGAGCGGCAGTGGAATGATCATGTTGGAGTATCCCTCTCCCTGGCCTCTGTGGGTGACAGCTCTCCCTCTTCAGAGATCTCTAAGGGGATTACAAGAGCTGTGTACTGACTGTGTCCGGCGGATTGGGATCCCACCTTAGGGTGAGGAAGCAATGCATGAGAGCAGCATTGCTGTGGTGTGAATTAGAGGGAGGACATTAGAAGTGTACGTCTTTTGTGTGTGAGGCCAGATGGGCTCTATAAAGTTTGGGAAGTGATACTTTCTGCTGATATTTCCATTCTAGGCCCTACAGCAGGTTTACCCTTGGCTGACTCCTTGTGATTCTGTGTTGGAGTTTCTCCATCTACAAAGTCAGGGGTAAAGGATCAAATATCTTGAGACAGGAGGATGAGAAGAACCATGGTTATTGTGATTATACTGCTTGCTGTTAATATCAAAAAGAGAGATACCATGTTCTTACATTCAGAAAGAATCAAATGCTGTGAAATTAGTGGAATTGCAACAATAGCATGAGGAATGTGGGTAAAATACCATCATGACATGGCTTGAGTTAGAAATACTATATTTTTTGCCACATATTAGGAACCACTAACTTCAGTGGCTACTGTAACTGATTAAGAATAGCATGGGAATCTGTTTCAATATCTGTGATTTAAAAATATCTTGGAATGTAACACTGGAAAAAAAAAACCCAACATATTTCCTGAAATCCCCCTCAGTGCCATTTGGTCACTGTCTAGTGTCTGCTTTTCCTTTTCCTTTTTCCATTATTTTATACACTGTTTCCTCCTTTTCCCACAGAACTGACATTTGTCAGAGATCACTGAAAATCAGGTCTGTACCTATATATACTTTGCCTTTTTTCCAGAGAGAATGTTGAGCATTTCAGGGAGAAGCAGCTCTTTGTCTCCCTGATTCCTGTGATATGAAACAGTGAGGAAACTTCAGATGTTTCCTGCATGCTTCTGTCATGTCTATTGAGTTTTGCTTTTTTTCCTTAAATATTTGACCATTACAGCTGATAGGTTCTGAAGAAACACTCTAGGTTTTTTACAATTCTTATGGTCTCCAAGTGCATTAAGCACTTAAACTTAGCTTGACTAAGCTGAATTGAGGCTTTAAAAGTAGAATCATCTTCCATTTTGTAGTTAGGAAATGGAAACTGTAGAGCAACAACTATAATTGTGGCTACTTTTCTTCATAAACAACTCAAGCAGCTTTAAGTCACTGACAATATCATTTCTGCCCTGTGGACTTGAAAACTCAGTGAAATTTTCCCATGCCACAGAGAAGAACAGAATAGCAACAGTTCTGAGCCCAGTCTCCAGCTCTGACACACAGGTTTTCTGTGGCTTAGAACAAATTATTTCTTCCTCATGTGTTTTAGCTCACTCACCAGCTGCATGAGGCCTCTGAGGTGTATGAAAAAGATCTCCATCGGGTCTCTGCCTGCTTCTGTGGATGCCAGTGAGATTTTACCATAGACTTAAATGGTCAGTTAGGTTTAGACTAAACTCTGTAAAAATCCCATCTATAAAGAGCTTTGTGAATTTAAACTATTGTCAGCAGTTGAAGTTAGTAACTGCATGTAGGTTTCCATATTAACAAGGTTTCCAGTCTCCCTGACACTTCACTCAGTTTAGAACTTGATTCTCCTGAGCTGTACCAGGAAGCATTTAGGCAATTAATTTAGTTGGCTTCCTTTGATCCACCTGAAAACATACTTTCCACCATCCTCAAAGCCGTGTCAAAAAATCAGCTCATGCCTGAAATGTCACCATATTTAACTGGTTTAGTCTGGAGATGACAAGGTCCAGTATCCCTGAACCTCCGAAAGCACTGAAGTTTGGTTTTTTTTTTATATATTTGTTATGTCTATTCCCTCTGTTTAATAAGGGATTCTAGTTTGAAAACCCTTACTGCCCTTAAATGTAATATGGAAGTAGGATCAAGTACTATTCAGATACCAGACAACAGGCTGTTGACTCAGTAGGACCATAGCAGTGACCATCCCTTCTCAAGAGCACTGTAAGCCCCCCAGCAAGGTGTCTGGTCAGCAAGTGAGGAACAGCATGGTATCTATTCCATCTCTGCTGCTGAAATGTATACTGGCAGGTTGTCCCAGGACCTGACAAGTTCAGCATCTACATATCTGTCTATGGACACATGGTGAGTGGACTATCCTCCCCGTTTGATGCTGCATCTCTCATACATCTTCCTAAAGTTTGTGGTGGGTACCCTATTGCTTTGGAAGACTCATGTGGGTAGCTCATATGGCCAGAGGGCTGGTTACAGCTATGCAGACAGTCCCCAGTTGCTTCCTCAAGCTCATCGTACTTTATTTTTGTTGAACTCCAGCCACCGTGCTCTGGCCTGTGTTTCAGTATTCTGGTACTGGCTAAAACAGATAAACCTGAATGATAACTGGTCTCCTGATGTCTTGCTAGGTCCTAATGTCCATGCAAATGTTTTATGCTGGAATGATTTCTAAGTGGCATTCCTGTAGACTGCACATGAATGGGAATGGTTCCACCAGAGAACAGGCTTGTCTGACTACTTCTATGAAAGACTGCAGTTGCAGGTTTCAGATAGCAAACTAGGTATTTGGCATCCTACAGGTATCATTCAGTAGAAGATGCAAATCTAAATTAAAAAACAGAAGTTCAAGCAAGACAGAACTTTTCTCAATGTTAGATTGAATCTAGTGGCTTTTCAGCCTGGAAGCAATGTTGCTGAATGATTATGTCTAATGTAGTAACGCTTAGTATCAAATTATTGAGCAAACAGATGGAGACACAACAAACTTTTATAGCCTCAAGAAAAGTTCCAAGTTCAGTACTCTGATTTTGGAATCTTGTTCTCAGTATTAGGAAAACAATTCTCCTGGATGGACCTGGTTGCTTGAAAACCTCTGTGATTTTTAATAAGGTTATTTTTGACATCAGAACTTCAAAAGCCGAAATGCTGTAAGGTGCTGGAATAAATGAGTGTGCAGTCTTTGGTCTTTGTGGCTTTATGGAATTACTCAGACTTCCTTTATTTAAAAAAAGAACCACATTTCCCACGTCCTGAAAGTGACAGCCCTATAGTGAAAGGAAGAACTTGATAATATGGTAACGGTCAGATGCAGAAGCAAAGGTTCCTTGAATACCCTGATCCAGATGCACATGCGGGGGTTAAAGAGTTCACAGCTCAGAGGAAATGGTAAAGTGGCTAAAAGCTATCTGGCAAACAAGGTCAGGACTGAGGCTATTGTCAGTTTTCTAGTCAGCGGCCATAACTATCCTACACTAAAACAACTTATTTAGTAGTCACTGTAAGCAATGAATGCCCAGATGAAACAGTTCCTTTATAATTGGAATTGGCTGAGTTACTTTTCATGGTTGGAATTAACTAGAGAAATGCTCAAAATTATTTGAATGGTCTTGGCATATTTGGTGCTGTGTAACTACTGACAAAACATGAAAGATTACATGGTAACAAGGAAGATGTTTGCCAAGTTAGTAGTGTGAGAATGCCTTGGCAAATTAGATTAATGACTGCATGGGGGACACTCTGGTACAGATCCTGCTAGTCATATGAGCATGTTTGATGAGAATGAGATGTGTCCGGAAGCTTGAATAAACACACTCTCAACCAAGTGCTCATCCTGTTAATAGAAGCGACTCCCAGAGTCATACCACCGTGATTCGTCTTTCCGTGTGTGTTCATACATCCTGTCGCTTGATCCATGAAGCTGCAATGATCGGTTGAGGCACTTGTAGTCAGTTGCTTGCAGAGACTTAGGGCAAATATTTGTTTAGTGGAATTACTAGAAGCTATCAGGTACTTACTATGTTTGATTTAATGATAATTGAAATAATGACGATGAATAACCAACACAGGGCTAGGTCCACCAAAGAACATCTCTGTTCTAATGTACCTAATGAAACTTATCCAGTAAAGATGTTCTGGACTGTGCCAGGACTGTGCCTGGGCATCTAGGATGGGAATGCACAAAAGTGTGCACATACCGAGGAAGAAACTGCTAGCAGACTTGTTTGAAAGAACATCCTGTTTCATCTTTTTGCTGATTAGAAGTAGTGTCCTCAACTGTTGTCTCAATGATAAGCATTGTTCTTTTTGCAGCACTGATATTTTTCAGCTCTACAAACTGTTACATTTTCTACTCTGATGAAAGGTCCACTAGACATTCATCTAGTGGATGATGAAGGTACACTAGATATTCATCTAGTGTAACCATTTATACAACGTAATCCATAGAAATATACACAATGAGAACTTTAGTCTTATTTATGGTTATTTATGGTCATGGGCTGAAGTCCTGTAACTGTTTTTCGATATTGCATTTAAAAGAAATTGGCTAAATCTTAAGCTCTGTGAGAAAAGTGATGGTAGGGGCAAAATAAGGCCCACAGGACAACAGTAAATTGAGAGAATTAATCACACTAGTTCCAGGAAGTTTAAAGCAACCTCTTTTTGTCCACAATAGAAAGGAAATGAAAAGGAGATGATACCTGATTATTCTCAGTAGTTAACAAGAAAGAAAGAAGAAAGAAAGTTGGCCCTAAGCATTGTGAGGGGAAAATTAGAATTATATATGAAGGAAAAGTCTGTAAACATAAGAACTCATAGCCAAGTAAACCAGCTGCCAAACAAAACTCTGGAATCAGCACCGGTGAAGATATTCAGGGCTCTGCTAGACATCCATCTATCAAAAAAGTATAAAGAAATCAGCCCAGCCACAATGTAGGAATAATCCAACAGAGTTCCCTGTCAAATTTCTACCCCAAATAGTGTATGATTTAGTTGGAATGGAAAAGGAAAGCACTTTGTCTTGCTGCATATTTCACTGATATAATTTTAAAAGACTAATTCTTCTGTCTTCTATAAAAAGTTTCACTGATATAATTTAAAAAGATGAATTTTTCTGTCTTTTAGAAAAAGTATTGCTAACAACTTTAAACAAATAAGGATTTTTTGAACTGATGTGTGTAGCCTTTGCTGCAGTTTCAGACATATCGATCCTAGCTCAGAATGTTTTTATATTTTCTTTAAATTAAAAAGAAAAAAGTGCCTCTTTCAAATAAAAAATAGCTCTTAGAATTAAAAATTCTTTCATAACACCTCTTCCTAGCAATTTTCTAAATGTTATGAAATTACTCAGTACAAGCCTGAGGAAACACCATGCTGTATGAGAGGTATGAAGAATGGTAAGACAGGAGGATCAAGATGATTATAATGGTATAGTTAGCTTTTTACCTCTATGTCACAAATTCAAGTACAGGCCAAGAGGGTTATTTCTCACTCATTTATTCTGAGGTACTGTTCAGATGGGTTGTAATGATCTAGTTCTAGTAGGTAGGTAAGTAGCACTCATACAGTACAGTGTTTAAGACTGAATTGAGCTGACAGTCTAAGACCACAGTTCATTAAGAACTGGAGTTCAGAATTTTAAAGGTATTTAGAACTTTAACATTCAAATAGTTGCCTATTACTAATTTTGAGGAGTTTGAAAGCGCTCACTCTGAGCTGGAGTAAGTGGAGTGGAGGTGCCTAAGCTTTTGACAGAAAGCTTAGTATGCATTTATCTGGAACACTGAACACCTTTAAAATTACAGCCTAGCACCCTCAACAAATTTTTAATGAAACTCTGATTCACTACTTTTTAATGCAGCCTCAATAAACCTCTGATTTCCCCATTGTTTATGCCAGCACCTACTATAAAAAAGAAGACAGATGAAAGTTTGTTAGCTTTCATGTACACTGCTGCAAGCATACTCTCCTTTCACAGCAGTGTCTTCCAAAGCCTCAGTCATATCAGAGACAGCAGGCTAGCACAAAGACGAAGCAGATAATACTGTTTTAAAGAGGTTGTTTCAGAAACAGGATTAGCCTTAAATAACAAATGAATCTTCATACTGATTGAGGGAGTACTGATTTTCTGCAGAAATGTAGAATTCAGTATTTGCAGCATAGGACCATTCAGACCTTGCATTCCTTAACTTATACTGTAAAATTAGTGCTAGTTTCTAAGAAATGCTCTAGGGTAGATCAAAACTAAAACCTTACAAAAGTAAGTCTGCCATGTTGTCACTCTGCATTATGAAGATGTGTCACATGATGGAAGGGAAGTATGAACATCTGCTATCTGATGTATACAGCCGAAAAGGGAAAACAAAGGGTGAAGCCATCAAGCCACATTAGCCAAAGTAAAGAAATAATGAACAGTGTAGTGCTGGAACTGTAAAGAATCAGGCAGAGATTACACTTCTGTGTGGAACTGTGCTTGCTTTTTAGATGTGAAAATTTAAATGTTGATAGTAGAAAATAAAGCACATTGGGCACTGTTCATCACAGAAAATGTTCAAAATGCTGCATGGATAAGGCAATAACCATTTTGTGTATAAAAAAAAATGGTATTTTATATGTCACTTGAAACCGGTCTGCAAACAACATGACTTATAAGCAAGGCAATGAACTGCTGCTGGATTCTGTTTGGGCTCATATACATCCTGTGCCCTCACACGCAGCTTCTTGCAACAGCTCCAGCAGTGTCACTGACTGTGCCACAGCTCTCACTGCTGCCCCAGCACCCAGCACACGCTTCTCAACCATCACAGGAAACAGGTCCTGCATGTGCTGCTCATCACCTCCATCATCTCTTCTGAATGTTTCTGTGAAACCACATGTGCTCAAGTTTGTCAATAGGGACATCAGATAAGATGCCAGAAATATTCACCATTGGAAGACCTTGCCTTTGAATGTGGCAGAATCTCTGAGAGAATATTCTATGAGAAGACTTGTTCCTGCAGTTGGTAGATCACATTTACCCAGGTTTTGCTCTTTTGGTGTTGACACACTTTCAGCTACACAAAAGATGAGACTTACCTGTGCATTTTAAGTCAAAGAGGACATTTGGAAACAGTCAAATCAGGTTATCATGCAACGGGAGCTTTTATAGCTGACCATTCAGGCATGCTGACTGCTGAGCTAGCTCTTAGCAAGAATGTGCAAGTTGTGCTCTTTTTACTTGTTGTTTGTCCAGCTCTGGACTTGTTGGAAGTAATTAATTTACGCTTACATATACAGGTATGAATGTAGAGAATTTAGAATTTAGAGGAATTTTCTGAAGTTAATGAAATTCTCACAAGACTTCCATTGAGGAGGGAGAGAGAAAACCTTGCTGAAATCAGCTTTGAATGGGCTTTAGAAAAAAAAGTCCAAATGCATTTGACATTTCCCTCAAAAACCCTCAGGTTTTTGCCTCCAGTGAGCATATTTCATTATCCTCATCATGCCACCTCATAACTTTTTTTTTACTTTTCAGATTTCAGCCATTTGTCTGGTTCACTGGGTTTCATTCCCTGGTTTTCAGCCACTGCCCTTTCCCAGTTTTCACTCTTTACAATTTGCACATTTGCTCACCATCTGGCTTAACCCCAGTGTTTCCTAGACAAGGACACTGTAGTCAGTCTTGTGAAATCCAAACCCCAGGCAAAAGGAAAACTACAAAACCTCTACAGGGCAGACATTCTCATTTCTGTGGGAGAGGCACCTACATTGCCCATAGCAACTTTCAGAACAGAAACCGTATCTTCAGCAGTAAGTTATCTTCTCAGCCAACCTACTCTTTTCCCAAGACTTTTTCTCTCAATTTACTGGAGTTACTGCACATTTGTTGTGGTCAAGAGAAAGTTTGCCCAGTGTGTGTGTGTGTGTGTGTATGTATGTGTGTATATATGTAATTACAGAGCTTCAGAGTAGAACATAATTTAAGAAACTGTTTATAAAAATGCTTGGAATAAATTAGATTGAGAACAGATTTACTGAAGAAATTAGGAAGTCATTCCAGTGTTCTTTTCTGTTCTAAATAACATAGTGCAAGTAAATCTCTAAGGCAAACTTTGGGACAAAGACATTCCTTTGAAAAGAGACCACAAGATTCCTAATCTTCTAAATGGAGAAAACAAAAAATTGGTCTCAGTCTGGGACTCTCAAATTGCTGATTCTTTTGAACAATATGAACAAGTTCAGAATTTTGTCCAATGTATTCATCCTTGAGTGGAAAGAAACCAAAATTCTGTGTGCTCTGACTGTCTCATAGGAGCTGAACAAAAAAGAATTCCTCTCTTTCTTTTTTAAGTTTGCTGGTTTCCAGAGTTTCTAAATGAATTCTTTTAGGCAAGGCACTTTGAACTGTGTATCTGATTTTCCCTGAGAAATTAGGATCTAGTTGCACAGTTCAGTGGTTTGAAGACAGATACTCTTTTATTTCAGGAACCTAAATCTAAAGGGAACTGCATAGGTACAATTCTCTTGTGCTTGCACAGAGTGAGGACTGAAGCTAGGTCTCCACACCAATACAGCCATCAGCTTCTAAAACTCAACTTTTATTTTTCATCATTTGTTCTATTTTGTTGCCTCACCTGACTTAACAGGTATTCCTGTGTGTCTTCACAAGAAGAACCATATCATGGTCCTGTTCTGACAACATAGGCTCAATGAAATGAAGAGGAGGAGCAAGTTTTCTGCTGTTGCCATGCTATACAATACCATGCCATGGAAAAGTAAAAATATAGTCAATTGCTTTTTCTGCTTGATAGTCACAAGATTAAAGAGGTGAGTATATGTAATGATACTTGGGGACAAGTTATAGAGACAATAATTTCCTATCCTGTTACATCCTCTCTGAAAAGCAGCATTTATTGTCTGCTTTCAGTCTCTAACTGAGGTTGTATGGCATTTAAATGCTAAAAGACAGTCATGTAAGAAGCAGGTGACATATCAGATGTGCTATCTTTGCTTTACAGTGCTCCCCAGTGAAACCCGCAATTTTACTTTGGTTTAATAAGCATGCATAACCAGAAGAGTAGGAGCAGACCAGCTAACATTAGCAGAGAGCAGTGTCTGATAGTAATTAGATCCTTAGAATTTTGCAGTCTTAGAACTGGGTTTTTGTTGGTCTTTGACCTTCTAAATTGGTGGACTTTTCAGTCAGCACTGTACAGAGAAAAGTCTTGCGAATGGAAATTCTTGTGTCAGTTAACAGATCAGTTATCAATCAACAGTCTTAGCAGGGTGACTTCTAAAAGATGTCAGATGTAAATCAGCAATCTCTGGTTTTAATCACAGTGTGAATGTGGAGGTTCATTTTGAGTCCCAGTGAAGAACTTCGGAGCTGGAGATCACCACAAGTTTGAATGGATTTTTATGTTCATTTTGCATGTTTCCAGGGTATCTAAGATATAGCTTATAATAATAGTAGGTGTTGTCTGTTTCTCTCTGCATGTGGCAAGAAAGTAGTGTGGTCACACAGCTACGCACTATTTACATGGTGTCAACAGTCAGCAAGTGGGATGGCAGCGAGCCAGATTAAATCATTTCTGTTTTTAAATACAGAAGCTGAATGATTATGCTGTGTCACACTTGAAGACACTGGAATCTGGCAAATCAACAGCAGCTATGTGTGTCAGGCTCATCTGAATAGCTGCTCCTCCCTTGCCCCCCAAGAAGGAACCAAAATCAATGAAAGTCAGTGAAACTATATCAAGTTGATTTTTTGCTTCCTCCCCACTCCCCCAAAGCAGAGAATGTTTGCTTTTGAGAATGGGTAACCACTCTACAGTGTGCCAGTTTGCCATTAATCTTTGTTGTCACTGTGATAAATCTATCTGGTTTGATTACTTTCTTTCATTTTTTTTTTTGCAGAACCTAGCACAGCATGTCCATAATTGAGTGGTAAGTGTATTTGTAAGAGGTAAGCACATTATTTAGAATGGATGCTTTAAGGATTTGAAGTCTCCTAAGAAAATCTAGGAGTAGCGTTCTCAGTCATAGCTTCTTGTGCACTAGCTCTGATTTCTGTATCACCCCTAGAGCTGTTTTACTTTTCTAGCTGGTGGAAAATTCACTCAGCAAAATAAAACATGAATAGTTTTCTGTTGGTTTAGTAACCCAATTTGGTTCTCCAAGTAAGCACATGAAAATCAGAGAAAGTGGAAAGAAGGGAATGTGCCTGCATGACAGGGAAGGAAGGGTACAGGGGGAAGTGAAGGGAGCAGCACTGTTAGATGAATTCATCCATACTGTGAAACCTCACCCTAGAATGGCTGATGCACAGGGAGGAAGCTGTTAGAAGGTTGAAAGAAGCACCCAAAGCACTGGAATTCTTTTTACCTTGTCTTCATAATACCCTTTTTATGAAACTAGAGCTCCATATGCTCATAAAAACCTTTGTGTTTTCTTTTTATTTTAAAGGCTAATGCAACCGTTGGAGTCTGTGCACAGTTCTTTCAAGTTAAATGCTTAGTTCAACACTTCTATTTCCTGGTAGAAAATATTTTATATGAAAGCAACTTTAGCCTTTCATAGGGCTCATTTGCTGTTACGTTTGGTATCAGCTTTCTAAAAAATGCAGTCTGCATTTGGTGTATTATAGGTTCTGGTTTTAATATTGGTTTAGAAAAAAAAAAGATTCATATGCCATAAGTCAGTAATAAAATATTGTGCCAGAATTCTCTCTATACACGAATTCACCCTGTGAGCAAGTAGTTTAAAATAAATTTGATCACTTAAAGCCAAGACTTGGTCTCAATTTATCCAGGAACCAGCTGGTAACAACATATTTAAGTCTTGGTCACAGGAAACTGTTAGGTTACCTTTTGTAGATAACTACAGTCCTACAACTCCTGAAGCACAGGGAATATCAGATGGACATGGAAAGTGTTGAACGCCTACCATATGCACGTAAAGAAGGATAATAAAGATGGAAGGCCTGAAATGGGCTTTAATTCCTAATTTTCTGCTTTTGATTTATCAGCTGCTTCTGCATTTCTGCAATATTGCTTGGCCTAAAATTAGGTAGAAGATGCTTGAATTGCTTAATTTGTTCAAATCAATCAAACTTAGGCTTCCCTCTCTCTTAGTGTAACAGATGATAAATGTAAAACTTTAAACTACTTTCTTCCTTTTCAGCATTATTGTGTGTTCATTTCTGAAGCACTGACTGCTCAAACAGTCCACTGAAGCAGGCAGCTCCCAGCCTCGTGTCACTGTTATGGAGGTGCTGCAGTCATAGTGGAATGGGCACTGAATTGGTACAGCTGTATTAAGATGACTTTAAACCAGAGCTAGGACTGATCTGGTTGGGTGTAAGGTCATAAAAACATAGCTCAGGTGCTTCTGGGACCTTAACAGCTTCTCTGGCTAGTGCTTCAATGTGCTGTGAGACTATCTCAGTTGCCAGGTTTCCTCAGGAGTCTCTGCACTGTGGTCCGTTGCCATGTAGGGGTGTTTTCTGGGAATTATTCTCCACAGGACTTCTGTGTTCAATAAGTACCTCTTACAGAAAAAAGGCCCTTCAAACAGGCCTGGCCAGGAGTGAGACAATAAAGGCTAATCCTTTGTGCTGCTGAGCCTTACCTTTCTAATAAAGGACTCAGAACTTATAAGAGTAAAGCTTCAATGTACAGATTTACAGAGGAAGGGCCGATAAGAGGGTTGTAGCCCACCCAGTAAGACCACCTGGTCTTAATAGATGCTAGCAGTCAGCCGTTGTCTGACACACTCTTTCCATAACCTAACCCTGTTCCAGGGAGTGAGATTTCCAAAGATTCTACTGGCCATGTATTTGTTAAGGTATGGTGCATTACAGGGGCTAAGTCTGACAATCATTCCACCCCTTGAACTGCAGCAGCTAAATCTGACAGGGAAGGTGAAGCAGAACCTCTGTAAAACTGTTTTTATGATGTTTAGTATCAGTCATCTTTTCTGATGATGAATGCATGACCAATGCTTTGAAGATGAAAAGGTCTACAAAAATACAAGCTACTATTTTATCTGGAAATGTGTTTTGTGGCATCTCAAAGAGTATTTACATTTCTTATTCCCTTTTTTTATGCATGTAGAGGAGTTCTCATGAATTTTCAGCAGTGAGTCATTGTTATTGTGAGAAGAAGGCTTCCATTCTATCATGAAGAAAGGCTGCATGGAAAGTACAGAAAGCTGATGAGAAATAAGTGTGAAAAGTTCAAAAAAGTAGTAGCTGCTTTACAAAAATACTTTTTAAAGCCCTGCTGTTTTTATGATAAACAGATCTCCTGAGGAAGGTATTCATTATCTCCAGTACCATCGTTTAAACAGGTAGAGCTATTCTCAGTAGTTATGGTTGTTACCTACAATGGTGTTACACTCAGTTGCTAACAACAAAGTTATAAGCCACTGGAACAAGTCACTAAGAGGAACAATGAGCTTACTAGTTCTTGAAGACTGCAAAGTGAGACTGGTTGGTATGCTTTAGCAAACAATGGAGTCTCAGCTGAGTGAAATTATATGATTGTACTAATGAGAAGGGAAGATGAGATATTCCATGTGGTCCTTTCTAGCCTTCAGAGCTATAGGTCTGTAATTTCACAGATACCATGACAAAGAACTCTTTAGGAGTAGGGATGACCATAGCACTAATCTGAATCCATCTCCTGATTTGGGCTAGATTATCCCAAAATATTAAAAAAAAAATTACAGACTGTAGTACTGTTTCTACATGTTTCTGTCACTAGAAGTCATATTTCTATCACAATTTTACAATGCTGGAATTCCCTTTTTGAGGACTAAGGAGACCATTTTCCCCCAAAGACCTCAGTGTACTTCAGTTCATGTACTTCCACTCATGGAAGAGTGTATAAACAAGTAAGCATGCATGGTGTTGCTTTCCTACATGCTTGGAAGAAAGGCCTTGCTATTTCATGATGTTTTTCAACTATCACCTTTATCATTCTATCTAACAGTTTCTCTGATAAAAGGCCTGTAGCCCACACTACAAAGGGCTTTAAGTATATGTATGGCATATACTGTTGCCGACAATCACCACAATGGTCATAAATGGTATTCCTTCTATATGATTAAACCATCTCATTAATCATAAAAGAGAATTACCCCCGTGCTAGTATGTCTTCCACCCACAGAGCTGGTTTGGCAGCATAGCTAGGACAGCATTGTTGGGATGTTCTAACTAACACTAGAAGATCTGAACATGGTATAGTTTTTCAACTGTTTCAAGGGAAGCTGATGGTTTTGTGTCCAGAGGTGGAGTTTTAGCTTTTAGATTGTAGTAAATGACTACTTACCTATGTTTCTGTGCATGTCTTAAGCTTTCTTCATGGCTCACTTCTATATATGCATGTTGTGACTTAATAAATATCTTGGCTGTCCCTCAGCTGTAAGGCCACCTGTAAGATGTGCTTTAGCCAAACACATCATGTCACTTAGCTGCAATGAATGGAGCACGATAAAAGAGCCCAGAGGAAAGTTGATAGCTCGTCATATGTAGGCATTCAGATGGCTTTATCAAGGAGTCTTTTCTGGTCTTAAATTGATAAATGTAAAACTTGTGCTGATTCAAATAAGCTCAACTTTCTCTTGCTACTGTGCCTTGTGCTCATGAGAAAAGATGATTTGAAAAGCTGGATGCTGAAACAAAGGAGTGGCCTCTGACTGCTCTTAAGTTTTTCAAATATATTATCCTATTTAAAAAAAACAAGAACTCAGTTTGCCGTAACAGTTTCAACATCAACAGTGACTAATCTATTTGACATGCAAAGGCCTTAGTAAAGTAGAGGTATAAATGTTTAATAATTTGATTTCATGAACCTACAAGGACAATTTTGGGTTGACTTGGTTGAATGAACTCCTCAGTTTTAGTCCCCCTAAAGGCTATCTGTAGCTACGTCCTAAAAAGCATGGTGATAAAAATACAAAAGAAGGAGGAGAGGACTAAAAAGTCATTAAATATTTGAATTACTACATAAATTTTCAACAGGAGAACAGAAGAAAATTATTTTAACTGCAAACCCAAGACTTACTTGGTTTAAAATTGTTAAAATGGCACATTTCCAGAATTTCAAAACCTGGTTTTCCTTTGGTTTGACTTCTTTAGTTGCCTTTCTGATTTATTAGAGACATAGATTATAGACAACTATCTCCATCCACTGCAGCAACAAGACAGCAGCAAGAGTTTTGTGATGGTCTTAATTGGGATTCTTCTGCAGGTACTTGAGATTGAAATAGTTCTGTGTTTTGTGTTTCTGACTTCCACATACATACCGTTTCATGCCAATTATCGGTTAACAGTTTGTTAACAAATAAATAAGAATTACATGTGTGCTAGAAATTGATTTTATTCACATACTGAGTGATCTTTCCCATAGATGTCAGGAAAGATAATTTTTCTATAATTAATGACCATGGTTGTGTTGATGAGACAAAATTTGATGTCATTAGTGAAGCGTTATTAATGAACCCCACTTTAAGAAGTCTGCATGGCTCTTATACCTAGAAACAAACACTGTATTATTTTTTCCCTACTTTCGATGTTAATATTTGTATATATTTGCATTGCCCTAGAAATCAATTGCTGTCATGACTTGACTGAATGGATCACCTGTTCTGCTAGGAAGAAAGGAAGGCACCAGTTGCCTTGTAGCCAAAGGAGCTGCTCTACAGGCTGCAGATGGAG
This sequence comes from Melopsittacus undulatus, assembly GCF_012275295.1. Taxonomy (NCBI): domain Eukaryota; kingdom Metazoa; phylum Chordata; class Aves; order Psittaciformes; family Psittaculidae; genus Melopsittacus; species Melopsittacus undulatus. The sequence goes on along the minus strand of NC_047529.1, from coordinate 102,897,857 downwards.
TAGTGGAATAGAAGCATGAAGGGCTGGGTAAGGTATGCACAAATACTGCCAAATTGTTCCAGAAAAAGTCCTTATGCTTTATTCTTGTGTGAGAAGAGAAATAGAAGTTGAGGTATTCAGAACTCTGTAAAGAGAGGTTGGTTCATAGGTATTTAATAAGGAAGTCATCTAATAACCAACCAGGGGTTTCTTTCTGGCTGGAACCAAAACAGCCCTGCACTTCGCAGGCTCTCCCCTCTCCTCATCCAACCAAGCACTAGTGTACAATGTCTTCTAGTTAGTAAATGTAAGTCAATTTATATGTGACCAAAGTACTGATATTTCTAATCCGGATACAACAGATGCACCCTTTTCTAACAAGATATTCTTGTAAGACAGCATTGGCCTCCAGAAGAAAAGGATGCCCCATGGTAGAGGTGCTGTCCTTCATTCTCAGGAATGAACCACCCGATTAAAGTAGGTATTAGAAACTGCTTTTTATCATATTTACCTTAGTTGTAGTGTATTCTCTTTAAGTACATGACTCTGGCGTGTTGTTTGGGAGTAATGCAGCTGGACCACAACTGAAATTTCTATTTCTCGTCTTTCTGAAAACAGTGACAGGTTTACAGTTTTTCATACTTGCAAACAGCTCTACTCTGTTGTTTCAGGCTCATCTGAGGAAGAGCTGAGATTTACTTATGCAGCTACACATAACAGTTTATATCACAAATTTTCCATCAAAAATGGTGATGGCCTTGTGTGGGAATGCCTGGCTTCATGGAGTTTTTCAGCACATTAAGTTCCAGTACAATTCATTCTGAAGCTCAGATGGCCTTAAGGATACACTTTAAGATACATTTTCATTATCAGGTATATCTTTATCTTTTCTTTTTTTTTTTAAAGGTAGTTTTTCAATTGTAACTAAAAGACTTAGGTCCATCTTAAGACTGATGAACACTGTCTCTGGGATTAAGATGTCTTCATTGCTAGACAGCTGAAGGGAAATACATTTTCTCCACTGCAATGTGTCTGTATAGCTGCCTATTACCAGGAACACTCTTTTGAATTAGAGAAATCAGCAGTGGCCTCTGCAAAGCATCAGCACTTCTCTGTAGTCCCAGAGAGGAATGATACATCTTTTTCCAAGTTATAGTTTTGAAAGATGCATCCCTTCCAGCCTAGGAAACCAGAGGTCTTCTCTGTTTTCTGTGCCAAGACCTCCTTCCACCCATATTGCAAATTGGCAGCACACAAAGAGCAGCTAGTGGAATATCCTGTTAGCCAAATGGATTACCAAATTAAATGCCCTACTTGTGTACTAGCCTTCATGTAATAGAGCACTCAGAGATTCATTCCTTGCTGTCTGCTAATCAGTAGCACTCTTCTGCTATCCAGAACATTTTGTATTGTTTCAAATCCTAAATTTGAAGCATAACACCAGTGTTATTTTTGGACTGACAGAGCACCAGTGCATTGTAGAAGATCAATGGAGAGATTTTGGCAGTGGAATAGGGAGCAACGGGAGCTTGTGGTGCTGCCCTTTGTGCTTGGAGTGAAAGCAGGAGTGGAGGCTTGTGATGGCAGGCAGGATTGTGTGCTGCTTTCCATCAGGCACAAGCAGTTTTCAGTTGAAGGCAGAGGAGATTTGGGTTTTGTGCACCTCTTGAGCACTGTGAAAGTGACTGACTGCTCTTTCATTTTGAAACTGAAAAGTGTTGTGCGTTCTGCTTGTGTTCTGCTGCTAAAATCAATTGTTCCAATGGCATTTTTTGCTTCTGATTTTGGTGATTGTGAGTTTGGAGCATCTGCAGACACAGGAAAATTTCAGCAGCTTTTATACGACATCAGTTGTAATATCTTTCTATCTGACTATAGGATAAGTACTTCTCCACATAAGTGCTTCTCATTTGTGTAGTTATATGGCAATTGAAAAAGGCAATTATTTGGAAGTCAATGGTAATGGCATTTAACTGCATTATCTACTTGACCTGTTTACAGCTGTATACAGGTAGTATATTGAACCTACAGCTGCCTAAAATGAGTGATAGGTACCATAGTAGAACTTGTTGAAAATAATATTGCCCCTGAAAATCAAACTCTCAGGAGCCTAATCTTAGTACTAAACTTTTACTCTGATCATACATATGTCTATGAATCCACACTGTCTCTTAGTTCAGAAGTAGGTTTTTTGTTGCAACCTCATCCTGTCATTGCATTATTTAAATAGTATATTAGATACTATATAAATATTTATGCATGGATGTTGTCAATGGATAATATGCATCCTCAAAATTGAGAATAGAGTTGGCTTTATAAATCAGGAAGGCATATACTCTTTTGTAATATTGATTTAAGCCAGAAGAAGAGGCAATGCTGATTAGTGTGAACAGTTAGGTTTAGTTCTTTGTTAGATTAAACCAGAAGCACTGGATTCTGAATAACTTTATATTGGTTTCACTAAGAAATGATGCTTTCACTAAGAAATTATGCTCCTGGCTATTTAATGCATTTGGAAACGCTTATATGTATATGTGTGTATATATACACTACAAGCTGAATAAGCCCCTTTCTGTTGTCAGGAAATAATATACTTAATACTTGAAGAATGGCCTAGTCTTTATGTTAGGATGCGGCTTTCTTTTTGACCTTTGGCAGTGCATCTTCTATACTTCCACACTCAGCTCAGAACTGTTGTTATCCAAAGATACCTACTATTATAGACTGGTCCTAACCTGGCTTCATACCTAAGCATCTGCCTTCAGCTAAAGTTCTTGCAGTGGCAGCTGAGGAGTTTGACTGAAGGAACCTGCTTTTTGTAATACAGCTACAAAGGGCAGCCTTTCATACTGACTTGCAAGAACAGAAGATTTATTCTGAACTTAAGAGATGTTACTTTTATGCATATTTTGGGAAACTGCAGGGAAATAAGTAGCCTCCTACCCATTCTCCCTGAAGCAAAGAAATATGATAGTTGTGAACTGAACAGGCTGAAGACATTTTGGAGATGGATGTTTAAGTTGTGCAGCATGGATGGGATTGCTTAATAAGTATTCTCTCTTTTTCTTTCATTACATGAGGTTTTGCTTTCCTTGAATCACGAAGATTCTTGTAAAAATGTAACAAGCTACTATTCTGAATATGCCAAAAAATAAACAGATGGATCTCTTTAAAGAATAGTCAATCAGTAATAGTAATTGGATCTCATACTTAGCAACCGGGCACCTCCCTGTCCTCATGCCAGCCTTCTTGGCCTGAACAAAGAAGGTCTTCCAGACTTGCACATGGCAAATGACAAAAAAGAGGCTATGATAACTACAAAATAAAGCATGGCATTTTTATTATTTTTATAATATTTAATGTGCTATATCCTTGGCTATTTATGCATAAGGTTTCCGTGGGGGACTGATTTAAACACAAGGCTTGACCCTGTTGTCAATGTCTTTTTCACATCACAATGCAGCTGGTGTAACACCACTGCCTCAGTGGAGTTCCTCTGCCTTAAGCGTGATCCTCCCCATTTAATACCATGTAGAGCTATATTCATGTGTCTAAGCAGGAGCCTCTGAATGAAGAAAATTCCAGTTGGTATAGAATACAGTAGGATGTATGTTATACTTGTTAGACACCAACGGATGCATTTTAATTTAGAGCTTTACTTGAGGGTTTGTGTTATCTTTTTGCTTTAGCTGAAGTGGCCCTGTACTCTCCTGCTCTCTTGCCTCGTGATACTTTTCTCAATAAAAAAAGCTTAGTGGTATGAATAACAGTACCTCTGCTTCTCCATGAACAACAACTCTGTAATACACATAACATATTTCTATGCTATATACTACCAAAACCTGCCTTACCTGCTATGCTGCCAGAACAGCAGCTTCAGAAATGGCTGAAATATTCCCTTTTGAGCTTATTAGACTCTCACATGCATATTTTGTGTGTTGAGCCTTGGGTTGCCTGTGAGACAGCCAAGTGGATGAAGGCAAGCACTAGAGAGATTCAGTGATTCTTATAGCCACCCTGAATGCTCCCAAGGATGTTATGGGCAAAGCATGTGAGTTGCACAAAAGATACACTTCAGAAAAAGCAAATAAGAAAGCTGAGATGTTCCTTTATTGCGGTTACTTTCTTTTACTTGGGATGTTTCCAAAGTTGGGTGGATGGGATGTACAGTTGCAAAGTACAAGTCTGCAAGTTCTATAATACCTTTTCCAGTACTGGTTGAGTGAGTCAAAGATCTGTGGTCAAGTGGGCATCTCAGTTACAACTCTTCATTGAACATCTAATGCATTAGGCTTCAAGTTCCCTTCCTGAGAAAAGCTGTTGAGCATTTAATTTTCAACTTCATCCTAGTTCCAAGAAACACACCAGAAAATGAATCCTGTCTTTAGCTGGTGATAGCATAATGTTTGGATTAAACTCTTCAAAGTGACCAGGAGTATTTGTTTGGGCTTCTTTTTAAATTTGATATGCTGTAACCCTATTTCCCTGAGAAGGCTGAGGGGTTTTTTTTGTAGTTATTGAAGTCTTGTTAGAGTATCATACCAAATTTTCTCACCTTTTTGTTCATCTCACCTTTAGTGCATTTTAGAATGATTTTTAAGTAAATATTGGATACATCCAGTCTTGTTCTGTAGATATTTTTGCCACTCCACTCAAACTGTTGTAAGATTACTTGTTATAAACAAGGTAGAGAATAGAATGGAGGTAGATGTGAGTGCCAGTCACCACAGTACTGAGAGTAATTATGCCAACTTACTTGTTTGGGATGTTCCCACACAATGACAGCTCTCATCAGTGTCTCTAGTTTATTGTATAATTTCAGTGATAAAATGAATGTGTTATTGGTGTGGCAATAAGTCATATTTTTTTCATAAAGAGGTCTGTGTTCAGAGGCAGTCTGATGTGAGGCTACTGAAACCTGATGCCACCATCTGTGCTTTGACCTGTTACAACGTGCTCCAGGCCTTCTGCACTTCCATTTCCACCATTCCTGCGATCTCCCCAGCTGGCTTAGAAAGTGTTCATTAGGGACATCAAGATGGGGTCTCTACAGGAGAAATAATGTTTCCTTCCCTTGTATCTGGAGTGAATAAGGGAAGCCCAGGAACTGTTTTGACACTAAGCTATGATAATGGTGGGCTGAATATGCCGCAGAATGAAGGAATGATGTCAGTATGATGGAGAGTGCACATGGAAAAATGACAAGTGTTTTCATTTCGGTATTCTCTCTTCATAACACCAAGTGTTCTGATAGCACAAGTAATTTGCATTTAGAAGTCTTCCTATAAACATTCAAAATAGCTTGAACTTACAGCAGATGAAGATTGCTTAAAAACCTGAGCTCATGCCTGGTGGGATGTCTGAGGTTTCAGAATATACGTAGTTTCTTTCTGGCTTGAATTAGAACAGAGGGTAAAAAGTGCTTGCAAAAAAAAAAAAAAAAAAGGACATCAAAGCAAATATCAGAAACAAAGATTTTCTGTTTTCTGAGGAATGCTGGAGATTTGGTGATGACAATATTAATGACCTTTGAAAATGCATAATAAATCCAGGCCAATGTCAGCATTGGTATTAGCAGTAGATAAGTTTGTTTAAATACCGTTTTAAGCAGCTTATACACGAAGCACAATTTTTGGGTGTTTAGAAATGTCCTATAAAATTATCATGATTAGAGCTTATTAGTTATTATACTTTGAGCTGACCTGTTGCTCATTTAGCTGGCACTGAAAAGTTATTCTTGCAGTTTATCATCTTTTCTTGGAAGGAAGCAAGGCTGGCAAAAAGCGGCCTTGCTGGAGGAGGCACCAATGATATTCAGGTAAATATCCAAAGCACTAGGCCTTCCCTAACAGAATGGTGTTACTGACCAACATGTTCCACCATCAGTTGTAGCCAAAAGAATCCTGGTTTAGAGTCTTTTTGCAATGGTGGTACATTTTCTTGCAAAGAACAATGCTGGCCATGCTTATCCATGAGACAGTCATTAGTAGTTTGATTAGCATTGTTCTGAAATACGGGTTTCCAGCCAAAGCCTAACAGCCTTCCGCTCTATCCCCCTTTGTCAAAGCTACGCTAAAACTTTGTAAAGAACAATGAAGTTTTACAAATGTTTAATGGGCATACTTTTATTTGTTCAACTCTGTCTCTACAATAAGGGGAAATCTGCAAAGTGGTGAGCATCTGTGTCCCTCCCTAAGTTCAAGAAGAAGCACCAGAGTTTAATTAGTATTTAGAATCATAGAATCATAGAATAGTTAGGATTGGAAAGGACCTCAAGATCATCTAGTTCCAACACCCCTGCCATGGGCAGGGACACTTCACACTAAACCGTATCACCAAACGCTTCATCCAACCTGGTCTTGAACACTGACAGGGATGGAGCATTCACTACCTCCCTGGGCAACCCATTCCAGCACCTCACCACCCTAACAGTAAAGAATTTCTTCCTTAGATCCAGTCTAAACCTCTGCTGTTTAAGTTTCAACCCATTACCCCTTGTCCTATCACTACAGTCACTAATGAAGAGTCCCTCCCCAGCATCCCTATAGGCTCCCTTCAGATACTGGAAGGCTGCTATTAGGTCTCCACACAGCCTTCTCTTCTCCAGGCTGAACAGCCCCAACTTTCTGAGCCTGTCTTCATATGGGAGGTGCTCCAGTCCCATGATTGTCCTTGCGGCCCTCCTCTGGACTTGTTCTAACAGTACCATGTCCTTCTTATGTTGAGGACACCAGAACTGAACACAATACTCCAAGTGAGATCTCACGAGAGCAGAGTAGAGGGGCAGGATCACCTCCTTTGATCTGCTTGGTCACGCTCCTTTTGATGCAGCCCAGAATACGGTTGGCTTTCTGGGCTGTGAGTGCACACTGAAGCTGGCTCATGTTCATTTTCTCATTGACTAACATCCCCAAGTCCTTCTCTGCAGGACTACCATGAATTTCCTTTTTGCCCAACCTGTAGCTGTGCCTGGGATTGCTTCGACCCAGGTGTAGGACCTTGCACTTGCCATGGTTAAACTTTGAGAGGTTGGCATCAGCCCGCCTCACAAGCGTGTCAAGGTCCCTCTCTATGGCATTTTTCCCTCCAGCGTATCAACAGAACCACACAGCTTGGTGTCATTGGCAAACTTGCTGAGGGCACACTCAATTCCATTGTCCATGTCAGCGACAAAGATATTAAACAAGACCGGTCCCAACACCGATCTCTGAGGGACACCACTCGTTACTGATCTCCAGCTGGACATTGAATAGTTGACCACAACTCTTTGAGTGAGACCATCCAGCCAGTTCTTTATCCACTGAGTGGTCCACCTTTTATAAGCCTCTTTTTTCCTTTGAAGTTTCCTCAGCAGCTCCTTATCTATCCAAGGGGGTCTCCTGGCCCTTCTGCTGCACTTCCTTCTAGTCAGGATGCAACACTCCTGAGCTTGTAGTAGGTGATCCTTGAATATTAACCAAGAGTCTTGGGCCCCACTGCCCTCTAGGGCTATATCCCATGGAACCTTACTAAGCAGGTAAGTCCAGGACAGTGAGCTTGCTGCACTCTCTTCTCACTGTCCTGAGGATCTCAAATTCAACCATCTCATGATTGCTACAACCATGGCTGCCCTGGATTGTCACATTTCCAACCAGCCCTTCCCTGTTGGTGAGCACAAGATCAAGCACAGCACCTCTCCTTATCAGCTCCTGTATTACTTGCAAAAGGAATTTGTCTTTCACACAATCAAGGAACCTCCTGGATTTCTTGTGCCAGGCCGTACTGCCACTCCAACAGATATCAGAGTGGTTGAAGTCCCCCATGAGAAGAAGGATCTGTGAGGACGAGGCTGCTCCTACGTGTCTGTAGAGTGCTTCATCCACAAGTTCCTCTTGATCAGGCGGTCTGTAACAGATCCCCGCAATAATGTCCCACATCACTGTTCTCCCGTTAACCCTGACCCACAAACTCTCTGTTGACTGCTCACCTGTCTCCAGACAGAGTTCCATACTCTCCAGCCCCTCCCTAACATAAATAGCAACTCCCCCTCCCTGTCTGCCAGGCCTGTCTTTTCTAAATCCGCTGGAGCGACTGGAATATCTCTAAAAGCTCCAAGCATTTATTATAGGTGCTGGCAACTGACTGGGCATGTTGGGATGGAATTATGCTCCCCTACCTCAACACATTTAGTTTACAGTTTTCTTGACCAGCCTGGCAAGCCTCCTACCACAACCGCTCTTCCCCTTGTCAGACCAGCTACGCTAGCCTTCAGTAGACCTGACCTCCTAAATTGACTCCCATGTTCTAAATATCCAAACTCCTGACAATGGTATCACTGTTCTAACCATTTATTAACCTGGAAAATCTACCTAGCCTTTTAAAGGTCCTTCCCTTTATTCTGGAGTATTGATGTAAAGACTATTTGAGCTCCAGAGCCCCTAACCACCTCTCCCAGGACCCTGTAGTCCTTCTTTATGTTCTCTGGGCTACTGCTATTCATATCACTAGCACCCACGTGGACCACTAGAAGTGAGTAATAGCCAGTGGGACTTACTAGACCAGGTGGTCTCTCTGCAACATCCCAGATCTGTGACTGTGGTAGGCAATACACCTCCCTTGAGACTGGGTCAGGCTGACAGATGAGTGCCTCTGTGCTTTTCAAAGTAGAGTCCCTGATCCACCACTTTTTCCTGGCAGCACCAGTAGTGATCTTCTTTAGCAGTCTGTTTCTGTTGCGAGTGTGTTTCCTCGTTAGCCCCCTGTAGAACTGCAAAGTGGTTCTGAGTGGGGACAACAGATTTAGGAGGAAGCTCCTTGCTTTTAATTGTCCTCTTCCTCCTTTTTCTGTTTTGTTTTTTGGTTTTTTTTTTGTTTTTTTTGTTACTAGTTCCCAGCTTCCTGAGTTAATGGCCTCCTTCTTTCCTCCATGAGCTACAGAGGACACTTGAGGGCCCTGCACCCTTTGGGCCCGGAGCAAGCAGTCCTGCTTCTCTCTGCTTCCCAGATATCTTGCAGCCTATTGCCAGTGTCCCACAGTTCAGCCATCTGCTGCAGGAGCACCTCCACCAGGGAGGTGCAGCCCTGCCCATTGTGCACCCTTGCCTCACCAGACCAGTGCAGGCACTCTCTACACCTGAGCTCTGCACTGCAGCCTCCCCTCTCTTCGGCTCTGTCTGGGTGCCTACACTGGCCACCGCCGGGGCAGCCGGGGCAGCCAGAGCAGAGCTTCCAGAGCAGGCCCTGCTTGTAAGATGAGTGCTCACCATCCTGCTCGCCTGCCCACACAAACTGAGGCACCACTCTCCTGGTAACTTGTGTCCCCTGGAGCAGGTTTTTAACCGGTCAGGCCTGGTGCCACTCCTCCTGGCTCTGCCCCCCTGTGAGTCAGCTGCTCACATCAGCTGAGCTGAAGCAAGTCCTGTTGAGGACTTGAGGCTTCTTCAATGTCTCTTGCTGTTCTGAGTTGAGGGTCCTGAACACTGAGCTTCCCCCCGCTCAGCTGTGGAAGGTGTCCTCTCTCTAGCTACTCACCTCAGCAATTCTCTAAGAAGTTTCCATTCAGAATTACCAAGATGACCTTATCAAAATACTCCTTTTCAGCAGCGAGAGGATGTATGTATTGTAAACAAAAGTTATTATGCTATTCTTGTTTGAAAAAGCTCATGTGATTCCATAGCTCTGAGAAACCTGTTGTATTTGAGGCCATATCTACAGTTTGATGAACACTTTGATATTAGGAAGCAAGATAAAGGTCCAGCTCCCAAACTGAAGAGGCTCAGTACTGCAGCAGGTACCTTCAGTAGTGCTTGGTAGAAGCGTTCTTTTGCTTGTTGAGTTTAGAGTTATTTAGTGCACGTTATTGCCTCTGCAGCCCAGTTTTCTATTTCCAGGGTTAGCACAAGAGAAGAACCACAAAGAGGCAAGGCTAATGCCTTCTGCAGATCATGTAGTGCATTTGAACTGAGGCTTCCCTGTCTTCAGTTTGTGTTACAGAGGTATAAACTATCATCAGCAGAAGGAGACCCAAGAGTTATAGGATACTTCTTGTCATTTCTGTAACATTTATGTGTCTCTGCAGGTCTGCAGCAAATGATGTGTTTCAGCAGGTGAAGAATACAGTTATACTAGAGAGATTCAAGTCCTGATCCTTTTCTGACACGCAGTCCTCACATTTTTAAGGCTTGGGAAGATATGTGGGTAAGAAAACTATCTTTTTTTCTCATAATTTGGAAAGCTTCAGCATAAGGATCAGGACTTATCCTGCTACCCTGCATTCACAGCAATACCACACTTCAAAGACTGAGGGCTGCAAGGAGGTGTTTGGATTTTGTTGTAGGCCAAATGATGCAAATGACCTTCTCAGAAACAGTTTTGAAGGTAACCAAGAGACAGCAGAAAGTGTAGCTATGTCCAGCTAAAGTTGTCAGTGACCAGATGATTGGAAACATGGAAGTGAAAGCGAGAAGCACTGGACACTTAAGCTTCACATTTTTCAGTTATACTCAGGCAGCACTGCTGTAGTGATATATGTGACATTTTATGTAAGGCTGTAAAGCTGTCTCTTCTTCATGAAGTTAGAGGCTTGTTTCTACTGAAATCCTTCTGAGAAATGTTTCCAAACCCTGATAGCTGATCTTGCAGCCCTCACTTCAGTGCCAGTGTCTTACTCATGTGTCCTGTGTTGGCAGTCACAGACAATTATTTGAGCTGGAAAGCTAAGGCAGCATGCATGAGGTGTCTGTTTTTTGTGGTTAGAACCTGGGTTTGGCTTGTTGCAATGTTAATTTATGAGTATTAGTAATCTGAATCTGCTAAATTGAAAACTTAATCTGCTAAGACCTGAGAGTGAAAGACCATGTGCTTCTGAGGTTTCACTGTAGTGCCTCACGGAGCAGGCAAAACAGAGAGTTTGCAATATGTTAGACTAGCTGCAGGGTGGTAGGGAAGTCACAACTATTTGTGGAGCATCAGTAGGCTTAAATAAGAATAATACACACTCTTAACCCTGTAAATATATCCACTTTCCTGTTTCTGCCTGGATAAATGCTGTTTTCTGCCTTCGGATCTGAGTTGCATTTGATCTCTCTAGAGTTATGTAGGTTATAGATATCTAGATCTGTGGCCCTCCACACCATGGGCATCTATTGGGCTCTGAAAACTGTGTCTGTTTATGGATGACTGCCATGCCAGCCACCTTTCTGCATGTGTCCTTAAACTGAGAGGTTTATATGACCATGTTCCTGTATTTTGCATGACCAAGCTCCAAATCCTTTAAAGCATGACACTGTTTTTACTTGCTGTTTTGCATGTAATCTTCACTGCCTGTGGGTTGGTCCAAAAATGGCCTGGGATCCTGATGGTCTTCATGGCATAGAGTACACATAAATGGCCCATATAGTCATGCTTCTCTCATCCAAATCCTTGATCCAAAGGAAAAGGAGGTTCCCCTTGGACCGCTCTCACAGTGAGAGAAATCAGACTTTATACACTCCAGCTGTGGCCTTATAGTGGTCACAGAGATGAGAGCATAAATGTGCCCATAAATTGGTTAAAGATTGGAACAATACTATAGAAGCTGTTGCTTTCTGTTTGTAGGAGAATTGTACTCTGTAGGTGATTGAAGGTGGTAGCAGCATTATCCAGTGAAAACCAACATTTCTCTCTCTACACGGAATGATACGAATGGGGTCTTGAACTTACTTGCAAAGGAAATGGGACATCCAGAAAAATAATTTCAAACCCTTTCATGACTGGGGATGGGAAGGACAACTCCCGGCTACATGCAAAAGGCAATTCAGGCCACAGCAAATTACACAGATGACCACAAATTTTTCCAGAAGAAATGGGTGTTCTGGCTTCATCTGAGATTCAGACTGAGTTAAATCTGAGCTGCCAGAGACAGTCTTTGGTCTGTGTTATGTATCAGTGGCCACTTTTAGACAATTCTACTCATGTTTCTATCATTTTATGACTCTGACAGTATTATGTTATCTATGTATGAACATTTCCTTCACACAAACTGAGCTTGTCCATCTGTGCAGGGGTAACTGTTGTGATGTCAGAAAGGCACAGCTTTAGGCTCATTAAAATGGGAAGGGATTTTGGTTTTAGGCAATTAGTATGGAAGGAAAAGAAGTAAGCTCTGTGTCTTCCTCAGACACAGCACATCATGTACTTCTTATTAAGGATAACGTGCGTGCTGAATGTCACATTTCAAACTTCAGCTGGTTTTGCTGTTGTCCTATTTAAAACAAGTACAGTTAGAATTTTCTTACAATAGGAAAAGTGTGTGTATATTTGTTTCCCACTTTTCCATAGCACAAAAGCTGTTGGGAATTTTCTCCCATTTTAGCAAGATGTACTGGTGTTGAGTTTTGTTTTTACCCTAAACCATAAAAACCAAAAAGTAAGCTTCAAAAGTGGATAGATGTGTGAAACCAAAAGAAATTATTTTATGACTTTAACCATTATTGGTGCTATTACTTGATAGTTGGCTGAAGTCTTCAGCTAAGGATCTCAAAGCACATAAAATATCTGGAGGTTCAACTGAGATCAGGCTGTTACATGATGTAGCAAGTTGTTTGTGTAAGTAGCTTTTTGGCTTCTGTGTTTCACTTCAGGAATCTTTTGTGGGTGGATATGAAGCTTTTAGGGCTCTTTTTACATTATTCTGATCGCATTATGTAGGATGAAAGGGTTAGTGTACATGTCTAGTTTGACAAGATAGATGAAGTGAAGGAACCAGTCTTTATTGTTAAGATAGGAAATGAAGCAAAGAAAACATATGCCAAAGATCAGATAGATGAAGGCAAGAACTAAGGCCATGTTTTACAATTTCCTTAACGATAAGAGAAAATATTTCTGGTAACACCAGACTAACACAGGTAGTGTGCCACACAGAAATGATGTCTGTTAAGGTCTTTCAGAATTTCCCTCTCCTCTCCTGCCTATTCGCAGCAAAATGTATTTTCACTAACAATGATTCTGCAGTGCTTTTCTACTACATGTACAGGAAGCTGAATGCGTGTCTGGGGATCTTTTAATGGGATCTATAAAAAGTCTGTGTCAATAAAATCCTGTCAGATCTATCCTTCACTACTGTGATTACAGAAGAGGAAAAACGAAAGGCATTGCTCAGTGTAAGTGCAATATTCCAGCACATAATCTTCTCCCATGTGGTCATATTTCTTTAGATAAGAAAAATTGCCCCTCTGGTGTCAGTGGGGATGGGGTCACTGAATGAGAACAGAAGAATTTTCATTTTTTTTTTCACAATGGACACTTGTTTTGTGTGCTTTTCTGACTGTATAAGCTGTGTCATGGTTACTGAAAAAAGTTTGTTTCTGTAGGAAATAGGTAACCATGTTTGTGCAGAGGGGGTATCAGAAAACAGAGAATTTAAAAGGAAGAGTCTAGAGGTCATCAGCAGAGGGGATATGATGAGGAAATGCAATGAAATATATTGTGTGGATTATTGCATGGAGTTCATGGGATGCTTTGTTTCAAGCACTGGTAAGCAAGAGGGGCAAATAGAAGCTCTTTGATAACAACAGCAGGGTGAAATTTCAGGGCTAGCTCTTCACCTTGTATGAAATTGTGTAACTGATTTATGGCCACAAAGGATTTGGCTGGAAGCCTTAATTTCTTTCTTGGCTAAGTTCTGTTTTCCTTATGTATGCTCAGACTATCAAAAGAGCATTAAAGGTTATATTTCAGCAAAATCTGTTGCTTCTGCCACCCTATTTGTTCGTTATGTTCTCTTGAAGTATTGTTGGAGACTAACTTTATTTCATAGCTCTAATAAAAAATGAGTCCAGAACTACAAAAGGCTTTGTAAATGTCAACAGCATTCTTAATTTGTGCTTTCTTGTTAAGTGACCAGTGGAATGTTGACAGGCTATAAATGTAGAATTAATCTTACCAGATAATTTATGCCATTGCTACGTTGCTTGTGTCCTGTATTTCCACATTCATCTTCAGGTTTCCTGTTGCTCCAGGTATAACCTGTTCTATGACCTTGTGTAGCATTACTGCCTAGAGCACCAATTAAACTGTGACTGCAGCTTATACGTGTATGCGTGTAAAGCTGAGTGCTGTGGAGCTCGAGAAGTGTTGTTCAGAGCAGACTTAAGGCCTTGCCCTAAAACGGATGGAAACTCAAGCAGTTGCTTTCTGCTGAGTCTATGCAGTTATCCTGCCTAAGTGGAAGATCTAAGGCCCTTCAAATGAACATCTGCTTGAACTGGATTTACTTTTGAATATTGCGTAGCTCTCACAAGGAGAAAGTGACCACACTTTCCCCAAAAGGCTGACAGCAAAAAAAGAACAACAACAAACAAGTAGTGGACAGAAAAAGAAATATTTCTTTGCAGGCAAGAATCAAATGCATAGAAAGACTGAATGATTCCTGAAGGATCATGCTAAAACATGTGAAATGTGGTGTTAAACTGGAATTTCAGACCAGCACCTTAATAGCAGGATGTGAACTACTTCTGTTTCACTGCTGCTTTGTGCTTATGTGCATAAGTGTATCCCTATTTTGGTTATACTTGAATCATAATGAAATAGTCATGGTACAAAAAGTGTCTATGGCCATTTCAGATTGTGGCTGTATCCCTGGCAACTTGTAACAATACCTCTGAACCAGGCAGTGGAATGGGATGCAAGAAAGTTCTTCATCTACTTCAGAGCAGAAGCCATCTGTGTCAGAGTTAGCAAGGAGATTGTTACCTAAGGGTAACTAACTGTTTGACATTGTGGTGGAGCAAGTCCAAAAGCATTCACCAAGACCAGTTCCATTATAATACATATTAGGATATTGTACAATAGGCTAGAAAAATGTGTCCTCATTAGAAAACTCACCCTTATGTTTCTCATAGCCTCCAAAAAGATTTCAGAGTTTTTAGACCTTTGCAGTCTCTCTAGAAACTTTAAAGGTGGATAAAAAGGTAGGAAATTGTGCATTATACTACACTCATTGTAAAAGATCATTTCTGCATGGTACCTACCTGAACTGTAGCAGACTTTCTGTGTCACCTTTCCTCTCTTTGGATGCATATTCTTGGGAACCTATGAAGCAATCTGATACTTGACAGTTTGTGTTGTACAATCAACTCACTATTCTTGTAGCCATAATAATGCATCATAGTTGCACCATGTTTTTATACAGCAGAAGAAAGTCATTGGTCCTCACAGCATGTTGCTGGAGGTTGCAGTGAAAGAAAGTGAAATCCTCTGAGGGAAGCAAACATATTGGAGCTTCCATGTCAGTGGTCAAATTTTCTTTGACACTTTTAGGAGTAGTATCAGCTGAAGCTCTGTGCTGCCTGAGTGCAGGAGAATTTATGACAATTTGTAATGCAGATCATGGACTTGCTACGAGCAAATAATGGGTGTTCAGCCTGGGGTGGAGGCAGCCCTAAGGGTGAGCCAGCAGCAGTCAACCAGTGCCTGTAGGAAGGTTACCAAGAGGGACAGTGCCATGCTATGCAGAGTGTGGTAGAAATATGGGACCCAGTAGTCATTTACTGAGACAAGAGAGGAGAAAGCATACACAGGGAGAAACCTTTTCTCCATGAGGAAAGTCAGGCAGTGGAGCAAATGCCCATAGGGGTTGTGTCATCTCAATTCTTGGAGGTTTTCAAGACCCAGTTGATCATGGCCCTGAGTGTTCTCATCTGACTTCATGGCTGAGTCTGCTTTGAGCAGGAGGATGGACTAGAGACATCCTGAGGTTTCCTCCAACATCAAGCATCCTCTGATCCCATGACAACTTACACCACAGAACTTTACCATGCAATTTCTTGAGGAAGCAAATATCTTTTGTTTTAGTGGGATCATATATCTCTTGAAAACTATTTCAGCTTTTATTAACGAATTCTATCCTGGTATTGTTAATTATGCTTGTGGTTTAAAAACCACATGGCAGCTTAGCTCAAAACTTTCCATTCCAAAACTCACAGCAAAACTAAAACTCTTCTACCCCTTCTCTGCTTTTCTTCTCTTCCTCCAGAAAAACTCCCCATATAACATGAAAAAAAAACCCAAAACCCTGATCAAGTGAAATATCAATATAGAGGACAATATTCATTGGTCCAAGCTTTTGGGTCCATTTTGGTACTTTTTGTTTGTGCCCTTAAATTAAGTGTTCTTAATTTAATTCTTAGATTTGTTCTTATTCAAAGAAGGTTCTACTAAATCATTAGGCATATCTTGTAGAAGAAGGGTGAATTATGGGCCTCATGAATTTATTATTCTTCAGGCATATATTGGGAAAGCAGCTGGAAGTTTCCATCATCTTCTTTCAGGAGTCAATACTCAAAAAAACTCTAATTTTCTGTGTCTGCACAAAAAGTCGAAGGAAAATGTTTTTATATTCTTAGAAATCATAGAATCACGGAACAGTTTGGGTTGGAAAGGACATTAAGATCATCCAGTTCCAACCCCCTGCCATGGGCAGAGACGCCTAACGGTAGATCATGTCACTCAAGGCTCTGTCCAGCCTGGCTTTGAACACTGCCAGGGATGGAGCATTCACAGCTTCCCTGTGCAACCCATTCTACTGCCTCATCATCCTCACAGTAAAGAACTTCTTCCTTATATCTAACCTAAACTTCTCCTGTTTCCATTTGAACCCACCACCCCTTGTTCTATTGCTACAGTCCCTGATGAAGAGTTCCTCTCTAGCATCCTTGTAGGCCCCTTCAGACACTGGAAGCTGCTCTGAGGACTCCATACAGCTTCTCTTCTCCAGGCTGAACAGCCCCAACTTTCTCAGCCTGTCTCCATATAGGAGGTGCTTCAGCCCCCTGATCATCCTCGTGGCATCCTTTGGACTTGCTCCAACAGCTCCATGTCATTCTTGTGCTGAGGACACCAGTACTGCACACACTGCTGCAAGTGAGGTCTCACGAGAGCAGAGCAGAGGGTCAGGATCACCTCTTTTGACCTGCTGGTCACACTCCTTTTGATGCATCCCAGCATACGCTCGGCTTTCTGGGCTGCGAGTACACACTGCTGGCTCACATTCAGTTTCTCATTGACCAATGCCCCCAAGTCTATTTAATTGCAGAGACTACAAGAGGGAAATAAATAACATGATATTGTTCCAAGATATCTATCAGAAATTCTCTAAGTTAAATCCATGCTACATGTTCAAGCATGCTTTTTGTTTGGAACTTGAAGTAATCTAATACATATGGCTCAGTTTTTATTTACTGTGTAGAAGATTGGTAATATATTCAAGCTAAGATTTTGACATTTTGGGCTTGTTTTTGACATTTAATTGGAGGAAGAACATGATAAAAATCATGCTCACATATATGAAAAAAGAATAGAGGGGTATATCATTCTGTCAACTCTGCCAGTTTTATCTACATACCTCTTCAGCTAATACCACTGATACCTCAATAGAGGTATCCATTTAGTAAAGGAGGATTTAGGCAAGTAATGGTGGCAGAAGTAACTTCAATTTGTTTGTCCCTATATCATGAAATAAATCCCTCTTTAAAAAGGCCAATTTTCGGCTCTTTATTTTCAATGGTATTGTAGTCCAGATGTAGTAAGGTACTCAGAACAGAAACAGAAACACCATTAAGGACTGAACTGATCTCATATTGTTTCACTGTCTAAAAGTTGCACTTGTCTGAAGCAGTTGCTTTGGCTACTTTTAAAACTGAGGCAAAGTAACAGGTGTTCTATAAAAGCAGTTCATCCCAGTGTAGGAATATCTAGTTGACTAACTTAAAGTTTGTTCACCTTTTGGTTAGTTAAGGCTAAATGAGATGACCCCCACTATAAGCATGGTAGAATTTAATCTTCTGTTTGCAGAATTGGACATATTTTTGTATATTGACCTCTCTAGGACGAGCAGAAGTAAATTAAGGTGGTATTCTAGTATTAAAAAATAGCTTGTGAGTTATTACAGTATATTGTGTATTCTAAGAAATCTACATCCTCCCAGCTATTAAAAATAATCATGTTTTTATTGTCTAAAGTAGCAATCATCTGTTGCAGTTTGTATATTACATAGCAGATTCATTCCTTCTCAACAGATTTCCGAGCAGCCATTTATCTTACTGTGCCACAAAGTGGGATGCAAGCCAGCATCATGAAGAATATAAAATAACGATAGTGGGTGTGAACCTATCAGTAGCACACCTTTGGCTGGGATATTTACTGCATGCAATGCTTTTGGCCCTGTAGTGCACAAAGAACCTTTTGTCCAGATAGCAAATAGAAATTGTGCAGAATTACTTTATTTTTTTTTTTTTTTGCAGAAGGCACTGAGATTCACCAGAGCAGAAAAATAACAGTCAGTTCTGATCATGCAAACATTTGCTTTTGTAGCTGTATTTTTTTTAACAGCTACACTGCTTCTCATAAATAAGAGAAAATCCCAAACCCAGTTACAGTCCTAAGTGTACTTCTGCACCAATCTCCCAGTCTCTTGGCCGTATATTTAAGATGAGCCTGTTAGTCAGGGATTCCTGAGACCTGCAAAGGCAAAGTGATATTAAGTAAAGGTGGTAGAGCCATGCAGTCAGAATTCCAACTGCAGAATTAATATACTTGATGTGCTCTCTTTTCTAAGATCATAGTCTAATGTGAGGTATTCCTGACCATGGCAGAGGGGTTGAAACTGGAACTGGATCTTAAGGTCCTTTCCAACACTAATCATTCTATGATTCTATGATCTGAGAGGGTTATTAAAAAAATGGCTTACTGGTTAGTTATAAAATAGGTTAGTTATAAAATCCTGCAGTGTTGACTATGATGAATATGCTGTTTCTGCTACTCTAGCGGTTAAAAGAAGTATTTTTTCCCCCAGATCTCTATTCTCAGTGGGAAATATCTGAACCTTTCTCATGGTCAGGTGGTTGAGAGACACAAATAACTTGCCCTACATGAAGCAGACTAGTTTTATTAAGTTGCATTTTTAATAATGCTCCAGCTAACTTTGTACTTGGAACAAGACAAGGTTCCCCCCTCTATAGGCCACCTATGTGTGACAGATAAGACAATCACAGGGTTCCTCAGCAATGCATTACTTGTATTTGTGTTATCTGCAGAATTTCAATCCCCTACTTTGTATCGCCAGTAGGTTCAGCTTTTAGCAGACTCTGCTTTCTCTTTAGATGTTTTAAATGGAACAATGCATTATTCATATGCTATGATATGAATTCATGGCCCTTCCACAAAGGAAATTACTTCTACCTGCTTCTAAGACTTCTCCCATTCAAGAAAATTAAACAAAGCATTCAGAGATCTTTTTAATTGCTTATGACTCAGTTGAGAAACTTCTAAGAATATGTTTCTTTTTGTAATGTAACTTGAGAGGTCATTAATTTAATGTAATTATGCTATATGATGGATTGGAAAGGATAAGTGGAGAGTTAAATAAGATGGAGATGACAAAATAATGGTAATAAAAATAACAGTGCTTGGGTTACGTGATACTTTCTCACAATGTACATCACTATGCTGCCACTGTCTTTGAATACTAATGTAGCCCTGTGGCTTTTTCTTGCAGCATACATTTAGCAGATAGCATGCATTTTCTCTCTTCTGGATTTTTGTGTATAAGTGGCTTGGCTGCATGCTTTGGAACTCTTCGGAGAGGTGGGATGGAGATGGCATTTCATCCTATCTGTGGAGTGACTGAAGACCTGCATATTGGTGTCAATGTGCTGCCCCTCTTATCTGTGTTTTCAGAATTACAGAGGCTAGCCATGCCTCTGCTCTTTCCCTGCCTGTGGGCTGTTCAAGATGAAGCCTCTAAAGAACAGTAAAGGCCACTGGGCACAGACCCATGTGTGTAACACCATAGTGACCCAGATAAGGTTGTGTTTTACTGCAGAAGTTGTTTACCACTAAAGAAACCTCTATGACTTTTTCAATAGAAGTGTTAGAAAAGGCTTTTATAGATTCTTTAACACAAAGCAAACACATTTTATCGGTTGTGTGAATGCATGTGTTTGCCTGCCTAAATTGCTGTATGGTACCATGGCTGTTCTGGTTAATCTGTAACTAGGAAGCTGGCTGGAGAAGAATCGCTTTGCCACCTCAGTTGGGTGTTTACTGGGGCCTCCAGAGGAGGAGATAGCCAACACATTCATTGAAAGTAACTAATAGAGATGGCTGAGATATAGGCTCAAAAAGAGAACAGGAGCACTTCTGCACATGAGATATTTCAGAGGAAGGGCTTGTTACTGAATATTTTCTTTTCTGAGTGCTAACTTAACTTAAACCAGACTACATGTGCTTTCCAGACTCCCTGGTTTTGTCTACTGAGACAAACCCAGCCTTTCCTACTCTTCTATTTCTCTTTTCCCACCCTGTTCCAGATGTGCAAGCCTGCATAAACCAGCAGGATTCCTATTATGCTTTCCCATTCACTATTCATCTAGTTTTTTCTTGATGTGAAAATTAAATGTGACCCAGAATAACCTAGTTGGATGTGAGGGAGGTTGTGGTGTTAGGCTTCATCATTCCGTACGTGCGATTTTTCCAGAGTGTTTTTTTAATTTTATCTTTTCTTTTTTTTTTTTTTTTCCCCAACTACTAAAATAAAACAGAAACCCACAAACAGGAAGAACAAAAAGCTGGATGTATGCAGGAGGCGCCTATTCAAACCAGTGGCATCTAAGGACAGGAATTATCTCCTAGATGGAACAAATGAGCAAGACATTGATACATAATGATGGCTAATTAATAGAAACAATATCAAGACCCATAGGGATGAGACTCAGAAAAATTACTTCTGCAAACAATAGCAGCATTCTTGCTAGGAAGAGATGAATGAATAATAAGAAATATAAAGAGGAAAATTTCTGATACTAGGTTCTGGAGTAAAATTTTCATTTAGTCTAATATCAGCTTTTTCAGAATCACTGAAATACGGAATAGTATAGAATAATTGAAAATAAGATTTATAGTATTTACCCCACTCTTAATACTGACCAGGGGATTGTAATACTAGTCTATTTTTACTTTTCAGGTAAATTATGAGAGCAACATAAGGCATATTTTTTGTTGCGCAGATCATACACCAGAATTATGATGAAGGTGGTGAGGTGTTGACACAGGTTGCCCAGAGAAGCTGTGGCTGCCCCAGTGTTCAAGGCCAGGTTGCATCGGGATTGGAGCATCCTGCTCTAGAGAAAGGTGTCTCTGCCCTTCCTCTGGATGATCTTTAAGAAACCTTTCCACCCTAAACCATTCTATGATTCTAGGATTGTACATTTTGACATCAATTTGAAGGAAGCATGGTTGACTTTCTTTGGGTTTTTTGTGTTTTAACCTGATAAACTCTCAACAGTGCTTTCCCACCACGAACTATAGGGTTTTACTGAAGACAGAATCTTTATGAACTTTGTTACAAAAGGGTCAGTGGGGAAGTGGATTTGATTTTTGTTGCTGAACAATTTAAGGCTAGAGGAGCTCTGTTAACTGGGCTGCTGCTCCAATAATTAGATTCACCAGGATGAATAAGAATGTGCTGAACTATTCTGAAGAAATTGTTTTCACGGTCAGCTGGTTCCAATGCCTTTGGCTCTCAGGTGTGGATGGCACCTGTAATGTGCCAGAGCTAATTCCTAGTCTTAAGCTCAATGAAAAGGTTTCAGAAGATCCAGAGAAAAGGTTGTGTTCTGTTGTAAAGCTCAGTGGATGCAACTAACCTCTCAAAACAGGTGCTCTAGGGAAAGTCCTCAACCTGATTACCCCATTTCTGCATCTCAGGAGAGAGGCCCCAAAACAACAAGATTAAAGCTCTGTTCAACAAAACTGTCATAGATACATGAAATTAAACCATTTGTTCATGTTAGACACTTTACTCATTCCTCTTTCCATCCCCATAAGATGCTGATTTTCTTAATGACTGCATCTTGTCTCACTAAGAGGTATTTAGTACCTCTGAGAAATTGAGACCCTGATTATTGCATCCTCCAGGAGCATGCAGGGTAGAGCTGCAAAAGTGAAAGGAGCTGCAACAGTGATAGGAAGTGAGGATGTTTTCAACCTTTTTTCTCTTGACATTTACTTAGTTACATATCTAGTAGTTTCAAATCCTGTTTCTCATGCATTTGAAATAAAAGGATAATCGTACGATAGGGCAGAAAGATGTAGCTGGCTGCATATCTACACACTGTTCACAAGTGAACAAATGTTTTAATAGGGGTGCTATGCTTTGTCATAATTCTGAATACAAGACTGTAAGTTCCAAATAACTTCATCTTTTTAAAGTTTTGTTGTATAATTAATTTTTTTGGGGGGGATATTTTCTTTGTAAAACACTGGGGTAGAGTTGGAAAGTGGTTTTGTGTTTCTCAGTCTAGCCAGTATGATTGTCTGAATTAATGATAATCTGTGCCTTTAACAGTTTAAATATTGTGTTTTTGCAGAACCCAGTGCTCTGACCAGGGTAGAGGCATACCCCATCATATACATTCTCATGGGCTTATGTATATCATTTAAATAGATTGGTTTGACATCTGGCTCTTTACCATTAACACCAAAACCGGACTCAGAATGTGGTATGTGAAAATTCTTGTTTACACCAAAGGAGATGTCCTAGCACAGGGCTAATCTATTGCCATGATTTAAGCCCAGCTGGTAACTCAGAGCCATGCAGCCACTTGCACACTCCCCCTCTTTTTCCTCCACCCACTCCTGGAGGGATGGGGAGGAGAATAGAAAGAATGAAGCTCCTATGGGTTAAGATAAGAACAGTCCAGTAACTAAGGTATAACACAAAATTACTGGTGCTACCACCAATAATAATAATGATAAGAGAAGAGAATACAATAAACAAGGGAAGAGAATACAACCACTCACCAACTAATACCCAGCCTGACCTGAGCAGTGACTTAGCCCTTCCAGGTAACTCCCCCCAGTTTATATACTGTGCATGATGTGCTGTGGTATGGAATACCTCTTTGGCTAGGGTCCTGTCTCTTGCTTCCTCCCAACTTCCCCATCTCCCTGGCAGAGCATGAGACTCAGAAAGTCCTTGATAGGAGTAATCATTGTTTAGCAACAACTAAAAACATTGGTGTTATCAGTGTTGTTCCCAGGCTAAGAGTCAAAATCACAGCATTGCAACAACTACTAAGGAGAAAAATGACTGCTACTGATCAACCCAGGACATCTATAAACCCACAAATAACTGAGATTTGCCTTGCAGCACTTACTGAAGGAACTATATAGTAAAATATGCCTTCTGAACTCACAGCAGCCACAAGAGTTGCCTGTTAGTATTACTTCTTACTTCTCAATTAAACCTGATAGTCTATTTTTTCTTATTTAATAGATTAGAGAATGAATGTAAAAGTGGCATAGATGAGAAGAGAAGCTCATAAAGGAAGTCTAAAGACCTTTGTGACTATAGCCTCCATCTTCTGATACATAGCCTGTTCCTGTGCTGGCCAGCAGGATCAGCTCAGGAATTCTTCTTTCCCAAAGGTTCTGAGCTACTTTGCAGGATGAAAACAATGTATGTTCTTTGTCTCCTTCATCCCACTGGCAACTTTTTTCCAAAATTAAGAGACAGAACTTCTGTGCTGGTTTCAAACTGGTGAAACTCTTGATTTCACAAGGGTTTGATGGCTGACAGCCAATGAGATAGGAGAAGAATGAGACTCACAAATTCTACTTTAGAAGCCTGTTTAAAAAAGTCTCATTTAAAAAGGCCAAGCACTTGCTTGTGCACTTGATAATATTCTAAACAATTAGTCAACTTTTGATCCCATGGAAACTGCCTTGGGGAAAAAAGTCTTCCTCCATTGAAAAGTGATCGATTTAAAGCATTCAGTCACATTTTTGCAATTTGATGGCAGTTTCCATGGGGATGGGAGTAGATGATTGCTTAAGTGTTATCATAACTCTTGTAAATAACACTGATGGAGGTAAAAAGATGTAAGTTCTATTTCAACAGCACTTGTAAATATATTAATTTTGGGAAAGGCAGAAAGGAAAGACCGCAAAATGTTTTTCCTCCTTCTCTATCTGCGATACATTTCTAATGAATGATGCAACCTCTCAGAAGAAAACAAAATGCTTTTTTTTGGCCTCTCATTCTCAGTTCTGTGTAATATTTATCACTTTGAGAACATGACGACCAGCTGTGTCAGATTCCTTCAAGAGTAGATAAGAGTTATGCTCATTTATAAATCTGATTCAGAAAAAAAGATTTAAGTGTCCAAAAGACCAGGGAGCAGGGGTATTGCTGGAAAAATACTGCCTGCTTGTTTCAAAAGCCCTGGTGAGGTGATGATGCAGCTTAAATAGTGACACTTTGTCAGGATGCCCAGGAAGCTGCCAGCCTGGCACAACCTGGGCAGTGAGACCACATGGTGGCAAATGGCTTTGGGCTGGGCAGTGGCAGGCAGGGCTGTGGGTGCTCTCTGGCTAACCTTCAACCAATGACAGACAAGCACTGGAGTTTTCTTGGGAGTTGGGTTTTGAAGCTTTTCAGCTCTGGCAATCCTGAAATGGGAAGATAAATTCTGTAGCTTCTGAAAGAGACCTAAAACTGAGAGCTGCCCACCGCAGCCTTCTATCATCTCACCTGTCTGTGATGTGTGGAAATGGCACCTAAATCTGAGCCTTTCTCTGTTTCAGCTGACATTTGGACCTGAAACCTGAGGGGTTTGAATTACTGCTGCTTTGGTAATGTTTGCACTCAATCAAACAGACTTATTAATTGATTAAACCTGAAGAGATTTTTTTGGAGAGGAGGAGGGGAGATTTGGGAGGGTAAGAAGAAAGTGTATAATTCTGAGAGACCCAACTTGAGTAAAAGTCTTCTCATCACTCTTTTTTTTTTTTTAATGTAGTTGATACCATCACAGACATGGTTTGTGACTGTGATTGTGAAGCATCTGCATGGAGATTAAAATCTCTCCAATAGATTTGTGATGCAAAAAAAGATTGCTATGTGAGTTGCTCATGGAAAATCTAATTTTAAACAGTGCTGCTTAGCTGGGATTTGTTGGAGAGCTAAGTGGCATTGTTCTTTTGGTGTGATGTGAACATTGAGGTGTTGTTACATACGCCATGCTGGCTAGTAGTTTCCTTTGAATGTCATAGGATGTACTGAAGAATAGTTATACTGAAACAACAATTAACTGTTGTTTCAGTACTGCAGTATGCAAATACAGTGTTTTTTCCTGATGGGTATTTGTGACAAATGCACTATTCAGCTATTATTAGTTCCAGTTTCTTAAAAAAAAAAATGTATTTGTCAATCTTGACACATTCCAGTTTATCCTTAAAGTTGTGCTGTGGAATTTTTTACAGTTGCTGACTCCTAACCTAACCAACATGCAGCACATTTCTGTGATCTGCATAAATCTATTTAAATGAGAAAAATAGTCTTTGCACTGTCCTGTCTGGGCAGGGAAAGACATCAATCACTTCATAAGTGGTAAAAAACTGAGAGAACAAAGGTTTTAAGGTGAATGCTACATAATTACTTAGTGTGTGACTTCTGACATGAGTGATTTTTCTCTATTAATTTTCAGACCTCCACTCCTAGGTTTGTGACTTCATGAAGAGTCACCTTTGTTAGAGAGAGAATTGCTGGATGATACTCTGGAAGTGTCATTTGCTAAGTTCAAATCTGAATTTTCAATGTTCTGATTAATTTTTTTGATTGGTATTTAAACAACAGCTCTTTTTTATCAAATAATTAATGTAAAATGTCTAGCTTTGGTTGACAATAAATGGGACAAACAATGACTAAAGGAATGCTTGATCTGACAAAGAAATCTGGGGTTTTCCTGGAATCTGTGTAGAGTAATCACAGGTTGAAGTGCAGGGACTGTGTTAAGGAGAAAAAGAGATCAGCTGTGTTTGGAAAAGCTGCAGGAAGGAAATGAAACCAATGGCTGAGAATGTCTAAAATCAAATCAAGGAAGGAAGTCACCTATCTCTTCTTTAAGAATTAGCCTTCATTTCTTTAATTCTCTGTAAACGTGAGGCCAAGAAGACATCAGATGGCATTGTAAAAACCCTTGACACATTTTAAAACCTTTCAGATGCACATCAATACACAGTTTTCGAAGCTACATCTCAGTAGCTTTACACCTCAGCCACAACAGAAAGTTAAGCTCCATTACACTAACTTTGTAGTTATACAAACTGTTGAAGGCAGAGCTAATACAATGCTCAGAATAGTAAACTTTCTTCTAATAGGGTATAGAATTTAAAATCTGCTGAAACGTGGACAATTATATTACTTAATTCACTGCTGCAATCAAGTGGTTTGTGTGTTGTAAGACTAAACTGTGGTACATTTGTATTGCTTTTGTAGCACTTCTCTTCCACATAATTGAACATTTTTGAAAGAAAAAGAAATTTTGCTCTTGGACCCTGTACTGATTTTTTTTCCTTTGTTCTGATACTTGTACCCAAGAGTTCACTACTGTGAACAACTGAGACACTTCTGCATAAACGGCAGCCCTGTGGCAAATATTTGTCTTTACTGAGCTATGTGAAATGGTCTTCCAACTCACTCTGGAAAGAACAAGTTGTCTTTTTAGGGACTGGATGTCAGTGAGATGTAATCATGAGAGTCACTACCATGTCTGTGATCTGCGAAAGGAATGCAATAAGCTAAAAATTCCCAGTTAGAGCCAACCTTTCATCTTGATAACTTTGCTCTGTATTTTCTGTGTGTTGGGCCATTAGATTCTAGACACGATACAGAATCTTTCCACAGAAAGCATAGAATCATAGAATAGTCAGGATTGGAAAGGACCTCAAGATCATCTAGTTCCAACCCCCCTGCTATGGGCAGGGACTCCTCACACTAAACCATATCACCAAACGCTTCATCCAACCTGGTCTTGAACACTGACAGGGATGGAGCATTCACTACCTCCCTGGGCAACCCATTCCAGTACCTCAACACCCTAACAAGAAAGAATTTCTTCCTTATATCCAATCTAAACTTCCCCTGTTTAAGTTTGAACCCGTTACCCCTTGTCCTATCACTACAGTCCCTAGTGAAGAGTCCATCCCCAGCATCCCTGTAGGCCCCTTCAGATACTGGAAGGCTGCTATTAGGTCTCCACGCAGCCTTCTCTTCTCCAGGCTGAACAGCCCCAACTTTCTGAGCCTGTCTTCGTATGGGAGGTGCTCCAGTCCCCTGATCATCCTCGTGGCCCTCCTCTGGACTTGTTCTAACAGTACCATGTCCTTCTTATGTTGACACCAGAACTGAACACAATGCTCCAAGTGAGGTTTCACGAGAGCAGAGTAGAGGGGCAGTATCACCTCCTTCGACCTGCTGGTCACACTCCTTTTGATGCAGCCCAGGATACAGTTGGCTTTCTGGGCTGTAAGCGCACACTGAAGCTGGCTCATGTTCATTTTCTCATTGACTAACACCCCCAAGTCCTTCTCCGCAGGACTACCATGAATTTCCTTTTTGCCCAACCTGTAGCTGTGCCTGGGATTGCTCCCACTCAGGTGTACGACCTTGCACTTTGCATGGTTAAATTTCATGAGGTTGGCATCAGCCCACCTCACAAGCGTGTCAAGGTCCCTCTCAGTGGCATTCCTTCCCTCTAGTGTATCAACAGAACCACACAGCTTGGTGTCATCGGCAAACCTGCTGAGGGCACACTCAATTCCATTGTCCATGTCAGCGACAAAGATATTAAACAAGACCAGTCCCAACACTGACCCCTGAGGGACACCACTCGTTACTGATCTCCAGCCGGACATTGAGCCGTTGACCACAACTCTTTGAGTGAGACCATCCAGCCAGTTCTTTATCCACCAAGTGGTCCACCTATCAAATTGATGACACTCCAATTTAGAGACAAGGATGTCATGTGGGACTTCCAGAATAATGAATCAACAATGTTACAGTCACTCCCCCAGAAGCCAGATCAAAATGTTTGAACTCCTTTTCTCCAGCCTAAACAGCCCCCATCCCTCAGGTGCTCTAGACCCTTTACCAGCTTTGCTGCTCTTCTCTGGCTCTGCTCCAGCACCTCAATGTCTCTCTTGCAGTGAGGGACCCAGAGCTGAACACAGGATTTGAGGTTCAGCCTCACCAGTACTCAGTGCAGGTGGACAATCACTACCCTAGTCCTGCTGCCACACTGGTGCTGATACAGACCAGGATGCTGGTGGCTTCTTGGCTGCCTGGGCATAAGCTAACTCATATTCAGCTCTGTCAGTCTGCACCCCTAGGTCCTTTTTCATGAGCAACTCTCCAGCCACTCTTCCCCAAGCCTGGAGTGTTGCATGGGGTTTTTGAGACCCAAGTTCAGCACCTGGAACTTTGCCTTGTTAAGCCTCATACCATTGACCACAGCCCATGGATCCAGGCTGTACACATTGCTCTGCAGAACCTTAGCAGATCAACCTGTGAGACCTCTCCCAACTGCTCTTAGAATATGTGACCTGCCTCTGCATCCTGCCTGGATGGTTTATAACAGACTTTCACCATCATAGCCACTTTTTTGACCTTTCGCCTGATTTATACCTATAAAAACTCTGACCCTATAGTCACTATTATTAAGCTCTAAACAATCAAAAGAGCCCCTAATGTACAGGGCTAGCCCATCTCCTCTCCTTCTTTGCCTATCCTTTCTGAACAGTTTATAGCTATACATTGCACCACTCCAGTTGTGCAAGTTGTCTACTATGTTTCTGTGATGAGAACTATGTTATAGTTTTCCTGCTGCACAATGGTCTCCAGTTCTGCCTTTTTGTTGCCCATGCTGCATGCATAGGTGGAGCTGCACTTCCCATATATCTGGGGGAAGAAGCCCTAATTCCTAACGTGGCATTCTCAGGCACTTACTTGGTTTCCAACACATTAGTAACCCTTATGTTTTTGCTGCTGTATGGATCTTCATATGGGGAATTACCATTGCAGAAATCATACTTTTATTGGCAGCAAACAGGTGTGATTTTTAGTAGAAAACATAGATGCAAGGAAAAGCTTTTTACTAGATAGAAAGTCCAAAGAAATATAATCACCTGATAGAGGGCTGGAACTAGATGATCTTTAAGATCCTTTCCAGCCCAAACTATTCTATGATTCTATGATTCAGTTCTTAAAATACATCCATTCTCATGCTGCAGACATTCTTTTCTTGCTGTTTCTCCACTGCCATATAGGGATGTAAAGGTGCGCAGTTGAAGTGGCTTTTGTAGAATTAATCATAAAACAGGCTCAGTTAATCTGTCTCACAAATATAGGACTCATAAGAGCTTCATAGCAGTAACACTCATTGCAATTTTCAGTGTGTAAAAGAAAACATGGATTTATCTGTGTGCAAACCAAATTGTCCAAATATGGAATATTGTGAATTAAAAGGTTTAAGATCTGAAATATGTTTAGGCAACCTGGGGTATATCTGAATCCTCTTTTTCTGCTCCTCAGCAGCGGTTCACATAGTGTGTTTGTTTTGTACCTCTACTGTCCTGAAAGAGAGGTGGAAATACAACTGTGTAGCAAATGATGTCAGCCTCTCTGTTATCAAAAGATACAGTGAGTATGTTTGTGTGGGTGTGTGTGTGTGTTTGAAATAAAGGGAAAAGATCCTGGCTTTGAATCCAAGTAAGACAGCTGTGGGTGCCATGCCATTACTGTTGCTGGATTAGTACTGAGAGACGCTCTGCCTCTGCAGCTGTTGGACAAAGGTCTGAGCTTCCTGCACACCCTGTGAAGACAACATCTCTCAAAAGGTCCAGGGAAGCTTTTTCAAAGCAGAGGGATGGAGGGGAAGCCCCTCTCTCTCTCTCCTTTTCTCCCTCCCAATCTGTAGGGCAGTCATCCACTGGTGTGCCAGAAATGGTTTTCTGTCTGCTCTGCCTATGCAGTCTCATCTCCTATTCATGCTTGGGCCTAAAACCTCAGCTAGTTTGGCACAGCACTTCCCAAGCCAATGGAGCTGCTCCACTCAGGATCTAGCAGCTAGGATACAGCCTTCAGTGTTATTCTGGCATGCCAAGTTCACAGAGGAGCATTGTGCTGGTCTGTGCACCCTTTGGCTAGGTTAGCTGATCTTACAGCTATAAAGCTGAATAGATCTGAGTTTTGGAGAGGGCATGCACCATTTTCTGGGAACCAAGTCCTAGTTGTAGTTGTGTGTTTACTTCAAGGGTGGAAATCTAGACTGCTGTGTCAGAGTCAAATCCATTGGTAAAGTGCAATTTTCATGAGGCTGAGTCTGACTTTACACACTGAATTTCCTGAACTGTTTTTCTTTGGACAGAAACTAGCCTAAATCTGCAGTTTTGTCTTCGTTTTTCTATTTTGTGCCTGAATTCCTGCCAGGCTTGAGCCTTTAGTCACATACTGGGTGAGCGAGCTTAAGAAAGTGTTCATTTTCTGCACCTTAATCATTCTAAGGACCACAGAATTACATCTTATGCATTTGTAAAGCAGTCACATGGGAAGTATTGAACAAACTGAAATCACTTGCTGAGTGTTTTGAGAAATTCTTCCACTTCTTAGGTAGAATGTGGCAATTCTTAAACAGTACATGGCAACCACAGAGACAGTTTAGGACAGGATGGGAGACAGGAATACAGTATTGTGGGAACTGTGGGGAAATATAGTGAGTCAAACTGCCATGAACAAACTCCAGCATCTGTTTGTGCAGAGGAATGCACAATTGGGCGGGTGGGGAGTGGAAGGAAAGAGGGGAATAGGAAAAATAGACTTCCCCTCTGTGAAATGGATATTATTTAAAACAATAGCTGAGAATTTCTCAAATTACCAAGAAGTCTGATGATGTGGAATACAGAGACAAATAATGCAACTGAAGAGGGAAAACAGAGAACAAGAGAAATTTCAAAATCAGCTGGATACTTCTGGTAATGTCAAGATTACAGGAGAAATACTTGTTCTAATCTGAGAGCTTTCTTGAAACTTAATTAAAAATTACATGGAAGATAATTTTACCAAGTTGTTATCACGGAACATAAACCCATGGGGATTTTGAAGTGGGGACTTCCTAAACTGAACTCTAAATAGGACGGGGTTTTTTTTTAGCTATTTATATTTTTGAGGATGCTGCTTTGTACTTGCAGTTATTTTCAAGGGGAAAAGCTGATTCTGAGCCTATAGCCATGTAACTAAAAAGCAGGTCTCAAAAGAATTTTGCTCCCCCTTTTATCCTTGGATATGTGTCAAACTTTCAACATCTTTTAGTGCACCTTTTATAACAGATGGATCTCCAGGTCTTTGGCTGCAAGCTCTTGGGTACTGGATGCTTCAAAAGCCTGAGCTCTCTTTAGCTGCCTAATGAGGCACCACTTCTGAGCATGTGAAAAACTCTGCCCCACGTATCAATAAAGATATCACTCAACTTCTCTCACACTGTTCAGGTTTCATTTGGTCTGAGGCTGTACATCACTGATGCAGTCCATTGCTGCTTCATCTGCAGGTTTGCTGTCTTCCCAAGGGCTTGACCTGTGAGTTTCTGAGTACTGCTGCTGGAATCCTCTTAGTTGAGCTGAAGAGTACTCCACAGCTCAGCAGCCTGAGTCTAATTGTGTTACCCTGTTGTGTACTTGTCCTTATTGTGGAAAGCCTGGACTATTTATTCTCTTTTTCCTTTAAAATGTGACTCGACTCAGGGGTTTTGCAACTGCAGCTCTTCTGATGCTGGGGAGCTGGGTATGTACCATAAATAAACCAGCTATGTATGAAGGATCTTGATCTATATGGCTGAACTTCTGGGCCTCTGTCAATTTCACTGAGCACAGAAATCTGCTTGTACAGCTCGGGCCATAATTTCGCAACTGGGACTGTTTCATTTTTCCATAATACAGCATGTCAGCAGAAATATGAAGGGTAGAGCCAAGAGATACTGGCTCCAAGGCTCCTGCACTTTCTTGAGACAATAGTTTTCCCTTAAAAACCAATAAGTTATGGACTAAGGACTGCTCCATTTAAAACTGTCTTGGGCTTTATGGCTAAACAGATTTAATAAGTTGAAGTGATAACTAAAGTATGTTACTGCTGAGGGCAGTGAGGAGAGTTAAAACTTATGAAAAGACTTTGCTTGCAGCAGAAAAGTGCAGTAATCACTTAAAAATATCTCTGCTAATGTTTTTATTTAAAAAATGGAAAAAGTGAGTCAGCATTGAGGGCTCTGTATTCACCACTGTGTTCAAACTCAGCTGATCTGCAGACTCCCCATTTCCTCCTCCCATGTGTGCTGTTTACAAGTGTATATAACTACTCCTAATTTAGCAACACACTGCTGCTACATTTGCACGGGCTCTAATAATGATCCTGAATAGTTTCTGCTGTAGGATTTTCTTTTCCAAGCTTGTTACCAATGGTGACCTCTGTGCAATCACAAAGATAGGAAGGAATCGTGTTTAGCTGACAAGTATGTTCTGTCTCCAGACTGCTAGAAAAAGAAAGTGAATTACAGTAGCAAGAAAACAAATGGATTTTCATATACACTTATCCTTATATATACTTGGTCTAGAACCTAATATCCTGTGGCAGTAACTCTGGGCATACCTATAGAACTAAATCTTTCCACATTCTAGGAGATTTTGTAACTGCACTGTGGGCTTGATCAGCTCTGATTCTATACTGTGTTTTGCATTGAGATAAAAGGCAGAGTATCTGCATTAGAGGCTCTCTAGCAGTTATCGGCTCCAGAGGAAATAAATAAGGATGGAATGTTTTGTATTGTAAGTAGATGCTGGTGGTGTCACAGAGGTGTGTATGGAAATACGGAACATGCCATCTTCTGTCTCCTCACGGAGAAAGTCCTCCTGCCTGACATGTGTTTTGGTTTTTTTTTTCCCTATTCCATATTTCTCTGCTTCAGTATATCCAGTGGGCCCTGGCCTGACAGGGTTTTCAATGCACACTGCAAGCCTAAGTGAAATACACCACACTGTGAAAGAGATACGTTACATAAGAGATTCTGAGAGCCTTACACAGTGCTGGACTGCAGTGCAAACTGTCTTAAGGATGGACAAAAACTATCTTGCACCCTAGGATCAACAGATTCTGGTCAGGGGCTCTTGGGTAGAGAGGAGAAAAAGAAATCTGTGTGTGCTGGTTTAGTGTGTTTTAACAGCTATATAAACCACAGTTTGAAAGTCTGATGTGTATCTAACCATCATCATGTCTGAACTGTGCCTGGTAAAAGGGGCAATGAGCTCCAGTTATGCAGCCCTTTCTTTCATTGCTTCTCCTCTGCAACCAGAGAACAACCAAGGCTATTTGCATGTAAGTCCTGAGCATTTGGCAACTTTTGCTGCAGTATGAGAGAAAGGGAAAGAAATGCAAATTCCCCATGTAGTTTGTGTTTGAGCCACACTGAAGAAGATGCAGCTTGTACACTGCTTGACAAATGATCCCAGCAAAGCACCTAGGGGTCTGCCTGCCTGTCTGCAGCTTCACTACAATGGCCAGAGCCCAGTACCTGGAAGATTGTCTGAAGTTCTGGGGTGACTATAGCACTTGTTGTTTAACCTCTCAGAGACTCTGAGTTTCACTTTGTGGAGGGTGAGACAGAGCTTTCCTGGAGGTCACTCCAAAGCTCCTGATCAGACATCCATGGGACTGGTTGTTGTGATGGAGCAAACTTATTTCCAGTCTCAGTGGAAGACAGTCTGCTTCTGCTTTGACTTCCCTAATTGCCCAGCAAGCTGTCTTCCAGCAGCAAGTGGGAGATGTTATTCTAGACCTCCAGTCATGGTATTCTAACACACACCTTTTTATTTAAGGGGAAAGAACAGAAGTTATATGTTACTCAGATTTCCTAGTAAGCTGCTGGCAGACATTCATCGCATGGTAGAAGACTAATACTTTAAAAGGATCAAAAAAGTAGCTCTAGACCAGAAACAAATCCCTGTAGTCACCCATTACCCTAAATATGGATCTGCATGAGTGAGATTAGGAAGAAGTTGGGTCATGATTACTGAGCACAAGTCAAGCATGCCACAAACATTTCACTGGAGATATTCAGCACCTCACAAAACTATTTGAATGCTAGAATTTCAGTTTCAAGGCACAAAGGTGAATTAAGGAATGGATTTACAAGGAGGATGGTATAATACCAAAATACTAAACTTACTATATTAGTCCTTCACACCATCACCATACCAGCTGGAGAAAGTTGTTGTGTGAAGCCTGTTACACAAAGCTGTTAGATAGGGATACATAAATATATCCTTCTGGTAGAAGGTGCTTTCAGAAAGCCTGGAAACAAGATATAAAGTTTTGCAAGGTCTTGTTCACTTCAGGTCACAGCCTTAAGTCTATTGGATACTTCTAGACTGTTAGTTTCTATACATACTTATGTCTTGGGTACAAAGATGAGTTGAGTCTGCTTTCTGTTCCTCATTTATCAAGGGTAATTCTTGGTATCTTCCAAAGGACTTCCACCTTGCTGTTCTGTAGGTTCTGCACACAGTGGTCTGCTTAGAGTAACAGAATAAACTGCCAAACTTTTACCAGCCAAATCATATTCAAAATACATTTTCTTTCCAGGAGAAAGGCCTACACACAAACCTTCTATGGCATCATGCATTTATCACTCTAGGCTGTACTGTGAGTGAATGGATCATTCCACAAAACACATGAGCATAATATGTAGTGTGTGAGGCCAGTGGTTAGAGAGCCAAAGGTGCAAAGAACATACTTGATTTTCCATTCTTGCCCAAGGCAAAGTGGGGAAGTCACCTCAATTTGGGAATGATTGTCACTGCTGGGCTGGCTTTCTGAGCTGCTAAGGAGCCAAAGACCTTTGGATCTTGCACAGCTCTCCACAGAGCAACTGGGGGCAATGGCAAGACAAAGACTGAGCCAGAACTGTGGGAGCCAGTCAGTCAATGTCAAAGCTGTCCAGAAGGTGGTGGGGCTTCGTATCTGCTGGTGCTCTGAGGCAAAACATGCACAAAATTCACTGGTTCTCCACCAGCCAGTGAGATTTCTGTCTGCAACTCCCACTGGTACTGTAAATAGCTTACGTCCAGAATGGTTTGGATGTCAGTGCATATATCCTGCCTCTGCCATCCAGTGATATGATAACGTATTTTGCTCCTTTGAATGCCTGTACTGCACACTGTTCACAACAGTGTCCCTTGGGCTCTCTTAACATTGTAAACTTAATATAGCTTTGGTCTGCAGTCATTTTTTTCTGAATCCATCTGCTTTATTGAATTCCAGTGCCTAGAGAAACATCTGGGCTAGTAGCAGGATTAAGACTATCTTGCAAATCTGAAGGATTAGGAAAGATAGCACATTTTATCAGGGAAAAGGGAGACTGAAGTAATTGCTAATGAGAACTGTGACACAAATATTTCAGTAAATCAAGCAAACTCAAAATGCTGTTTTGTGTTTAAACCAGAGAAATATTACAGATTTTGAAACATATATTGCTTTCCATTGGAAATTAAGTATGTTTAATATCAGATTAGTTCTGTAATAATAATAGATATAATAATAATATAATAAAAATTAGTTCTGTTCTAATAATAGCAATTAGTTCTGAATAGCTTTAATGTTTAATTTTTTAGAACTCTAAACATTTCTAGCACTTTATGATCCTTATTTATTTGATGCATGCAGAGGATACGCAAAGATGTTTTATGAAAGCCAGTTAGCAACTGAATGACATAGCTATCTGAAACAAACTGATTCAGCTCAGATCTATTCCCCATCATCAGGTATCTTCCTTTATTTCACATGAAAGTGTGGGCATCAAGAACAATTTATGAGTGCATTTTAGGTAATCAGCTCCCATGTCACTCTAGGCAGATTTTCATAGAGGCTGGATCTCAGTAGTTCTGATAGTAAATATGACATTTTCAGTAGTAGCTTCCCATGTAACTGTGAAAATCTGGAGTCTAAAGACAAAACCATTGCACGGTTTCACTTCTCAGGAGCATTCTCCCCAGTGAATGGGATGTAAAAGTGACCCTGAAAATATTTTTGGTGGGGACTCCTGCATGCTGCCTCTGCCACTTTATTCATCTGGTAACTTCCTCTTAACTAATATTACATAACAGTTACCTAAATTATGGTGTTTCTATGAAGCCAGGCTTTACAAAATATGCTTGTAAGTGTAATTTGTCCCAGAAGAGAAAGATTCCAGTTCCTCACAGGTGGAGGAAAATTTTGAACTGATGTCTGTTGGAAAAGCAAATATGAGAGCAAAAAGGCAAAACCTTTGGAAGAAAAAGCTCAGAAAAACCTGTGTAATGTAAGGCCCAAAGATGTCCAAATTTGCAGTGAAATTACAGATTTCTGATGTTATTTGTCCAGTATGTTACCAAATATTGCCAAAACAAACAGTCCAAATTATTTCAACTCATTGAATTGCCATCTAGGATAACATTATGCTACCGTTGCCAGTTCTTTTAGCAGTAAGACTTTTTTTTTAAAGCAGAATCTTATGAACAAA
This sequence comes from Melopsittacus undulatus, assembly GCF_012275295.1. NCBI lineage: Eukaryota > Metazoa > Chordata > Aves > Psittaciformes > Psittaculidae > Melopsittacus > Melopsittacus undulatus. Next base: position 102,861,486 of record NC_047529.1, on the reverse strand, counting down.
ATGGCATCTCATAGAGTCATAGAATGGTTTGGAAGGGACCTTAAAGATCATCTAATTTCACCCCCTGCTCTGCCATGGGCAGGGACATGTCACACTAGACCAGGTTGCTCCAAGCTCTGTACAACCTGACCTTGAACGCTGCCAAGGATGGGGCAACCACAGCTTCTCTGGGCATCCGGTGCCTCATCACCCTCACAGGGAAGAGCTCCTGCCTGATGTCTAATCTAAATCTACCCTCTTTCAGTGTAAAACCATTCCCCTTTGTCCTGTCACTATATGCACTTGCAAGAGGTCCCTCTCTAAAAGAATATTATCATTGATGTGTAATGCAAAATGATGCCAGAATACAGACTTTATTCAAAGAGCTATAACAAAGCATGCACTTTAAGATGAGGCAGTTTGGTTACTTTGCAAATGCAGGCAAATTTGCAGGCTCTAGTTGTTAGGGGTACAGATGACTCAAACTGCAAGTCACAAACGTCTGTTGCCATGAAGGAGTGGGTAAAGTTTTGGGTGAGCTGCAGTATGATATTTCCATTTGATACCTAGAGTCAGCCAATAGCAGCAGGTGATGTGAGGCTAAACAGCACAACATGTTCCAGTAACACCTGAGGCTTGATTTCTGTGGCACAGATGCTGCACGCTACACAGCGAGCCTCTCTCTGCTTTGTTGCTGACTGAATTTTGTGCATGCAACTGAAAGAGCATTTATTTTGTTCAGATTTTCACTAAATAATGAGCACTTCCTTGCAGGTATGATACACTGAACCAGGAAATAGTTCTCAGACATGCTAGTGCTGGCAATGATGATTCTCTAGCAGATGTATATTTATTTTCCTTCCTGTCTGCATTCACAAGTTGTGCTCTCTGCAGAATTTCACTCCCCACAATTACAAATGGTGGGCATTTAAATACTTTTCCAAGCCATGGTTTTTCTCTGAACACTTTAGGAATTACAACCTCCATGATCAGACGATAGACAATATGACTTGTACTACATGGAATCAGAAGAGGGATGGATTTTTGTGGGTTTTCTACCAGAGGAGGTGTAAGCAGTATTATCTTAGGGGTTGTGGATGTGCCTACCCCAGCTATTCTAGCACTTATGGTCGATGAGAAAATGAACATGAGCCAGCTTCAGTGTGCGCTTACAGCCCAGAAAGCCAGCAGTATTATGGGCTGCATCAAAAGGAATGCGACCAGAAGGCCGAAGGAGGTGATCCTGCCCCTCTACTCTGCTCTTGTGAGACCCCACTTGGAGTATTGTGTGCAGTTCTGGTGTCCTCAACATAAAAAAAGACATGGAACTGTTAGAGCAAGTCCAGAGGAGGGCCACGAGGATGATCAGGGGACTGGAGCACCTCCCATATGATGACAGGCTGAGAAAGTTGGGGCTGTTCAGCCTGGAGAAGAGAAGGCTGAGTGGAGACCACATAGCAGCCTTCCAGTATCTGAAGGGGGGCTACAGGGATGCTGGGGATGGACTCTTCACTAGGGACTGTAGTGACAGGACAAGGGGTAACGGGTTGAAACTTAAACAGGGGAAGTTTAGATTGGATATAAGGAAGAAATTCTTTCCTGTTAGGGTGTTGAGGTTGCCCAGGGAGGTAGTGAATGCTCCATCCCTGTCAGTGTTCAAGACCAGGTTGGATGAAGCGTTTGGTGATATGGTTTAGTGTGAGTTGTCCCTGCCCATGGCAGAGGGGTTGGAACTAGGTGATCTTGAGGTCCTTTCCAATCCTAACTATTCTATGATTCTATGATTCTATGATTCTATGTTCTCTGGAGTGAATGCATCACCCTGGGAATGCGTTTTGGTTTAGGAAAGGGACTCAGCTGCTACAAGGAATGAAAGGACTGTACCTAAAGGTCTGGTTTTGCTTCAGGTTCCTCATCTGTGAAATGTAAATCTTTGACAACTTATAATGAACAGTTTTAAGAATCATGATGTTATAGTTGGGCCTCAGGGTACATGGGGCTGTGGGGTAGCACTCACTTCAAAGAATCCTCGAAGGCAGAAGATCACAGAACTCATTCTACGCATAAATCCAGGGGAACCTTTTGTGACAGCTTTCTGTGGACAGAGCAGTCTGGAAAAGTCATCTGCCACTGAGTCCAGGCAGAGGTAGTTTAGGGTGTTGAGGTGGTGAAAACTGAATTGTAAACGTGGTTTGATCAGATCTGTCCTACTTACCTGCTGCTGCATTTGCTGGGTTTTGCTTTTATGTTCCCAAGGAATCTGTGAGTCTCAAAGTGGGAAGAACAGCATAAGTGGCCTACAGGCTTGTATCTCAATTTTGCAGGACTGAGAAGAGGAATAAGAGTCTGGTTGGAATCTTTACTTTCATTTCCTCCAGGATGATACCTAGGACTTGTTGCTGCTGTGCTGTTATTGCTGCCTATTGAACCTGAACTGTGCAGTCAGAAAACCTCCTCAGCTGCACTAGGCTGTAATAGTCTAGGCAGTGGGCACTCACAGGTTGCAGAAAGGGGGACCTATTTCTTCAGTACTTTCTTCTGATGCTTTCTAATGCTGGCAGTAACATCCTCTGGATGTTGCTGGTTTCAGTCTCCTTTCAGTTTTAGTGGTTACATTGGTTTGTTACAAAGCTCTTTTCCTTGTGAGGTTGAATTAATTTGCAAACTATAAGTAACAGGAGAATCTGTGTTTAGTTCATGCTCCTTATACCTGTGTGTCAATGTATGCCTTTTAAATCTCAAATGTATAATAGAAAATTGAGTAAAAAGAACTAACTGCAACTTTCTGATCTAGCCACATTTCTGCAGAATCTCCAGTTCTGGTCTCTAAGTTAGATCCAGTTTATATCCTAAATACTCAGATACAGGTGTTACTATGATTAAGATATCATTTAAGAATGTTTATTTGCATAAGGAGATCTTTGTTTTCCTTTGGATTTCACAATGCAGTAACAGAATTTAGATCTACACATTGTTTGTACAATGCAAACAAATTACAATTAATTAGAGACAATCTTTTCAAGTCAGTATAAAGAAACTATTTATATTTAAGCAGATTGTTAAAAAGGTTTTTCCAGATGGAATTTGGTGACTGTCAAAGAGAAAAGGAAAACTGATTATAGGTGAAAAAGTCATTTGATACACATGTATGAAATCCTTCAGCTTGTGCCAGAAGAAGGGAGGGTAACTGGGCTATACTTAGTGAGAAGGTGCAAAGCTGCAAATTTTTAGTTCCCTCAAGTTTAGATTTTAAGTTTGTAATCACTTTTTGGCCTAGTAGTATTTCTGTAGTTAAAATAGAAAGTTCAACATTAATAATAACAGTAAATGCAGTTGACATTATCAAGCTGTGTCAAATCCAGTGTTGTATGTGATGTCCCAGCGCTGAGACTGGCAATGAAAGGGGTAGTAGGTGAAGCACACTGGTTGCACCTCAGCTGGTGCTGATTGCATAGGTCCAGTCCAGGGTCTGTTCGCAACATCAGGGCTCTTACCATACATCTTCCTTCTGAGGGCAGCCAGGTAGCAGTATATGATGGGTGAGATAAGTGGTATGCAGGCTAGTCCTTCCTAAGGATCGTGTCAGGATATGGTGAAGGAGCATGCCCTTCCCTGGGAACTGTGATGCCCTCCTATGCCCTCCTGTCTAGCTACAGCTCTGGAATTTCCTAGTCTGAAGATTGGAGAATATGAGCTCTAAAGGGCTGGAATAGCAGAAGGGAAATTACATTTTAGATAATTTTTGTTTAGTTGCTGCCAAAAGCAAAAAAAAGGTGCATTTATAACGTGCAACATATTTACTAGTGTCTGAGGAACTGGGGTGATAAATTCTTCTCTCTTTGCAAGATAATACAGTGTATATTCTACTTTTAAATTCCTTTGAGTGAATGGTTCATACTGTGGCTTTATTTTTACATGGCAGAGTATATCACGGAGCAGATATACTAGCTCAAGTCCCAGAGAAAGAAATATGATCTAGTGTGGTTTTGCAGCAGAATTACAAAACCTGAGCTTTGGCAAACCTTACTGTGGGTATTTAAAAAACTATCACATAGTGATCCCAAACTTTGCACTTAAATTGCAGTGCAGATTTCTGTCTGGTAAGAATTTTATGTTGGGGTGGTAACACTGATGTTGAGGAAATCTTGCTGACTGGTGCAGAACTGTGCATATCTCGTCCTTCAATTATCGTTTCGAGCCTAGTGTCCCTGATATACCCCCATAGCACAGTCACCATACACACACATTGTGCCTCATAGTCGTAACTAATCCTTCCCTAAGGTGGAAGGTTTCTGTTCCCTTTCACCACTAGCTTGTTGAGGCTCCAACTAAAACAGCTTGCTCAAACATCCCCATTTCCATTTTTCCTTTTTTTTTTCTGATTTTGTGTTTTTCCCCGCCAGCAAACTTCTGCCTCTACTTCTATTTTCTCTTCTTGCCACTCTTCATTATTCAATCTTTAAGTATGCAGAAAACTCAATGAATGGCAATTTAACATTGTGGAAAAAAGCTGTTATAGTTGGATGATGCTACATAACCTCACTGTTTATTGTGTTAAAGACAATTTATTCTGGTTTATCAGTTTCAGACTAGGTTACCCTTTCCCCAATATTAGAATGTCTTTATTTCTTTTTTTTAGCTCACCATTGATCCTGTAAGTTCAAATACTATTGATTTTCAGTTATTTAAATCAGGCTTCTTTTCAGGGGGAAAGAAGAGGATACTGAGTTCTCTCTGGGTAAATATATAGATTTTGCCAATATGTAGACTCTCCAAATTTGGACTGGAAAAAAATGTGGAAATGATAAAATGTCATCCAAGATAGAAAAGAAATTGAGGGATTCCTTTTAAACAAGGTCATAAGAAACAAAAAACATCTTTAAAGATGTTCTATGCCCTACATTTTTGGGGGAGGTGATTATAATCAAAGCCAGTAAACTCCAGTTGTAAACTATTGATGAGAGAAAAGTTGAAAAGAAAGAGTTTGTTTTGGAGGATGATTTCAGGGTCAAAGGCATTGCTTTCAAAGCACACGATGTTACTAACAAGAGGAAATATTACACCTCACTTGACATCATTGCATTGTTTCATGAACTGTGCTTTTGTTTTATCTCTGTGTTAGTCTCAGAACAGCTCTTCTTTTGCAGGTTAAATTGATGAACATGTCATTTCACTGGCATCCTTTTGTTTTCTTAATTTAAAAAGCATGGTGAGAGCAACTTGCTTTGGAGGAATAGTGTGATTTAATGATACTGTCACTAATATTCTATATAAATGTATTAGCAATTTTGATGCTGTATAGGTACATTTCAGTTTGGGGAGAATTGGCCCAGCTCATTTTTCTATGCAATCCCATTCAAATATCCATACAGGGTCATATATTGCCCTGTGCACACATTATAGATGGGAGAGGAAAGGATAGTCTTAACCTTTGTTTTCTGTAGTCTGGTTTATGGGCAACATACTGGGGTTTTTACAATATCAGTGCTCTACTTTTTCACTTCCTTTCACCTTCTTTTTTTCTTCATTCAAGTTGGTCACAGGAAACAAACTTTTTTGTTTGTAATTTTTCCTTGTCTCTCTTTGATGGGAAACTGCAAAGTCATTGCTTGCCAGCAATAGCAAAATCTTAATGAGGTATTTGAGAAGTCCCAGTGGAGAACATACCAGATGTAAAAAAAATATAGAATAAATGCAGGAAATATGCAGGCCAGTGCTTTGCTTTATGGATTGTCCTGCCACATATCACACAGAACTGTTTATTCAGTTATTTGTGTGACTGTTCCTAATGAATAGTTCTTCATACAATTATATCTTTCCTCACAATTTTTCACAGGAAACGAGGTAACAGTTTCATCCAGGAAATGGATAGGAGCAACTCAGCCTTTTGAGAATGTTCAAGTATGTTTTGGAGGTTCAGACCCACTTCTAACCTGAACCCATCATGGGTTTTGTTTCCACAGTTTTGCTGGAGCCTTTTCTTTCTAAGGACTCAGTTTTTGGAGGGCAGTGAAGATCAGAAGTTGAAGCTCTTCTCCCATCTTCTAATCAAGGTGCTATTCCTACCACTGATTTCTGGACTTGGACAACTTTCAATAAATCAGTGCATGTCAGCACCCTCAACAACAGAAAGCCAAAGCGAATTTGTACAGCTGCAGTGCTTCAGACACTCTGAAGCGTGACTTATCAGGGCTATACTCTCACTGCTGCCTGGCAAACTGCAGAGGTAACCGCCCAGAGAGGGGAAGGCAGTGGGGTGAGCTGTAAATACGACAGTCTGTGAAACAAACTGAACTCTCTCTCCCACCCTCTCTAGAAATCTATTAAGCTGGCAGGCTGCCCCACTTGAAATGGATGTGGAAAATATTATGTAAGTTTGCTCTGTGTGCTGTGCTGACAGTGTAGGCACAGGCGGGTTTCAGTTACACTGTCTGCCCCAGCTAGTTTTGGTGACCAAAGGCTTCTTTATTTAAACCTATGTCTCTATTTCCATCCCACCTCCCCAGTCCCCCCGACACCCCCCACCCCAAACCCCAGTATTTGGGGTTTTTAACACTGATAATAAAATGAAACTCAACATCTGCACACAGGAAAACAACACTAGCAAAACTGTGTCAGGCTATTCTTGTTCTGAAAGCAAGCAAACAAGCAAACAAACAAAACAAAGCCTACAGGAGGAGGAGGGATATATTTCCTCTAACTGCAGCCAAGCACCAAAACAGTCTGTCTTGGATACCCTCCTCTCGAGTTATATGCCGTGTCAATGCCTCCCTCTGCTGAAAGCTCTACATTCGTCCTCTCCTGCTTGAATACTCTTTTTCCTGTAACAGGACTTGTACAGATCAGATGCAGTCTGTGATATGTAATATATATGCTCCGAGGAGAGCATAAACTTGAACTGTTTGTCCTTCCCCAGCATGACTGCAGGCTTAAATCTGATGTTAGGAAAAGATGATAATTCAGAGTCAGATGACTTTTAAAAATAATCTTTAAGGAACTTCTATGCTGGAATCCAGCCATTGCCAAGAGACATGGTTTTTAAAGACAATTATATGTGTGTACACCTTACAAATAACATTTATTTTCTTCAGTTTTAGTCACTTAATTAGTTTTTGTTCTAGAAATAGTAAAATTATAGCATGGTTTATGTTCTATTATGCTGCATAAAATACCATGCAACCTTCAGTGTTATGTTACCAAAGCAGACTGCATTATCTTAATCACTAGAAAATCTACAGCTGCTGTGGTTATTAGGGACCACAGAGTCAAAACTTGAGTTTTTCAGAGGCTGTGAGATTAGGACCTGAGATGATCATTTCTCATCTCAGGTAATTATAGGAGAAAGATTTGAAAGTGACCCAGGTTTGATTTTCCTGTTTCAGGTATCCCAAACTGTCACACCAATAAGGGCAGCGACTTTGTTAGAGGTGAATGAGTGATCTTAGAGGAAAACTGGGCAACTTCTAGATGTCTCAAGTTAAGCCCCTAGTTTTAATAGTGGACTAGAAGCAAAAAGCCCTGGTTCATGAAGAGCATTTACTCTTTATGTCTACCCATCCCTTCAGAAACTGAGCATTTCAGGAAAGGCTGATGCACTCCAAAACAATAGCTAAAGCTGCAGCAGTTCACAGCTAGTTCTCATTAATAATCCTTTTTATTTCCTCATTCTGTTCAGCTGCTTCAGGGGCAGTGGAGTTTTCTATTTGATGGCAGACGACAACAACCAGTTTACATCAACCTGGCTTTAGAAGAAGTACAAATAAGGTAATTCCTATTAAGTTTTTCAACAGCACTTTATTAATGTCTTCAGGGACTTTGGTGATGTTAGAGGAGAAATAAATCACACAAGCAAATAAATATCAGAGGAAAAAGAATAAATTGTGTACAGGCAAATTGTCCTAATTAGGGAACGGTTAAAAAGCCAACACACAGACAAGGAGAACGTAGAAGGCAGACAATAAGCTGTAGGAAGGAACACAGGTGTCGGGAATACATTCGGGGGGGGGGGGGGGGGCTCATATAAAGAGGAGAAGGAATCATCATCATACTGGTGAAATTTTCAGGAAGATGCTATTGTATGGAGACTTGTAAGGAGAACTAACCTGATGAAGAAAAGTCAGTACCTGCTACAAAAATTATAATGGGAGTTAGGTTTTGGAAGAAGAGAGGGATATTTGACACAAAATGTGCAGTGAGTTCAGGTTGTATGGCCTTCTGGAAGGTAACTTCTAGCAGGAGGAGGCTTGGCTAAGGAAGCCTAGCTTGAGGTTGGTACCCTGCAGAGAAAAAGAGGTGACAAAGATACGTGTGTTACTGTGCAAAATATTGTGTCTTTTTTGGGTTGTCTCACACTGGGTATTTATAAGTGGTAGAAAAATGTTAACATTACTGTATAGATGGAATGAAAATCCTGTCATGTATTTGTACTTGATATTTCTTCAAAATGTTATGATGTTTAAAGTCTATTTGGATATTAAGTTACTCATACACAGGTTCTATAAGATACTGGATGCAGATGTGACGTGCTGAACTGAAACCAAGTGTGAAAGGTGCAAATTTACCTTAAGGGATAACAGAAAAAGGGATCTTTACTGTTTTTTCCAGTGCTCAGGTGTTTTGGATATGACAAGGTTTCTCGGATTAAGTTGGATGCTGTTATGGCTAAGAAAGAGTGTGTATTTTTGCCTTGGTCTTTTAACACGTAAATTTCCATTCTGTGCTTTGGAGATTACTTAGATACTGTGTCTGTCTGTCTCCTCTAAACAGAGCTAGATCTATATGGAGGGAAGCAGGTTACAAAATGTGCATCCTAGTTGTAATAGAACAGCCAGAAACACATCTGGAATGCTGTGGGTATGTAGCTGTTTGCAGTCAGGTGAGTGACAAAGTCTAAAGCAGTGACTCAATAGGAATATGCTGCTGGCTTTGGGTCTCTAGAGCTAGGCTGAATTCTGTGAGCTGTGGAAAGTTTCCCCACATTCTCCAAGACTCTTCAGGTGAAAGTCCTTTATGGAAGACAGCTGAAATGAGGATATGAAAGGATTTGCACTTGTAGCATAACTGAACTCAATTCATTTTATTACTGTTTTGGACAACAGGGTATATATTTATGTAGGCTTTTTTGCTCAGCACTGTGGCCTCCTAATGAAACTGTATTTTAAGTACTAAAATTGTCTGACTTAGCTGGGCTTTCAATGCTGAAACACATGAATGTGTAAGACACTGAGGGCAACTTGCTCAGGGCACTCTTCCAAATCATGTGTTGAATTTATGTTGCTCAGAATTAGATAATAAAGCAAAAGACTCAAGGAAATGGACCATGTATCAGGAAGGACTATCATCAGTTATGCTAACTGCTCAGTGAAATGTGAGACCAGGCAAATCTCAGCTGGTTCCAAGATTTCTTAGAGACAAAACTCAGATCAGGTTACTCGAGTGCTCAAGAATTTTTGAGCAAACGTAGACCTGCCAATTAATTAGAACTTAAATAATGGCTTTACAAGACATGTTCAAAGTACTTGCTATAACTATTAATACAGTCCCACAGCACCCATGGGATTTAGAGAAGTTTGATTAGCCTCCTTTTCCTGTATGCTTTTCCAAGCAGACTTGTTACAGGTTTTAATATGTAATGGTGCAGTTGAGTATCTCATCAGGTGACTATTCTCAATAAGTAGGCTCTTTAGGTTCTTATTTTTTTTAAGGATCTACGTTTAAAACTGTTGTGCTGAGCAGGTTATTTTGGTGATGTCTGGTTGTGATGAGCTATCTGCAATAAACCCTCTGTGAAAATAACATGGGTACTATTTGTGCTTTATAAATAATTTTATTTTCATTTTAATATGCATGCCTATTGTGCAGACTGAAAGGTGAGACATTAAATAGAACATTTGTGAACAGTCGAGGTTTGCTCTGTAAATAGTATTATTTGAATTCTGGTGCTGTTCTTGGTGTCCCTCAATCCAGCGACTTCAAAGGCCAGTGAGATGTGCAGTATTTACATGTGAATATTTGCATGAACACATACTAATGTACATCTTCTGCCAGTTGCTTATTTTTGGCAGAGTCCCATAGAAAAATGGTGCATAATCAGAATAGTTCACTGGGTATGTGTATGAGTATGTGTATGTATGCATGCAATTCTCTGCCTTTGGTCCCCAAAGGGATTATACAATGTACATGTGCAAAAGACACAGGATAAGCTCTTCATTAAGTCACTGACCCAGGAAGCCAGGAGAGTTAACTCCTGTTCCTGACTCTGTGTAATTCTGTCTGTAAATCTGGGAAATCCAATCAGGGAAACTGAAGCATGTGAAATCTATCACTAAAACATGAAGCAAGTAATTTTGGGATTGTATGTGAATGCTTCAAGTTGGCATTAAAAAACTCAAACCTGTCTTGAAAATACTATTAAAGCTGACTCTGAAGCCTTGAAACATATGTGCCCAAGTACAGAAAATACCTTGAAGATTATAGATACGGATCCCCAAAAATGTTGCTTTGACTGTTTTTCAATTACAAGCAAATTTGGCAGTATCAGATGACACATCTGTATTTATTCTGTCACTTACTCTTGAAATGTTTGGTTTTGCCTGAAATACCCCTTTCTGATGTGGGGCAAATGAAAAATGTTGCTTGCACTTTGGCTTTTTTAGTGACATCTCCCTTTGTGTACCGTCTTAGCACTTTGGCAGCTCAAAAGAAGCCTTCCTTTCCAAACCTGTCAGAGAACTGAAACTCCTCTTATCCTTTGCTCTGATTAGTTATATGGAAATGGCTTTAGCATCTGAAAATGCTTTGGATGCTCTGTTCTGGTTTTAGTATCAGTACTTTTATCATGTCTTTGCTTCTTCATTGAGGGGGATTATATTTAAAATGTGTAATCTTAGGAATGCTAGGACTAGTGAAGCCTGATGCCCAATGGTTTTCTCCTGTTAATATGGCTAGGAAAGTTTTTGTGCCGTGTGTTTTAATCAACTGTGTCCTTTCTGTGCAGATTCCTGTGTGTCTTACAGTATGTAAACTCATTGCTTTTCCATTAAAATGTCTATCAGGAAGTGTTCCTGTTTCCTTAAGGGAATGTCCCAATTATGCAAGAAAAACCTACTGCTAAGTTGCTTCTCCAGGTTAATTGCCTTTAAAACCAGAGGTTAAAAAAAAAAAAACCTAGTTCAGCCCTCCTCTTTGTTCTACCTGGCTGCCCACCTTAAATACAAAATTTAAAATCTCCTGGATCAGTTAAGGAAACCTGCCTTAAAACAGATAACATCAATAGAGCTCTTATATCATTGATTGTTTTTCCTTCTTCCTGAACCATAGAGACAACATACCTTGAAATTCCTGTATAAATCCTAGAGGAGTACTTCAGGAATCCAATTGCTTCTTCTAAAGGAGAAATTAAGGCAGTTGCTTGATGGATGACATCTCTTTCTAGCTACAACTTTTAAATTCTAATTGCAACCTGATCCATTTCTGTTCTAGTTCTTGCTCCAGCTGTACAATCTGTCATATTGCCAGTCCTATAGCACTTCAGGCACCTATTTTTGAGCATCTCTTCTACTCTCAACACAGAGTTCCAGCTCTGGACTGGCCAGCAGCAGGTGCTAGGGGTGAAGCAATTGGCACCCACCTATCCAGACACCAGGGCATCTGTGTTGGCTCAGTCTTTCTCTTTCATTCATAAACCTTGATTGATAACTGCATGTGTGCAGCTGCCAAGGTCAGGCTGTCTTTGGGAGGATGTTTTATCACCACAGGCACCAGGTTTGGCATAAGATTTAGGGACCTGCCCTGTCTTTGACATGATTCTGGCAGTCTGAAAAGACTTTCTTGCAACACATCAGTTTGCAGAGTCTAGCCAGGTTTACTTTTTGACAGCTGTCAGGAACTTTCATCAAGGAAGAAAGTCTAAACCCCACCAAGAGCATCAATAACTGGTATTAATACTTAGTAAAAGATATATTTTTTCCTACTGATGGATATTCTGCTTCTGAGGGATTTGGCTTAAAGATGTTAGAAATTCCTTGCATTATTTTTGTTTTGTAAAGCAGCTACAGGTATCTTGCACGGATTAGCATCTTTTGACATGGGGAAGGAGGGATGGCTCTGAAGTCAGACCAGGTTGCTCAGGGCTTTATCCAGACAGATAGTCAAAACCTCTATGGTTAGAGCCTTCACAGACACTTTGGGAAACCCACTTCACTGTCATCATGGCATGGAGAGTTTCTCCTTGAACCCAGTCTGAACTTCTGTTTCAACTTATGCCCAGTGTCTCTCATCATTCCAACACATTTAGGGGAAAAAGGTAAAGGAATCATAGAATGATTTTGGTTGGAAGGGACCTTAAAGATAATTAATTTCATACCCCCTCTGCCATGGGCAGGGACACATCACATTAGACCAGGTTGCTCCAAGCCCCATCCAACCTGGCCTTGAACAGTGCCACGGATGGGGCAGCCACAGCTTCTCCAGGCACCCTGTGCCAGCACCTCAGCACCCTTATGCTGAATAATTTCTTAAGATTTTGTCTAAATCTCCCTTAAAGCCATTACTCTTCATTCTGTCCCTACCAGGCCTTGTCCAAAGCCCCTCTCCAGGTTTCCTGTAGCCCATTTAGGTAGTGAGAGCCATTTTAAAGTCTCCCAAAAGTGTTCTCTTCTCCAGGCTGAATAAGCCCAGCTCTCTTAGTTATAGCAGAGGTGCTCCAGCCCTTGGATCACTCGTGCAGTTCCATATTTCTCTTGTGCTGGGATCCCTAGAGCTGAACACAGATAGGTCTCATGAGACAGGAGCAGAGGGTGAGAATCACCTCCCTTGACCTGTTGGTCATGTTGCAAGGAAGGCTAAGTCGATGGAGGGAAAAGATAGCCTTTGAGAGTAAGATGTTATTCGGCTCGTATCACCTCACTCTCGCCCTTGAAAGAAGTGGAGAGAATATTTGTAAGGAGGACTTGAGACAGAGGGAGGTGAATAAGCTTAATGTGTTGATTGCAGGTTATGCGTTTAGGAGTTGGTGCTGCAGAAAATGGTGCAGCTGGGAAAATATGTACAGCACTTCTGCTTTGCAGGATGAAAGATATGGTGGAGAAATCTATGGCATGGATACTACTGCCCTTCAGGACTCTGATCTGAGACTGAGATGCCACAATGAGTTGATCATAGTGATAACAATCGAGAAATGGTATAGTTCTTTGAGCATTTTATTGTCCTCAGTTGCCACTTATTGAGACTAAAGCTGCATATATCTAAACGTTTCTCTTGTGTTACTGGGCACTGAACTCCCAAATACATGCCAGCTTTTCTCCACATTCTGCAAGTTGATGTTTCGAAGCACTGACCTAATTTTAAGATAAAAAGAATGCTAAGTACATTCTGAGGCTGCCTCTCAACTCCTGTGAGGCCTTAATACGCCTCTGGAATGACTGTTACGTTGAATACAGTGTGCTTTTTCTTATCTTACTATGATGATATTTTAGTTAGAATCCTCTGCTCAGAAATGAAGTAAAACAAGTGAATATGATGCTTTAATGCTGCTTTGCTTTATCTGTCTTACAGTATTTTAAGTTATACTTAACAGTAAGGCAACCACTTTGGCACAGAACATTTTTCTGCAAGATTTGGTTAATATAGGGTTACGTGTGTTAGGTTACATGGTACTTTTAGTTTTTTTCTGGGTTTTTTTTTTGTGGTGCTTTATAGTCCTTTGATATTCATAAAATCACTATTTGTACTCATGATAGGACTGCTAACACCCACAAATAATGTGTGCTCTTTCTTGTTGAGTTTCTGATGGTGTGTTACCCAAAAGTGAAGCTCTGGTAGAATTAATACACTAGAAAAAATAAGTCTTCCTAGTGATCTGGGTAATAAAGGTGTCAAACAGGCTTAGGCAATGATGCTAAAGCTTTCCTATAGAAACTTGGGTCACAGGATACATATGAGAGCAAGTTTTAACCCATACTGCTTCAAAGAGTTGCTTCAGCTAGATCAGAGGAGTAGCAGGCTGTGTTGGTTCTCCATGTATGCTTTTGAGCAGGAAAATGATGCTGAGACAATTTTATTCCACAGATTTGTAGGTTGTGTGTTTGAAGGGGACATGCACGAAACCTGCTATAGGTGCTCTAAACAACAGAGGAAAAGCCTAGGTCTCAAATGCTGTTAGAAGCAAGGGTGAAGTTCTTTAGTAATCATTTATTATAATGAGTAACTTAACATGTGTGGACAAAGAGATGTCCTTTTGGCATAACTGACTGCAAGTACAACATGTACTGTTGTGTCTAGAGTTTTCATCTATTAATCTATATCACTAGCCTTTGCTCTCACTGGTAAATACAATTTATCAGATATCTGCTGGAAATACAACACAGCAGAGAGGAAATTGTGTGGGAGGTTCCTAGAATGTGTGGAAGATAACACCCTAACACAGCTGGTGAATGAGCCAGCTAGGGAAGGCACCCTGCATGGACCTTCTCTGTGGACAGAAAAGGACTTGTGGGTGATGTAATGATTGGAGGCCATACTGGGCATAGCCATCACAAAATGAGAGTTTTTGATTCTTGGAGAAATATGGAGAGGGTTCAACAGAACTTCTGCCTTGGACTTGTGGAAGGCAGACTTCAGCTTGTTCAGGAGGCAGCTGACAGTCCTTGAGAGGCAGTGCTGAAGGGCAAAGGAGTCTGATGTTGTCATCCTTTTTTTTAATATAAACAATAACTAGGCTTGCTGGCAGCTGCTTTACTGTCTATAAGCACCCAGCTGCAAGTTCATGATCTCTCTTTTAGACAAAGTTAGGATGTTTCAAAAGCTCAGTTGAAGAGAAATGGGAACAGGAAGTAAAAAATGAGACCAGGCACCCTGGTGTTGTCTTCAACCTGTTTTTGTCTAATAGAACTGTCCCTGCTTCCACTGTGGCTGACGGAAAATTTGTTTTGTTTAATGGATTATATTAGTCTCAATTATATCCTTGTTTTAATGATCTGAATTTTTTTGTCACCTACTTCTGGAAATTCCCAAGAGGATAAGATTTTGATGTGCTGTGTGCATGTAAAAATGCCAAGAAAGCAGGTTATACCCTGGACAACCCAGAACTTCAGCACTCACTTGACAAGTGGATAAGTTGGAAGAAAGCAGTCACCTTCCTCCACCTGCCTGATTTTCTGGGGTTTTGAGGGGTGGACATACTTAAAAGCCTGGATAAACAGGTAGCTTTTTTGTCAAAGTGATACTTGCAGTAGCACTGGATGAACTATAGTATGTTTGACCGCTAAGGCACAGCAAAAAACATGCAACTGCTAGCTTCTCATTGTGTTCATATATCGTGTATATATATATGTATATATATATACTGTTTTCATCACTTCTGAATTCTTTTCCTGTCATCTGTGTGTGAATATTTATGTGAAAACTATCTTTGCTATATTTCCCCATTCATATCACATGGTTGCCACCAACTGGAACAGTTCTAAGTTTTATCACTGTTCTGGTAGAGACTGTGCAAGAACTGCTGTGTGCACCTCCAGCATGCCCCACAGCTCTCAAGTGCTACTGTGCCATGAGCAGCAAGGTGCAACAGCCATTGAACATCATAGTTCAATAGTCCGTTACCTCACAAGTGTGAAACCACATACGGAAACCAAATGGGTATCAAACTCAGAATGTGCCTTCCTGTTTTTCTACTGTTTTCTAACTTGAGCTTAAATAGACCCTTGTTTTTGTTCCTTTTCGTTTAGCATGTATCTCTGTGGTAACTTTCTCCATTCAGCTATGAGCAGAGAATTGAGACTTTTTCCCTTGAGCAACTCTGTAAAAAGGGTTTCCATCCTTGAAACCCATAGACCAGCCTTGAACCCTTTGCTGAGCTCAAAATGGACTGAGCTCAAGTAGGAGTTTTGTTCAAATAAAAGGATTTAAATTTTCTGTTCTAATGAATATTTAAAGCATATATAATTTATTATCCTGCTCTAACACTGTAAGATGGATATGTTGGGGTTTAAATCTTCTTAAGCACAATATCCAAGCAATAAGGAAACAAAGCAGAAAGTCTCCTCAAAAAACCTTCATACTGCGTAAGTAGAATCAAGCTTGTGGTGCTCACCAGAAGTCTGTTGGGTCACACAGAAACCATTCCTTTGGAACTATTTGTTAATAGAAAATTAAATACCTCAAAAATGCATGGTACATACTTCACCTATAGTAGTTTTCACAATCTCTGGCTTTGTGCTCATTGGTATTGGTGAACTTTGGTAAGAAAAAACAAGTTGGATGAGTTCACATTAAAATACAAAATGCAAAATTAGTGTAAAAACCCCTTATATAATGATGTAGGGGTTTTGCCATCAGTTGAGATCTTGACCTCCATGCTAGATGTCTTAATATAAATCATTGAATATATAAAATATACTTAGTTTAGTCCCATGTTTAGGACTTGCAGCACTTGCTGGGTTAATTTTTCTCAGTTTATGTAGGACATAAAACCAAGTGGGCATAGGTTTCTTTGTTTTTGTTTCTTTGTAGCTGTCACCTACTTCCAGGCAGTGGGAAACTGGAAGCTGATTGTATTCAGATGCCACATATATATGCAATATATATATGTATTAATATAAGTAAATATAAACTTGCCAAAATAAACCCAGGGACAGTCATAGTTGCATGGGGAAGCATGCAGTTCCTGGTAAATGAGAGAATACACATGCTACATGAGATAGTTCTTAAAGCTCAAAGCATTGTTATTTTACGTACAATATTCAGTCCCTGTTCTAAAGGCAGGCTGATGTAGAGCTTCCCTATAAGAATATTGCAGTATAGCCACCAATGTATGATATTGATGTAAACTGAAAGGGGAGTTCCATTTTATTCCATACACCAGATCCACAGTGGATAGAAATTTTCCTGCATTTCTTAACTTCTGCTTCGTAATGATAAAACCCTTTTAGTGCAGACAATTTGGATAAATCACCAGCATGATTTAGGAGCTACCTTGGACTAACTGATAATCATATAAGTTGTTATTCTGACCAGGTACAAGTATGGAATACAGTCACCTTGTTAGTCAGCTCCACCAATATTGATGAATATGGAAACAAGGGGGAATGTGGGTACCAGGGGTCCCATTCCAGGCTTTAGAGAAGTCTTCATTCAGGAAGCCCAAACTCTTCTGTACTATTTATGCACAAGATTTTTCTTTAGTAACAAGATAAGAAAAATCTAGTTTAAACTTGTGTCAGTCCTTGCAGCTACTCCTTGTTCTTTAGATTGTGCTCAGAACCTCACGCTCTTCACCACTGGACTCCTCTGCTACATTAAAGCCCAAAAGGCATCCTTTCTCCAGATCAGAACATCTCCTTCTTTGATCATTCCCTGTCTTTCCACCAAGCACCCTCTCTTTTCAGTTCAAAGGAATAGTTTTTAGATGTGTTAAAGCCCTTCAGGGATTCACTGCTTTGCCAAGAACAGGCAAGGTCCCTGCTATCAGTTTCCCAAGCAAAAGAAGAAAAGAGATGGCACATTAAAAACTGAAAAAATAAATTATATTCATCTGCTTCTTCTCAAGCTGGAATGAATTTAGGTACTGTGTGTGGCAATTGCAGGTAGAAGTTGTAACTGTATGGAGCATGTTAAAATTTCTTGGTTTCAATGGTATATAGAGCTTGAACTGATGAGAACTGGCAGCTGGCTAAATGAAGAGAGACTAGAAAATGTTAACTACTAGAACATCTCTAAGTACAAGTGGGAACTTTCTTTCGTTTTTCACTTGCTAGAGCATAGTGTGGCAGAATTGAGGTAAATGTACTCAGGAGCAACAAAGGCCCATCCTTGATGGAAGACTTTCTGCTGTACAATGTAATATTCCTACACCAAGGTCTAGAAATCTGAGGGATGCTCAAAGACAGGTTCAATAAAATTTGAGCTTTGCAAAAACTAAGCTACCTTTGGTGCTCTTCATTCTTAGAAATAGGTGAGCTGTTGACTGAATTTCTTCTTCCCTTTCTTCCCCCTCCAAATTTGGTTTAGTTAAACACGTGACATGGAAAAACTTCAGCCTCATTAGTCTTACAAAATCAGATATTTCTTTTCAGTCCATTATAAAGAGAAGTCCCTGGATATAAATAAAGCTAGGACTGTCTTCTCCACTGTTGTATCTCTTCTGATCTTCCAAGCTAAGCAAAACTAGAACGAAAGAAAATCAAACAAAGCTTCTTGCATCCCAGTTTCCTGCTTTTGGTTGCTGATTGGATGGATGGAGAGGCATTTGTATATGTATATATACTTATATACATAAACAACTTATATACCCAGCAAGCACCTAGTGGCTTTAGAAGTCATTGTTTTGAACAACTGCAAGATTAAGAAAAGCAGAGGCTTCTTGGCAGGTCACCCTTTGTTTGTTTGGGTTTTATGGCCCCCCACTTCTGTATGAGATTAAAGCAGATAGCAAGATAGCAACTGAAGGGTCAAAACTAGTTGGACCTCTCTTCCCCAGGCAGCCCATGCTGTATGTGAGAAGTCTTGAGAACTATAAGGCCCTACTGTTGAGAGATTTAATGACACAAAATTTGCCTTCAGCATTAAGTTTGATTGTGAATGGCTGTCCCCAGAATGAAACAGAATAGTTTATATTTCATAAACTCTGTTCTTTGAGGTTTTTCTCATGT
Source organism: Melopsittacus undulatus (assembly GCF_012275295.1). NCBI lineage: Eukaryota > Metazoa > Chordata > Aves > Psittaciformes > Psittaculidae > Melopsittacus > Melopsittacus undulatus. The sequence goes on along the minus strand of NC_047529.1, from coordinate 102,842,857 downwards.
TGCTTCCTTTGCTGGTGCTGATAAACTTTAGCCAGAATTCTAGAAAGCTGAGAATGTGTGTTCAGGAAACACAAGAGGAAATTTGGTAACAACAGTAACTTTACACAAGCATAAGTAACAGCTCATTGAAATATATTTTACTATTAAACTGCTATTCTCAGACCTGGTGCTTTGGAGACAGGTCATAAAAGAAGGTTGGCTGTCAGTCATTCATGATCCCTTTCCCTTATTTTGGAGCAACTAATAGGACAAGAAAAGATGTTACAACTGAAGCCTTTGGAAGCAAGAGAAGACACTATAGCTGAAGCCTTTGGGGAGTACAAGATTTCTGTTGCAGTCTGCTGTAATTGATCACAGTTGAGAAATGACACATTAACATCAGAATCCATAGGTTTACATGATGATTGTGGTTTTTTTTCTCTCTTTATCCTAAATCTAAATTTTTCAAACATCCTTAAGGTTTGAGGTGATACTTTGCTAATTACAGTCCATGAAAATGAGAAGTGGTCTTGCTTCAGTTACAAATCCTAAGGGGAAAAAGGGACAATTTGATCTCATGGACTACAGTAGAATGCCGATGGCTCCTTGGGCAGAAACGTGTTGGTGTGGGACAGTCCTTACTGCCAGTGTTAGCACTGGTAAACACTGCTGCTGTTTTTATCTGCTTGCTTTTTGACTTTCTTCCTTATTGAGACGTCTTTCTGAAAGCTACTACACTCAAGTGGAATAAGTTACAAGAATATTTATAATGACTCCCTCTGCACCTTTGCACAGCATGGGCAATAACATCTGTTAATAGGGGGGAATTTCCCCAAGGTGGCTTTTCATACCTCTGCACAAATGTTTTTAGAAAGTTCTGTACAGTCCCTTTTTGTATTGCAGTAAAAGTCTGTGGCTTAGACCTCTTAGAGGATGCTTATATATAAAACGAAGAAAATCCCCTCATGTGAATGTTGTTAGTGGCTGGACATGCTCTTCATATTTTTGATATGAGATTGAAGAACTTTAGTGTTGTGCTATCTGGCAAAGATGCTAGGTAAGAAGAAGGTTTATAAAGTGTTACGTGATCCATTCATGAGAAAATTTTCCCTAAATGTCTTCTCTAGATCTAGGAGTAAGTCTGTTTAAACAATTTTTGAATTGCTACACAAGCATGGATGCTTAAGTTAAAGTTATGAGTTATTGAACCCAGGTACTAGTCTATTTCAGTAGACAGTCAAAAATAACCACTACTGTTCATTTTATATAAATCCAAATGAGTTTTGTCTCTCATAGACTAAAAATAACCCTCAGGAGTAAATCCGAGAGGATTGTCATTTTGCAGAATGCCTCTTCAATAGGAGAAACTAACACTATACCTGGTTCTCCCAATGCCTGCTCCAACCTGTGTGTCCCTCTGATTTCAGTAAATGTGATTCTGATTTTTCTTTGACATAAGAGATCATGTTCCCTTGTAGATGGAAAAGGCTATTCTGGTTGTAATTCAGAGAAAGTCAAAAAGGCTCATTTGGAATACTGTGTGTCCCAGAAATGTAACTGCAAAGCCAGGACTGTGGAGATCTGAGTTACAGTTGCAGCTTTGACAGAAATTGCCTCTGATCTTGGGTGAAAAGCTTTAACTCTTGCCCCTTTCCTATCTTTTAGTTATCTTATAATTGTTGGCCTTGTCTTTGAGATTAAGATGTACCAAAGGGAGTGAAATGGTTTTAAGAAGATGTTGCTAACTAAGTAAAAAAACACTAGGTTTATGTGACATTTCACAACACGAACTCAAGTTAATGCAGAGACTCAAATCCAACTTTATTAAAACCAAGTCCTTTTTATCCTCCTGTTCGGTACTTTCCCAACCTGCACATACATACAGTGTTCAATCTCATTGGCCCCTGTAAAACTCTTCAGATAAATAGTCCAATCACAATGTTGCAGACCCTCTCCACATCCTCTGGTTTTACATGCCCCAAATCATTGCCCCAGGGCTTGTCAAAGCACCAACGCCTCAGAGCTCATTCCCAAACTGTTCTTCATGCAAATCTTATTACCTGCGCTCCCCGCAGATTTAGTCTATATCTATCTGAACTCCATTTTTTATTTCATCCCCTTTCATTTATTCTTTTTTTTTAATCAGCTATACCCGCAGAAGAATTAGAAAGCTGAGATGAAGCCTAGGGATTGTCCTTTGCATTGCTATAATTTTCCTCTGAAGAAGAAAAGTTGTCCTGAGATTTCTACAGTATATACTGAGTATATATTAGTCTGCCTGGTGAAGTAATTAAAAAGATCTCAAAAACTCTGAAGCAGGATCACTAGGTTTATTAGGGCCAGCAATAGTAATTTGAGCCAAAAAAAGCAGTCCAGTTCTATTGCATTATACCCTTGATCTCAGCTAAGCTTACCTCCTTAGCCTGTACCCAGTTACCTTGTGTTCTGTCTCCTTTTTGGAGATAGATTGGATCACCAGATCCTATACTGTAATTTCAGATTATTTGAGCAACAGCATTGTAGAAACAATGGCCTGAGAAACTAAAGGAACAGTAGAGTTATGTATGCCAGTGTCAACTGTGCAAGCATTCAGGTTGGCTGTATCTGTACTCCAGTCTCTGTGCATACCTAAGGAATAAGAGTGCCTGAGTTCTGACAGTTGAGCTGCCTATTGACAAGTGCCAGCTGGTTAAAAATACCATTTTCACAGTAAATTCTCATCCAAATTTGTTTAGGGTTTTTTTTTCACTTATGTGAACGGATTTATGGAACATTCATCCAAGGATGATTGTTACTGGGTTTGAAGCAAGAGATCATACAACTGGCTTGTTTTGCTGAAAATGGCTTTTTCTGAACTTCCTGTTCCTGTTGAAATGAACTTCTGAAGTTGACTTCATTGGCCTTCTGGCACACTAGATTTTACCTTTGGCATTTGGGGCTTCATTTGGATTGTCACTTGTTAAAATGAGACAAGTGAGGCCTTTGAGTCTATTCCAATTTCAATTTTTATATAAGCCATTCAAAAGCCCCCATCAGCCAACTCCCATCTCAGGTTTTTCTAGTCAAAGTATTTCTAACATTATATGTGCCTATACATTGCTGTACGTTATGAAATCAGGCATGGCTTTATTCTTTGTTAGGGAAGTAATTTTCATATCAGAATGTTAACACTGTACAACACTGTGTGATGATAGAAAGGACAGGGAACAAAATGTATAAAGATTTTAATCTAAAAGCCTTGCTAGACATCTTGGCAGCTTCTGTTAGCCTCTCATAGCAACAGCAGTGAGAGAGAGCATTTGACTCTAACAGCAATATGATCTCATTATGTAGGACAGGAATATAAAGTGAAGAGACAAAACACTGTACTAATTTTAGGTTCCATTTGAGCCTGTGACAGGTTTTTAAACTTCACAGCACCCTAGCTGGATTGAATCTTTCCAATAACATCTGATTTGATTAGATCCCTGGTGAGCAGCATAGTTTCTTGGTGCTGCTTTGCTTCCTGTTTGGTAGTCGAAGGCTTTTACACTTGTTTTGGTGCTTTCCTCTTACTGATTTTCTGCATTTGTATTGGTCAGAGCAGAGTATCCTCTAAAACCTGCGTGTGGGGAGCCACATGATCAAGCTGCCAGAGTCCAAATGATGTTTTGAGTAGCCCCATCTCTGATGTTTTAATGTTATGTGGTTTTTGTTTGGTTTTTTTTTTTGTTTGTTTAGAATGGATGTAAAACTCCACAAGGAGTACACTTTGAAAATGCTGTTGCTTTACATTAGTGATTTGACTTTACCTTTTTTTATCATCTCAAATCACTTCTAGATAACACACATTAAGTCAGTGCAGTTATTTTACTTCTGCAGTGTGTTTTGCATTAGGAATGGGTGGAAAGTCTGGGGCAACTCAACATACCCAAAGCTGATCTAGCACCTCTGTGTTGCTCTGAGAGCTCAAAGGTGACTGATTTCCCTGCCTGGGGATCCCCAGGTGCAGGGGAGTCTGCAGCTGGTATTCTCTCTGTGTAGCTCTCTCTGCCTATGAGCACTACGCTGCAGCTGCTCATAGAGAGCCTGTCGGGACCAGCCAGCAGGCGTGAGAGCTGAGGTTGCTTTGTGGCTGTTCTGATGCTCACCCCAGTGTTGTGTTTTTGTCTTGTGTCTGAAGCCGAAATGTATTAAAAAGCCCACTTTAAACAAAGAAACTGGGGGAAACCCACAGATTGTTGACTGCAGTGATCCACAGGTGGTTTGTATTACTTGTGCATAATCTGAACTCTTTGAGTTGTGTAAGAAATACCTCCCTCTCTTTGTGTAAGAAATACCTCCCTCTCATTGCTCTGCAGCATAAGCCCAACATAAAAGCTTAGATTTTAGATTTTCAGCAGGACTTAGGATGTTAGGAACATAAATCCTATCAAATTTTAATGGTGTTTAGGGTATTATTTGGTCTCCCTTGAAAAATTAACTCTAAATCTGTGCAGGATTAGAGGAAACTCCCACTGTGAACCAAAACTTTCCTCCAATGAACACCTTTTCCTGTAGCTTCTAGCCATTGTTACCATGTTCAAAAGACCACTTCATGCCTGAGGAGTCTGGCAGAAACCTTTTAAAGTTCCTCTCAGTTCAGTAGGCTGCACACTGGTCTGATTTGCAGTAACAATTCCTATTACTCCATGAAAGTCTGGACTTGCCTTTCATTTAAGTTAATAGATTGTGAATTCATATATTAACAGTTGCTTGAGGTGAAGAATATATTAGATAAAGCCTACAAAAGCAGGTGTTCCTCTATTTATTTATTGGTAAATCAGGTTGTTTCTGGTGGTGTAATTGCCATGCTGTAAAACGTATGCTTTTCATAAAAGCGACCATCCTCCCTGTTTATGACGACATTTCAGGCTTTCAAAACCCTAGGAGTTACAAGAGCTATCTTAGGCAATGTTGCCACTGTTTCTTCATCCTAAGGCTCTGTTACTCCACTCAAACAACTGGCAGATCTTCTGCCCTACAGTCTCCCCTTGGGCCCTTCCAAATGTGTATGGTCTCCCCTATCGTTTCCTTTCAGTATAGGGCAGTTCACAGGTATTATCAAATATTATACAAGTCAGTTGGCAGATATCTCTTGGCTGCAGAAAAGAGCTCTGTTCCAGATACTTCTTCAATGTTATATTGCTATTAGCTGTTGGTTGCCAGCTTGCAGCACTTTACCCTGTTCCTCTCCTTGCTGAACTAGCTACATTCCCATCTCCGAGAGGAGGCATCTCCTGGTGCTGTTTGGCTTCCAAACTATTTACACTGAAACATCCTTGTTGAAATAGAAAGAAGCAAAGGTCAGGTTAACAGCCCCATGTTAAAGGTCAGCAATACCATGATAACAGTAGAAATCTATCCAGCTGCCTGCAGAAAAGTTGAACTCCTTATGAATAGGAAACAACCCAAATAAACAGGGAGGTAGATGAAAAGCAGTATCTTAGCCTTGAGCCACGTGTCAAGTGGAAATGTGACATATGAAAGCTTATTGGGTATTTTCTATGCCTAGCTCTAAATGACATTGCTCAAAATTTGAAAGGGTAGCAAGTAGTCAGAAAAATAACTAAATAACTGCCTTGTGAAGCTTCTGACCCTCAACCAGAGGCTTTCTGGTTTTTTACTGCAAGCGTGTAATGCAGCCAAGTTTGTTCAGCATCCTTCCTGTGCCTTAAAGTGTGACTTTTATGGGTGACCTTATGTTTATAGGTCTTTGTTCATCCTCGGCCTCATGTACCTTACTTCTGCTTCCTCTAAGGCTTTGCCACCACACTGCAGGGTGTTAATTTCCTGTTCTGAGTCTGTCACAGACAAGCTCAGAGCCTTGATTAAAACATGACACACAGATACCACTGCTGACAAAGACACTCATAAAACTCCAGAGTTTAAAATTGGCCCTGGTGTTTCCTCACTGAGCAGCACAGGGACCTTTCACCCCTTGGAGACATGCTGTTTGCAAAGTTTTTATTTTAATTAGGGTTTGACTGAATCATAGAATCATAGAATAGTTAGGGTTGGAAAGGACCTTAAGATCATCTAGTTCCAACACCCCTGCCATGGGCAGGGACACCTCACACTAAACCATATCACCCAAGGCTTCATCCAACCTGGTCTTGAACACTGACAGGGATGGAGCATTCACTACCTCCCTGGGCAATCCATTCCAGTACCTCACCACCCTCACAGTAAAGAATTTCTTCCTTATATCAAGTCTAAACATCTGCTGTTTAAGTTTCAACCCATTACCCCTTGTCCTGTCAGTACAGTCCCTAGTGAAGAGTCCCTCCCCAGCATCCCTGTAGGCCCCCTTCAGATACTGGAAGGCTGCTATGAGGTCTCCATGCAGCCTTCTTTTCTCCAGGCTGAACAGCCCCAACTTTCTGAGCCTGTCTTCATATGGGAGGTGCTCCAGTCCCCTGATCATCCTCGTGGCCCTCCTCTGGACTTGTTCCAACAGTTCCATGTCCTTCTTATGTTGAGGACACCAGAACTGAACACATTACTGCAAGTAAGGTCTCACAAGAGCAGAGTAGAGGGGCAGGATCACCTCCTTCGACCTGCTGGTCACGCTCCTTTTGATGCAGCCCAGGATACAGTTGGCTTTCTGGGCTGTGAACATGTGCTGCTGGCTCATGCTAAGTTTCTCATTGACCAACACCCCCATGTCTTTTTCTGCAGGGCTGCTCTGAATCTCTTCTCTGCCCAACCTGTATGTGTGCCTGGGATTGCTCCAACACAGGTGTAGGACCTTGTACTTGGCATGGTTAATGAGTCTTACCAAGCTGCTTTGGCTTTTGTCCTGCTTGTTTTAGGGATGTATTGGCTGTAAAATATGCACAGCCTCATAAAACTTAGGGGAACTGCAATGGAGAGGAAAAAGGCTCAAGCAGACCATGTGTGTTGTGGTGATGTGTCTGCAAGACACACGCATGGGCATTCCTGACTTTCTTCCTGGTTTTCTTGGTCATTGAACAGAAGTGTGGGTTGGGTGGGAAAGCCAGGTTTTTGTTGCCTTTGTGAGAATCCTCCCTTTTGCACTCACATCCAGCAGTGGAAGACTTACAGAAGTAATCCTTTAGGCATGAATTTCTACAGTCTTTTCCCCACTTGTACATCTGGTACAGTTTAAAAGTGTCTCAGCACACTTGATTTTAGACCATCCTGTAGAGTCATGAATCTAACAAGCAAAAAATGTTTCCTATTACTCAGTAGACTTTTTGTTATCCTCTTCAGGTTGCTGCATTGTTCCAGGACTGCTGTGAAAGCCCCTATATAAATACTGCACATGTTTTTTACAATAGTGCATTTTTAATCTCAGATTTGTCCTAATAGAGGCCTTCTTCATGCAGTTTTCAGACCTTTATTTTTTTCTGTTCCTAGTGAAATCCTCCTTATTTCCTTACTCTAGTGAGTTTTAAGGTTAAGGAGTATATCAGAAATAATAATTCTGAGCTATAACTACTAGTTTGCATGTCTGCTACAGCTACTGGGACAGCCAAATACCTCATAATAGAATCTCTTCCTAATCAAGAGGGAAGAACTTGAGTTTCTGCACTGAGCTGTCTTTGGGATCTCTCTTGCAATGTACCTGAAATTTAACTAAACTTCAGCGAATTGCATCTGGAGAACAAATTTTGTAGCCTGATTCCTTACAGATGCAGCTGCACCACTCTCCCTCATATCAAAGGAAATAGCAGCCATGTGCTCTTCTTAGTCTTAAGATATTAAGGGTCTTGAAAGTCTTACAGCGTGTGTCTCTTGCCACCCCTCACCAGTTTTAAGTCTGCCATGTCTTCTTTCCCCCTTGTTCTCCAGTGTCCAATGTTTGAGTCTTTCTGAATTACTTCTTTCCTGATTTCTCCACACCCAAGTGTCCTTGCCCTCAAAATGAAGTTTAAGTGTGGTTATCACTTCACACCTGATGCATGGAGAGGGCATTATGCTGGGCAGCAGGAAAGTTTGCATGCTGCAGACGCTGCACATCACCTTTTGCATGCATCTTCTGTACAGGGGAGAGGAAGGTAGCTTCAGACTGCATGTTTCCTCTGCCTTTCTGCTGCCATATTTCCTGCAGCTCAGGTCCATAGCCTAGAGCTGTGCCTGATCAATTCCTGGGCTTTTTATATATGCTGCCTTGCAGAAGAAGGAAGAAACTACAGCTGCAACTTACTATTGCCTGTTATCTGTCCAGTCAGGCCATAATACTTAGCTGTAGGGAGCAGAAAAGGTGGTCTGGGTCACACCCTCAGTGGCTGAGTAAGTGGTATATGGTATGTCTAAAGACAGCTACCTCACTAAGTCCAAAGACTTTCTCTTCGTCTCTGCCTAGTTTGTTTTATTTTTTGGTGGCTGTTTCCACCTCTTTCTGTCTAACTTATCCCATTCCATCTAAATCCTCACCCAGGAGGAAGAAAAAACCAAAATGCTATTGAGAGCTGTTGTGATTTTGGTAGTTGTGGTGTTGTTTCTGTAGGCTGTTGCTGTCCTAGGCTGCCTCTCTGTCTTGTCTCTATAGATGGCAGTGTAAACAGCCTATGGATAGGAAACCACCCTTTTTGCAAAAGGTGAGTAAGCCAGACTTCATCAGAATCTGTGGTCAGTTTTCCTCAGAATTGGTAGATTTTTTTATTTTTTTTATTTTTATTTTTATTTTGAGAGTTACCAATGCATATTTTAAAACTCTCTTAAGTCTTTACTTTACAGGAGCCCATTTCTGCTTTCAGAATATGTCATTGTTACTTGTTATAGCTGAATTGATGTAAGGATTCGTAGGAGAATTAAGGTGTAAGTCTTCTGATGCAGCAGTTATTTTTTTGACTCTGCACTATATAAACATCAATATGGCTGGCAGCTATAAATGAGCTCTAGGCACACCTGATATATGTATGATACAAACACTAAATGAATATTCTGCCTTGTTCTTTCCTATGCTGAAATAGTACATTCTTCATTGGTCATGCCTCCAAGGCTTCATCTATGGGGAACAGCATGTTGTAGTGATGTGCTGCTTGCTGGATGTCAGCAGTGCCATAGCAACTACTATATACCTGGGATGAGCTGTGCAAAAATTAAATATGAATCATGTTTTCAATGAGTTAAATGTGATGCATTCCATATGCAGGATGTATATGCTTCTCTCTGCATTCTGAGTAAGACAAATCTCATGCAATTCGTGGGTTCTACATTTTTTTTGCAAAACATCTGTGACTTCTGACCTTTCCAGGCTTGTGTGCGTATGAGTGAGAGCACTGGTGTGATCGCAGATTGTGAAACAAACTGCACTGAGAATAACAGAGTAGATCTTGGAATGCGTGAGAGAAGCTAATGAGAGAGCTGGAGGCCAGTGGCAATACTAGTTGACACAAAAGGCCAGGCCGATTTCCCAAGGCAGCAAGTTGTTTTAACTGGACCAGCTGAAATGGAGGCGTTGTCAGGGTTTTTCAGTTTTCCAAGTTATGCAACTGATGTTTCTGAAGTTATTCAAGTGCAAGGATGAGATGAAATTGAAGCACTTGAGGCTGTTCCAAACTACTTTGTTAAAATCGTACTTAGCACAAGCTGAGTCTGCAGTACATGTGCTATTGACTGATCTGCGAACCAGACCTGTGAGTGCTGGCTGTCAGTGTGAAGGACACAAAATGAAGCAGCATTGTTCAATTCTTCTGGCCCCACTCCCAGTAGTGGGGCATTAACAAATTCCGTAAGTGTCAAAGGTGTTTCTCTGTTCTGAACTAATTTTAACTGCTCTTTGTTCTTGGATCCTTGCCTTGCTTGTTTTCTGGCTACTCACAGCTGCACTCTTCCTCTTGCTGTCCAAGAGTGCACGTTCTTTCTCTTTGAGGCTCTTCCCTGTCTTATTATTTTTTAACTCTGTTAAAGCTTTCTCTAATTTTGTTCTGTTTCTGCTCTCTCTTCACTTGTTTGCAATCAAGCCCAATGACCTCTCCTACACATAGCCTTCATACTTCTATTCTAGCACTTTACCTGTTCCTGTATGTGATGGTGGCCATGCTTTCCTATTAAATGCTTTCTTGATGTTGTCCAGTATGGGCTCACTGAAGGGAAGCTGCTCACACTCTTCCAGTCAGAGAAAACTGAATACAGAAAAAACACATTAAACAAACTCAGTGTCTTGAGATAGCACCTCCCTTAGGTCAGGTCTACAGAGAGCTCTGTACTCAACTGCCTGGAAAAAGGAAGCATCTGTGCTGTATAGATAAAAATGTTGATTGCTGAATGCTTCAGGCTTGATCACAGCTCTGTCACAATCACATTAGGAAAGGCACAGTCTTGATGAGCTGTATCTGCAGCAGGTTAGGTGACAGGTTAAGATTTTTATGTATTTCTGAGGGGAATGTCTTGTAGCATGTCTTCACTGAGGCCTGGCTGATGTGCTAGTGTCATGATTTAAACCCAGCCACACAGCTCGTTCACTCACTCCCCTCCTTTCTCCCCCAACTCCCAGAGAGTTGGGGAGGAGAATTGAAAGAATGTAGCTCCTATGGGTTGAGATAAGAACAGTTTAATAACTAAGGTGTAACACAAATCAATACTGCTACTACCAATAATAATAATAAAAGAAATAACAAGTGAACAGAATACAATACCTCACCACCTGCCGACCAAAAACTCACCCCACTCTGCCCGACTGAGCACTGACCGATACCTTCTCCAACCCCCAGAGCCCTAGCCCTTCTGGGTAACTCAGTTACATCCTGGGCATGATGTACTATGATATGGAATACCTCTTTGGCTCGTTTGGGTCAGGTGTCCTGTCTGCTTTCTCTTGGCCTCCCCTCCCCCCTGGCAGAGCATGAGGCTCAGAAAGACCTTGGTCAGACCAAACATTTGAGCAGTAACTAAAAACGTAGGTGCTATCAGCAACCGTTCCCAGGCCGAAAGTCAAAACACAGCACTGCACCAGCTACCAAGAAGGAGAAAAAATTACTGCTACGGGTGAACCCAGGACAGCTGGAGATGGAGCAGAGCTGCAGGGTATTTCTGCTTGCATGCTCCAGGAATGCTGCTAGATATCTTATGTTCTTTCAATCTGTTTGCACCTTGAAAGGTGCAAAAATAGTACCCCATAAACCCCTTTCAATTTTGTTGCATTTTATCCTATTATCCTGAAACAAAAGGAACTGTTGTGCAATGTAATAGTAATGTAGATTGATAGTTACGCAGCTCTGCTCCTCTTCCCACCCCCAGTTCCATAACATCCTGTGCTTAGCAGATTCAGAATAATTTTCTACTGATAAAGGTGTATCGGAGAGGGACAACAACTGATGGAGATTCTCTGTCTATCAATTCCTGTGGGAGATGCTATGTCTATCAATTCCTCTGCTTCCTTTAGGAAGTGGCAACAGAAAGGGGAAAACTTCCCCCCTGCACTCCCCCCCCACCCCCCCCCTGCCCCCATAAAGCACTAAATGCTCATTTTCTTTTGAGAGGACAATTTCTTCATAAAGATAGTAGCTGATACTGAAGTGTTAAAACTACATTTATTAAAAACAATACCTATGTGGGCTATTGGCCCTGTACTTGGAGAGCTGGGTGCTGAGTCCAAGTGTCCTGACTGAAAACCCATGCTGGGCACTGCCAGGCCAGCTTACTTTGTAGAGCACCAGAATTTTTCCTGACTCTTACTTGCACTTGGCAAGGGCCCTTGGTGAGCACTGGTGCTCCTGCTCCTCATATTGAGTGAGGAAATTGAAGTGTACTCGAATTAGAAACAGATGACTGGAGTTTAGAGATTAGTTAGAACTGCACTAAGCAAAGGGCAGGAGTGATATCATTAGTCTGGCTTGTGACTTGTTTGCTTATGGGACACATTGGAGCCCCTTTTTTCTTTTTAATAGCTTTGAGAGGTGATAAAAAGAAAACTTAAATGAGTGTTGGCTCTTGGATT